>NW_026047537.1:2400000-3029898 GCF_023864345.2 Schistocerca serialis cubense | reverse complement strand
ATGTGATTGTCGTATCCCAAAAGAAAATCCTGTCGTTTCCATAGAAACGTTACTCGATTTACAAGGAAATGTTTTAGAACACATAGTACTCGTATTTCATAGCGACGCAATTTCCGTGTGAATTCTTCAATGTTTGGGAGTGAGGGATGCAGTAAAGAAGGATTAGTGGATCGGAAATGAGATTGTCGTATCCCAAAAGAAAATCCTGTCGTTTCCATAGAAACGTTACTCGATTTAGAAGGAAATGTCTTAGAACACAAAGTACTCGTATTTCATAGCGAAGCAATTTCCGTGTGAATTCGTCAACTTTTGGGAGTGAGGGATGCAGTAAAGAAGGATTAGTGGATCGGAAATGTGATTGTCGTATCCCAAAAGGAAATCCTGTCAATTCCATAGAAACGTTACTCGATTTACAAGGAAATGTCTTAGAACACATAGTACTCGTATTTCATAGCGACGCAATTTCCGTGTGAATTCTTCAATGTTTGGGAGTGAGGGATGCAGTAAAGAAGGATTAGTGGATCGGAAATGAGATTGTCGTATCCCAAAAGAAAATCCTGTCGTTTCTATAGAAACGTTACTCGATTTACAAGGAAATGTCTTAGAACAGATATTACTCGTATTTCATAGCGACGCAATTTCCGTGTGAATTCTTCAATGTGTGGGAGTGAGGGATGCAGTAATGGTGGATTAGTGGATCGGAAATGAGATTGTCGTATCCCAAAAGAAAATCCTGTCGTTTCCATAGAAACGTTACTTGATTTAGAAGGAAATGTCTTAGAACACATAATACTCGTATTTTATACTGACACAATTTCTGTGTGAATTCGTCAATGTGTGGGAGTGAGGGATGCAGTAAAGAAGGATTAGTGGATCGGAAATGTGATTGTCGTATCCCAAAAGAAAATCCTGTTGTTTCCATAGAAACGTTACTCGATTTAGAAGGAAATGTCTTAGAATACATAGTACTCGTATTTCATAGCGACGCAATTTCCGTGTGAATTCGTCAATGTGTGGGAGTGAGGGATGCAGTAAAGAAGGATTAGTTAATCGGAAATGAGATTGTCGTATCCCAAAAGAAAATCCTGTCGTTTCCATAGAAAAGTTACTCGATTTAGAAGGAAATGTCTTAGAATACATAGTACTCGTATTTTATACTGACACAATTTCTGTGTGAATTCGTCAATGTGTGGGAGTGAGGGATGCAGTAAAGAAGGATTAGTGGATCGGAAATGTGATTGTCGTATCCCAAAAGAAAATCCTGTTGTTTCCATAGAAACGTTACTCGATTTAGAAGGAAATGTCTTAGAATACATAGTACTCGTATTTCATAGCGACGCAATTTCCGTGTGAATTCGTCAATGTTTGAGAGTGAGGGATGCAGTAAAGAAGGATTAGTGGCTCGCGAAATGAGATTGTCGTATCCCAAAAGAAAATCCTGTCGTTTCCATAGAAACGTTACTGGATTTAGAAGGAAATGTCTTAGAACACATAGTACTCGTATTTCATAGCGACGCAATTTCCGTGTGAATTCGTCAATGTGTGGGAGTGAGGGATGCAGTAAAGAAGGATTAGTGGATCGGAAATGTGATTGTCGTATCCCAAAAGAAAATCCTGTCGTTTCCATAGAAACGTTACTCGATTTACAAGGAAATGTCTTAGAACACATAGTACTCGTATTTCATAGCGACGCAATTTCCGTGTGAATTCTTCAATGTTTGGGAGTGAGGGATGCAGTAAAGAAGGATTAGTGGATCGGAAATGAGATTGTCGTATCCCAAAAGAAAATCCTGTCGTTTCCATAGAAACGTTACTCGATTTAGAAGGAAATGTCTTAGAACACAAAGTACTCGTATTTCATAGCGAAGCAATTTCCGTGTGAATTCGTCAACTTTTGGGAGTGAGGGATGCAGTAAAGAAGGATTAGTGGATCGGAAATGTGATTGTCGTATCCCAAAAGGAAATCCTGTCAATTCCATAGAAACGTTACTCGATTTAGAAGGAAATGTCTTAGAACACATAGTACTCGTATTTCATAGCGACGCAATTTCCGAGTGAATTCGTCAATGTTTGGGAGTGAGGGATGCAGTAAACAAGGATTAGTGGATCGGAAATGAGATTGTCGTATCCCAAAAGAAAATCCTGTCGTTTCCATAGAAACGTTACTCGATTTAGAAGGAAATGTCTTAGAACACATAATACTCGTATTTCGTAGCGTCGGAATTTCCGTGTGAATTCGTTAATGTGTGGGAGTGAGGGATGCAGTAAAGAAGGATTAGTGGATCGGAAATGTGATTGTCGTATCCCAAAAGAAAATCCTGTCGTTTCCATAGAAACGTTACTCGATTTAGAAGGAAATGTCTTAGAACACATAGTACTCGTATTTCATAGCGACGCAATTTCCGTGTGAATTCGTCAATGTTTGGGAGTGAGGGATGCAGTAAAGAAGGATTAGTGGTTCGGAAAAGAGATTGTCGTATCCCAAAAGAAAATCCTGTCGTTTCCATAGAAACGTTACTCGATTTACAAGGAAATGTCTTAGAACACATAGTACTCGTAATTCATAGCGAAGCAATTTCCGTGTGAATTCGTCAATGTGTGGGAGTGAGGGATGCAGTAAAGAAGGATTAGTGGATCGGAAATGTGATTGTCATATCCCAAAAGAAAATCCTGTCGTTTCCATCGAAACGTTACTCGATTTACAAGGAAATGTCTTAGAACAGATATTACTCGTATTTCATAGCGACGCAATTTCCGTGTGAACTCTTCAATGTGTGGGAGTGAGGGATGCAGTAAAGGTGGATTAGTGGATCGGAAATGAGATTTTCGTATCCCAAAAGAAAATCCTGTCGTTTCCATAGAAACGTTACTCGATTTAGAAGGAAATGTCTTAGAACACATAATACTCGTATTTCGTAGCGACGGAATTTCCGTGTGAATTCGTCAATGTGTGGGAGTGAGGGATGCAGTAAAGAAGGATTAGTGGATCGGAAATGAGATTGTCGTATCCCAAAAGAAAATCCTGTCGTTTCCATAGAAACGTTACTCGATTTAGAAGGAAATGTCTTAGAACACATAGTACTCGTATTTCATACCGACGCAATTTCCGTGTGAATTCGTCAATGTGTGGGAGTGAGGGATGCAGTAAAGAAGGATTAGTGGATCGGAAATGTGATTGTCGTATCGCAAAAGAAAATCCTGTCGTTTCAATAGAAACGTTACTCGATTTAGAAGGAAATGTCTGAGAACACATAGTACTCGTATTTCATAGCGACGCAATAACCGTGTGAATTCGTCAATGTGTGGGAGTGAGGGATGCAGTAAAGAAGGATTAGTTAATCGGAAATGGGATTGTCGTATCCCAAAAGAAAATCCTGTCGTTTCCATAGAAAAGTTACTCGATTTAGAAGGAAATGTCTTAGAATACATAGTACTCGTATTTCATACTGACACAATTTCTGTGTGAATTCGTCAATGTGTGGGAGTGAGGGATGCAGTAAAGAAGGATTAGTGGATCGGAAATGTGATTGTCGTATCCCAAAAGAAAATCCTGTCGTTTCCATAGAAACGTTACTCGATTTAGAAGGAAATGTCTTAGAACACATAATACTCGTATTTCGTAGCGTCGGAATTTCCGTGTGAATTCGTCAATGTGTGGGAGTGAGGGATGCAGTAAAGAAGGATTAGTGGATCGGAAATGTGATTGTCGTATCCCAAAAGAAAATCCTGTCGTTTCCATAGAAACGTTACTCGATTTAGAAGGAAATGTCTTAGAACACATAGTACTCGTATTTCATAGCGACGCAATTTCCGTGTGAATTCGTCAATGTTTGGGAGTGAGGGATGCAGTAAAGAAGGATTAGTGGTTCGGAAAAGAGATTGTCGTATCCCAAAAGAAAATCCTGTCGTTTCCATAGAAACGTTACTCGATTTACAAGGAAATGTTTTAGAACACATAGTACTCGTATTTCATAGCGACGCAATTTCCGTGTGAATTCTTCAATGTTTGGGAGTGAGGGATGCAGTAAAGAAGGATTAGTGGATCGGAAATGAGATTGTCGTATCCCAAAAGAAAATCCTGTCGTTTCCATAGAAACGTTACTCGATTTAGAAGGAAATGTCTTAGAACACAAAGTACTCGTATTTCATAGCGAAGCAATTTCCGTGTGAATTCGTCAACTTTTGGGAGTGAGGGATGCAGTAAAGAAGGATTAGTGGATCGGAAATGTGATTGTCGTATCCCAAAAGGAAATCCTGTCAATTCCATAGAAACGTTACTCGATTTACAAGGAAATGTTTTAGAACACATAGTACTCGTATTTCATAGCGACGCAATTTCCGTGTGAATTCTTCAATGTTTGGGAGTGAGGGATGCAGTAAAGAAGGATTAGTGGATCGGAAATGAGATTGTCGTATCCCAAAAGAAAATCCTGTCGTTTCTATAGAAACGTTACTCGATTTACAAGGAAATGTCTTAGAACAGATATTACTCGTATTTCATAGCGACGCAATTTCCGTGTGAATTCTTCAATGTGTGGGAGTGAGGGATGCAGTAATGGTGGATTAGTGGATCGGAAATGAGATTGTCGTATCCCAAAAGAAAATCCTGTCGTTTCCATAGAAACGTTACTTGATTTAGAAGGAAATGTCTTAGAACACATAATACTCGTATTTCGTAGCGACGGAATTTCCGTGTGAATTCGTCAATGTGTGGGAGTGAGGGATGCAGTAAAGAAGGATTAGTGGATCGGAAATGAGATTGTCGTATCCCAAAAGAAAATCCTGTCGTTTCCATAGAAACGTTACTCGATTTAGAAGGAAATGTCTTAGAACACATAGTACTCGTATTTCAAACCGATGCAATTTCCGTGTGAATTCGTCAATGTGTGGGAGTGAGGGATGCAGTAAAGAAGGATTAGTTAATCGGAAATGAGATTGTCGTATCCCAAAAGAAAATCCTGTCGTTTCCATAGAAAAGTTACTCGATTTAGAAGGAAATGTCTTAGAATACATAGTACTCGTATTTTATACTGACACAATTTCTGTGTGAATTCGTCAATGTGTGGGAGTGAGGGATGCAGTAAAGAAGGATTAGTGGATCGGAAATGTGATTGTCGTATCCCAAAAGAAAATCCTGTTGTTTCCATAGAAACGTTACACGATTTAGAAGGAAATGTCTTAGAATACATAGTACTCGTATTTCATAGCGACGCAATTTCCGTGTGAATTCGTCAATGTTTGAGAGTGAGGGATGCAGTAAAGAAGGATTAGTGGCTCGCGAAATGAGATTGTCGTATCCCAAAAGAAAATCCTGTCGTTTCCATAGAAACGTTACTGGATTTAGAAGGAAATGTCTTAGAACACATAGTACTCGTATTTCATAGCGACGCAATTTCCGTGTGAATTCGTCAATGTGTGGGAGTGAGGGATGCAGTAAAGAAGGATTAGTGGATCGGAAATGTGATTGTCGTATCCCAAAAGAAAATCCTGTCGTTTCCATAGAAACGTTACTCGATTTACAAGGAAATGTCTTAGAACACATAGTACTCGTATTTCATAGCGACGCAATTTCCGTGTGAATTCTTCAATGTTTGGGAGTGAGGGATGCAGTAAAGAAGGATTAGTGGATCGGAAATGAGATTGTCGTATCCCAAAAGAAAATCCTGTCGTTTCCATAGAAACGTTACTCGATTTAGAAGGAAATGTCTTAGAACACAAAGTACTCGTATTTCATAGCGAAGCAATTTCCGTGTGAATTCGTCAACTTTTGGGAGTGAGGGATGCAGTAAAGGAGGATTAGTGGATCGGAAATGTGATTGTCGTATTCCAAAAGGAAATCCTGTCAATTCCATAGAAACGTTACTCGATTTAGAAGGAAATGTCTTAGAACACATAGTACTCGTATTTCATAGCGACGCAATTTCCGTGTGAATTCGTCAATGTTTGGGAGTGAGGGATGCAGTAAACAAGGATTAGTGGATCGGAAATGAGATTGTCGTATCCCAAAAGAAAATCCTGTCGTTTCCATAGAAACGTTACTCGATTTAGAAGGAAATGTCTTAGAACACATAATACTCGTATTTCGTAGCGTCGGAATTTCCGTGTGAATTCGTCAATGTGTGGGAGTGAGGGATGCAGTAAAGAAGGATTAGTGGATCGGAAATGTGATTGTCGTATCCCAAAAGAAAATCCTGTCGTTTCCATAGAAACGTTACTCGATTTAGAAGGAAATGTCTTAGAACACATAGTACTCGTATTTCATAGCGACGCAATTTCCGTGTGAATTCGTCAATGTTTGGGAGTGAGGGATGCAGTAAAGAAGGATTAGTGGTTCGGAAAAGAGATTGTCGTATCCCAAAAGAAAATCCTGTCGTTTCCATAGAAACGTTACTCGATTTAGAAGGAAATGTCTTAGAACACATAGTACTCGTATTTCATAGCGACGCAATTTCCGTGTGAATTCGTCAATGTGTGGGAGTGAGGGATGCAGTAAAGAAGGATTAGTGGATCGGAAATGTGATTGTCGTATCCCAAAAGAAAATCCTGTCGTTTCCATAGAAACGTTACTCGATTTAGAAGGAAATGTCTTAGAACACATAATACTCGTATTTCGTAGCGACGGAATTTCCGTGTGAATTCGTCAATGTGTGGGAGTGAGGGATGCAGTAAAGAAGGATTAATGGATCGGAAATGTGATTGTCGTATCCCAAAAGAAAATCCTGTCGTTTCCATAGAAACGTTACTCGATTTAGAAGGAAATGTCTTAGAACACATAGTACTCGTATTTCATAGCGACGCAATTTCCGTGTGAATTCGTCACTTGTTTGGGAGTGAGGGATGCAGTAAAGAAGGATTAGTGGATCGGAAATGAGATTTTCGTATCCCAAAAGAAAATCCTGTCGTTTCCATAGAAACGTTACTCGATTTAGAAGGAAATGTCTTAGAACACAAAGTACTCGTATTTCATAGCGAAGCAATTTCCGTGTGAATTCGTCAATGTTTGGGAGTGAGGGATGCAGTAAAGAAGGATTAGTGGATCGGAAATGTGATTGTCGTATACCAATAGAAAATCCTATCGTTTCCATAGAAACGTTACTCGATTTAGAAGGAAATGTCTTAGAACACATAGTACTCGTATTTCATAGCGACGCAATTTCCGTGTGAATTCGTCAATGTTTGGGAGTGAGGGATGCAGTAAAGAAGGATTAGGTGATCGGAAATGAGATTGTCGTATCCCAAAAGAAAATCCTGTCGTTTCCATAGAAACGTTACTCGATTTAGAAGGAAATGTCTTGGAACACATAGTACTCGTATTTCATAGCGAAGCAATTTCCGTGTGAATTCGTCAATGTGTGGGAGTGAGGGATGCAGTAAAGAAGGATTAGTGGATCGGAAATGTGATTGTCGTATCCCAAAAGAAAATCCTGTTGTTTCCATCGAAACGTTACTCGATTTAGAAGTAAATGTCTTAGAACACATAGTACTCGTATTTCATAGCTACGCAATTTCCGTGTGAATTCGTCAATGTTTGGGAGTGAAAGATGCAGTAAAGAAGGATTAGTGGATCGGAAATGAGATTGTCGAATCCCAAAAGAAAATCCTGTCGTTTCCATAGTAACGTTACTCGATTTAGAAGGAAATGTCTTAGAACACATAGTACTCGTATTTCATAGCGAACCAATTTCCGTGTGAATTCGTCAATGTGTGGGAGTGAGGGATGCAGAAAAGAAGGATTAGTGGATCGGAAATGTGATTGTCGTATCCCAAAAGAAAATCCTGTCGTTTCCATAGAAACGTTACTCGATTTACAAGGAAATGTCTTAGAACAGATATTACTCGTATTTCATAGCGACGCAATTTCCGTGTGAATTCGTCAATGTGTGGGAGTGAGGGATGCAGTAAAGATGGATTAGTGGATCGGAAATGAGATTGTCGTATCCCAAAAGAAAATCCTGTCGTTTCCATAGAAACGTTACTCGATTTAGAAGGAAATGTCTTAGAACACATAATACTCGTATTTCGTAGCGACGGTATTTCCGTGTGAATTCGTCAATGTGTGGGAGTGAGGGATGCAGTAAAGAAGGATTAGTGGATCGGAAATGTGATTGTCGTATTCCAAAAGAAAATCCTGTCGTTTCCATAGAAACGTTACTCGATTTAGAAGGAAATGTCTTAGAACACATAGTACTCGTATTTCATAGCGACGCAATTTCCGTGCGAATTCGTCAATGTTTGAGAGTGAGGGATGCAGTAAAGAAGGATTAGTGGATCGCGAAATGAGATTGTCGTATCCCAAAAGAAAATCCTGTCGTTTCCATAGAAACGTTACTCGATTTAGAAGGAAATGTCTTAGAACACATAGTACTCGTATTTCATAGCGACGCAATTTCCGTGTGAATTCGTCAATGTGTGGGAGTGAGGGATGCAGTAAAGAAGGATTAGTGGATCGGAAATGTGTTTGTCGTATCCCAAAAGAAAATCCTGTCGTTTCCATAGAAACGTTACTCGATTTACAAGGAAATGTCTTAGAACACATAGTACTCGTATTTCATAGCGACGCAATTTCCGTGTGAATTCTTCAATGTGTGGGAGTGAGGGATGCAGTAAAGAAGGATTAGTGGATCGGTAATGAGATTGTCGTAACCCAAAAGAAAATCCTTTCGTTTCCATAGAAGCGTTACTCGATTTAGAAGGAAATGTCTTAGAACACATAATACTCGTATTTCGTAGCGACGGAATTTCCGTGTGAATTCGTCAATGTGTGGGAGTGAGGGATGCAGTAAAGATGGATTAGTGGATCGGAAATGAGATTGTCGTATCCCAAAAGAAAATCCTGTCGTTTCCATAGAAACGTTACTCGATTTAGAAGGAAATGTCTTAGAACACATAGTACTCGTATTTCATAGCGACGCAATTTCCGTGTGAATTCGTCAATGTGTGGGAGTGAGGGATGCAGTAAAGATGGATTAGTGGATCGGAAATGTGATTGTCGTATCCCAAAAGAAAATCCTGTCGTTTCCATAGAAACGTTCCTCGATTTACAAGGAAATGTCTTAGAACACATAGTACTCGTATTTCATAGCGACGCCATTTCCGTGTGAATTCGTCAATGTTTGAGAGTGAGGGATGCAGTAAAGAAGGATTAGTGGCTCGCGAAATGAGATTGTCGTATCCCAAAAGAAAATCCTGTCGTTTCCATAGAAACGTTACTCGATTTAGAAGGAAATGTCTTAGAACACATAGTACTCGTATTTCGTAGTGACGCAATTTCCGTGTGAATTCGTCAATGTGTGGGAGTGAGGGATGCAGTAAAGAAGGATTAGTGGATCGGAAATGTGATTGTCGTATCCCAAAAGAAAATCCTGTCGTTTCCATAGAAACGCTACTCGATTTACAAGGAAATGTCTTAGAACACATAGTACTCGTATTTCATAGCGACGCAATTTCCGTGTGAATTCTTCAATGTGTGGGAGTGAGGGATGCAGTAAAGAAGGATTAGTGGATCGGTAATGAGATTGTCGTATCCCAAAAGAAAATCCTTTCGTTTCCATTGAAGCGTTACTCGATTTAGAAGGAAATGTCTTAGAACACATAATACTCGTATTTCGTAGCGACGGAATTTCCGTGTGAATTCGTCAATGTGTGGGAGTGTGGGATGCAGTAAAGAAGGATTAGTGGATCGGAAATGAGATTGTCGTATCCGAAAGGAAAATCCTGTCGTTTCCATAGAAACGTCACTCGATTTAGAAGGAAATGTCTTAGAACACATAGTACTCGTATTTCATAGCGACGCAATTTCCGTGTGAATTCGTCAATGTGTGGGAGTGAGGGATGCAGTAAAGAAGGATTAGTGGATCGGAAATGTGATTGTCGTATCCCAAAAGAAAATCCTGTCGTTTCCATAGAAACGTTACTCGATTTAGAAGGAAATGTCCTAGAACACATAGTACTCGTATTTCATAGCGACGCAATTTCCGTGTGAATTCTTCAATGTTTGGGAGTGAGGGATGCAGTAAAGAAGGATTAGTGGATCGGAAATGAGATTGTCGTATCCCAAAAGAAAATCCTGTCGTTTCCATAGAAACGTTACTCGATTTAGAAGGAAATGTCTTAGAACACAAAGTACTCGTATTTCATAGCGAAGCAATTTCCGTGTGAATTCGTCAACTTTTGGGAGTGAGGGATGCAGTAAAGAAGGATTAGTGGATCGGAAATGTGATTGTCGTATCCCAAAAGGAAATCCTGTCAATTCCATAGAAACGTTACTCGATTTAGAAGGAAATGTCTTAGAACACATAGTACTCGTATTTCATAGCGACGCAATTTCCGTGTGAATTCGTCAATGTTTGGGAGTGAGGGATGCAGTAAACAAGGATTAGTGGATCGGAAATGAGATTGTCGTATCCCAAAAGAAAATCCTGTCGTTTCCATAGAAACGTTACTCGATTTAGAAGGAAATGTCTTAGAACACATAATACTCGTATTTCGTAGCGACGGAATTTCCGTGTGAATTCGTCAATGTGTGGGAGTGAGGGATGCAGTAAAGAAGGATTAGTGGATCGGAAATGTGATTGTCGTATCCCAAAAGAAAATCCTGTCGTTTCCATAGAAACGTTACTCGATTTAGAAGGAAATGTCTTAGAACACATAGTACTCGTATTTCATAGCGACGCAATTTCCGTGTGAATTCGTCAATGTTTGGGAGTGAGGGATGCAGTAAAGAAGGATTAGTGGATCGGAAATGAGATTGTCATATCCCAAAAGAAAATCCTGTCGTTTCCATAGAAACGTTACTCGATTTAGAAGGAAATGTCTTAGAACACATAGTACTCGTATTTCATAGCGACGCAATTTCCGTGTGAATTCGTCAATGTGTGGGAGTGAGGGATGCAGTAAAGAAGGATTAGTGGATCGGAAATGTGATTGTCGTATCCCAAAAGAAAATCCTGTCGTTTCCATAGAAACGTTTGTCGATTTAGAAGGAAATGTCTTAGAACACATAATACTCGTATTTCGTAGCGACGGAATTTCCGTGTGAATTCGTCAATGTGTGGGAGTGAGGGATGCAGTAAAGAAGGATTAGTGGATCGGAAATGTGATTGTCGTATCCCAAAAGAAAATCCTGTCGTTTCCATAGAAACGTTACTCGATTTACAAGGAAATGTCTTAGAACACATAGTACTCGTATTTCATAGCGACGCAATTTCCGTGTGAATTCGTCAATGTTTGGGAGTGAGGGATGCAGTAAAGAAGGATTAGTGGATCGGAAATGAGATTGTCGTATCCCAAAAGAAAATCCTGTCGTTTCCATAGAAACGTTACTCGATTTAGAAGGAAATGTCTTGGAACACATAGTACTCGTATTTCATAGTGAAGCAATTTCCGTGTGAATTCGTCAATGTGTGGGAGTGAGGGATGCAGTAAAGAAGGATTAGTGGATCGGAAATGTGATTGTCGTATCCCAAAAGAAAATCCTGTTGTTTCCATCGAAACGTTACTCGATTTAGAAGTAAATGTCTTAGAACACATAGTACTCGTATTTCATAGCGACGCAATTTCCGTGTGAATTCGTCAATGTTTGGGAGTGTAAGATGCAGTAAAGAAGGATTAGTGGATCGGAAATGAGATTGTCGTATCCCAAAAGAAAATCCTGTCGTTTCCATAGAAACGTTACTCGATTTAGAAGGAAATGTCTTAGAACACATAGTACTCGTATTTCATAGCGAACCAATTTCCGTGTGAATTCGTCAATGTGTGGGAGTGAGGGATGCAGAAAAGAAGGATTAGTGGATCGGAAATAAGATTGTCGTATCCCAAAAGAAAATCCTGTCGTTTCCATAGAAACGTTACTCGATTTACAAGGAAATGTCTTAGAACAGATATTACTCGTATTTCATAGCGACGCAATTTCCGTGTGAATTCGTCAATGTGTGGGAGTGAGGGATGCAGTAAAGATGGATTAGTGGATCGGAAATGAGATTGTCGTATCCCAAAAGAAAATCCTGTCGTTTCCATAGAAACGTTACTCGATTTAGAAGGAAATGTCTTAGAACACATAATACTCGTATTTCGTAGCGACGGTATTTCCGTGTGAATTCGTCAATGTGTGGGAGTGAGGGATGCAGTAAAGAAGTATTAGTGGATCGGAAATGAGATTGTCGTATCCCAAAAGAAAATCCTGTCGTTTCCATAGAAACGTTACTCGATTTAGAAGGAAATGTCTTAGAACACATAGTACTCGTATTTCATACCGACGCAATTTCCGTGTGAATTCGTCAATGTGTGGGAGTGAGGGATGCAGTAAAGAAGGATTAGTGGATCGGAAATGTGAATGTCGTATCCCAAAAGAAAATCCTGTTGTTTCCATCGAAACGTTACTCGATTAAGAAGGAAATGTCTTAGAACACATAGTACTCGTATTTCATAGCGACGCAATTTCCGTGTGAATTCGTCAATGTGTGGGAGTGAGGGATGCAGTAAAGAAGGATTAGTGGATCGGAAATGTGATTGTCGTATCCCAAAAGAAAATCCTGTCGTTTCCATAGAAACGTTACTCGATTTAGAAGGAAATGTCTTAGAACACATAATACTCGTATTTCGTAGCGACGGAATTTCCGTGTGAATTCGTCAATGTGTGGGAGTGAGGGATGCAGTAAAGAAGGATTAGTGGATCGGAAATGTGATTGTCGTATCCCAAAAGAAAATCCTGTCGTTTCCATAGAAACGTTACTCGATTTAGAAGGAAATGTCTTAGAACACATAGTACTCGTATTTCATAGCGACGCAATTTCCGTGTGAATTCGTCAATGTTTGGGAGTGAGGGATGCAGTAAAGAAGGATTAGTGGATCGGAAATGAGATTGTCGTATCCCAAAAGAAAATCCTGTCGTTTCCACAGAAACGTTAGTCGATTTAGAAGGAAATGTCTTGGAACACATAGTACTCGTATTTCATAGCGAAGCAATTTCCGTGTGAATTCGTCAATGTGTGGGAGTGAGGGATGCAGTAAAGAAGGATTAGTGGATCGGAAATGTGATTGTCGTATCCCAAAAGAAAATCCTGTTGTTTCCATCGAAACGTTACTCGATTTAGAAGTAAATGTCTTAGAACACATAGTACTCGTATTTCATAGCGACGCAATTTCCGTGTGAATTCGTCAATGTTTGGGAGTGAAAGATGCAGTAAAGAAGGATTAGTGGATCGGAAATGAGATTGTCGTATCCCAAAAGAAAATCCTGTCGTTTCCATAGAAACGTTACTCGATTTAGAAGGAAATGTCTTAGAACACATAGTACTCGTATTTCATAGCGAACCAATTTCCGTGTGAATTCGTCAATGTGTGGGAGTGAGGGATGCAGAAAAGAAGGATTAGTGGATCGGAAATAAGATAGTCGTATCCCAAAAGAAAATCCTGTCGTTTCCATAGAAACGTTACTCGATTTACAAGGAAATGTCTTAGAACAGATATTACTCGTATTTCATAGCGACGCAATTTCCGTGTGAATTCGTCAATGTGTGGGAGTGAGGGATGCAGTAAAGATGGATTAGTGGATCGGAAATGAGATTGTCGTATCCCAAAAGAAAATCCTGTCGTTTCCATAGAAACGTTACTCGATTTAGAAGGAAATGTCTTAGAACACATAATACTCGTATTTCGTAGCGACGGTATTTCCGTGTGAATTCGTCAATGTGTGGGAGTGAGGGATGCAGTAAAGAAGTATTAGTGGATCGGAAATGAGATTGTCGTATCCCAAAAGAAAATCCTGTCGTTTCCATAGAAACGTTACTCGATTTAGAAGGAAATGTCTTAGAACACATAGTACTCGTTTTCGTACCGACGCAATTTCCGTGTGAATTCGTCAATGTGTGGGAGTGAGGGATGCAGTAAAGAAGGATTAGTGGATCGGAAATATGATTGTCGTATCCCAAAAGAAAATCCTGTCGTTTCAATAGAAACGTTACTCGATTAAGAAGGAAATGTCTGAGAACACATAGTACTCGTATTTCATAGCGACGCAATAACCGTGTGAATTCGTCAATGTGTGGGAGTGAGGGATGCAGTAAAGAAGGATTAGTGGATCGGAAATGAGATTGTCGTATCCCAAAAGAAAATCCTGTCGTTTCCATAGAAACGTTACTCGATTTAGAAGGAAATGTCTTAGAACACATAGTACTCGTATTTCATACCGACACAATTTCCGTGTGAATTCGTCAATGTGTGGGAGTGAGGGATGCAGTAAAGAAGGATTAGTGGATCGGAAATGTGATTGTCGTATCCCAAAAGAAAATCCTGTCGTTTCCATAGAAACGTTACTCGATTTAGAAGGAAATGTCTTAGAACACATAGTACTCGTATTTCATAGCGACGCAATTTCCGTGTGAATTCGTCAATGTTTGAGAGTGAGGGATGCAGTAAAGAAGGATTAGTGGATCGCGAAATGAGATTGTCGTATCCCAAAAGAAAATCCTGTCGTTTCCATAGAAACGTTACTCGATTTAGAAGGAAATGTCTTAGAACACATAGTACTCGTATTTCATAGCGACGCAATTTCCGTGTGAATTCGTCAATGTGTGGGAGTGAGGGATGCAGTAAAGAAGGATTAGTGGATCGGAAATGTGATTGTCGTATCCCAAAAGAAAATCCTGTCGTTTCCATAGAAACGTTACTCGATTTACAAGGAAATGTCTTAGAACACATAGTACTCGTATTTCATAGCGACGCAATTTCCGTGTGAATTCTTGAATGTGTTGGAGTGAGGGATGCAGTAAAGAAGGATTAGTGGATCGGTAATGAGATTGTCGTAACCCAAAAGAAAATCCTTTCGTTTCCATAGAAGCGTTACTCGATTTAGAAGGAAATGTCTTAGAACACATAATACTCGTATTTCGTAGCGACGGAATTTCCGTGTGAATTCGTCAATGTGTGGGAGTGAGGGATGCAGTAAAGATGGATTAGTGGATCGGAAATGAGATTGTCGTATCCCAAAAGAAAATCCTGTCGTTTCCACAGAAACGTTACTCGATTTAGAAGGAAATGTCTTAGAACACATAGTACTCGTATTTCATAGCGACGCAATTTCCGTGTGAATTCGTCAATGTGTGGGAATGAGGGATGCAGTAAAGAAGGATCAGTGGATCGGAAATGTGATTGTCGTATCCCAAAAGAAAATCCTGTCGTTTCCATAGAAACGTTACTCGATTTACAAGGAAATGTCTTAGAACACATAGTACTCGTATTTCATAGCGACGCAATTTCCGTGTGAATTCTCCAATGTTTGGGAGTGAGGGATGCAGTAAAGAAGGATTAGTGGATCGGAAATGAGATTGTCGTATCCCAAAAGAAAATCCTGTCGTTTCCATAGAAACGTTACTCGATTTAGAAGGAAATATCTTAGAACACAAAGTACTCGTATTTCATAGCGAAGCAATTTCCGTGTGAATTCGTCAACTTTTTGGAGTGAGGGATGCAGTAAAGAAGGATTAGTGGATCGGAAATGTGATTGTCGTATCCCAAAAGGAAATCCTGTCGTTTCCATAGAAACGTTACTCGATTTAGAAGGAAATGTCTTAGAACACATAGTACTCGTATTTCATAGCGACGCAATTTCCGTGTGAATTCGTCAATGTTTGGGAGTGAGGGATGCAGTAAAGAAGGATTAGTGGATCGGAAATGAGATTGTCGTATCCCAAAAGAAAATCCTGTCGTTTCCATAGAAACGTTACTCGATTTAGAAGGAAATGTCTTAGAACACATAATACTCGTATTTCGTAGCGATGGAATTTCCGTGTGAATTCGTCAATGTGTGGGAGTGAGGGATGCAGTAAAGAAGGATTAGTGGATCGGAAATGTGATTGTCGTATCCCAAAAGAAAATCCTGTCGTTTCCATAGAAACGTTACTCGATTTAGAAGGAAATGTCTTAGAACACATAGTACTCGTATTTCATAGCGACGCAATTTCCGTGTGAATTCGTCAATGTTTGGGAGTGAGGGATGCAGTAAAGACGGATTAGTGGATCGGAAATGAGATTGTCGTATCCCAAAAGAAAATCCTGTCGTTTCCATAGAAACGTTACTCGATTTAGAAAGAAATGTCTTAGAACACATAGTACTCGTATTTCATAGCGACGCAATTTCCGTGTGAATTCGTCAGTGTGTGGGAGTGAGGGATGCAGTAAAGAAGGATTAGTGGATCAGAAATGTGATTGTCGTATCCCAAAAGAAAATCCTGTCGTTTCCATAGAAACGTTACTCGATTTAGAAGGAAATGTCTTAGAACACATAATACTCGTATTTCGTAGCGACGGAATTTCCGTGTGAATTCGTCAATGTGTGGGAGTGAGGGATGCAGTAAAGAAGGATTAGTGGATCGGAAATGTGATTGTCGTATCCCAAAAGAAAATCCTGTCGTTTCCATAGAAACGTTACTCGATTTAGAAGGAAATGTCTTAGAACACATAGTACTCGTATTTCATAGCGACGCAATTTCCGTGTGAATTCGACAATGTTTTGGAGTGAGGGATGCAGTAAAGAAGGATTAGTGGATCGGAAATGAGATTGTCGTATCCCAAAAGAAAATCCTGTCGTTTCCATAGAAACGTTACTCGATTTAGAAGGAAATGTCTTAGAACAGAAAGTACTCGTATTTCATAGCGAAGCAATTTCCGTGTGAATTCGTCAATGTTTGGGAGTGAGGGATGCAGTAAAGAAGGATTAGTGGATCGGAAATGTGATTGTCGTATACCAAAAGAAAATCCTGTCGTTTCCATAGAAACGTTACTCGATTTAGAAGGAAATGTCTTAGAACACATAGTACTCGTATTTCATAGCGACGCAATTTCCGTGTGAATTCGTCAATGTTTGGGAGTGAAAGATGCAGTAAAGAAGGATTAGTGGATCGGAAATGAGATTGTCGTATCCCAAAAGAAAATCCTGTCGTTTCCATAGAAACGTTACTCGATTTAGAAGGAAATGTCTTAGAACACATAGTACTCGTATTTCATAGCGAAGCAATTTCCGTGTGAATTCGTCAATGTGTGGGAGTGAGGGATGCAGAAAAGAAGGATTAGTGGATCGGAAATGTGATTGTCGTATCCCAAAAGAAAATCCTGTCGTTTCCATAGAAACGTTACTCGATTTACAAGGAAATGTCTTAGAACAGATATTACTCGTATTTCATAGCGACGCAATTTCCGTGTGAATTCTTCAATGTGTGGGAGTGAGGGATGCAGTAAAGAAGGATTAGTGGATCGGAAATGAGATTGTCGTATCCCAAAAGAAAATCCTGTCGTTTCCATAGAAACGTTACTCGATTTAGAAGGAAATGTCTTAGAACACATAATACTCGTATTTCGTAGCGACGGAATTTCCGTGTGAATTCGTCAATGTGTGGGAGTGAGGGATGCAGTAAAGAAGTATTAGTGGATCGGAAATGAGATTGTCGTATCCCAAAAGAAAGTCCTGTCGTTTCCATAGAAACGTTACTCGATTTAGAAGGAAATGTCTTAGAACACATAGTACTCGTATTTCATACCGACGCAATTTCCGTGTGAATTCGTCAATGTGTGGGAGTGAGGGATGCAGTAAAGAAGGATTAGTGGATCGGAAATGTGATTGTCGTATCCCAAAAGAAAATCCTGTCGTTTCAATAGAAACGTTACTCGATTAAGAAGGAAATGTCTGAGAACACATAGTACTCGTATTTCATAGCGACGCAATAACCGTGTGAATTCGTCAATGTGTGGGAGTGAGGGATGCAGTAAAGAAGGATTAGTGGATCGGAAATGAGATTGTCGTATCCCAAAAGAAAATCCTGTCGTTTCCATAGAAACGTTACTCGATTTAGAAGGAAATGTCTTAGAACACATAGTACTCGTATTTCATAGCGACGCAATTTCCGTGTGAATTCGTCAATGTGTGGGAGTGAGGGATGCAGTAAAGAAGGATTAGTGGATCGGAAATGTGATTGTCGTATCCCAAAAGAAAATCCTGTCGTTTCCATATAAATGTTACTCGATTTACAAGGAAGTGTCTTAGAACACATAGTACTCGTATTTCATAGCGACGCAATTTCCGTGTGAATTCTTCAATGTTTGGGAGTGAGGGATGCAGTAAAGAAGGATTAGTGGATCGGAAATGAGATTGTCGTATCCCAAAAGAAAATCCTGTCGTTTCCATAGAAACGTTACTCGATTTAGAAGGAAATGTCTTAGAACACAAAGTACTCGTATTTCATAGCGAAGCAATTTCCGTGTGAATTCGTCAACTTTTTGGAGTGAGGGATGCAGTAAAGAAGGATTAGTGGATCGGAAATGTGATTGTCGTATCCCAAAAGGAAATCTTGTCGTTTCCATAGAAACGTTACTCGATTTAGAAGGAAATGTCTTAGAACACATAGTACTCGTATTTCATAGCGACGCAATTTCCGTGTGAATTCGTCAATGTTTGGGAGTAAGGGATGCAGTAAAGAAGGATTAGTGGATCGGAAATGAGATTGTCGTATCCCAAAAGAAAATCCTGTCGTTTCCATAGAAACGTTACTCGATTTAGAAGGAAATGTCTTAGAACACATAATACTCGTATTTCGTAGCGATGGACTTTCCGTGTGAATTCGTCAATGTGTGGGTGTGAGGGATGCAGTAAAGAAGGATTAGTGGATCGGAAATGTGATTGTCGTATCCCAAAAGAAAATCCTGTCGTTTCCATAGAAACGTTACTCGATTTAGAAGGAAATGTCTTAGAACACATAGTACTCGTATTTCATAGCGACGCAATTTCCGTGTGAATTCGTCAATGTTTGGGAGTGAGGGATGCAGTAAAGGCGGATTAGTGGATCGGAAATGAGAATGTCGTATCCCAAAAGAAAATCCTGTCGTTTCCATAGAAACGTTACTCGATTTAGAAGGAAATGTCTTAGAACACATAGTACTCGTATTTCATAGCGACGCAATTTCCGTGTGAATTCGTCTATGTGTGGGAGTGAGGGATGCAGTAAAGAAGGATTAGTGGATCGGAAATGTGATTGTCGTATCCCAAAAGAAAATGCTGTCGTTTCCATAGAAACGTTACTCGATTTAGAAGGAAATGTCTTAGAACACATAATACTCGTATTTCGTAGCGACGGAATTTCCGTGTGAATTCGTCAATGTGTGGGAGTGAGGGATGCAGTAAAGAAGGATTAGTGGATCGGAAATGTGATTGTCGTATCCCAAAAGAAAATCCTGTCGTTTCCATAGAAACGTTACTCGATTTAGAAGGAAATGTCTTAGAACACATAGTACTCGTATTTCATAGCGACGCAATTTCCGTGTGAATTCGTCAATGTTTGGGAGTGAGGGATGCAGTAAAGAAGGATTAGTGGATCGGAAATGAGATTGTCGTATCCCAAAAGAAAATCCTGTCGTTTCCATCGAAACGTTACTCGATTTAGAAGGAAATGTCTTAGAACACAAAGCACTCGTATTTCATAGCGAAGCAATTTCCGTGTGAATTCGTCAATGTTTGGGAGTGAGGGATGCAGTAAAGAAGGATTAGTGGATCGGAAATGTGATTGTCGTATACCAAAAGAAAATCCTGTCGTTTCCATAGAAACGTTACTCGATTTAGAAGGAAATGTCTTAGAACACATAGTACTCGTATTTCATAGCGACGCAATTTCCGTGAGAATTCGTCAATGTTTGGGAGTGAGGGATGCAGTAAAGAAGGATTAGGTGATCGGAAATGAGATTGTCGTATCCCAAAAGAAAATCCTGTCGTTTCCATAGAAACTTTACTCGATTTAGAAGGAAATGTCTTAGAACACATAGTACTCGTATTTCATAGCGAAGAAATTTCCGTGTGAATTCGTCAATGTGTGGGAGTGAGGGATGCAGTAAAGAAGGATTAGTGGATAGAAATGTGATTGTCGTATCCCAAAAGAAAATCTTGTCGTTTCCATAGAAACGTTACTCGATTTACAAGGAAATGTCATAGAACAGATATTACTCCTATTTCATAGCGACGCAATTTCCGAGTGAATTCTTCAATGTGTGGGAGTGAGGGATGCAGTAAAGAAGGATTAGTGGATCGGAAATGAGATTGTCGTATCCCAAAAGAAAATCCTGTCGTTTCCATAGAAACATTGCTCGATTTAGAAGGAAATGTCTTAGAACACATAATACTCGTATTTCGTAGCGACGGAATTTCCGTGTGAATTCGTCAATGTGTGGGAGTGATGGATGCAGTAAAGAAGGATTAGTGGATCGGAAATGAGATTGTCGTATCCCAAAAGAAAATCCTGTCGTTTCCATAGAAACGTTACTCGATTTAGAAGGAAATGTCTTAGAACACATAGTACTCGTATTTCATAGCGACGCAATTTCCGTGTGAATTCTTCAATGTGTGGGAGTGAGGGATGCAGTAAAGAAGGATTAGTGGATCGGTAATGAGATTGTCGTATCCCAAAAGAAAATCCTGTCGTTTCCATAGAAGCGTTACTCGATTTAGAAGGAAATGTCTTAGAACACATAGTACTCGTATTTCATAGCGACGCAATTTCCGTGTGAATTCGTCAATGTTTGGGAGTGAGGGATGCAGTAAAGAAGGATTAGTGGATCGGAAATGAGATTGTAGTATCCCAAAAGAAAATCCTGTCGTTTCCATAGAAACGTTACTCGATTTAGAAGGAAATGTCTTAGAACACATAATACTCGTATTTCGTAGCGACGAAATTTCCGTGTGATTCGTCAATGTGTGGGAGTGAGGGATGCAGTAAAGAAGGATTAGTGGATCGCAAATGTGATTGTCGTATCCCAAAAGAAAATCCTGTCGTCTCCATAGAAACGTTACTCGATTTAGAAGGAAATGTCTTAGAACACATAGTACCCGTATTTCATAGCGACGCAAGTTCCGTGTGAATTCGTCAATGTGTGGGAGTGAGGGATGCAGTAAAGAAGGATTAGTGGATCGGAAATGTGATTGTCGTATACCAAAAGAAAATCCTGTCGTTTCCATAGAAACGTTACTCGATTTAGAAGGAAATGTCTTAGAACACATAGTACTCGTATTTCACAGCGACGCAATTTCCGTGAGAATTCGTCAATGTTTGGGAGTGAGGGATGCAGTAAAGAAGGATTAGGTGATCGGAAATGAGATTGTCGTATCCCAAAAGAAAATCCTGTCGTTTCCATAGAAACTTTACTCGATTTAGAAGGAAATGTCTTAGAACACATAGTACTCGTATTTCATAGCGAAGAAATTTCCGTGTGAATTCGTCAATGTGTGGGAGTGAGGGATGCAGTAAAGAAGGATTAGTGGATAGAAATGTGATTGTCGTATCCCAAAAGAAAATCTTGTCGTTTCCATAGAAACGTTACTCGATTTACAAGGAAATGTCATAGAACAGATATTACTCCTATTTCATAGCGACGCAATTTCCGAGTGAATTCTTCAATGTGTGGGAGTGAGGGATGCAGTAAAGAAGGATTAGTGGATCGGAAATGAGATTGTCGTATCCCAAAAGAAAATCCTGTCGTTTCCATAGAAACATTGCTCGATTTAGAAGGAAATGTCTTAGAACACATAATACTCGTATTTCGTAGCGACGGAATTTCCGTGTGAATTCGTCAATGTGTGGGAGTGATGGATGCAGTAAAGAAGGATTAGTGGATCGGAAATGAGATTGTCGTATCCCAAAAGAAAATCCTGTCGTTTCCATAGAAACGTTACTCGATTTAGAAGGAAATGTCTTAGAACACATAGTACTCGTATTTCATAGCGACTCAATTTCCGTGTGAATTCTTCAATGTGTGGGAGTGAGGGATGCAGTAAAGAAGGATTAGTGGATCGGTAATGAGATTGTCGTATCCCAAAAGAAAATCCTGTCGTTTCCATAGAAGCGTTACTCGATTTAGAAGGAAATGTCTTAGAACACATAGTACTCGTATTTCATAGCGACGCAATTTCCGTGTGAATTCGTCAATGTTTGGGAGTGAGGGATGCAGTAAAGAAGGATTAGTGGATCGGAAATGAGATTGTCGTATCCCAAAAGAAAATCCTGTCGTTTCCATAGAAACGTTACTCGATTTAGAAGGAAATGTCTTAGAACACATAATACTCGTATTTCGTAGCGACGGAATTTCCGTGTGATTCGTCAATGTGTGGGAGTGAGGGATGCAGTAAAGAAGGATTAGTGGATCGGAAATGTGATTGTCGTATCCCAAAAGAAAATCCTGTCGTCTCCATAGAAACGTTACTCGATTTAGAAGGAAATGTCTTAGAACACATAGTACCCGTATTTCATAGCGACGCAAGTTCCGTGTGAATTCGTCAATGTGTGGGAGTGAGGGATGCAGTAAAGAAGGATTAGTGGATCGGAAATGTGATTGTCGTATCCCAAAAGAAAATCCTGTCGTTTCCATAGAAACGTTACTCGATTTAGAAAGAAATGTCTTAGAACACATAGTACTCGTATTTCATAGCGACGCAATTTCCGTGTGAATTCGTCAATGTTTGAGAGTGAGGGATGCCGTAAAGAAGGATTAGTGGATCGCGAAACGAGATTGTCGTATCCCAAAAGAAAATCCTGTCGTTTCCATAGAAACGTTACTCGATTTAGAAGGAAATGTCTTAGAACACATAGTACTCGTATTTCATAGCGACGCAATTTCTGTGTGAATTCGTCAATGTGTGGGAGTGAGGGATGCAGTAAAGAAGGATTAGTGGATCGGAAATGTGATTGTCGTATCCCAAAAGAAAATCCTGTCGTTTCCATAGAAACGTTACTCGATTTACAAGGAAATGTCTTAGAACACATAGTACTCGTATTTCATAGCGACGCAATTTCCGTGAGAATTCTTCAATGTTTGGGAGTGAGGGATGCAGTAAAGAAGGATTAGTGGATCGGAAATGAGATTGTCGTATCCCAAAAGAAAATCCTGTCGTTTCCATAGAAACGTTACTCGATTTAGAAGGAAATGTCTTAGAACACAAATTACTCGTATTTCATAGCGAAGCAATTTCCGTGTGAATTCGTCAACTTTTTGGAGTGAGGGATGCAGTAAAGAAGGATTAGTGGATCAGAAATGTGATTGTCGTATCCCAAAAGGAAATCCTGTCGTTTCCATAGAAACGTTACTCGATTTAGAAGGAAATGTCTTAGAACACATAGTACTCGTATTTCATAGCGACGCAATTTCCGTGTGAATTCGTCAATGTTTGGGAGTGAGGGATGCAGTAAAGAAGGATTAGTGGATCGGAAATGAGATTGTCGTATCCCAAAAGAAAATCCTGTCGTTTCCATAGAAACGTTACTCGATTTAGAAGGAAATGTCTTAGAACACATAATACTCGTATTTCGTAGCGATGGACTTTCCGTGTGAATTCGTCAATGTGTGGGAGTGAGGGATGCAGTAAAGAAGGATTAGTGGATCGGAAATGTGATTGTCGTATCCCAAAAGAAAATCCTGTCGTTTCCATAGAAACGTTACTCGATTTAGAAGGAAATGTCTTAGAACACATAGTACTCGTATTTTATAGCGACGGAATTTCCGTGTGATTCGTCAATGTGTGGGAGTGAGGGATGCAGTAAAGAAGGATTAGTGGATCGGAAATGTGATTGTCGTATCCCAAAAGAAAGTCCTGTCGTCTCCATAGAAACGTTACTCGATTTAGAAGGAAATGTCTTAGAACACATAGTACCCGTATTTCATAGCGACGCAAGTTCCGTGTGAATTCGTCAATGTGTGGGAGTGAGGGATGCAGTAAAGATGGATTAGTGGATCGGAAATGAGATTGTCGTATCCCAAAAGAAAATCCTGTCGTTTCCATAGAAACGTTACTCGATTTAGAAGGAAATGTCTTAGAACACATAGTACTAGTATTTCATAGCGACGCTATTTTCGTGTGAATTCGTCAATGTGTGGGAGTGAGGGATGCAGTAAAGAAGGATTAGTGGATCGGAAATGTGATTGCCGTATCCCAAAAGAAAATCCTGTCGTTTCCATAGAAACGTTACTCGATTTAGAAGGAAATGTCTTAGAACACATAGTACTCGTATTTCATAGCGACGCAATTTCCGTGTGAATTCTTCAATGTTTGGGAGTGAGGGATGCAGTAAAGAAGGATTAGTGGATCGGAAATGAGATTGTCGTATCCCAAAAGAAAATCCTGTCGTTTCCATAGAAACGTTACTCGATTTAGAAGGAAATGTCTTAGAACACAAAGTACTCGTATTTCATAGCGAAGCAATTTCCGTGTGAATTCGTCAACTTTTTGGAGTGAGGGATGCAGTAAAGAAGGATTAGTGGATCGGAAATGTGATTGTCGTATCCCAAAAGGAAATCCTGTCGTTTCCATAGAAACGTTACTCGATTTAGAAGGAAATGTCTTAGAACACATAGTACTCGTATTTCATAGCGACGCAATTTCCGTGTGAATTCGTCAATGTTTGGGAGTGAGGGATGCAGTAAAGAAGGATTAGTGGATCGGAAATGAGATTGTCGTATCCCAAAAGAAAATCCTGTCGTTTCCATAGAAACGTTACTCGATTTAGAAGGAAATGTCTTAGAACACATAGTACTCGTATTTCATAGCGACGCAATTTCCGTGTGAATTCGTCAATGTGTGGGAGTGAGGGATGCAGTAAAGAAGGATTAGTGGATCGGAAATGTGATTGTCGTATCCCAAAAGAAAATCCTGTCGTTTCCATAGAAACGTTACTCGATTTACAAGGAAATGTCTTAGAACACATAGTACTCGTATTTCATAGCGACGCAATTTCCGTGTGAATTCTTCAATGTGTGGGAGTGAGGGATGCAGTAAAGAAGGATTAGTGGATCGGTAATGAGATTGTCGTAACCCAAAAGAAAATCCTTTCGTTTCCATAGAAGCGTTACTCGATTTAGAAGGAAATGTCTTAGAACACATAATACTCGTATTTCGTAGCGACGGAATTTCCGTGGGAATTCGTCAATGTGTGGGAGTGAGGGATGCAGTAAAGATGGATTAGTGGATCGGAAATGAGATTGTCGTATCCCAAAAGAAAATCCTGTCGTTTCCATAGAAACGTTACTCGATTTAGAAGGAAATGTCTTAGAACACAAAGTACTCGTATTTCATAGCGAAGCAATTTCCGTGTGAATACGTCAACTTTTTGGAGTGAGGGATGCAGTAAAGAAGGATTAGTGGATCGGAAATGTGATTGTCGTATCCCAAAAGGAAATCCTGTCGTTTCCATAGAAACGTTACTCGATTTAGAAGGAAATGTCTTAGAACACATAGTACTCGTATTTCATAGCGACGCAATTTCCGTGTGAATTCGTCAATGTTTGGGAGTGAGGGATGCAGTAAAGAAGGATTAGTGGATCGGAAATGAGGTTGTCGTATCCCAAAAGAAAATCCTGTCGTTTCCATAGAAACGTTACTCGATTTAGAAGGAAATGTCTTAGAACACATAGTACTCGTATTTCATAGCGACGCAATTTCCGTGTGAATTCGTCAATGTGTGGGAGTGAGGGATGCAGTAAAGAAGGATTAGTGGATCGGAAATGTGATTGTCGTATCCCAAAAGAAAATCCTGTCGTTTCCATAGAAACGTTACTCGATTTACAAGGAAATGTCTTAGAACACATAGTACTCGTATTTAATAGCGACGCAATTTCCGTGTGAATTCTTCAATGTGTGGGAGTGAGGGATGCAGTAAAGAAGGATTAGTGGATCGGTAATGAGATTGTCGTAACCCAAAAGAAAATCCTTTCGTTTCCATAGAAGCGTTACTCGATTTAGAAGGAAATGTCTTAGAACACATAATACTCGTATTTCGTAGCGACGGAATTTCCGTGTGAATTCGTCAATGTGTGGGAGTGAGGGATGCAGTAAAGATGGATTAGTGGATCGGAAATGAGATTGTCGTATCCCAAAAGAAAATCCTGTCGTTTCCATAGAAACGTTACTCGATTTAGAAGGAAATGTCTTAGAACACATAGTACTCGTATTTCATAGCGACGCAATTTCCGTGTGAATTCGTCAATGTGTGGGAGTGAGGGATGCAGTAAAGAAGGATTAGTGGATCGGAAATGTGATTGTCGTATCCCAAAAGAAAATCCTGTCGTTTCCATAGAAACGTTACTCGATTTACAAGGAAATGTCTTAGAACACATAGTACTCGTATTTCATAGCGACGCAATTTCCGTGTGAATTCTTCAATGTTTGGGAGTGAGGGATGCAGTAAAGAAGGATTAGTGGATCGGAAATGAGATTGTCGTATCCCAAAAGAAAATCCTGTCGTTTCCATAGAAACGTTACTCGATTTAGAAGGAAATGTCTTAGAACACAAAGTACTCGTATTTCATAGCGAAGCAATTTCCGTGTGAATTCGTCAACTTTTTGGAGTGAGGGATGCAGTAAAGAAGGATTAGTGGATCGGAAATGTGATTGTCGTATCCCAAAAGGAAATCCTGTCGTTTCCATAGAAACGTTACTCGATTTAGAAGGAAATGTCTTAGAACACATAGTACTCGTATTTCATAGCGACGCAATTTCCGTGTGAATTCGTCAATGTTTGGGAGTGAGGGATGCAGTAAAGAAGGATTAGTGGATCGGAAATGAGATTGTCGTATCCCAAAAGAAAATCCTGTCGTTTCCATAGAAACGTTACTCGATTTAGAAGGAAATGTCTTAGAACACATAGTACTCGTATTTCATAGCGACGCAATTTCCGTGTGAATTCGTCAATGTGTGGGAGTGAGGGATGCAGTAAAGAAGGATTAGTGGATCGGAAATTTGATTGTCGTATCCCAAAAGAAAATCCTGTCGTTTCCATAGAAACGTTACTCGATTTACAAGGAAATGTCTTAGAGCACATAGTACTCGTATTTCATAGCGACGCAATTTCCGTGTGAATTCTTCAATGTGTGGGAGTGAGGGATGCAGTAAAGAAGGATTAGTGGATCGGTAATGAGATTGTCGTAACCCAAAAGAAAATCCTTTCGTTTCCATAGAAGCGTTACTCGATTTAGAAGGAAATGTCTTAGAACACATAATACTCGTATTTCGTAGCGACGGAATTTCCGTGTGAATTCGTCAATGTGTGGGAGTGAGGGATGCAGTAAAGATGGATTAGTGGATCGGAAATGAGATTGTCGTATCCCAAAAGAAAATCCTGTCGTCTCCATAGAAACGTTACTCGATTTAGAAGGAAATGTCTTAGAACACAAAGTACTCGTATTTCATAGCGAAGCAATTTCCGTGTGAATTCGTCAACTTTTTGGAGTGAGGGATGCAGTAAAGAAGGATTAGTGGATCGGAAATGTGATTGTCGTATCCCAAAAGGAAATCCTGTCGTTTCCATAGAAACGTTACTCGATTTAGAAGGAAATGTCTTAGAACACATAGTACTCGTATTTCATAGCGACGCAATTTCCGTGTGAATTCGTCAATGTTTGGGAGTGAGGGATGCAGTAAAGAAGGATTAGTGGATCGGAAATGAGGTTGTCGTATCCCAAAAGAAAATCCTGTCGTTTCCATAGAAACGTTACTCGATTTAGAAGGAAATGTCTTAGAACACATAGTACTCGTATTTCATAGCGACGCAATTTCCGTGTGAATTCGTCAATGTGAGGGAGTGAGGGATGCAGTAAAGAAGGATTAGTGGATCGGAAATGTGATTGTCGTATCCCAAAAGAAAATCCTGTCGTTTCCATAGAAACGTTACTCGATTTACAAGGAAATGTCTTAGAACACATAGTACTCGTATTTCATAGCGACGCAATTTCCGTGTGAATTCTTCAATGTGTGGGAGTGAGGGATGCAGTAAAGAAGGATTAGTGGATCGGTAATGAGATTGTCGTAACCCAAAAGAAAATCCTTTCGTTTCCATAGAAGCGTTACTCGATTTAGAAGGAAATGTCTTAGAACACATAATACTCGCATTTCGTAGCGACGGAATTTCCGTGTGAATTCGTCAATGTGTGGGAGTGAGGGATGCAGTAAAGATGGATTAGTGGATCGGAAATGAGATTGTCGTATCCCAAAAGAAAATCCTGTCGTTTCCATAGAAACGTTACTCGATTTAGAAGGAAATGTCTTAGAACACATAGTACTCGTATTTCATAGCGACGCAATTTCCGTGTGAATTCGTCAATGTGTGGGAGTGAGGGATGCAGTAAAGAAGGATTAGTGGATCGGAAATGTGATTGTCGTATCCCAAAAGAAAATCCTGTCGTTTCCATAGAAACGTTACTCGATTTACAAGGAAATGTCTTAGAACACATAGTACTCGTATTTCATAGCGACGCAATTTCCGTGTGAATTCTTCAATGTTTGGGAGTGAGGGATGCAGTAAAGAAGGATTAGTGGATCGGAAATGAGATTGTCGTATCCCAAAAGAAAATCCTGTCGTTTCCATAGAAACGTTACTCGATTTAGAAGGAAATGTCTTAGAACACAGAGTACTCGTATTTCATAGCGAAGCAATTTCCGTGTGAATTCGTCAACTTTTTGGAGTGAGGGATGCAGTAAAGAAGGATTAGTGGATCGGAAATGTGATTGTCGTATCCCAAAAGGAAATCCTGTCGTTTCCATAGAAAAGTTACTCGATTTAGAAGGAAATGTCTTAGAACACATAGTACTCGTATTTCATAGCGACGCAATTTCCGTGTGAATTCGTCAATGTTTGGGAGTGAGGAATGCAGTAAAGAAGGATTAGTGGATCGGAAATGAGATTGTCGTATCCCAAAAGAAAATCCTGTCGTTTCCATAGAAACGTTACTCGATTTAGAAGGAAATGTCTTAGAACACATAATACTCGTATTTCGTAGCGATGGACTTTCCGTGTGAATTCGTCAATGTGTGGGAGTGAGGGATGCAGTAAAGAAGGATTAGTGGATCGGAAATGTGATTGTGGTATCCCAAAAGAAAATCCTGTCGTTTCCATAGAGACGTTACTCGATTTAGAAGGAAATGTCTTAGAACACATAGTACTCGTATTTCATAGCGACGCAATTTCCGTGTGAATTCGTCAATGTTTGGGAGTGAGGGATGCAGTAAAGACGGATTAGTGGATCGGAAATGAGATTGTCGTATCCCAAAAGAAAATCCTGTCGTTTCCATAGAAACGTTACTCGATTTAGAAGGAAATGTCTTAGAACACATAGTACTCGTATTTCATAGCGACGCAATTTCCGTGTGAATTCGTCAATGTGTGGGAGTGAGGGATGCAGTAAAGAAGGATTAGTGGATCGGAAATGTGATTGTCGTATCCCAAAAGAAAATCCTTGTCGTTTCCATAGAAACGTTACTCGATTTAGAAGGAAATGTCTTAGAACACATAATACTCGTATTTCGTAGCGACGGAATTTCCGTGTGAATTCGTCAATGTGTGGGAGTGAGGGATGCAGTAAAGAAGGATTAGTGGATCGGAAATGTGATTGTCGTATCCCAAAAGAAAATCCTGTCGTTTCCATAGAAACGTTACTCGATTTTGAAGGAAATGTCTTAGAACACATCGTACTCGTATTTCATAGCGACGCAATTTCCGTGTGAATTCTTCAATGTGTGGGAGTGAGGGATGCAGTAAAGACGGATTAGTGGATCGGAAATGAGATTGTCGTATCCCAAAAGAAAATCCTGTCGTTTCCATAGAAGCGTTACTCGATTTACAAGGAAAGGTCTTAGAACACATAGTACTCGTATTTCATAGCGACGCAATTTCCGTGTGAATTCTTCAATGTGTGGGAGTGAGGGATGCAGTAAAGAAGGATTAGTGGATCGGTAATGAGATTGTCATATCCCAAAAGAAAATCCTGTCGTTTCCATAGAAGCGTTACTCGATTTAGAAAAAAATGTCTTAGAACACATAATACTCGTATTTTGTAGCAACGGAATTTCCGTGTGAATTCGTCAATGTGTGGGAGTGAGGGATGCAGTAAAGAAGGATTAGTGGATCGGAAATGGGATTGTCGTATCCCAAAAGAAAATCCTGTCGTTTCCATAGAAACGTTACTCGATTTAGAAGGAAATGTCTTAGAACACATAGTACTCGTATTTCATAGCGACGCAATTTCCGTGTGAATTCTTCAATGTGTGGGAGTGAGGGTTGCAGTAAAGAAGGATTAGTGGATCGGTAATGAGATTGTCGTATCCCAAAAGAAAATCCTGTCGTTTCCATAGAAGCGTTACTCGATTTAGAAAAAAATGTCTTAGAACACATAATACTCGTATTTTGTAGCAACGGAATTTCCGTGTGAATTCGTCAATGTGTGGGAGTGAGGGATGCAGTAAAGAAGGATTAGTGGATCGGAAATGAGATTGTCGTATCCCAAAAGAAAATCCTGTCGTTTCCATAGAAACGTTACTCGATTTAGAAGGAAATGTCTTAGAACACATAGTACTCGTATTTCATAGCGACGCAATTTCCGTGTGAATTCTTCAATGTGTGGGAGTGAGGGATGCAGTAAAGAAGGATTAGTGGATCGGTAATGAGATTGTCGTATCCCAAAAGAAAATCCTGTCGTTTCCATAGAAGCGTTACTCGATTTAGAAAAAAATGTCTTAGAACACATAATACTCGTATTTTGTAGCAACGGAATTTCCGTGTGAATTCGTCAATGTGTGGGAGTGAGGGATGCAGTAAAGAAGGATTAGTGGATCGGAAATGAGATTGTCGTATCCCAAAAGAAAATCCTGTCGTTTCCATAGAAGCGTTACTCGATTTACAAGGAAAGGTCTTAGAACACATAGTACTCGTATTTCATAGCGACGCAATTTCCGTGTGAATTCTTCAATGTGTGGGAGTGAGGGATGCAGTAAAGAAGGATTAGTGGATCGGAAATGAGATTGTCGTATCCCAAAAGAAAATCCTGTCGTTTCCATAGAAACGTTACTCGATTTAGAAGGAAATGTCTTAGAACACATAATACTCGTATTTCGTAGCGATGGACTTTCCGTGTGAATTCGTCAATGTGTGGGAGTGAGGGATGCAGTAAAGATGGATTAGTGGATCGGAAATGAGATTGTCGTATCCCAAAAGAAAATCCTGTCGTTTCCATAGAAACGTTACTCGATTTAGAAGGAAATGTCTTAGAACACATAGTACTCGTATTTCATAGCGACGCAATTTCCGTGTGAATTCGTCAATGTGTGGGAGTGAGGGATGCAGTAAAGAAGGATTAGTGGATCGGAAATGTGATTGTCGTATCCCAAAAGAAAATCCTGTCGTTTCCATAGAAACGTTACTCGATTTACAAGGAAATGTCTTAGAACACATAGTACTCGTATTTCATAGCGACGCAATTTCCGTGTGAATTCTTCAATGTTTGGGAGTGAGGGATGCAGTAAAGAAGGATTAGTGGATCGGAAATGAGATTGTCGTATCCCAAAAGAAAATCCTGTCGTTTCCATAGAAACGTTACTCGATTTAGAAGGAAATGTCTTAGAACACAGAGTACTCGTATTTCATAGCGAAGCAATTTCCGTGTGAATTCGTCAACTTTTTGGAGTGAGGGATGCAGTAAAGAAGGATTAGTGGATCGGAAATGTGATTGTCGTATCCCAAAAGGAAATCCTGTCGTTTCCATAGAAAAGTTACTCGATTTAGAAGGAAATGTCTTAGAACACATAGTACTCGTATTTCATAGCGACGCAATTTCCGTGTGAATTCGTCAATGTTTGGGAGTGAGGAATGCAGTAAAGAAGGATTAGTGGATCGGAAATGAGATTGTCGTATCCCAAAAGAAAATCCTGTCGTTTCCATAGAAACGTTACTCGATTTAGAAGGAAATGTCTTAGAACACATAATACTCGTATTTCGTAGCGATGGACTTTCCGTGTGAATTCGTCAATGTGTGGGAGTGAGGGATGCAGTAAAGAAGGATTAGTGGATCGGAAATGTGATTGTGGTATCCCAAAAGAAAATCCTGTCGTTTCCATAGAAACGTTACTCGATTTAGAAGGAAATGTCTTAGAACACATAGTACTCGTATTTCATAGCGACGCAATTTCCGTGTGAATTCGTCAATGTTTGGGAGTGAGGGATGCAGTAAAGACGGATTAGTGGATCGGAAATGAGATTGTCGTATCCCAAAAGAAAATCCTGTCGTTTCCATAGAAACGTTACTCGATTTAGAAGGAAATGTCTTAGAACACATAGTACTCGTATTTCATAGCGACGCAATTTCCGTGTGAATTCGTCAATGTGTGGGAGTGAGGGATGCAGTAAAGAAGGATTAGTGGATCGGAAATGTGATTGTCGTATCCCAAAAGAAAATCCTTGTCGTTTCCATAGAAACGTTACTCGATTTAGAAGGAAATGTCTTAGAACACATAATACTCGTATTTCGTAGCGACGGAATTTCCGTGTGAATTCGTCAATGTGTGGGAGTGAGGGATGCAGTAAAGAAGGATTAGTGGATCGGAAATGTGATTGTCGTATCCCAAAAGAAAATCCTGTCGTTTCCATAGAAACGTTACTCGATTTTGAAGGAAATGTCTTAGAACACATCGTACTCGTATTTCATAGCGACGCAATTTCCGTGTGAATTCTTCAATGTGTGGGAGTGAGGGATGCAGTAAAGACGGATTAGTGGATCGGAAATGAGATTGTCGTATCCCAAAAGAAAATCCTGTCGTTTCCATAGAAGCGTTACTCGATTTACAAGGAAAGGTCTTAGAACACATAGTACTCGTATTTCATAGCGACGCAATTTCCGTGTGAATTCTTCAATGTGTGGGAGTGAGGGATGCAGTAAAGAAGGATTAGTGGATCGGTAATGAGATTGTCATATCCCAAAAGAAAATCCTGTCGTTTCCATAGAAGCGTTACTCGATTTAGAAAAAAATGTCTTAGAACACATAATACTCGTATTTTGTAGCAACGGAATTTCCGTGTGAATTCGTCAATGTGTGGGAGTGAGGGATGCAGTAAAGAAGGATTAGTGGATCGGAAATGGGATTGTCGTATCCCAAAAGAAAATCCTGTCGTTTCCATAGAAACGTTACTCGATTTAGAAGGAAATGTCTTAGAACACATAGTACTCGTATTTCATAGCGACGCAATTTCCGTGTGAATTCTTCAATGTGTGGGAGTGAGGGATGCAGTAAAGAAGGATTAGTGGATCGGTAATGAGATTGTCGTATCCCAAAAGAAAATCCTGTCGTTTCCATAGAAGCGTTACTCGATTTAGAAAAAAATGTCTTAGAACACATAATACTCGTATTTTGTAGCAACGGAATTTCCGTGTGAATTCGTCAATGTGTGGGAGTGAGGGATGCAGTAAAGAAGGATTAGTGGATCGGAAATGAGATTGTCGTATCCCAAAAGAAAATCCTGTCGTTTCCATAGAAACGTTACTCGATTTAGAAGGAAATGTCTTAGAACACATAGTACTCGTATTTCATAGCGACGCAATTTCCGTGTGAATTCTTCAATGTGTGGGAGTGAGGGATGCAGTAAAGAAGGATTAGTGGATCGGTAATGAGATTGTCGTATCCCAAAAGAAAATCCTGTCGTTTCCATAGAAGCGTTACTCGATTTAGAAAAAAATGTCTTAGAACACATAATACTCGTATTTTGTAGCAACGGAATTTCCGTGTGAATTCGTCAATGTGTGGGAGTGAGGGATGCAGTAAAGAAGGATTAGTGGATCGGAAATGAGATTGTCGTATCCCAAAAGAAAATCCTGTCGTTTCCATAGAAACGTTACTCGATTTAGAAGGAAATGTCTTAGAACACATAGTACTCGTATTTCATAGCGACGCAATTTCCGTGTGAATTCGTCAATGTTTGGGAGTGAGGGATGCAGTAAAGACGGATTAGTGGATCGGAAATGAGATTGTCGTATCCCAAAAGAAAATCCTGTCGTTTCCATAGAAACGTTACTCGATTTAGAAGGAAATGTCTTAGAACACATAGTACTCGTATTTCATAGCGACGCAATTTCCGTGTGAATTCTTCAATGTGTGGGAGTGAGGGATGCAGTAAAGAAGGATTAGTGGATCGGTAATGAGATTGTCGTATCCCAAAAGAAAATCCTGTCGTTTCCATAGAAGCGTTACTCGATTTAGAAAAAAATGTCTTAGAACACATAATACTCGTATTTTGTAGCAACGGAATTTCCGTGTGAATTCGTCAATGTGTGGGAGTGAGGGATGCAGTAAAGAAGGATTAGTGGATCGGAAATGTGATTGTCGTATCCCAAAAGAAAATCCTGTCGTTTCCATAGAAACGTTACTCGATTTTGAAGGAAATGTCTTAGAACACATCGTACTCGTATTTCATAGCGACGGAATTTCCGTGTGAATTCTTCAATGTGTGGGAGTGAGGGATGCAGTAAAGACGGATTAGTGGATCGGAAATGAGATTGTCGTATCCCAAAAGAAAATCCTGTCGTTTCCATAGAAGCGTTACTCGATTTACAAGGAAAGGTCTTAGAACACATAGTACTCGTATTTCATAGCGACGCAATTTCCGTGTGAATTCTTCAATGTGTGGGAGTGAGGGATGCAGTAAAGAAGGATTAGTGGATCGGTAATGAGATTGTCATATCCCAAAAGAAAATCCTGTCGTTTCCATAGAAGCGTTACTCGATTTAGAAAAAAATGTCTTAGAACACATAATACTCGTATTTTGTAGCAACGGAATTTCCGTGTGAATTCGTCAATGTGTGGGAGTGAGGGATGCAGTAAAGAAGGATTAGTGGATCGGAAATGGGATTGTCGTATCCCAAAAGAAAATCCTGTCGTTTCCATAGAAACGTTACTCGATTTAGAAGGAAATGTCTTAGGACACATAGTACTCGTATTTCATAGTGACGCAATTTCCGTGTGAATTCGTCAATGTGTGGGAGTGAGGGATACACTAAAGAAGGATTAGTGGATCGGAAATGTGATTGTCGTATCCCAAAAGAAAATCCTGTCGTTTCCATAGAAACGTTACTCGATTTACAAGGAAATGTCTTAGAACACATAGTTCTCGTATTTCATAGCGACGCAATTTCCGTGTTAAATCTTCAATGTTTGGGAGTGAGGGATGCAGTAAAGAAGGATTAGTGGATCGGAAATGAGATTGTCGTATCCCAAAAGAAAATCCTGCCGTTTCCATAGAAACGTTACTCGATTTAGAAGGAAATGTCTTAGAACACAAAGTACTTGTATTTCATAGCGAAGCAATTTCCGTGTGAATTCTTCAATGTTTGGGAGTGAGGGATGCAGTAAAGAAGGATTAGTGGATCGGAAAAGTGATTGTCGTATCCCAAAAGAAAATCCTGTCGTTTCCAAAGAAACGTTACTCGATTTAGAAGGAAATGTCTTAGAACACATAGTACTCGTATTTCATAGCGACGCAATTTCCGTGTGAATTCGTCAATGTGTGGGAGTGAGGGATGCAGTAAAGAAGGATTAGTGGATCGGAAATGAGATTGTCGTATCCCAAAAGAAAATCCTGTCGTTTCCATAGAAACGTTACTCGATTTACAAGGAAAGGTCTTAGAACACATAGTACTCGTATTTCATAGCGACGCAATTTCCGTGTGAATTCGTCAATGTGTGGGAGTGAGGGATGCAGTAAAGAAGGATTAGTGGATCGGAAATGTGATTGTTGTATCCCAAAAGAAAATCCTGTCGTTTCCATAGAAACGTTACTCGATTTACAAGGAAAGGTCTTAGAACACATAGTACTCGTATTTCATAGCGACGCAATTTCCGTGTGAATTCTTCAATGAGTCGAGTGAGGGATGCAGTAAAGAAGGATTAGTGGATCGGTAATGAGATTGTCGTATCCCAAAAGAAAATCCTGTCGTTTCCATAGAAGCGTTACTCGATTTAGAAGGAAATGTCTTAGAACACATAATACTCGTATTTCGTAGCAACGGAATTTCCGTGTGAATTCGTCAATGTGTGTGAGTGAGGGATGCAGTAAAGAAGGATTAGTGGATCGGTAATGAGATTGTCGTATCCCAAAAGAAAATCCTGTCGTTTCCATAGAAGCGTTACTCGATTTAGAAAGAAATGTCTTAGAACACATAATACTCGTATTTCGTAGCAACGGAATTTCCGTGTGAATTCGTCAATGTGTGGGAGTGAGGGATGCAGTAACGAAGGATTAGTGGATCGGAAATGTGATTGTCGTATCCCAAAAGAAAATCCTGTCGTTTCCATAGAAACGTTACTCGATTTAGAAGGAAATGTATTAGAACACATAGTACTCGTATTTCATAGCGACGCAATTTCCGTGTGAATTCGTCAATGTTTGGGAGTGAGGGATGCAGTAAAGAAGGATTAGTGGATCGGAAATGAGATTGTCGTGTCCCAAAAGAAAATCCTGTCGTTTCCATAGAAACGTTACTCGATTTAGAAGGAAATGTCGTAGAACACATAATAGTCGTATTTCGTAGCGACGGAATTTCCGTGTGAATTCGTCAATGTGTGGGAGTGAGGGATGCAGTAAAGAAGGATTAGTGGATCGGAAATGTGATTGTCGTATCCCAAAAGAAAATCCTGTCGTTTCCATAGAAACGTTACTCGATTTAGAAGGAAATGTCTTAGAACACATAGCACTCGTATTTCATAGCGACGCAATTTCCGTGTGAATTCGTCAATGTGTGGGAGTGAGGGATGCAGTAAAGAAGGATTAGTGGATCGGAAATGTGATTGTCGTATCCCAAAAGAAAATCCTGTCGTTTCCATAGAAACGTTACTCGATTTAGAAGGAAATGTCTTAGAACACATAGTACTCGTATTTCATAGCGACGCAATCTCCGTGTGAATTCGTCAATGTGTGGGAGTGAGGGATGCAGTAAAGGAGGATTAGTGGATCGGAAATTTGATTGTCGTATCCCAAAAGAAAATCCTGTCGTTTCCATAGAAACGTTACTCGATTTAGAAGGAAATGTCTTAGAACACATAATACTCGTATTTCGTAGCGACGGAATTTCCGTGTGAATTCGTCAATGTGTGGGAGTGATGGATGCAGTAAAGAAGGATTAGTGGATCGGAAATGAGATTGTCGTATCCCAAAAGAAAATCCTGTCGTTTCCATAGAAACGTTAGTCGATTTAGAAGGAAATGTCTTAGAACACATAGTACTCGTATTTCATACCGACGCAATTTCCGTGTGAATTCGTGAATGTGTGGGAGTGAGGGATGCAGTAAAGAAGGATTAGTAGATCGGAAATGTGATTGTCGTATCCCAAAAGAAAATCCTGTCGTTTCAATAGAAACGTTACTCGATTTAGAAAGAAATGTCTTAGAACACATAGTACTCGTATTTCATACCGACACAATTTCCGTGTGAATTCGTCAATGTTTGGGAGTGAGGGATGCAGTAAAGAAGGATTAGTGGATCGGAAATGAGATTGTCGTATCCCAAAAGAAAATCCTGTCGTTTCCATAGAAACGTTACTCGATTTTGAAGGAAATGTCTTAGAACACATCGTACTCGTATTTCATAGCGACGCAATTTCCGTGTGAATTCTTCAATGTGTGGGAGTGAGGGATGCAGTAAAGAAGGATTAGTGGATCGGTAATGAGATTGTCGTATCCCAAAAGAAAATCCTGTCGTTTCCATAGAAGCGTTACTCGATTTACAAGGAAAGGTCTTAGAACACATAGTACTCGTATTTCATAGCGACGCAATTTCCGTGTGAATTCTTCAATGTGTGGGAGTGAGGGATGCAGTAAAGAAGGATTAGTGGATCGGTAATGAGATTGTCATATCCCAAAAGAAAATCCTGTCGTTTCCATAGAAGCGTTACTCGATTTAGAAAAAAATGTCTTAGAACACATAATACTCGTATTTTGTAGCAACGGAATTTCCGTGTGAATTCGTCAATGTGTGGGAGTGAGGGATGCAGTAAAGAAGGATTAGTGGATCGGAAATGGGATTGTCGTATCCCAAAAGAAAATCCTGTCGTTTCCATAGAAACGTTACTCGATTTAGAAGGAAATGTCTTAGGACACATTGTACTCGTATTTCATAGTGACGCAATTTCCGTGTGAATTCGTCAATGTGTGGGAGTGAGGGATACACTAAAGAAGGATTAGTGGATCGGAAATGTGATTGTCGTATCCCAAAAGAAAATCCTGTCGTTTCCATAGAAACGTTACTCGATTTACAAGGAAATGTCTTAGAACACATAGTTCTCGTATTTCATAGCGACGCAATTTCCGTGTGAAATCTTCAATGTTTGGGAGTGAGGGATGCAGTAAAGAAGGATTAGTGGATCGGAAATGAGATTGTCGTATCCCAAAGGAAAATCCTGCCGTTTCCATAGAAACGTTACTCGATTTAGAAGGAAATGTCTTAGAACACAAAGTACTTGTATTTCATAGCGAAGCAATTTCCGTGTGAATTCTTCAATGTTTGGGAGTGAGGGATGCAGTAAAGAAGGATTAGTGGATCGGAAAAGTGATTGTCGTATCCCAAAAGAAAATTCTGTCGTTTCCAAAGAAACGTTACTCGATTTAGAAGGAAATGTCTTAGAACACATAGTACTCGTATTTCATAGCGACGCAATTTCCGTGTGAATTCGTCAATGTGTGGGAGTGAGGGATGCAGTAAAGAAGGATTAGTGGATCGGAAATGAGATTGTCGTATCCCAAAAGAAAATCCTGTCGTTTCCATAGAAACGTTACTCGATTTACAAGGAAAGGTCTTAGAACACATAGTACTCGTATTTCATAGCGACGCAATTTCCGTGTGAATTCGTCAATGTGTGGGAGTGAGGGATGCAGTAAAGAAGGATTAGTGGATCGGAAATGTGATTGTTGTATCCCAAAAGAAAATCCTGTCGTTTCCATAGAAACGTTACTCGATTTACAAGGAAAGGTCTTAGAACACATAGTACTCGTATTTCATAGCGACGCAATTTCCGTGTGAATTCTTCAATGTGTGGGAGTGAGGGATGCAGTAAAGAAGGATTAGTGGATCGGTAATGAGATTGTCGTATCCCAAAAGAAAATCCTGTCGTTTCCATAGAAGCGTTACTCGATTTAGAAGGAAATGTCTTAGAACACATAATACTCGTATTTCGTAGCAACGGAATTTCCGTGTGAATTCGTCAATGTGTGTGAGTGAGGGATGCAGTAAAGAAGGATTAGTGGATCGGAAATGAGATTGTCGTATCCCAAAAGAAAATCCTGTCGTTTCCATAGAAACGTTACTCGATTTAGAAGGAAATGTCTTAGAACACATAATACTCGTATTTTGTAGCGACGGAATTTCCGTGTTAATTCGTCAATGTGTGGGAGTGAGGGATGCAGTAAAGAAGGATTAGTGGATCGGAAATGTGATTGTCGTATCCCAAAAGAAAATCCTGTCGTTTCCATAGAAACGTTACTCGATTTAGAAGGATATGTCTTAGAACACATAGTACTCGAATTTCATAGCGACGCAATTTCCGTGTGAATTCGTCAATGTTTGGGAGTGAGGGATGCAGTAAAGAAGGATTAGTGGATCGGAAATGAGATTGTCGTATCCCAAAAGAAAATCCTGTCGTTTCCATAGAAACGTTACTCGATTTAGAAGGAAATGTCTTAGAACACATAGTACTCGTATTTCATAGCGAAGCATTTTCCGTGTGAATTCGTCAATGTGTGGGAGAGAGGGATGCAGTAAAGAAGGATTAGTGGATCGGAAATGAGATTGTCGTATCCCAAAAGAAAATCCTGTCGTTTCCATAGAAACGTTACTCGATTTAGAAGGAAATGTCTTAGAACACATAGTACTCGTATTTCATAGCGAAGCATTTTCCGTGTGAATTCGTCAATGTGTGGGAGAGAGGGATGCAGTAAAGAAGGATTAGTGGATCGGAAATGTGATTGTCGTATCCCAAAAGAAAATCCTGTCGTTTCCATAGAAACGTTACTCGATTTTCAAGGAAATGTCTTAGAACAGATATTACTCGTATTTCATAGCGACGCAATTTCCGTGTGAATTCTTCAATGTGTGGGAGTGAGGGATGCAGTAAAGAAGGATTAGTGGATCGGAAATGAGATTGTCGTATCCCAAAAGAAAATACTGTCGTTTCCATAGAAACGTTACTCGATTTAGAAGGAAATGTCTTAGAACACATAATACTCGTATTTCGTAGCGACGGAATTTCCGTGTGAATTCGTCAATGTGTGGGAGTGAGGGATGCAGTAAAGAAGGATTAGTGGATCGGAAATGAGATTGTCGTATCCCAAAAGAAAATCCTGTCGTTTCCATAGAAACGTTACTCGATTTAGAAGGAAATGTCTTAGAACACATAGTACTCGTATTTCATACCGACGCAATTTCCGTGTGAATTCGTCAATGTGTGGGACTGAGGGATGCAGTAAAGAAGGATTAGTGGATCGGAAATGTGATTGTCGTATCCCAAAAGAAAATGGTGTCGTTTCAATAGAAACGTTACTCGATTTAGAAGGAAATGTCTTAGAACACATAATACTCGTATTTCATAGCGACGCAATAACCGTGTGAATTCGTCAATGTGTGGGAGTGAGGGATTCAGTAAAGAAGGATTAGTGGATCGGAAATGAGATTGTCGTATCCCAAAAGAAAATCCTGTCGTTTCCATAGAAACGTTACTCGATTTAGAAGGAAATGTCTTAGAACACATAGTACTCGTATTTCATACCGACACAATTTCCGTGTGAATCCGTCAATGTGTGGGAGTGAGGGATGCAGTAAAGAAGGATTAGTGGATCGGAAATGTGATTGTCGTATCCCAAAAGAAAATCCTGTCGTTTCCATAGAAACGTTACTCGATTTAGAAGGAAATGTCTTAGAACACATAGTAATCGTATTTCATAGCGACGGAATTTCCGTGTGAATTCGTCAATGTGTGGGAGTGAGGGATGCAGTAAAGAAGGATTAGTGGATCGGAAATGTGATTGTCGTATCCCAAAAGAAAATCCTGTCGTTTCCATAGAAACGTTACTCGATTTAGAAGGAAATGTCTTAGAACACATAGTACTCGTATTTCATAGCGACGCAATTTCCGTGTGAATTCTTCAATGTGTGGGAGTGAGGGATGCAGTAAAGAAGGATTAGTGGATCGGTAATGAGATTGTCGTATCCCAAAAGAAAATCCTGTCGTTTCCATAGAAGCGTTACTCGATTTAGTAGTAAATGTCTTAGAACACATAATACTCGTATTTCGTAGCGACGGAATTTCCGTGTGAATTCGTCAATGTGTGGGAGTGAGGGATGCAGTAAAGAAGGACTAGTGGATCAGAAAAGTGATTGTCGTATCCCAAAAGAAAATCCTGTCGTTTCCATAGAAACGTTACTCGATTTAGAAGGAAATGTCTTAGAACACATAGTACTCGTATTTCATAGCGACGCAATTTCCGTGTGAATTCGTCAATGTGTGGGAGTGAGGGATGCTGTAAAGAAGGATTAGTGGATCGGAAATGTGATTGTCGTATCCCAAAAGAAAATTCTGTCGTTTCCATAGAAACGTTACTCGATTTACAAGGAAATGTCTTAGAACACATAGTACTCGTATATCATAGCGAAACAATTTCCGTGTGAATTCTTCAATGTTTGGGAATGAGGGATGCAGTAAAGAAGGATTAGTGGATCGGAAATGAGATTGTCGTATCCCAAAAGAAAATCCTGTCGTTTCCATAGAAACGTTACTCGATTTAGAAGGAAATGTCTTAGAACACAAAGTACTCGTATTTCATAGCGAAGCAATTTCCGTGTGAGTTCGTCAAGGTGTGGGAGTGAGGGATGCAGCAAAGAAGGATTAGTGGATCGGAAATGTGATTGTCGTATCCCAAAAGAAAATCCTGTCGTTTCCATAGAAACATTACTCGATTTACAAGGAAATGTCTTAGAACAGATATTACTCGTATTTCATAGCGACGCAATTTCCGTGTGAATTCTTCAATGTGTGGGAGTGAGGGATGCAGTAAAGAAGGATAAGTGGATCGGAAATGAGATTGTCGTATCCCAAAAGAAAATCCTGTCGTTTCCATAGAAACGTTACTCGATTTAGAAGGAAATGTCTTAGAACACATAATACTCGTATTTTGTAGCGACGCAATTTCCGTGTGAATTCGTCAATGTGTGGGAGTGAGGGATGCAGTAAAGAAGGATTAGTGGATCGGAAATGAGATTGTCGTATCCCAAAAGAAAATCCTGTCGTTTCCATAGAAACGTTACTCGATTTGGAAGGAAATGTCTTAGAACACATAATACTCGTATTTTGTAGCGACGGAAATTCCGTGTTAATTCGTCAATGTGTGGGAGTGAGGGATGCAGTAAAGAAGGATTAGTGGATCGGAAATGTGATTGTCGTATCCCAAAAGAAAATCCTGTCGTTTCCATAGAAACGTTAATCGATTTAGAAGGAAATGTCTTAGAACACATAGTACTCGAATTTCATAGCGACGCAATTTCCGTGTGAATTCGTCAATGTTTGGGAGTGAGGGATGCAGTAAAGAAGGATTAGTGGATCGGAAATGAGATTGTCGTATCCCAAAAGAAAATCCTGTCGTTTCCATAGAAACGTTACTCGATTTAGAAGGAAATGTCTTAGAACACATAGTACTCGTATTTCATAGCGAAGCATTTTCCGTGTGAATTCGTCAATGTGTGGGAGAGAGGGATGCAGTAAAGAAGGATTAGTGGATCGGAAATGTGATTGTCGTATCCCAAAAGAAAATCCTGTCGTTTCCATAGAAACGTTACTCGATTTTCAAGGAAATGTCTTAGAACAGATATTACTCGTATTTCATAGCGACGCAATTTCCGTGTGAATTCTTCAATGTGTGGGAGTGAGGGATGCAGTAAAGAAGGATTAGTGGATCGGAAATGAGATTGTCGTATCCCAAAAGAAAATACTGTCGTTTCCATAGAAACGTTACTCGATTTAGAAGGAAATGTCTTAGAACACATAATACTCGTATTTCGTAGCGACGGAATTTCCGTGTGAATTCGTCAATGTGTGGGAGTGAGGGATGCAGTAAAGAAGGATTAGTGGATCGGAAATGAGATTGTCGTATCCCAAAAGAAAATCCTGTCGTTTCCATAGAAACGTTACTCGATTTAGAAGGAAATGTCTTAGAACACATAGTACTCGTATTTCATACCGACGCAATTTCCGTGTGAATTCGTCAATGTGTGGGACTGAGGGATGCAGTAAAGAAGGATTAGTGGATCGGAAATGTGATTGTCGTATCCCAAAAGAAAATCCTGTCGTTTCCATAGAAACGTTACTCGATTTAGAAGGAAATGTCTTAGAACACATAGTACTCGTATTTCATACCGACGCAATTTCCGTGTGAATTCGTCAATGTGTGGGACTGAGGGATGCAGTAAAGAAGGATTAGTGGATCGGAAATGTGATTGTCGTATCCCAAAAGAAAATCCTGTCGTTTCAATAGAAAAGTTACTCGATTTAGAAGGAAATGTCTTAGAACACATAGTACTCGTATTTCATAGCGACGCAATAACCGTGTGAATTCGTCAATGTGTGGGAGTGAGGGATTCAGTAAAGAAGGATTAGTGGATCGGAAATGAGATTGTCGTATCCCAAAAGAAAATCCTGTCGTTTCCATAGTAACGTTACTCGATTTAGAAGGAAATGTCTTAGAACACATAGTACTCGTATTTCATACCGACACAATTTCCGTGTGAATCCGTCAATGTGTGGGAGTGAGGGATGCAGTAAAGAAAAATTAGTGGATCGGAAATGTGATTGTCGTATCCCAAAAGAAAATCCTGTCGTTTCCATAGAAACGTTACTTGATTTAGAAGGAAATGTCTTAGAACACATAGTAATCGTATTTCATAGCGACGGAATTTCCGTGTGAATTCGTCAATGTGTGGGAGTGAGGGATGCAGTAAAGAAGGATTAGTGGATCGGAAATGTGATTGTCGTATCCCAAAAGAAAATCCTGTCGTTTCCATAGAAACGTTACCCGATTTAGAAGGAAATGTCTTAGAACACATAGTACTCGTATTTCATAGCGACGCAATTTCCGTGTGAATTCTTCAATGTGTGGGAGTGAGGGATGCAGTAAAGAAGGATTAGTGGATCGGTAATGAGATTGTCGTATCCCAAAAGAAAATCCTGTCGTTTCCATAGAAGCGTTACTCGATTTAGTAGTAAATGTCTTAGAACACATAATACTCATATTTCGTAGCGACGGAATTTCCGTGTGAATTCGTCAATGTGTGGGAGTGAGGGATGCAGTAAAGAAGGATTAGTGGATCAGAAAAGTGATTGTCGTATCCCAAAAGAAAATCCTGTCGTTTCCATAGAAACGTTACTCGATTTAGAAGGAAATGTCTCAGAACACATAGTACTCGTATTTCATAGCGACGCAATTTCCGTGTGAATTCGTCATTGTGTGGGAGTGAGGGATGCAGTAAAGAAGGATTAGTGGATCGGAAATGTGATTGTCGTATCCCAAAAGAAAATTCTGTCGTTTCCATAGAAACGTTACTCGATTTACAAGGAAATGTCTTAGAACACATAGTACTCGTATATCATAGCGAAACAATTTCCGTGTGAATTCTTCAATGTTTGGGAATGAGGGATGCAGTAAAGAAGGATTAGTGGATCGGAAATGAGATTGGCGTATCCCAAAAGAAAATCCTGTCGTTTCCATAGAAACGTTACTCAATTTAGAAGGAAATGTCTTAGAACACAAAGTACTCGTATTTCATAGCGAAGCAATTTCCGTGTGAGTTCGTCAATGTGTGGGAGTGAGGGATGCAGTAAAGAAGGATTAGTGGATCGGAAATGTGATTGTCGTATCCCAAAAGAAAATCCTGTCGTTTCCATAGAAACGTTACTCGATTTACAATTAAATGTCTTAGAACAGATATTACTCGTTTTTCATAGCGACGCAATTTCCGTGTGAATTCTTCCGTGTGAGGGATGCAGTAAAGAAGGATTAGTGGATCGGAATTGAGATTGTCGTATCCCAAAAGAAAATACTGTCGTTTCCATAGAAACGTTACTCGATTTAGAAGAAAATGTCTTAGAGCACATAATACTCGTACTTCGTAGCGACGGAATTTCCGTGTGAATTCGTCAATGTGTGGGAGTGAGGGATGCAGTAAAGAAGGATTAGTGGATCGGAAATGTGATTGTCGCATCCCAAAAGAAAATCCTGTCGTTTCCATAGAAACGTTACTCGATTTACAAGGAAATGTCTTAGAACACATAGTACTCGTATTTCATAGCGACGCAATTTCCGTGTGAATTCTTCAATGTGTGGGAGTGAGGGATGCAGTAAAGAAGGATTAGTGGATTGGAAATGAGATTGTCGTATCCCAATAGAAAATCCTGTCGTTTCCAAAGAAACGTTACTCGATTTAGAAGGAAATGTCTTAGAACACATAATACTCGTATTTCGTAGCGACGGAATTTCCGTGTGAATTCGTCAATGTGTGGGAGTGAGGGATGCAGTAAAGAAGGATTAGTGGATCGGAAATGTGATTTTCGTATCCCAAAAGAAAATCCTGTCGTTTCCATAGAAACGTTACTCGATTTAGAAGGAAATGTCTTAGAACACATAGTACTCGTATTTCATAGCGACGCAATTTCCGTATGAATTCGTCAATGTGTGGCAGTGAGGGATGTAGTAAAGAAGGATTAGTGGATCGGAAATGAGATTGTCGTATCCCAAAAGAAAATCCTGTCGTTTCCATAGAAACGTTACTCGATTTAGAAGGAAATGTCTCAGAACACATAGTACTCGTATTTCATAGCGACGCAATTTCCGTGTGAATTCGTCATTGTGTGGGAGTGAGGGATGCAGTAAAGAAGGATTAGTGGATCGGAAATGTGATTGTCATATCCCAAAAGAAAATTCTGTCGTTTCCATAGAAACGTTACTCGATTTACAAGGAAATGTCTTAGAACACATAGTACTCGTATATCATAGCGAAACAATTTCCGTGTGAATTCTTCAATGTTTGGGAATGAGGGATGCAGTAAAGAAGGATTAGTGGATCGGAAATGAGATTGTCGTATCCCAAAAGAAAATCCTGTCGTTTCCATAGAAACGTTACTTGATTTAGAAGGAAATGTCTTAGAACACAAAGTACTCGTATTTCATAGCGAAGCAATTTCCGTGTGAGTTCGTCAATGTGTGGGAGTGAGGGATGCAGTAAAGAAGGCTTAGTGGATCGGAAATGTGATTGTCGTATCCCAAAAGAAAATCCTGTCGTTTCCATAGAAACGTTACTCGATTTACAAGGAAATGTCTTAGAACAGATATTACTCGTTTTTCATAGCGACGCAATTTCCGTGTGAATTCTTCAATGTGTGGGAGTGAGGGATGCAGTAAAGAAGGATTAGTGGATCGGAATTGAGATTGTCGTATCCCAAAAGGAAATACTGTCGTTTCCATAGAAACGTTACTCGATTTAGAAGAAAATGTCTTAGAACACATAATACTCGTACTTCGTAGCGACGGAATTTCCGTGTGAATTCGTCAATGTGTGGGAGTGAGGGATGCAGTAAAGAAGGATTAGTGGATCGGAAATGTGATTGTCGCATCCCAAAAGAAAATCCTGTCGTTTCCATAGAAACGTTACTCGATTTACAAGGAAATGTCTTAGAACACATAGTACTCGTATTTCATAGCGACGCAATTTCCGTGTGAATTCTTCAATGTGTGGGAGTGAGGGATGCAGTAAAGAAGGATTAGTGGATTGGAAATGAGATTGTCGTATGCCAATAGAAAATCCTGTCGTTTCCAAAGAAACGTTACTCGATTTAGAAGGAAATGTCTTAGAACACATAATACTCGTATTTCGTAGCGACGGAATTTCCGTGTGAATTCGTCAATGTGTGGGAGTGAGGGATGCAGTAAAGAAGGATTAGTGGATCGGAAATGTGATTTTCGTATCCCAAAAGAAAATCCTGTCGTTTCCATAGAAACGTTACTCGATTTAGAAGGAAATGTCTTAGAACACATAGTACTCGTATTTCATAGCGACGCAATTTCCGTATGAATTCGTCAATGTGTGGCAGTGAGGGATGTAGTAAAGAAGGATTAGTGGATCGGAAATGAGATTGTCGTATCCCAAAAGAAAATCCTGTCGTTTCCATAGAAACGTTACTCGATTTAGAAGGAAATGTCTTAGAACACATAGTACTCGTATTTCATAGCGAAGCAATTTCCGTGTGAATTCGTCAATGTGTCGGAGTGAGGGATGCAGTAAAGAAGGATTAGTGGATCGGAAATGAGATTGTCGTATCCCAAAAGAAAATACTGTCGTTTCCATAGAAACGTTACTCGATTTAGAAGGAAATGTCTTAGAACTCATAGTACTCGTATTTCATACCGACGCAATCTCCGTGTGAATTCGTCAATGTGTGGGAGTGAGGGATGCAGTAAAGAAAGATTAGTGGATCGGAAATGTGATTGTCGTATCCCAAAAGAAAATCCTGTCGTTTCAATAGAAACGTTACTCGATTTAGAAGGAAATGTCTTAGAACACATAGTACTCGTATTTCATAGCGATGCAATAACCGTGTGTTTTCGTCAATGTGTGGGAGTGAGGGATGCAGTAAAGAAGGATTAGTGGATCGGAAATGTGATTTTCGTATCCCAAAAGAAAATACTGTCGTTTCCATTGAAACGTTACTCGATTTAGAAGGAAATGTCTTAGAACACATAATACTCGTACTTCGTAGCGACGGAATTTCCGTGTGAATTCGTCAATGTTTGGGAGTGAGGGATGCAGTAAAGAAGGATTAGTGGATCGGAAATGTGATTTTCGTATCCCAAAAGAAAATCCTGTCGTTTCCATAGAAACGTTACTCGATTTAGAAGGAAATGTCTTAGAACACATAATACTCGTACTTCGTAGCGACGGAATTTCCGTGTGAATTCGTCAATGTGTGGGAGTGAGGGATGCAGTAAAGAAGGATTAGTGGATCGGAAATGTGATTGTCGTATCCCAAAAGAAAATTCTGTCGTTTCCATAGAAACGTTACTCGATTTACAAGGAAATGTCTTAGAACACATAGTACTCGTATATCATAGCGAAACAATTTCCGTGTGAATTCTTCAATGTTTGGGAATGAGGGATGCAGTAAAGAAGGATTAGTGGATCGGAAATGAGATTGTCGTATCCCAAAAGAAAATCCTGTCGTTTCCATAGAAACGTTACTTGATTTAGAAGGAAATGTCTTAGAACACAAAGTACTCGTATTTCATAGCGAAGCAATTTCCGTGTGAGTTCGTCAATGTGTGGGAGTGAGGGATGCAGTAAAGAAGGCTTAGTGGATCGGAAATGTGATTGTCGTATCCCAAAAGAAAATCCTGTCGTTTCCATAGAAACGTTACTCGATTTACAAGGAAATGTCTTAGAACAGATATTACTCGTTTTTCATAGCGACGCAATTTCCGTGTGAATTCTTCAATGTGTGGGAGTGAGGGATGCAGTAAAGAAGGATTAGTGGATCGGAAATGTGATTTTCGTATCCCAAAAGAAAATACTGTCGTTTCCATAGAAACGTTACTCGATTTAGAAGGAAATGTCTTAGAACACATAATACTCGTACTTCGTAGCGACGGAATTTCCGTGTGAATTCGTCAATGTGTGGGAGTGGGGGATGCAGTAAAGAAGGATTAGTGGATCGGAAATGTGATTGTCGCATCCCAAAAGAAAATCCTGTCGTTTCCATAGAAACGTTACTCGATTTACAAGGAAATGTCTTAGAACACATAGTACTCGTATTTCATAGCGACGCAATTTCCGTGTGAATTCTTCAATGTGTGGGAGTGAGGGATGCAGTAAAGAAGGATTAGTGGATTGGAAATGAGATTGTCGTATCCCAATAGAAAATCCTGTCGTTTCCAAAGAAACGTTACTCGATTTAGAAGGAAATGTCTTAGAACACAAAATACTCGTATTTCATAGCGAAGCAACTTCCGTGTGAATTCGTCAATGTGTCGGAGTGAGGGATGCAGTAAAGAAGGATTAGTGGATCGGAAATGAGATTGTCGTATCCCAAAAGAAAATCCTGTCGTTTCCATAGAAACGTTACTCGATTTAGAAGGAAATGTCTTAGAACACATAGTACTCGTATTTCATACCGACGCAATCTCCGTGTGAATTCGTCAATGTGTGGGAGTGAGGGATGCAGTAAAGAAAGATTAGTGGATCGGAAATGTGATTGTCGTATCCCAAAAGAAAATCCTGTCGTTTCAATAGAAACGTTACTCGATTTAGAAGGAAATGTCTTAGAACACATAGTACTCGTATTTCATAGCGATGCAATAACCGTGTGTTTTCGTCAATGTGTGGGAGTGAGGGATGCAGTAAAGAAGGATTAGTGGATCGGAAATGAGATTGTCGTATCCCAAAAGAAAATCCTGTCGTTTCCATAGAAACGTTACTCGATTTAGAAGGAAATGTCTTAGAACACATAGTACTCGTATTTCATAGCGACGCAATTTCCGTGTGAATTCGTCAATGTTTGGGAGTGAGGGATGCAGTAAAGAAGGATTAGTGGATCGGAAATGAGATTGTCGTATCCCAAAAGAAAATCCTGTCGTTTCCATAGAAACGTTACTCGATTTAGAAGGAAATGTCTTAGAACACATAGTACTCGTATTTCATAGCGACGCAATTTCCGTGTGAATTCGTCAATGTGTGGGAGTGAGGGATGCAGTAAAGAAGGATTAGTGGATCGGAAATGTGATTGTCGTATCCCAAATGAAAATCCTGTCGTTTCCATAGAAACGTTACTCGATTTACAAGGAAATGTCTTAGAACACATAGTACTCGTATTTCATAGCGACGCAATATCCGTGTGAATTCTTCAATGTGTGGGAGTGAGGGATGCAGTAAAGAAGGATTAGTGGATCGGTAATGAGATTGTCGTATCCCAAAAGGAAATCCTGTCGTTTCCATAGAAGCGTTACTCGATTTAGAAGGAAATGTCTTAGAACACATAATACTCGTATTTCGTAGCGACGGAATTTCCGTGTGAATTCGTCAATGTGTGGGAGTGAGGGATGCAGTAAAGAAGGATTGGTGGATCAGAAAAGTGATTGTCGTATCCCAAAAGAAAATCCTGTCGTTTCCATAGAAACGTTACTCGATTTAGAAGGAAATGTCTTAGAACACATAATACTCGTATTTCGTAGCGACGGAATTTCCGTGTGAATTCGTCAATGTGTGGGAGTGAGGGATGCAGTAAAGAAGGATTAGTGGATCGGAAATGTGATTTTCGTATCCCAAAAGAAAATCCTGTCGTTTCCATAGAAACGTTACTCGATTTAGAAGGAAATTTCTTAGAACACATAGTACTCGTATTTCATAGCGACGCAATTTCCGTGTGAATTCGTCAATGTGTGGCTGTGAGGGATGCAGTAAAGAAGGATTAGTGGATCGGAAATGAGATTGTCGTATCCCAAAAGAAAATCCTGTCGTTTCCATAGAAACGTTACTCGATTTAGAAGGAAATGTCTTTGAACACATAGTACTCGTATTTCATAGCGACGCAATTTCCGTATGAATTCGTCAATGTGTGGCAGTGAGGGATGTAGTAAAGAAGGATTAGTGGATCGGAAATGAGATTGTCGTATCCCAAAAGAAAATCCTGTCGTTTCCATAGAAACGTTACTCGATTTAGAAGGAAATGTCTTAGAACACATAGTACTCGTATTTCATAGCGAAGCAATTTCCGTGTGAATTCGTCAATGTGTCGGAGTGAGGGATGCAGTAAAGAAGGATTAGTGGATCGGAAATGAGATTGTCGTATCCCAAAAGAAAATACTGTCGTTTCCATAGAAACGTTACTCGATTTAGAAGGAAATGTCTCAGAACACATAGTACTCGTATTTCATACCGACGCAATCTCCGTGTGAATTCGTCAATGTGTGGGAGTGAGGGATGCAGTAAAGAAAGATTAGTGGATCGGAAATGTGATTGTCGTATCCCAAAAGAAAATCCTGTCGTTTCAATAGAAACGTTACTCGATTTAGAAGGAAATGTCTTAGAACACATAGTACTCGTATTTCATAGCGATGCAATAACCGTGTGTTTTCGTCAATGTGTGGGAGTGAGGGATGCAGTAAAGAAGGATTAGTGGATCGGAAATGTGATTTTCGTATCCCAAAAGAAAATACTGTCGTTTCCATAGAAACGTTACTCGATTTAGAAGGAAATGTCTTAGAACACATAATACTCGTACTTCGTAGCGACGGAATTTCCGTGTGAATTCGTCAATGTTTGGGAGTGAGGGATGCAGTAAAGAAGGATTAGTGGATCGGAAATGTGATTTTCGTATCCCAAAAGAAAATCCTGTCGTTTCCATAGAAACGTTACTCGATTTAGAAGGAAATGTCTTAGAACACATAGTACTCGTATTTCATAGCGACGCAATTTCCGTATGAATTCGTCATTGTGTGGGAGTGAGGGATGTAGTAAAGAAGGATTAGTGGATCGGAAATGAGATTGTCGTATCCCAAAAGAAAATACTGTCGTTTCCATAGAAACGTTACTCGATTTAGAAGGAAATGTCTTAGAACACATAGTACTCGTATTTCATAGCGATGCAATAACCGTGTGTTTTCGTCAATGTGTGGGAGTGAGGGATGCAGTAAAGAAGGATTAGTGGATCGGAAATGTGATTTTCGTATCCCAAAAGAAAATACTGTCGTTTCCATAGAAACGTTACTCGATTTAGAAGGAAATGTCTTAGAACACATAATACTCGTACTTCGTAGCGACGGAATTTCCGTGTGAATTCGTCAATGTTTGGGAGTGAGGGATGCAGTAAAGAAGGATTAGTGGATCGGAAATGTGATTGTCGTATCCCAAAAGAAAATTCTGTCGTTTCCATAGAAACGTTACTCGATTTACAAGGAAATGTCTTAGAACACATAGTACTCGTATATCATAGCGAAACAATTTCCGTGTGAATTCTTCAATGTTTGGGAATGAGGGATGCAGTAAAGAAGGATTAGTGGATCGGAAATGAGATTGTCGTATCCCAAAAGAAAATCCTGTCGTTTCCATAGAAACGTTACTTGATTTAGAAGGAAATGTCTTAGAACACATAGTACTCGTATTTCATAGCGACGCAATTTCCGTGTGAATTCTTCAATGTGTGGGAGTGAGGGATGCAGTAAAGAAGGATTAGTGGATTGGAAATGAGATTGTCGTATCCCAATAGAAAATCCTGTCGTTTCCAAAGAAACGTTACTCGATTTAGAAGGAAATGTCTTAGAACACATAATACTCGTATTTCGTAGCGACGGAATTTCCGTGTGAATTCGTCAATGTGTGGGAGTGAGGGATGCTGTAAAGAAGGATTAGTGGATCGGAAATGTGATTTTCGTATCCCAAAAGAAAATCCTGTCGTTTCCATAGAAACGTTACTCGATATAGAAGGAAATGTCTTAGAACACATAGTACTCGTATTTCATACCGACGCAATCTCCGTGTGAATTCGTCAATGTGTGGGAGTGAGGGATGCAGTAAAGAAAGATTAGTGGATCGGAAATGTGATTGTCGTATCCCAAAAGAAAATCCTGTCGTTTCAATAGAAACGTTACTCGATTTAGAAGGAAATGTCTTAGAACACATAGTACTCGTATTTCATAGCGATGCAATAACCGTGTGTTTTCGTCAATGTGTGGGAGTGAGGGATGCAGTAAAGAAGGATTAGTGGATCGGAAATGAGATTGTCGTATCCCAAAAGAAAATCCTGACGTTTCCATAGAAACGTTACTCGATTTAGAAGGAAATGTCTTAGAACACATAGTACTCGTATTTCATAGCGACGCAATTTCCGTGTGAATTCGTCAATGTTTGGGAGTGAGGGATGCAGTAAAGAAGGATTAGTGGATCGGAAATGAGATTGTCGTATCCCAAAAGAAAATCCTGTCGTTTCCATAGAAACGTTACTCGATTTAGAAGGAAATGTCTTAGAACACATAGTACTCGTATTTCATAGCGACGCAATTTCCGTGTGAATTCGTCAATGTGTGGGAGTGAGGGATGCAGTAAAGAAGGATTAGTGGATCGGAAATGTGATTGTCGTATCCCAAATGAAAATCCTGTCGTTTCCATAGATACGTTACTCGATTTACAAGGAAATGTCTTAGAACACATAGTACTCGTATTTCATAGCGACGCAATATCCGTGTGAATTCTTCAATGTGTGGGAGTGAGGGATGCAGTAAAGAAGGATTAGTGGATCGGTAATGAGATTGTCGTATCCCAAAAGGAAATCCTGTCGTTTCCATAGAAGCGTTACTCGATTTAGAAGGAAATGTCTTAGAACACATAATACTCGTATTTCGTAGCGACGGAATTTCCGTGTGAATTCGTCAATGTGTGGGAGTGAGGGATGCAGTAAAGAAGGATTGGTGGATCAGAAAAGTGATTGTCGTATCCCAAAAGAAAATCCTGTCGTTTCCATAGAAACGTTACTCGATTTAGAAGGAAATGTCTTAGAACACATAATACTCGTATTTCGTAGCGACGGAATTTCCGTGTGAATTCGTCAATGTGTGGGAGTGAGGGATGCAGTAAAGAAGGATTAGTGGATCGGAAATGTGATTTTCGTATCCCAAAAGAAAATCCTGTCGTTTCCATAGAAACGTTACTCGATTTAGAAGTAAATTTCTTAGAACACATAGTACTCGTATTTCATAGCGACGCAATTTCCGTGTGAATTCGTCAATGTGTGGCTGTGAGGGATGCAGTAAAGAAGGATTAGTTAATCGGAAATGAGATTGTCGTATCCCAAAAGAAAATCCTGTCGTTTCCATAGAAACGTTACTCGATTTAGAAGGAAATGTCTTAGAACACATAGTACTCGTATTTCATAGCGACGCAATTTCCGTGTGAATTCTTCAATGTGTGGGAGTGAGGGATGCAGTAAAGAAGGATTAGTGGATTGGAAATGAGATTGTCGTACCCCAAAAGAAAATCCTGTCGTTTCCATAGAAACGTTACTCGATTTAGAAGGAAATGTCTTAGAACACATAATACTCGTATTTCGTAGCGACGGAATTTCCGTGTGAATTCGTCAATGTGTGGGAGTGAGGGATGCAGTAAAGAAGGATTAGTGGATCGGAAATGTGATTTTCGTATCCCAAAAGAAAATCCTGTCGTTTCCATAGCAACGTTACTCGATTTAGAAGGAAATGTCTTAGAACACATAGTACTCGTATTTCATAGCGACGCAATTTCCGTATGAATTCGTCAATGTGTGGCAGTGAGGGATGTAGTAAAGAAGGATTAGTGGATCGGAAATGAGATTGTCGTATCCCAAAAGAAAATCCTGTCGTTTCCATAGAAACGTTACTCGATTTAGAAGGAAATGTCTTAGAACACATAGTACTCGTATTTCATAGCGAAGCAATTTCCGTGTGAATTCGTCAATGTTTGGGAGTGAGGGATGCAGTAAAAAAGGTTTAGTGGATCGGAAATGAGATTGTCGGATCCCAAAAGAAAATCCTGTCGTTTCCATAGAAACGTTACTCGATTTAGAAGGAAATGTCTTAGAACACATAGTACTCGTATTTCATAGCGACGCAATTTCCGTGTGAATTCGTCAATGTGTAGGAGTGAGGGATGCAGTAAAGAAGGATTAGTGGATCGGAAATGTGATTGTCGTAACCCAAAAGAAAATCCTGTCGTTTCCATACAAACGTTACTCGATTTAGAAGGAAATGTCTTAGAACACATAGTACTCGTATTTCATACCGACGCAATTTCCGTGTGAATTCGTCAATGTGTGGGAGTGAGGGATGCAGTAAAGAAGGATTAGTGGATCGGAAATGTGATTGTCGTATCCCAAAAGAAAATCCTGTCGTTTCAATAGAAACGTTACTCGATTTAGAAGGAAATGTCTTAGAACACATAGTACTCGTATTTCATAGCGACGGAATTTCCGTGTGAATTCGTCAATGTGTGGGAGTGAGGGATGCAGTAAAGAAGGATTGGTGGATCAGAAAAGTGATTGTCGTATCCCAAAAGAAAATCCTGTTGTTTCCATAGAAACGTTACTCGATTTAGAAGGAAATGTCTTAGAACACATAATACTCGTATTTCGTAGCGACGGAATTTCCGTGTGAATTCGTCAATGTGTGGGAGTGAGGGATGCAGTAAAGAAGGATTAGTGGATCGGAAATGTGATTTTCGTATCCCAAAAGAAAATCCTGTCGTTTCCATAGAAACGTTACTCGATTTAGAAGGAAATGTCTTAGAACACATAGTACTCGTATTTCATAGCGACGCAATTTCCGTGTGAATTCGTCAATGTGTGGCTGTGAGGGATGCAGTAAAGAAGGATTAGTGGATCGGAAATGTGATTGTCGTATCCCAAAAGAAAATCCTGTCGTTTCCATAGAAACGTTACTCGATTTAGAAGGAAATGTTTTAGAACACATAGTACTCGTATTTCATAGCGACGCAATTTCCGTGTGAATTCTTCAATGTGTGGGAGTGAGGGATGCAGTAAAGAAGGATTAGTGGATTGGAAATGAGATTGTCGTATCCCAAAAGAAAATCCTGTCGTTTCCATAGAAACGTTACTCGATTTAGAGGGAAATGTCTTAGAACACATAATACTCGTATTTCGTAGCGACGGAATTTCCGTGTGAATTCGTCAATGTGTGGGAGTGAGGGATGCAGTAAAGAAGGATTAGTGGATCGGAAATGTGATTTTCGTATCGCAAAAGAAAATCCTGTCGTTTCCATAGCAACGTTACTCGATTTAGAAGGAAATGTCTTAGAACACATAGTACTCGTATTTCATAGCGACGCAATTTCCGTATGAATTCGTCAATGTGTGGCAGTGAGGGATGTAGTAAAGAAGGATTAGTGGATCGGAAATGAGATTGTCGTATCCCAAAAGAAAATCCTGTCGTTTCCATAGAAACGTTACTCGATTTAGAAGGAAATGTCTTAGAACACATAGTACTCGTATTTCATAGCGAAGCAATTTCCGTGTGAATTCGTCAATGTTTGGGAGTGAGGGATGCAGTAAAGAAGGATTAGTGGATCGGAAATGAGATTGTCGGATCCCAAAAGAAAATCCTGTCGTTTCCATAGAAACGTTACTCGATTTAGAAGGAAATGTCTTAGAACACATAGTACTCGTATTTCATAGCGACGCAATTTCCGTGTGAATTCGTCAATGTGTAGGAGTGAGGGATGCAGTAAAGAAGGATTAGTGGATCGGAAATGTGATTGTCGTAACCCAAAAGAAAATCCTGTCGTTTCCATACAAACGTTACTCGATTTAGAAGGAAATGTCTTAGAACACATAGTACTCGTATTTCATACCGACGCAATTTCCGTGTGAATTCGTCAATGTGTGGGAGTGAGGGATGCAGTAAAGAAGGATTAGTGGATCGGAAATGTGATTGTCGTATCCCAAAAGAAAATCCTGTCGTTTCAATAGAAACGTTACTCGATTTAGAAGGAAATGTCTTAGAACACATAGTACTCGTATTTCATAGCGACGCAATAACCGTGTGTTTTCGTCAATGTGTGGGAGTGAGGGATGCAGTAAAGAAGGATTAGTGGATCGGAAATGAGATTGTCGTATCCCAAAAGAAAATCCTGTCGTTTCCATAGAAACGTTACTCGATTTAGAAGGAAATGTCTTAGAACACATAGTACTCGTATTTCATAGCGACGCAATTTCCGTGTGAATTCGTCAATGTTTGGGAGTGAGGGATGCAGTAAAGAAGGATTAGTGGATCGGAAATGAGATTGTCGTATCCCAAAAGAAAATCCTGTCGTTTCCGTAGCAACGTTACTCGATTTAGAAGGAAATGTCTTAGAACACATAGTACTCGTATTTCATAGCGACGCAATTTCCGTGTGAATTCGTCAATGTGTGGGAGTGAGGGATGCAGTAATGAAGGATTAGTGGATCGGAAATGTGATTGTCGTATCCCAAATGAAAATCCTGTCGTTTCCATAGAAACGTTACTCGATTTACAAGGAAATGTCTTAGAACACATAGTACTCGTATTTCATAGCGACGCAATATCCGTGTGAATTCTTCAATGTGTGGGAGTGAGGGATGCAGTAAAGAAGGATTAGTGGATCGGAAATGAGATTGTCGTATCCCAAAAGAAAATACTGTCGTTTCCATAGAAACGTTACTCGATTTAGAAGAAAATGTCTTAGAGCACATAATACTCGTACTTCGTAGCGACGGAATTTCCGTGTGAATTCGTCAATGTGTAGGAGTGAGGGATGCAGTAAAGAAGGATTAGTGGATCGGAAATGTGATTTTCGTATCCCAAAAGAAAATCCTGTCGTTTCCATAGCAACGTTACTCGATTTAGAAGGAAATGTCTTAGAACACATAGTACTCGTATTTCATAGCGACGCAATTTCCGTATGAATTCGTCAATGTGTGGCAGTGAGGGATGTAGTAAAGAAGGATTAGTGGATCGGAAATGAGATTGTCGTATCCCAAAAGAAAATCCTGTCGTTTCCATAGAAACGTTACTCGATTTAGAAGGAAATGTCTTAGAACACATAGTACTCGTATTTCATAGCGAAGCAATTTCCGTGTGAATTCGTCAATGTTTGGGAGTGAGGGATGCAGTAAAGAAGGATTAGTGGATCGGAAATGAGATTGTCGGATCCCAAAAGAAAATCCTGTCGTTTCCATAGAAACGTTACTCGATTTAGAAGGAAATGTCTTAGAACACATAGTACTCGTATTTCATAGCGACGCAATTTCCGTGTGAATTCGTCAATGTGTAGGAGTGAGGGATGCAGTAAAGAAGGATTAGTGGATCGGAAATGTGATTGTCGTAACCCAAAAGAAAATCCTGTCGTTTCCTTACAAACGTTACTCGATTTAGAAGGAAATGTCTTAGAACACATAGTACTCGTATTTCATACCGACGCAATTTCCGTGTGAATTCGTCAATGTGTGGGAGTGAGGGATGCAGTAAAGAAGGATTAGTGGATCGGAAATGTGATTGTCGTATCCCAAAAGAAAATCCTGTCGTTTCAATAGAAACGTTACTTGATTTGGAAGGAAATGTCTTAGAACACATAGTACTCGTATTTCATAGCGACGCAATAACCGTGTGTTTTCGTCAATGTGTGGGAGTGAGGGATGCAGTAAAGAAGGATTAGTGGATCGGAAATGAGATTGTCGTATCCCAAAAGAAAATCCTGTCGTTTCCATAGAAACGTTACTCGATTTAGAAGGAAATGTCTTAGAACACATAGTACTCGTATTTCATAGCGACGCAATTTCCGTGTGAATTCGTCAATGTTTGGGAGTGAGGGATGCAGTAAAGAAGGATTAGTGGATCGGAAATGAGATTGTCGTATCCCAAAAGAAAATCCTGTCGTTTCCATAGAAACGTTACTCGATTTAGAAGGAAATGTCTTAGAACACATAGTACTCGTATTTCATAGCGACGCAATTTCCGTGTGAATTCGTCAATGTGTGGGAGTGAGGGATGCAGTAAAGAAGGATTAGTGGATCGGAAATGTGATTGTCGTATCCCAAATGAAAATCCTGTCGTTTCCATAGAAACGTTACTCGATTTACAAGGAAATGTCTTAGAACACATAGTACTCGTATTTCATAGCGACGCAATATCCGTGTGAATTCTTCAATGTGTGGGAGTGAGGGATGCAGTAAAGAAGGATTAGTGGATCGGAAATGAGATTGTCGTATCCCAAAAGAAAATACTGTCGTTTCCATAGAAACGTTACTCGATTTAGAAGAAAATGTCTTAGAGCACATAATACTCGTACTTCGTAGCGACGGAATTTCCGTGTGAATTCGTCAATGTGTGGGAGTGAAGGATGCAGTAAAGAAGGATTAGTGGATCGGAAATGTGATTGTCGTATCCCAAATGAAAATCCTGTCGTTTCCATAGAAACGTTACTCGATTTACAAGGAAATGTCTTAGAACACATAGTACTCGTATTTCATAGCGACGCAATATCCGTGTGAATTCTTCAATGTTTGGGAGTGAGGGATGCAGTAAAGAAGGATTAGTGGATCGGAAATGAGATTGTCGGATCCCAAATGAAAATCCTGTCGTTTCCATAGAAACGTTACTCGATTTAGAAGGAAATGTCTTAGAACACATAGTACTCGTATTTCATAGCGACGCAATTTCCGTGTGAATTCGTCAATGTGTAGGAGTGAGGGATGAAGTAAAGAAGGATTAGTGGATCGGAAATGTGATTGTCGTAACCCAAAAGAAAATCCTGTCGTTTCCAGACAAACGTTACTCGATTTAGAAGGAAATGTCTTAGAACACATAGTACTCGTATTTCATACCGACGCAATTTCCGTGTGAATTCGTCAATGTGTGGGAGTGAGGGATGCAGTAAAGAAGGATTAGTGGATCGGAAATGTGATTGTCGTATCCCAAAAGAAAATCCTGTCGTTTCAATAGAAACGTTACTCGATTTAGAAGGAAATGTCTTAGAACACATAGTACTCGTATTTCATAGCGACGCAATTTCCGTGTGAATTCTTCAATGTGTGGGAGTGAGGGATGCAGTAAAGAAGGATTAGTGGATTGGAAATGAGATTGTCGTATCCCAAAAGAAAATCCTGTCGTTTCCATAGAAACGTTACTCGATTTAGAAGGAAATGTCTTAGAACACATAATACTCGTATTTCGTAGCGACGGAATTTCCGTGTGAATTCGTCAATGTGTGGGAGTGAGGGATGCAGTAAAGAAGGATTAGTGGATCGGAAATGTGATTTTCGTATCGCAAAAGAAAATCCTGTCGTTTCCATAGCAACGTTACTCGATTTAGAAGGAAATGTCTTAGAACACATAGTACTCGTATTTCATAGCGACGCAATTTCCGTATGAATTCGTCGATGTGTGGCAGTGAGGGATGTAGTAAAGAAGGATTAGTGGATCGGAAATGAGATTGTCGTATCCCAAAAGAAAATCCTGTCGTTTCCATAGAAACGTTACTCGATTTAGAAGGAAATGTCTTAGAACACATAGTACTCGTATTTCATAGCGACGCAATAACCGTGTGTTTTCGTCAATGTGTGGGAGTGAGGGATGCAGTAAAGAAGGATTAGTGGATCGGAAATGAGATTGTCGTATCCCAAAAGAAAATCCTGTCGTTTCCATAGAAACGTTACTCGATTTAGAAGGAAATGTCTTAGAACACATAGTACTCGTATTTCATAGCGACGCAATTTCCGTGTGAATTCGTCAATGTTTGGGAGTGAGGGATGCAGTAAAGAAGGATTAGTGGATCGGAAATGAGATTGTCGTATCCCAAAAGAAAATCCTGTCGTTTCCATAGAAACGTTACTCGATTTAGAAGGAAATGTCTTAGAACACATAGTACTCGTATTTCATAGCGACGCAATTTCCGTGTGAATTCGTCAATGTGTGGGAGTGAGGGATGCAGTAAAGAAGGATTAGTGGATCGGAAATGTGATTGTCGTATCCCAAATGAAAATCCTGTCGTTTCCATAGAAACGTTACTCGATTTACAAGGAAATGTCTTAGAACACATAGTACTCGTATTTCATAGCGACGCAATATCCGTGTGAATTCTTCAATGTGTGGGAGTGAGGGATGCAGTAAAGAAGGATTAGTGGATCGGAAATGAGATTGTCGTATCCCAAAAGAAAATACTGTCGTTTCCATAGAAACGTTACTCGATTTAGAAGAAAATGTCTTAGAGCACATAATACTCGTACTTCGTAGCGACGGAATTTCCGTGTGAATTCGTCAATGTGTGGGAGTGAAGGATGCAGTAAAGAAGGATTAGTGGATCGGAAATGTGATTGTCGTATCCCAAATGAAAATCCTGTCGTTTCCATAGAAACGTTACTCGATTTGCAAGGAAATGTCTTAGAACACATAGTACTCGTATTTCATAGCGACGCAATATCCGTGTGAATTCTTCAATGTTTGGGAGTGAGGGATGCAGTAAAGAAGGATTAGTGGATCGGAAATGAGATTGTCGGATCCCAAAAGAAAATCCTGTCGTTTCCATAGAAACGTTACTCGATTTAGAAGGAAATGTCTTAGAACACATAGTACTCGTATTTCATAGCGACGCAATTTCCGTGTGAATTCGTCAATGTGTAGGAGTGAGGGATGCAGTAAAGAAGGATTAGTGGATCGGAAATGTGATTGTCGTAACCCAAAAGAAAATCCTGTCGTTTCCAGACAAACGTTACTCGATTTAGAAGGAAATGTCTTAGAACACATAGTACTCGTATTTCATACCGACGCAATTTCCGTGTGAATTCGTCAATGTGTGGGAGTGAGGGATGCAGTAAAGAAGGATTAGTGGATCGGAAATGTGATTGTCGTATCCCAAAAGAAAATCCTGTCGTTTCAATAGAAACGTTACTCGATTTAGAAGGAAATGTCTTAGAACACATAGTACTCGTATTTCATAGCGACGGAATTTCCGTGTGAATTCGTCAATGTGTGGGAGTGAGGGATGCAGTAAAGAAGGATTGGTGGATCAGAAAAGTGATTGTCGTATCCCAAAAGAAAATCCTGTCGTTTCCATAGAAACGTTACTCGATTTAGAAGGAAATGTCTTAGAACACATAATACTCGTATTTCGTAGCGACGGAATTTCCGTGTGAATTCGTCAATGTGTGGGAGTGAGGGATGCAGTAAAGAAGGATTAGTGGATCGGAAATGTGATTTTCGTATCCCAAAAGAAAATCCTGTCGTTTCCATAGAAACGTTACTCGATTTAGAAGGAAATGTCTTAGAACACATAGTACTCGTATTTCATAGCGACGCAATTTCCGTGTGAATTCGTCAATGTGTGGCTGTGAGGGATGCAGTAAAGAAGGATTAGTGGATCGGAAATGAGATTGTCGTATCCCAAAAGAAAATCCTGTCGTTTCCATAGAAACGTTACTCGATTTAGAAGGAAATGTCTTAGAACACATAGTACTCGTATTTCATAGCGACGCAATTTCCGTGTGAATTCTTCAATGTGTGGGAGTGAGGGATGCAGTAAAGAAGGATTAGTGGATTGGAAATGAGATTGTCGTATCCCAAAAGAAAATCCTGTCGTTTCCATAGAAACGTTACTCGATTTAGAAGGAAATGTCTTAGAACACATAATACTCGTATTTCGTAGCGACGGAATTTCCGTGTGAATTCGTCAATGTGTGGGAGTGAGGGATGCAGTAAAGAAGGATTAGTGGATCGGAAATGTGATTTTCGTATCGCAAAAGAAAATCCTGTCGTTTCCATAGCAACGTTACTCGATTTAGAAGGAAATGTCTTAGAACACATAGTACTCGTATTTCATAGCGACGCAATTTCCGTATGAATTCGTCGATGTGTGGCAGTGAGGGATGTAGTAAAGAAGGATTAGTGGATCGGAAATGAGATTGTCGTATCCCAAAAGAAAATCCTGTCGTTTCCATAGAAACGTTACTCGATTTAGAAGGAAATGTCTTAGAACACATAGTACTCGTATTTCATAGCGAAGCAATTTCCGTGTGAATTCGTCAATGTTTGGGAGTGAGGGATGCAGTAAAGAAGGATTAGTGGATCGGAAATGAGATTGTCGGATCCCAAAAGAAAATCCTGTCGTTTCCATAGAAACGTTACTCGATTTAGAAGGAAATGTCTTAGAACACATAGTACTCGTATTTCATAGCGACGCAATTTCCGTGTGAATTCGTCAATGTGTAGGAGTGAGGGATGCGGTAAAGAAGGATTAGTGGATCGGAAATGTGATTGTCGTAACCCAAAAGAAAATCCTGTCGTTTGCATACAAACGTTACTCGATTTAGAAGGAAATGTCTTAGAACACATAGTACTCGTATTTCATACCGACGCAATTTCCGTGTGAATTCGTCAATGTGTGGGAGTGAGGGATGCAGTAAAGAAGGATTAGTGGATCGGAAATGTGATTGTCGTATCCCAAAAGAAAATCCTGTCGTTTCAATAGAAACGTTACTCGATTTAGAAGGAAATGTCTTAGAACACATAGTACTCGTATTTCATAGCGACGCAATAACCGCGTGTTTTCGTCAATGTGTGGGAGTGAGGGATGCAGTAAAGAAGGATTAGTGGATCGGAAATGAGATTGTCGTATCCCAAAAGAAAATCCTGTCGTTTCCATAGAAACGTTACTCGATTTAGAAGGAAATGTCTTAGAACACATAGTACTCGTATTTCATAGCGACGCAATTTCCGTGTGAATTCGTCAATGTTTGGGAGTGAGGGATGCAGTAAAGAAGGATTAGTGGATCGGAAATGAGATTGTCGTATCCCAAAAGAAAATCCTGTCGTTTCCATAGAAACGTTACTCGATTTAGAAGGAAATGTCTTAGAACACATAGTACTCGTATTTCATAGCGACGCAATTTCCGTGTGAATTCGTCAATGTGTGGGAGTGAGGGATGCAGTAAAGAAGGATTAGTGGATCGGAAATGTGATTGTCGTATCCCAAATGAAAAACCTGTCGTTTCCATAGAAACGTTACTCGATTTACAAGGAAATGTCTTAGAACACATAGTACTCGTATTTCATAGCGACGCAATATCCGTGTGAATTCTTCAATGTGTGGGAGTGAGGGATGCAGTAAAGCAGGATTAGTGGATCGGAAATGAGATTGTCGTATCCCAAAAGAAAATACTGTCGTTTCCATAGAAACGTTACTCGATTTAGAAGAAAATGTCTTAGAGCACATAATACTCATACTTCGTAGCGACGGAATTTCCGTGTGAATTCGTCAATGTGTGGGAGTGAGGGATGCAGTAAAGAAGGATTAGTGGATCGGAAATGTGATTTTCGTATCCCAAAAGAAAATCCTGTCGTTTCCATAGCAACGTTACTCGATTTAGAAGGAAATGTCTTAGAACACATAGTACTCGTATTTCAGAGCGACGCAATTTCCGTATGAATTCGTCGATGTGTGGCAGTGAGGGATGTAGTAAAGAAGGATTAGTGGATCGGAAATGAGATTGTCGTATCCCAAAAGAAAATCCTGTCGTTTCCATAGAAACGTTACTCGATTTAGAAGGAAATGTCTTAGAACACATAGTACTCGTATTTCATAGCGAAGCAATTTCCGTGTGAATTCGTCAATGTTTGGGAGTGAGGGATGCAGTAAAGAAGGATTAGTGGATCGGAAATGAGATTGTCGGATCCCAAAAGAAAATCCTGTCGTTTCCATAGAAACGTTACTCGATTTAGAAGGAAATGTCTTAGAACACATAGTACTCGTATTTCATAGCGACGCAATTTCCGTGTGAATTCGTCAATGTGTAGGAGTGAGGGATGCAGTAAAGAAGGATTAGTGGATCGGAAATGTGATTGTCGTAACCCAAAAGAAAATCCTGTCGTTTGCATACAAACGTTACTCGATTTAGAAGGAAATGTCTTAGAACACATAGTACTCGTATTTCATACCGACGCAATTTCCGTGTGAATTCGTCAATGTGTGGGAGTGAGGGATGCAGTAAAGAAGGATTAGTGGATCGGAAATGTGATTGTCGTATCCCAAAAGAAAATCCTGTCGTTTCAATAGAAACGTTACTCGATTTAGAAGGAAATGTCTTAGAACACATAGTACTCGTATTTCATAGCGACGCAATAACCGCGTGTTTTCGTCAATGTGTGGGAGTGAGGGATGCAGTAAAGAAGGATTAGTGGATCGGAAATGAGATTGTCGTATCCCAAAAGAAAATCCTGTCGTTTCCATAGAAACGTTACTCGATTTAGAAGGAAATGTCTTAGAACACATAGTACTCGTATTTCATAGCGACGCAATTTCCGTGTGAATTCGTCAATGTTTGGGAGTGAGGGATGCAGTAAAGAAGGATTAGTGGATCGGAAATGAGATTGTCGTATCCCAAAAGAAAATCCTGTCGTTTCCATAGAAACGTTACTCGATTTAGAAGGAAATGTCTTAGAACACATAGTACTCGTATTTCATAGCGACGCAATTTCCGTGTGAATTCGTCAATGTGTGGGAGTGAGGGATGCAGTAAAGAAGGATTAGTGGATCGGAAATGTGATTGTGGTATCCCAAATGAAAAACCTGTCGTTTCCATAGAAACGTTACTCGATTTACAAGGAAATGTCTTAGAACACATAGTACTCGTATTTCATAGCGACGCAATATCCGTGTGAATTCTTCAATGTGTGGGAGTGAGGGATGCAGTAAAGCAGGATTAGTGGATCGGAAATGAGATTGTCGTATCCCAAAAGAAAATACTGTCGTTTCCATAGAAACGTTACTCGATTTAGAAGAAAATGTCTTAGAGCACATAATACTCATACTTCGTAGCGACGGAATTTCCGTGTGAATTCGTCAATGTGTGGGAGTGAGGGATGCAGTAAAGAAGGATTAGTGGATCGGAAATGTGATTTTCGTATCCCAAAAGAAAATCCTGTCGTTTCCATAGCAACGTTACTCGATTTAGAAGGAAATGTCTTAGAACACATAGTACTCGTATTTCATAGCGACACAATTTCCGTATGAATTCGTCAATGTGTGGCAGTGAGGGATGTAGTAAAGAAGGATTAGTGGATCGGAAATGAGATTGTCGTATCCCAAAAGAAAATCCTGTCGTTTCCATAGAAACGTTACTCGATTTAGAAGGAAATGTCTTAGAACACATAGTACTCGTATTTCATAGCGAAGCAATTTCCGTGTGAATTCGTCAATGTTTGGGAGTGAGGGATGCAGTAAAGAAGGATTAGTGGATCGGAAATGAGATTGTCGGATCCCAAAAGAAAATCCTGTCGTTTCCATAGAAACGTTACTCGATTTAGAAGGAAATGTCTTAGAACACATAGTACTCGTATTTCATAGCGACGCAATTTCCGTGTGAATTCGTCAATGTGTAGGAGTGAGGGATGCAGTAAAGAAGGATTAGTGGATCGGAAATGTGATTGTCGTAACCCAAAAGAAAATCCTGTCGTTTCCATACAAACGTTACTCGATTTAGAAGGAAATGTCTTAGAACACATAGTACTCGTATTTCATACCGACGCAATTTCCGTGTGAATTCGTCAATGTGTGGGAGTGAGGGATGCAGTAAAGAAGGATTAGTGGATCGGAAATGTGATTGTCGTATCCCAAAAGAAAATCCTGTCGTTCCAATAGAAACGTTACTTGATTTGGAAGGAAATGTCTTAGAACACATAGTACTCGTATTTCATAGCGACGCAATAACCGTGTGTTTTCGTCAATGTGTGGGAGTGAGGGATGCAGTAAAGAAGGATTAGTGGATCGGAAATGAGATTGTCGTATCCCAAAAGAAAATCCTGTCGTTTCCATAGAAACGTTACTCGATTTAGAAGGAAATGTCTTAGAACACATAGTACTCGTATTTCATAGCGACGCAATTTCCGTGTGAATTCGTCAATGTTTGGGAGTGAGGGATGCAGTAAAGAAGGATTAGTGGATCGGAAATGAGATTGTCGTATCCCAAAAGAAAATCCTGTCGTTTCCATAGAAACGTTACTCGATTTAGAAGGAAATGTCTTAGAACACATAGTACTCGTATTTCATAGCGACGCAATTTCCGTGTGAATTCGTCAATGTGTGGGAGTGAGGGATGCAGTAAAGAAGGATTAGTGGATCGGAAATGTGATTGTCGTATCCCAAATGAAAATCCTGTCGTTTCCATAGAAACGTTACTCGATTTACAAGGAAATGTCTTAGAACACATAGTACTCGTATTTCATAGCGACGCAATATCCGTGTGAATTCTTCAATGTGTGGGAGTGAGGGATGCAGTAAAGAAGGATTAGTGGATCGGAAATGAGATTGTCGTATCCCAAAAGAAAATACTGTCGTTTCCATAGAAACGTTACTCGATTTAGAAGAAAATGTCTTAGAGCACATAATACTCGTACTTCGTAGCGACGGAATTTCCGTGTGAATTCGTCAATGTGTGGGAGTGAGGGATGCAGTAAAGAAGGATTTGTGGATCGGAAATGTGATTGTCGCATCCCAAATGAAAATCCTGTCGTTTCCATAGAAACGTTACTCGATTTACAAGGAAATGTCTTAGAACACATAGTACTCGTATTTCATAGCGACGCAATTTCCGTGTGAATTCTTCAATGTGTGGGAGTGAGGGATGCAGTAAAGAAGGATTAGTGGATCGGAAATGAGATTGTCGTATCCCAAAAGAAAATACTGTCGTTTCCATAGAAACGTTACTCGATTTAGAAGAAAATGTCTTAGAGCACATAATACTCGTACTTCGTAGCGACGGTATTTCCGTGTGAATTCGTCAATGTGTGGGAGTGAGGGATGCAGTAAAGGATTAGTGGATCGGAAATGTGATTGTCGCATCCCAAAAGAAAATCCTGTCGTTTCCATAGAAACGTTACTCGATTTACAAGGAAATGTCTTAGAACACATAGTACTCGTATTTCATAGCGACGCAATTTCCGTGTGAATTCTTCAATGTGTGGGAGTGAGGGATGCAGTAAAGAAGGATTAGTGGATTGGAAATGAGATTGTCGTATCCCAAAAGAAAATCCTGTCGTTTCCAAAGAAACGTTACTCGATTTAGAAGGAAATGTCTTAGAACACATAATACTCGTATTTCGTAGCGACGGAATTTCCGTGTGAATTCGTCAATGTGTGGGAGTGAGGGATGCAGTAAAGAAGGATTAGTGGATCGGAAATGTGATTTTCGTATCCCAAAAGAAAATCCTGTCGTTTCCATAGAAACGTTACTCGATTTAGAAGGAAATGTCTTAGAACACATTGTACTCGTATTTCATAGCGAAGCAATTGCCGTGTGAATTCGTCAATGTTTGGGAGTGAGGGATGCAGTAAAGAAGGATTAGTGGATCGGAAATGAGATTGTCGGATCCCAAAAGAAATTCCTGTCGTTTCCATAGAAACGTTACTCGATTTAGAAGGAAATGTCTTAGAACACGTAATACTCGTATTTCGTAGCGACGGAATTTCCGTGTGAATTCGTCAATGTGTGGGAGTGAGGGATGCAGTAAAGAAGGATTGGTGGATCAGAAAAGTGATTGTCGTATCCCAAAAGAAAATCCTGTCGTTTCCATAGAAACGTTACTCGATTTAGAAGGAAATGTCTTAGAACACATAATACTCGTATTTCGTAGCGACGGAATTTCCGTGTGAATTCGTCAATGTGTGGGAGTGAGGGATGCAGTAAAGAAGGATTAGTGGATCGGAAATGTGATTTTCGTACCCCAAAAGAAAATCCTGTCGTTTCCATAGAAACGTTACTCGATTTAGAAGGAAATGTCTTAGAACACATAGTACTCGTATTTCATAGTGACGCAATTTCCGTATGAATTCGTCAATGTGTGGCAGTGAGGGATGTAGTGAAGAAGGATTAGTGGATCGGAAATGAGATTGTCGTATCCCAAAAGAAAATCCTGTCGTTTCCATAGAAACGTTACTCGATTTAGAAGGAAATGTCTTAGAACACATAGTACTCGTATTTCATAGCGAAGCAATTTCTGTGTGAATTCGTCAATGTGTGGGAGTGAGGGATGCAGTAAAGAAGGATTAGTGGATCGGAAATGTGATAGTCGTATCCCAAAAGAAAATCCTTTCGTTTCCATAGAAACGTTACTCGATTTAGAAGGAAATGTCTGAGAACACATAGTACTCGTATTTAATAGCGAAGCAATTTCCGTGTGAATTCGTCAATGTTTGGGAGTAAGGGATGCAGTAAAGAAGGATTAGTGGATCGGAAATGAGATTGTCGGATCCCAAAAGAAAATCCTGTCGTTTCCATAGAAACGTTACTCGATTTAGAAGGAAATGTCTTAGAACACATAGTACTCGTATTTCATTGCGACGCAATTTCCGTGTGAATTCGTCAATGTGTAGGAGTGAGGGATGCAGTAAAGAAGGATTAGTGGATCGGAAATGTGATTGTCGTAACCCAAAAGAAAATCCTGTCGTTTCCATACAAACGTTACGCGATTTAGAAGGAAATGTCTTAGAACACATAGTACTCGTATTTCATACCGACGCAATTTCCGTGTGAATTCGTCAATGTGTGGGAGTGAGGGATGCAGTAAAGAAGGATTAGTGGATCGGAAATGTGATTGTCGTATCCCAAAAGAAAATCCTGTCGTTTCAATAGAAACGTTACTCGATTTAGAAGGAAATGTCTTAGAACACATAGTACTCGTATTTCATAGCGACGCAAAAACCGTGTGTTTTCGTCAATGTGTGGGAGTGAGGGATGCAGTAAAGAAGGATTAGTGGATCGGAAATGAGATTGTCGTATCCCAAAAGAAAATCCTGTCGTTTCCATAGAAACGTTACTCGATTTAGAAGGAAATGTCTTAGAACACATAGTACTCGAATTTCATAGCGACGCAATTTCCGTGTGAATTCGTCAATGTTTGGGAGTGAGGGATGCAGTAAAGAAGGATTAGTGGATCGGAAATGAGATTGTCGTATCCCAAAAGAAAATCCTTTCGTTTCCATAGAAACGTTACTCGATTTAGAAGGAAATGTCTTAGAACACATAGTACTCGTATTTCATAGCGACGCAATTTCCGTGTGAATTCGTCAATGTGTGGGAGTGAGGGATGCAGTAAAGAAGGATTAGTGGATCGGAAATGTGATTGTCGTATCCCAAATGAAAATCCTGTCGTTTCCATAGAAACGTTACTGGATTTACAAGGAAATGTCTTAGAACACATAGTACTCGTATTTCATAGCGACGCAATATCCGTCTGAATTCTTCAATGTGTGGGAGTGAGGTATGCAGTAAAGAAGGATTAGTGGATCGGTAATGAGATTGTCGTATCCCAAAAGAACATCCTGTCGTTTCCATAGAAGCGTTACTCGATTTAGAAGGAAATGTCTTAGAACACATAATACTCGTATTTCGTAGCGACGGAATTTCCGTGTGAATTCGTCAATGTGTGGGAGTGAGGGATGCAGGAAAGAAGGATTGGTGGATCAGAAAAGTGATTGTCGTATCCCAAAAGAAAATCCTGTCGTTTCCATAGAAACGTTACTCGATTTAGAAGGAAATGTCTTAGAACACATAATACTCGTATTTCGTAGCGACGGAATTTCCGTGTGAATTCGTCAATGTGTGGGAGTGAGGGATGCAGTAAAGAAGGATTAGTGGATCGGAAATGTGATTTTCGTATCCCAAAAGAAAATCCTGTCGTTTCCATAGAAACGTTACTCGATTTAGAAGGAAATGTCTTAGAACACATAATACTCGTATTTCGTAGCGACGGAATTTCCGTGTGAATTCGTCAATGTGTGGGAGTGAGGGATGCAGTAAAGAAGGATTGGTGGATCAGAAAAGTGATTGTCGTATCCCAAAAGAAAATCCTGTCGTTTCCATAGAAACGTTACTCGATTTAGAAGGAAATGTCTTAGAACACATAATACTCGTATTTCGTAGCGACGGAATTTCCGTGTGAATTCGTCAATGTGTGGGAGTGAGGGATGCAGTAAAGAAGGATTATTGGATCGGAAATGTGATTTTCGTATCCCAAAAGAAAATCCTGTCGTTTCCATAGAAACGTTACTCGATTTAGAAGGAAATGTCTTAGAACACATAGTACTCGTATTTCATAGCGACGCAATTTCCGTGTGAATTCGTCAATGTGTGGCTGTGAGGGATGCAGTAAAGAAGGATTAGTGGATCGGAAATGAGATTGTCGTATCCCAAAAGAAAATCCTGTCGTTTCCATAGAAACGTTACTCGATTTAGAAGGAAATGTCTTAGAACACATAGTACTCGTATTTCATAGCGACGCAATTTCCGTGTGAATTCTTCAATGTGTGGGAGTGAGGGATGCAGTAAAGAAGGATTAGTGGATTGGAAATGAGATTGTCGTATCCCAAAAGAAAATCCTGTCGTTTCCATAGAAACGTTACTCGATTTAGAAGGAAATGTCTTAGAACACATAATACTCGTATTTCGTAGCGACGGAATTTCCGTGTGAATTCGTCAATGTGTGGGAGTGAGGGATGCAGTAAAGAAGGATTAGTGGATCGGAAATGTGATTTTCGTACCCCAAAAGAAAATCCTGTCGTTTCCATAGAAACGTTACTCGATTTAGAAGGAAATGTCTTAGAACACATAGTACTCGTATTTCATAGCGACGCAATTTCCGTATGAATTCGTCAATGTGTGGCAGTGAGGGATGTAGTAAAGAAGGATTAGTGGATCGGAAATGAGATTGTCGGATCCCAAAAGAAAATCCTGTCGTTTCCATAGAAACGTTACTCGATTTAGAAGGAAATGTCTTAGAACACATAGTACTCGTATTTCATAGCGAAGCAATTTCCGTGTGAATTCGTCAATGTGTGGGAGTGAGGGATGCAGTAAAGAAGGATTAGTGGATCGGAAATGTGATAGTCGTATCCCAAAAGAAAATCCTTTCGTTTCCATAGAAACGTTACTCGATATAGAAGGAAATGTCTTAGAACACATAGTACTCGTATTTCATAGCGAAGCAATTTCCGTGTGAATTCGTCAATGTTTGGGAGTGAGGGATGCAGTAAAAAAGGATTAGTGGATCGGAAATGAGATTGTCGGATCCCAAAAGAAAATCCTGTCGTTTCCATAGAAACGTTACTCGATTTAGAAGGAAATGTCTTAGAACACATAGTACTCGTATTTGATAGCGACGCAATTTCCGTGTGAATTCGTCAATGTTTGGGAGTGAGGGATGCAGTAAAGAAGGATTAGTGGATCGGAAATGTGATTGTCGTATCCCAAAAGAAAATCCTGTCGTTTCCATACAAACGTTACTCGATTTAGGAGGAAATGTCTTAGAACACATAGTACTCGTATTTCATACCGACGCAATTTCCGTGTGAATTCGTCAATGTGTGGGAGTGAGGGATGCAGTAAAGAAGGATTAGTGGATCGGAAATGTGATTGTCGTATCCCAAAAGAAAATCCTGTCGTTTCAATAGAAACGTTACTCGATTTAGAAGGAAATGTCTTAGAACACATAGTACTCGTATTTCATAGCGACGCAATAACCGTGTGTTTTCGTCAATGTGTGGGAGTGAGGGATGCAGTAAAGAAGGATTAGTGGATCGGAAATGAGATTGTCGTATCCCAAAAGAAAATCCTGTCGTTTCCATAGAAACGTTACTCGATTTAGAAGGAAATGTCTAAGAACACATAGTACTCGTATTTCATAGCGACGCAATTTCCGTGTGAATTCTTCAATGTTTGGGAGTGAGGGATGCAGTAAAGAAGGATTAGTGGATCGGAAATGAGATTGTCGTATCCCAAAAGAAAATCCTGTCGTTTCCATAGAAACGTTACTCGATTTAGAAGGAAATGTGTTAGAACACATAGTACTCGTATTTCATAGCGACGCAATTTCCGTGTGAATTCGTCAATGTGTGGGAGTGAGGGATGCAGTAAAGAAGGATTAGTGGATCGGAAATGTGATTGTCGTATCCCAAATGAAAATCCTGTCGTTTCCATAGAAACGTTACTCGATTTACAAGGAAATGTCTTAGAACACATAGTACTCGTATTTCATAGCGACGCAATATCCGTCTGAATTCTTCAATGTGTGGGAGTGAGGGATGCAGTAAAGAAGGATTAGTGGATCGGTAATGAGATTGTCGTATCCCAAAAGAACATCCTGTCGTTTCCATAGAAGCGTTACTCGATTTAGAAGGAAATGTCTTAGAACACATAATACTCGTATTTCGTAGCGAAGGAATTTCCGTGTGAATTCGTCAATGTGTGGGAGTGAGGGATGCAGTAAAGAAGGATTGGTGGATCAGAAAAGTGATTGTCGTATCCCAAAAGAAAATCCTGTCGTTTCCATAGAAACGTTACTCGATTTAGAAGGAAATGTCTTAGAACACATAATACTCGTATTTCGTAGCGACGGAATTTCCGTGTGAATTCGTCAATGTGTGGGAGTGAGGGATGCAGAAAAGAAGGATTAGTGGATCGGAAATGTGATTTTCGTATCCCAAAAGAAAATCCTGTCGTTTCCATAGAAACGTTACTCGATTTAGAAGGAAATGTCTTAGAACACATAGTACTCGTATTTCATAGCGACGCAATTTCCGTGTGAATTCGTCAATGTGTGGCTGTGAGGGATGCAGTAAAGAAGGATTAGTGGATCGGAAATGAGATTGTCGTATCCCAAAAGAAAATCCTGTCGTTTCCATAGAAACGTTACTCGATTTAGAAGGAAATGTCTTAGAGCACATAGTACTCGTATTTCATAGCGACGCAATTTCCGTGTGAATTCGTCAATGTGTGGGAGTGAGGGATGCAGTAAAGAAGGATTAGTGGATCGGAAATGTGATAGTCGTATCCCAAAAGAAAATCCTGTCGTTTCCATAGAAACGTTACTCGATTTAGAAGGAAATGTCTTAGAACACATAGTACTCGTATTTCATAGCGAAGCAATTTCCGTGTGAATTCGTCAATGTGTGGGAGTGAGGGATGCAGTAAAGAAGGATTAGTGGATCGGAAATGTGATAGTCGTATCCCAAAAGAAAATCCTGTCGTTTCCATAGAAACGTTACTCGATTTAGAAGGAAATGTCTTAGAACACATAGTACTCGTATTTCATAGCGACGCAATTTCCGTGTGAATTCGTCAATGTGTAGGAGTGAGGGATGCAGTAAAGAAGGATTAGTGGATCGGAAATGTGATTGTCGTTACCCAAAAGAAAATCCTGTCGTTTCCATAGAAACGTTACTCGATTTAGAAGGAAATGTCTTAGAACACATAGTACTCGTATTTCATAGCGACGCAATTTCAGTGTGAAGTCGTCAATGTTTGGGAGTGAGAGATGCAGTAAAGAAGGATTAGTGGATTGGAAATGAGATTGTCGGATCCCAAAAGAAAATCCTGTCGTTTCCATAGAAACGTTACTCGATTTAGAAGGAAATGTCTTAGAACACATAGTACTCGTATTTCAAAGCGACGCAATTTCCGTGTGAATTCGTCAATGTGTAGGAGTGAGGGATGCAGTAAAGAAGGATTAGTGGATCGGAAATTAGATTGCCGTAACCCAAAAGAAAATCCTGTCGTTTCCATACAAACGTTACTCGATTTAGAAGGAAATGTCTTAGAACACATAGTACTCGTATTTCATACCGACGCAATCTCCGTGTGAATTCGTCAATGTGTGGGAGTGAGGGATGCAGTAAAGAAGGATTAGTGGATCGGAAATGTGATTGTCGTATCCCAAAAGAAAATCCTGTCGTTTCAATAGAAACGTTACTCGATTTAGGAGGAAATGTCTTAGAACACATAGTACTCGTATTTCATAGCGACGCAATAACCGTGTGTTTTCGTCAATGTGTGGGAGTGAGGGATGCAGTAAAGAAGGATCAGTGGATCGGAAATGAGATTGTCGTATCCCAAAAGAAAATCCTGTCGTTTCCATAGAAACGTTACTCGATTTAGAAGGAAATGTCTTAGAGCACATAGTACTCGTATTTCATAGCGAAGCAATTTCCGTGTGAATTCGTCAATGTGTGGGAGTGAGGGATGCAGTAAAGAAGGATTAGTGGATCGGAAATGTGATAGTCGTATCCCAAAAGAAAATCCTGTCGTTTCCATAGAAACGTTACTCGATTTAGAAGGAAATGTCTTAGAACACATAGAACTCGTATTTCATAGCGAAGCAATTTCCGTGTGAATTCGTCAATGTGTGGGAGTGAGGGATGCAGTAAAGAAGGATTAGTGGATCGGAAATGTGATAGTTGTATCCCAAAAGAAAATCCTGTCGTTTCCATAGAAACGTTACTCGATTTAGAAGGAAATGTCTTAGAACACATAGTACTCGTATTTCATAGCGACGCAATTTCCGTGTGAATTCGTCAATGTGTAGGAGTGAGGGATGCAGTAATGAAGGATTAGTGGATCGGAAATGTGATTGTCGTTACCCAAAAGAAAATCCTGTCGTTTCCATAGAAACGTTACTCGATTTAGAAGGAAATGTCTTAGAACACATAGTACTCGTATTTCATAGCGACGCAATTTCAGTGTGAAGTCGTCAATGTTTGGGAGTGAGAGATGCAGTAAAGAAGGATTAGTGGATTGGAAATGAGATTGTCGGATCCCAAAAGAAAATCCTGTCGTTTCCATAGAAACGTTACTCGATTTAGAAGGAAATGTCTTAGAACACATAGTACTCGTATTTCATAGCGACGCAATTTCCGTGTGAATTCGTCAATGTGTAGGAGTGAGGGATGCAGTAAAGAAGGATTAGTGGATCGGAAATGTGATTGTCGTAACCCAAAAGAAAATCCTGTCGTTTCCATACAAACGTTACTCGATTTAGAAGGAAATGTCTTAGAACACATAGTACTCGTATTTCATACCGACGCAATCTCCGTGTGAATTCGTCAATGTGTGGGAGTGAGGGATGCAGTAAAGAAGGATTAGTGGATCGGAAATGTGATTGTCGTATCCCAAAAGAAAATCCTGTCGTTTCAATAGAAACGTTACTCGATTTAGAAGGAAATGTCTTAGAACACATAGTACTCGTATTTCATAGCGACGCAATAACCGTGTGTTTTCGTCAATGTGTGGGAGTGAGGGATGCAGTAAAGAAGGATTAGTGGATCGGAAATGTGATTGTCGTATCCCAAATGAAAATCCTGTCGTTTCCATAGAAACGTTACTCGATTTACAAGGAAATGTCTTAGAACACATAGTACTCGTATTTCATAGCGACGCAATATCCGTGTGAATTCTTCAATGTGTGGGAGTGAGGGATGCAGTAAAGAAGGATTAGTGGATCGGTAATGAGATTGTCGTATCCCAAAAGAAAATCCTGTCGTTTCCATAGAAGCGTTACTCGATTTAGAAGGAAATGTCTTAGAACACATAATACTCGTATTTCGTAGCGACGGAATTTCCGTGTGAATTCGTCAATGTGTGGGAGTGAGGGATGCAGTAAAGAAGGATTGGTGGATCAGAAAAGTGATTGTCGTATCCCAAAAGAAAATCCTGTCGTTTCCATAGAAACGTTACTCGATTTAGAAGGAAATGTTTTAGAACACATAATACTCGTATTTCGTAGCGACGGAATTTCCGTGTGAATTCGTCAATGTGTGGGAGTGAGGGATGCAGTAAAGAAGGATTAGTGGATCGGAAATGTGATTTTCGTATCCCAAAAGAAAATCCTGTCGTTTCCATAGAAACGTTACTCGATTTAGAAGGAAATGTCTTAGAACACATAGTACTCGTATTTCATAGCGACGCAATTTCCGTGTGAATTCGTCAATGTGTGGCTGTGAGGGATGCAGTAAAGAAGGATTAGTGGATCGGAAATGAGATTGTCGTATCCCAAAAGAAAATCCTCTCGTTTCCATAGAAACGTTACTCGATTTAGAAGGAAATGTCTTAGAACACATAGTACTCGTATTTCATAGCGACGCAATATCCGTGTGAATTCTTCAATGTGTGGGAGTGAGGGATGCAGTAAAGAAGGATTAGTGGATTGGAAATGAGATTGTCGTATCCCAAAAGAAAATCCTGTCGTTTCCATAGAAACGTTACTCGATTTAGAAGGAAATGTCTTAGAACACATAATACTCGTATTTCGTAGCGACGGAATTTCCGTGTGAATTCGTCAATGTGTGGGAGTGAGGGATGCAGTAAAGAAGGATTAGTGGATCGGAAATGTGATTTTCGTATCCCAAAAGAAAATCCTGTCGTTTCAATAGAAACGTTACTCGATTTAGAAGAAAATGTCTTAGAACACATAGTACTCGTATTTCATAGCGACGCAATTTCCGTATGAATTCGTCAATGTGTGGCAGTGAGGGATGTAGTAAAGAAGGATTAGTGGATCGGAAATGAGATTGTCGTATCCCAAAAGAAATTCCTGTCGTTTCCATAGAAACGTTACTCGATTTAGAAGGAAATGTCTTAGAACACATAGTACTCGTATTTCATAGCGAAGCAATTTCCGTGTGAATTCGTCAATGTTTGGGAGTGAGGGATGCAGTAAAGAAGGATTAGTGGATCGGAAATGAGATTGTCGGATCCCAAAAGAAAATCCTGTCGTTTCCATAGAAACGTTACTCGATTTAGAAGGAAATGTCTTAGAACACATAGTACACGTATTTCATAGCGACGCAATTTCCGTGTGAATTCGTCAATGTGTAGGAGTGAGGGATGCAGTAAAGAAGGATTAGTGGATCGGTAATGAGATTGTCGTATCCCAAAAGAAAATCCTGTCGTTTCCATAGAAGCGTTACTCGATTTAGAAGGAAATGTCTTAGAACACATAATACTCGTATTTCGTAGCGACGGAATTTCCGTGTGAATTCGTCAATGTGTGGGAGTGAGGGATGCAGTAAAGAAGGATTGGTGGATCAGAAAAGTGATTGTCGTATCCCAAAAGAAAATCCTGTCGTTTCCATAGAAACGTTACTCGATTTAGAAGGAAATGTTTTAGAACACATAATACTCGTATTTCGTAGCGACGGAATTTCCGTGTGAATTCGTCAATGTGTGGGAGTGAGGGATGCAGTAAAGAAGGATTAGTGGATCGGAAATGTGATTTTCGTATCCCAAAAGAAAATCCTGTCGTTTCCATAGAAACGTTACTCGATTTAGAAGGAAATGTCTTAGAACACATAGTACTCGTATTTCATAGCGACGCAATTTCCGTGTGAATTCGTCAATGTGTGGCTGTGAGGGATGCAGTAAAGAAGGATTAGTGGATCGGAAATGAGATTGTCGTATCCCAAAAGAAAATCCTCTCGTTTCCATAGAAACGTTACTCGATTTAGAAGGAAATGTCTTAGAACACATAGTACTCGTATTTCATAGCGACGCAATATCCGTGTGAATTCTTCAATGTGTGGGAGTGAGGGATGCAGTAAAGAAGGATTAGTGGATTGGAAATGAGATTGTCGTATCCCAAAAGAAAATCCTGTCGTTTCCATAGAAACGTTACTCGATTTAGAAGGAAATGTCTTAGAACACATAATACTCGTATTTCGTAGCGACGGAATTTCCGTGTGAATTCGTCAATGTGTGGGAGTGAGGGATGCAGTAAAGAAGGATTAGTGGATCGGAAATGTGATTTTCGTATCCCAAAAGAAAATCCTGTCGTTTCAATAGAAACGTTACTCGATTTAGAAGAAAATGTCTTAGAACACATAGTACTCGTATTTCATAGCGACGCAATTTCCGTATGAATTCGTCAATGTGTGGCAGTGAGGGATGTAGTAAAGAAGGATTAGTGGATCGGAAATGAGATTGTCGTATCCCAAAAGAAATTCCTGTCGTTTCCATAGAAACGTTACTCGATTTAGAAGGAAATGTCTTAGAACACATAGTACTCGTATTTCATAGCGAAGCAATTTCCGTGTGAATTCGTCAATGTTTGGGAGTGAGGGATGCAGTAAAGAAGGATTAGTGGATCGGAAATGAGATTGTCGGATCCCAAAAGAAAATCCTGTCGTTTCCATAGAAACGTTACTCGATTTAGAAGGAAATGTCTTAGAACACATAGTACACGTATTTCATAGCGACGCAATTTCCGTGTGAATTCGTCAATGTGTAGGAGTGAGGGATGCAGTAAAGAAGGATTAGTGGATCGGAAATGTGATTGTCGTAACCCAAAAGAAAATCCTGTCGTTTCCATACAAACGTTACTCGATTTAGAAGGAAATGTCTTAGAACACATAGTACTCGTATTTCATAACGACGCAATTTCCGTGTGAATTCGTCAATGTGTGGGAGTGAGGGATGCAGTAAAGAAGGATTAGTGGATCGGAAATGTGATAGTCGTATCCCAAAAGAAAATCCTGTCGTTTCAATAGAAACGTTACTCGATTTAGAAGGAAATGTCTTAGAACACATAGTACTCGTATTTCATAGCGACGCAATAACCGTGTGTTTTCGTCAATGTGTGGGAGTGAGGGATGCAGTAAAGAATGATTAGTGGATCGGAAATGAGATTGTCGTATCCCAAAAGAAAATCCTGTCGTTTCCATAGAAACGTTACTCGATTTAGAAGGAAATGTCTTAGAACACATAGTACTCGTATTTCATAGCGACGCAATTTCCGTGTGAATTCTTCAATGTTTGGGAGTGAGGGATGCAGTAAAGAAGGATTAGTGGATCGGAAATGAGATTGTCGTATCCCAAAAGAAAATCCTGTCGTTTCCATAGAAACGTTACTCGATTTAGAAGGAAATGTCTTAGAACACATAGTACTCGTATTTCATAGCGACGCAATTTCCGTGTGAATTCGTCAATGTGTGGGAGTGAGGGATGCAGTAAAGAAGGATTAGTGGATCGGAAATGTGATTGTCGTATCCCAAATGAAAATCCTGTCGTTTCCATAGAAACGTTACTCGATTTACAAGGAAATGTCTTAGAACACATAGTACTCGTATTTCATAGCGACGCAATATCCGTCTGAATTCTTCAATGTGTGGGAGTGAGGGATGCAGTAAAGAAGGATTAGTGGATCGGTAATGAGATTGTCGTATCCCAAAAGAACATCCTGTCGTTTCCATAGAAGCGTTACTCGATTTAGAAGGAAATGTCTTAGAACACATAATACTCGTATTTCGTAGCGACGGAATTTCCGTGTGAATTCGTCAATGTGTGGGAGTGAGGGATGCAGTAAAGAAGGATTGGTGGATCAGAAAAGTGATTGTCGTATCCCAAAAGAAAATCCTGTCGTTTCCATAGAAACGTTACTCGATTTAGAAGGAAATGTCTTAGAACACATAATACTCGTATTTCGTAGCGACGGAATTTCCGTGTGAATTCGTCAATGTGTGGGAGTGAGGGATGCAGAAAAGAAGGATTAGTGGATCGGAAATGTGATTTTCGTATCCCAAAAGAAAATACTGTCGTTTCCATAGAAACGTTACTCGATTTAGAAGGAAATGTCTTAGAACACATAGTACTCGTATTTCATAGCGACGCAATTTCCGTGTGAATTCGTCAATGTGTGGCTGTGAGGGATGCAGTAAAGAAGGATTAGTGGATCGGAAATGAGATTGTCGTATCCCAAAAGAAAATCCTGTCGTTTCCATAGAAACGTTACTCGATTTAGAAGGAAATGTCTTAGAGCACATAGTACTCGTATTTCATAGCGACGCAATTTCCGTGTGAATTCGTCAATGTGTGGCTGTGAGGGATGCAGTAAAGAAGGATTAGTGGATCGGAAATGAGATTGTCGTATCCCAAAAGAAAATCCTGTCGTTTCCATAGAAACGTTACTCGATTTAGAAGGAAATGTCTTAGAGCACATAGTACTCGTATTTCATAGCGACGCAATTTCCGTGTGAATTCGTCAATGTGTGGGAGTGAGGGATGCAGTAAAGAAGGATTAGTGGATCGGAAATGTGATAGTCGTATCCCAAAAGAAAATCCTGTCGTTTCCATAGAAACGTTACTCGATTTAGAAGGAAATGTCTTAGAACACATAGTACTCGTATTTCATAGCGAAGCAATTTCCGTGTGAATTCGTCAATGTGTGGGAGTGAGGGATGCAGTAAAGAAGGATTAGTGGATCGGAAATGTGATAGTCGTATCCCAAAAGAAAATCCTGTCGTTTCCATAGAAACGTTACTCGATTTAGAAGGAAATGTCTTAGAACACATAGTACTCGTATTTCATAGCGACGCAATTTCCGTGTGAATTCGTCAATGTGTAGGAGTGAGGGATGCAGTAAAGAAGGATTAGTGGATCGGAAATGTGATTGTCGTTACCCAAAAGAAAATCCTGTCGTTTCCATAGAAACGTTACTCGATTTAGAAGGAAATGTCTTAGAACACATAGTACTCGTATTTCATAGCGACGCAATTTCAGTGTGAAGTCGTCAATGTTTGGGAGTGAGAGATGCAGTAAAGAAGGATTAGTGGATTGGAAATGAGATTGTCGGATCCCAAAAGAAAATCCTGTCGTTTCCATAGAAACGTTACTCGATTTAGAAGGAAATGTCTTAGAACACATAGTACTCGTATTTCATAGCGACGCAATTTCCGTGTGAATTCGTCGATGTGTAGGAGTGAGGGATGCAGTAAAGAAGGATTAGTGGATCGGAAATGTGATTGTCGTAACCCAAAAGAAAATCCTGTCGTTTCCATACAAACGTTACTCGATTTAGAAGGAAATGTCTTAGAACACATAGTACTCGTATTTCATACCGACGCAATCTCCGTGTGAATTCGTCAATGTGTGGGAGTGAGGGATGCAGTAAAGAAGGATTAGTGGATCGGAAATGTGATTGTCGTATCCCAAAAGAAAATCCTGTCGTTTCAATAGAAACGTTACTCGATTTAGGAGGAAATGTCTTAGAACACATAGTACTCGTATTTCATAGCGACGCAATAACCGTGTGTTTTCGTCAATGTGTGGGAGTGAGGGATGCAGTAAAGAAGGATTAGTGGATCGGAAATGAGATTGTCGTATCCCAAAAGAAAATCCTGTCGTTTCCATAGAAACGTTACTCGATTTAGAAGGAAATGTCTTAGAGCACATAGTACTCGTATTTCATAGCGAAGCAATTTCCGTGTGAATTCGTCAATGTGTGGGAGTGAGGGATGCAGTAAAGAAGGATTAGTGGATCGGAAATGTGATAGTCGTATCCCAAAAGAAAATCCTGTCGTTTCCATAGAAACGTTACTCGATTTAGAAGGAAATGTCTTAGAACACATAGTACTCGTATTTCATAGCGAAGCAATTTCCGTGTGAATTCGTCAATGTGTGGGAGTGAGGGATGCAGTAAAGAAGGATTAGTGGATCGGAAATGTGATAGTTGTATCCCAAAAGAAAATCCTGTCGTTTCCATAGAAACGTTACTCGATTTAGAAGGAAATGTCTTAGAACACATAGTACTCGTATTTCATAGCGACGCAATTTCCGTGTGAATTCGTCAATGTGTAGGAGTGAGGGATGCAGTAAAGAAGGATTAGTGGATCGGAAATGTGATTGTCGTTACCCAAAAGAAAATCCTGTCGTTTCCATAGAAACGTTACTCGATTTAGAAGGAAATGTCTTAGAACACATAGTACTCGTATTTCATAGCGACGCAATTTCAGTGTGAAGTCGTCAATGTTTGGGAGTGAGAGATGCAGTAAAGAAGGATTAGTGGATTGGAAATGAGATTGTCGGATCCCAAAAGAAAATCCTGTCGTTTCCATAGAAACGTTACTCGATTTAGAAGGAAATGTCTTAGAACACATAGTACTCGTATTTCATAGCGACGCAATTTCCGTGTGAATTCGTCAATGTGTAGGAGTGAGGGATGCAGTAAAAAAGGATTAGTGGATCGGAAATGTGATTGTCGTAACCCAAAAGAAAATCCTGTCGTTTCCATACAAACGTTACTCGATTTAGAAGGAAATGTCTTAGAACACATAGTACTCGTATTTCATACCGACGCAATCTCCGTGTGAATTCGTCAATGTGTGGGAGTGAGGGATGCAGTAAAGAAGGATTAGTGGATCGGAAATGTGATTGTCGTATCCCAAAAGAAAATCCTGTCGTTTCAATAGAAACGTTACTCGATTTAGAAGGAAATGTCTTAGAACACATAGTACTCGTATTTCATAGCGACGCAATAACCGTGTGTTTTCGTCAATGTGTGGGAGTGAGGGATGCAGTAAAGAAGGATTAGTGGATCGGAGATGAGATTGTCGTATCCCAAAAGAAAATCCTGTCGTTTCCATAGAAACGTTACTCGATTTAGAAGGAAATGTCTTAGAACACATAGTACTCGTATTTCATAGCGACGCAATTTCCGTGTGAATTCGTCAATGTTTGGGAGTGAGGGATGCAGTAAAGAAGGATTAGTGGATCGGAAATGAGATTGTCGTATCCCAAAAGAAAATCCTGTCGTTTCCATAGAAACGTTACTCGATTTAGAAGGAAATGTCTTAGAACACATAGTACTCGTATTTCATAGCGACGCAATTTCCGTGTGAATTCGTCAATGTGTGGGAGTGAGGGATGCAGTAAAGAAGGATTAGTGGATCGGAAATGTGATTGTCGTATCCCAAATGAAAATCCTGTCGTTTCCATAGAAACGTTACTCGATTTACAAGGAAATGTCTTAGAACAGATAGTACTCGTATTTCATAGCGACGCAATATCCGTGTGAATTCTTCAATGTGTGGGAGTGAGGGATGCAGTAAAGAAGGATTAGTGGATCGGTAATGAGATTGTCGTATCCCAAAAGAAAATCCTGTCGTTTCCATAGAAGCGTTACTCGATTTAGAAGGAAATGTCTTAGAACACATAATACTCGTATTTCGTAGCGACGGAATTTCCGTGTGAATTCGTCAATGTGTGGGAGTGAGGGATGCAGTAAAGAAGGATTGGTGGATCAGAAAAGTGATTGTCGTATCCCAAAAGAAAATCCTGTCGTTTCCATAGAAACGTTACTCGATTTAGAAGGAAATGTCTTAGAACACATAATACTCGTATTTCGTAGCGACGGAATTTCCGTGTGAATTCGTCAATGTGTGGGAGTGAGGGATGCAGTAAAGAAGGATTAGTGGATCGGAAATGTGATTTTCGTATCCCAAAAGAAAATCCTGTCGTTTCCATAGAAACGTTACTCGATTTAGAAGGAAATGTCTTAGAACACATAGTACTCGTATTTCATAGCGACGCAATTTCCGTGTGAATTCGTCAATGTGTGGCTGTGAGGGATGCAGTAAAGAAGGATTAGTGGATCGGAAATGAGATTGTCGTATCCCAAAAGAAAATCCTCTCGTTTCCATAGAAACGTTACTCGATTTAGAAGGAAATGTCTTAGAACACATAGTACTCGTATTTCATAGCGACGCAATATCCGTGTGAATTCTTCAATGTGTGGGAGTGAGGGATGCAGTAAAGAAGGATTAGTGGATTGGAAATGAGATTGTCGTATCCCAAAAGAAAATCCTGTCGTTTCCATAGAAACATTACTCGATTTAGAAGGAAATGTCTTAGAACACATAATACTCGTATTTCGTAGCGACGGAATTTCCGTGTGAATTCGTCAATGTGTGGGAGTGAGGGATGCAGTAAAGAAGGATTAGTGGATCGGAAATGTGATTTTCGTATCCCAAAAGAAAATCCTGTCGTTTCAATAGAAACGTTACTCGATTTAGAAGAAAATGTCTTAGAACACATAGTACTCGTATTTCATAGCGACGCAATTTCCGTATGAATTCGTCAATGTGTGGCAGTGAGGGATGTAGTAAAGAAGGATTAGTGGATCGGAAATGAGATTGTCGTATCCCAAAAGAAATTCCTGTCGTTTCCATAGAAACGTTACTCGATTTAGAAGGAAATGTCTTAGAACACATAGTACTCGTATTTCATAGCGAAGCAATTTCCGTGTGAATTCGTCAATGTTTGGGAGTGAGGGATGCAGTAAAGAAGTATTAGTGAATCGGAAATGAGATTGTCGGATCCCAAAAGAAAATCCTGTCGTTTCCATAGAAACGTTACTCGATTTAGAAGGAAATGTCTTAGAACACATAGTACTCGTATTTCATAGCGACGCAATTTCCGTGTGAATTCGTCAATGTGTAGGAGTGAGGGATGCAGTAAAGAAGGATTAGTGGATCGGAAATGTGATTGTCGTAACCCAAAAGAAAATCCTGTCGTTTCCATACAAACGTTACTCGATTTAGAAGGAAATGTCTTAGAACACATAGTACTCGTATTTCATAACGACCCAATTTCCGTGTGAATTCGTCAATGTGTGGGAGTGAGGGATGCAGTAAAGAAGGATTAGTGGATCGGAAATGTGATTGTCGTATCCCAAAAGAAAATCCTGTCGTTTCAATAGAAACGTTACTCGATTTAGAAGGAAATGTCTTAGAACACATAGTACTCGTATTTCATAGCGACGCAATAACCGTGTGTTTTCGTCAATGTGTGGGAGTGAGGGATGCAGTAAAGAAGGATTAGTGGATCGGAAATGAGATTGTCGTATCCCAAAAGAAAATCCTGTCGTTTCCATAGAAACGTTACTCGATTTAGAAGGAAATGTCTTAGAACACATAGTACTCGTATTTCATAGCGACGCAATTTCCGTGTGAATTCGTCACTGTTTGGGAGTGAGGGATGCAGTAAACAAGGATTAGTGGATCGGAAATGAGATTGTCGTATCCCAAAAGAAAATCCTGTCGTTTCCATAGAAACGTTACTCGATTTAGAAGGAAATGTCTTAGAACACATAGTACTCGTATTTCATAGCGACACAATTTCCGTGTGAATTCGTCAATGTGTGGGAGTGAGGGATGCAGTAAAGAAGGATTAGTGGATCGGAAATGTGATTGTCGTATCCCAAATGAAAATCCTGTCGTTTCCATAGAAACGTTACTCGATTTACAAGGAAATGTCTTAGAACACATAGTACTCGTATTTCATAGCGACGCAATATCCGTGTGAATTCTTCAATGTGTGGGAGTGAGGGATGCAGTAAAGAAGGATTAGTGGATCGGAAATGAGATTGTCGTATCCCAAAAGAAAATACTGTCGTTTCCATAGAAACGTTACTCGATTTAGAAGAAAATGTCTTAGAGCACATAATACTCGTACTTCGTAGCGACGGAATTTCCGTGTGAATTCGTCAATGTGTGGGAGTGAGGGATGCAGTAAAGAAGGATTAGTGGATCGGAAATGTGATTGTCGCATCCCAAAAGAAAATCCTGTCGTTTCCATAGAAACGTTACTCGATTTACAAGGAAATTTCTTAGAACACATAGTACTCGTATTTCATAGCGACGCAATTTCCGTGTGAATTCTTCAATGTGTGGGAGTGAGGGATGCAGTAAAGAAGGATTAGTGGATCGGAAATGAGATTGTCGTATCCCAAAAGAAAATACTGTCGTTTCCATAGAAACGTTACTCGATTTAGAAGAAAATGTCTTAGAGCACATAATACTCGTACTTCGTAGCGACGGAATTTCCGTGTGAATTCGTCAATGTGTGGGAGTGAGGGATGCAGTAAAGAAGGATTAGTGGATCGGAAATGTGATTGTCGCATCCCAAAAGTAAAAATCCTGTCGTTTCCATAGAAACGTTACTCGATTTACAAGGAAATGTCTTAGAACACATAGTACTCGTATTTCATAGCGACGCAATTTCCGTGTGAATTCTTCAATGTGTGGGAGTGAGGGATGCAGTAAAGAAGGATTAGTGGATTGGAAATGAGATTGTCGTATCCCAAAAGAAAATCCTGTCGTTTCCAAAGAAACGTTACTCGATTTAGAAGGAAATGTCTTAGAACACATAATACTCGTATTTCGTAGCGACGGAATTTCCGTGTGAATTCGTCAATGTGTGGGAGTGAGGGATGCAGTAAAGAAGGATTAGTGGATCGGAAATGTGATTTTCGTATCCCAAAAGAAAATCCTGTCGTTTCCATAGAAACGTTACTCGATTTAGAAGGAAATGTCTTAGAACACATAGTACTCGTATTTCATAGCGACGCAATTTCCGTATGAATTCGTCAATGTGTGGCAGTGAGGGATGTAGTAAAGAAGGATTATTGGATCGGAAATGAGATTGTCGTATCCCAAAAGAAAATCCTGTCGTTTCCATAGAAACGTTACTCGATTTAGAAGGAAATGTCTTAGAACACATAGTACTCGTATTTCATAGCGACGCAATTTCCGTGTGAATTCGTCAATGTGTGGGAGTGAGGGATGCAGTAAAGAAGGATTAGTGGATCGGAAATGTGATAGTCGTATCCCAAAAGAAAATCCTGTCGTTTCCATAGAAACGTTACTCGATTTAGAAGGAAATGTCTTAGAACACATAGTACTCGTATTTCATAGCGAAGCAATTTCCGTGTGAATTCGTCAATGTTTGGGAGTGAGGGATGCAGTAAAGAAGGATTAGTGGATCGGAAATGAGATTGTCGGATCCCAAAAGAAAATCCTGTCGTTTCCATAGAAACGTTACTCGATTTAGAAGGAAATGTCTTAGAACACATAGTACTCGTATTTCATAGCGACGCAATTTCCGTGTGAATTCGTCAATGTGTAGGAGTGAGGGATGCAGTAAAGCAGGATTAGTGGATCGGAAATGTGATTGTCGTAACCCAAAAGAAAATCCTGTCGTTTCCATACAAACGTTACTCGATTTAGAAGGAAATGTCTTAGAACACATAGTACTCGTATTTCATACCGACGCAATCTCCGTGTGAATTCGTCAATGTGTGGGAGTGAGGGATGCAGTAAAGAAGGATTAGTGGATCGGAAATGTGATTGTCGTATCCCAAAAGAAAATCCTGTCGTTTCAATAGAAACGTTACTCGATTTAGAAGGAAATGTCTTAGAACACATAGTACTCGTATTTCATAGCGACGCAATAACCGTGTGTTTTCGTCAATGTGTGGGAGTGAGGGATGCAGTAAAGAAGGATTAGTGGATCGGAAATGAGATTGTCGTATCCCAAAAGAAAATCCTGTCGTTTCCATAGAAACGTTACTCGATTTAGAAGGAAATGTCTTAGAACACATAGTACTCGTATTTCATAGCGACGCAATTTCCGTGTGAATTCGTCAATGTTTGGGAGTGAGTGATGCAGTAAAGAAGGATTAGTGGATCGGAAATGAGATTGTCGTATCCCAAAAGAAAATCCTGTCGTTTCCATAGAAACGTTACTCGATTTAGAAGGAAATGTCTTAGAACACATAGTACTCGTATTTCATAGCGACGCAATTTCCGTGTGAATTCGTCAATGTGTGGGAGTGAGGGATGCAGTAAAGAAGGATTAGTGGATCGGAAATGTGATTGTCGTATCCCAAATGAAAATCCTGTCGTTTCCATAGAAACGTTACTCGATTTACAAGGAAATGTCTTAGAACACATAGTACTCGTATTTCATAGCGACGCAATATCCGTGTGAATTCTTCAATGTGTGGGAGTGAGGGATGCATGAAAGAAGGATTAGTGGATCGGTAATGAGATTGTCGTATCCCAAAAGAAAATCCTGTCGTTTCCATAGAAGCGTTACTCGATTAAGAAGGAAATGTCTTAGAACACATAATACTCGTATTTCGTAGCGACGGAATTTCCGTGTGAATTCGTCAATGTGTGGGAGTGAGGGATGCAGTAAAGAAGGATTGGTGGATCAGAAAAGTGATTGTCGTATCCCAAAAGAAAATCTTGTCGTTTCCATAGAAACGTTACTCGATTTAGAAGGAAATGTCTTAGAACACATAATACTCGTATTTCGTAGCGACGGAATTTCCGTGTGAATTCGTCAATGTGTGGGAGTGAGGGATGCAGTAAAGAAGGATTAGTGGATCGGAAATGTGATTTTCGTATCCCAAAAGAAAATCCTGTCGTTTCCATAGAAACGTTACTCGATTTAGAAGGAAATGTCTTAGAACACATAGTACTCGTATTTCATAGCGACGCAATTTACTTGTGAATTCGTCAATGTGTGGGAGTGAGGGATGCAGTAAAGAAGGATTAGTGGATCGGAAATGAGATTGTCGTATCCCAAAAGAAAATCCTGTCGTTTCCATAGAAACGTTACTCGATTTAGAAGGAAATGTCTTAGAACACATAGTACTCGTATTTCATAGCGACGCAATTTCCGTGTGAATTCTTCAATGTGTGGGAGTGAGGGATGCAGTAAAGAAGGATTAGTGGATTGGAAATGAGATTGTCGTATCCCAAAAGAAAATCCTGTCGTTTCCATAGAAACGTTACTCGATTTAGAAGGAAATGTCTTAGAACACATAATACTCGTATTCCGTAGCGACGGAATTTCCGTGTGAATTCGTCAATGTGTGGGAGTGAGGGATGCAGTAAAGAAGGATTAGTGGATCGGAAATGTGATTTTCGTATCCCAAAAGAAAATCCTGTCGTTTCCATAGAAACGTTACTCGATTTAGAAGGAAATGTCTTAGAACACATATTACTCGTATTTCATAGCGACGCAATTTCCGTATGAATTCGTCAATGTGTGGCAGTGAGGGATGTAGTAAAGAAGGATTAGTGGATCGGAAATGAGATTGTCGTATCCCAAAAGAAAATCCTGTCGTTTCCATAGAAACGTTACTCGATTTAGAAGGAAATGTCTTAGAACACATAGTACTCGTATTTCATAGCGAAGCAATTTCCGTGTGAATTCGTCAATGTGTGGGAGTGAGGGATGCAGTAAAGAAGGATTAGTGGATCGGAAATGTGATAGTCGTATCCCAAAAGAAAATCCTGTCGTTTCCATAGAAACGTTACTCGATTTAGAAGGAAATGTCTTAGAACACATCGTACTCGTATTTCATAGCGACGCAATTTCCGTGTGAATTCGTCAATGTTTGGGAGTGAGGGATGCAGTAAAGAAGGATTTGTGGATCGGAAATGAGATTGTCGTATCCCAAAAGAAAATCCTGTCGTTTCCATAGAAACGTTACTCGATTTAGAAGGAAATGTCTTAGATCACATAGTACTCGTATTTCATAGCGACGCAATTTCCGTGTGAATTCGTCAATGTGTGGGAGTGAGGGATGCAGTAAAGAAGGATTAGTGGATCGGAAATGTGATTGTCGTATCCCAAATGAAAATCCTGTCGTTTCCATAGAAACGTTACTCGATTTACAAGGAAATGTCTTAGAACACATAGTACTCGTATTTCATAGCGACGCAATATCCGTGTGAATTCTTCAATGTGTGGGAGTGAGGGATGCAGTAAAGAAGGATTAGTGGATCGGTAATGAGATTGTCGTATCCCAAAAGAAAATCCTGTCGTTTCCATAGAAGCGTTACTCGATTTAGAAGGAAATGTCTTAGAACACATAATACTCGTATTTCGTAGCGACGGAATTTCCGTGTGAATTCGTCAATGTGTGGGAGTGAGGAATGCAGTAAAGAAGGATTGGTGGATCAGAAAAGTGATTGTCGTATCCCAAAAGAAAATCCTGTCGTTTCCATAGAAACGTTACTCGATTTAGAAGGAAATGTCTTAGAACACATAATACTCGTATTTCGTAGCGACGGAATTTCCGTGTGAATTCGTCAATGTGTGGGAGTGAGGGATGCAGTAAAGAAGGATTAGTGGATCGGAAATGTGATTTTCGTATCCCAAAAGAAAATCCTGTCGTTTCCATAGAAACGTTACTCGATTTAGAAGGAAATGTCTTAGAACACATAGTACTCGTATTTCATAGCGACGCAATTTCCGTGTGAATTCGTCAATGTGTGGCTGTGAGGGATGCAGTAAAGAAGGATTAGTGGATCGGAAATGAGATTGTCGTATCCCAAAAGAAAATCCTGTCGTTTCCATAGAAACGTTACTCGATTTAGAAGGAAATGTCTTAGAACACATAGTACTCGTATTTCATAGCGAAGCAATTTCCGTGTGAATTCGTCAATGTGTGGGAGTGAGGGATGAAGTAAAGAAGGATTAGTGGATCGGAAATGTGATAGTCGTATCCCAAAAGAAAATCCTGTCGTTTCCATAGAAACGTTACTCGATTTAGAAGGAAATGTCTTGGAACACATAGTACTCGTATTTCATAGCGAAGCAATTTCCGTGTGAATTCGTCAATGTGTGGGAGTGAGGGATGCAGTAAAGAAGGATTAGTGGATCGGAAATGTGATAGTCGTATCCCAAAAGAAAATCCTGTCGTTTCCATAGAAACATTACTCGATTTAGAAGGAAATGTCTTAGAACACATAGTACTCGTATTTCATAGCGACGCAATTTCCGTGTGAATTCGTCAATGTGTAGGAGTGAGGGATGCAGTAAAGAAGGATTAGTGGATCGGAAATGTGATTGTCGTTACCCAAAAGAAAATCCTGTCGTTTCCATAGAAACGTTACTCGATTTAGAAGGAAATGTCTTAGATCACATAGTACTCGTATTTCATAGCGACGCAATTTCAGTGTGAAGTCGTCAATGTTTGGGAGTGAGAGATGCAGTAGAGAAGGATTAGTGGATCGGAAATGAGATTGTCGTATCCCAAAAGAAAATCCTGTCGTTTCCATAGAAACGTTACTCGATTTAGAAGGAAATGTCTTAGAACACATAGTACTCGTATTTCAAAGCGACGGAATTTCCGTGTGAATTCGTCAATGTGTGGGAGTGAGGGATGCAGTAAAGAAGGATTAGTGGATCGGAAATGTGATTGTCGTATCCCAAAAGAAAATCCTGTCGTTTCCATAGAAACGTTACTCGATTTAGAAGGAAATGTCTTAGAACACATAGTATTCGTATTTCATAGCGAAGCAATTTCCGTGTGAAATCGTCAATGTGTGGGAGTGAGGGATGCAGTAAAGAAGGATTAGTGGATCGGAAATGTGATTGTCGTATCCCAAAAGAAAATCCTGTCGTTTCCATAGAAACGTTACTCGATTTAGAAGGAAATGTCTTAGAACACATAGTACTCGTATTTCATAGCGACGCAAATTCCGTGTGAATTCTTCAATGTTTGGGAGTGAGGGATGCAGTAAAGAAGGATTAGTGGATTGGAAATGAGATTGTCGTATCCCAAAAGAAAATCCTGTCGTTTCCATAGAATCGTTACTCGATTTACAAGGAAATGTCTTAGAACACATAGTACTCGTATTCCATAGCGACGCAATATAGGTGTGAATTCGTCAATGTTTGGGAGTGAGGGTTGCAGTAAAGAAGGATTAGTGGATCGGAAATGAGATTGTCGTATCCCAAAAGAAAATCCTGTCGTTTCCATAGAAACGTTACTCGATTTAGAAGGAAATGTCTTAGAACACATAGTACTCGTATTTCATAGCGACGCAATTTCCGTGTGAATTCGTCAATGTGTGGGTGTGAGGGATGCAGTAAAGAAGAATTAGTGGATCGGAATTGCGATTGTCGTATCCCAAAAGATATTCCTGTCGTTTCCATAGAAACGTTACTCGATTTAGAAGGAAATGTCTTAGAACACATAGTACTCGTATTTCATAGCGACGCAATTTCCGTGTGAATTCGTCAATGTTAGGGAGTGAGGGATGCAATAAAGAAGGATTAGTGGATCGGAAATGAGATTGTCGTATCCCGAAAGATAATCCTATCGATTCCATAGAAACGTTACTCGATTTAGAAGGAAATGTCATAGAACACATAGTACTCGTATTTCATAGCGACGCAATTTACGTGTGAATTCGTGAATGTGTGGGAGTGAGGGATGCAGTAAAGAAGGATTAGTGGATCGGAAATGAGATTGTCGTATCCCAAAAGAAAATCCTGTCGTTTCCATAGAAACGTTACTCGATTTAGATGGAAATGTCTTAGAACACATAGTACTCGTATATCATAGCGACGGAATTTCCGTGAGAATTCGTCAATGTGTGGGAGTGAGGGATGCAGTAAACAAGGATTAGTGGATCGGAAATGTGATTGTCGTATCCCAAAAGAAAATCCTGTCGTTTCCATAGAAACGTTACTCGATTTAGAAGGAAATGTCTTAGAACACATAGTACTCGTATTTCATAGTGACGCAATTTCCGTGTGAATTCGTCAATGTGTGGGAGTGAGGGATGCAGTAAACAAGGATTAGTGGATCGGAAATGTCATTGTCGTATCCCAAAAGAAAATCCTGTCGTTTCCATAGAAACGTTACTCGATTTAGAAGGAAATGTCTTCTAACACATAGTACTCGTATTTCATAGCGACGCAATTTCCGTGTGAATTCGTCAATATGTGGGAGTGAGGGATGCAGTAAAGAAGGATTAGTGGATCGGAAAATGTGATTTTCGTATCCCAAAAGAAAATCCTGTCGTTTCCATAGAAACGTTACTCGATTTAGAAGGAAATGTCTTAGAACACATAGTACTCGTGTTTCATAGCGACGCAATTTCCGTGTGAATTCGTCAATGTTTGGGAGTGAGGGATGCAGTAAAGAAGGATTAGTGGATAGGAAATGAGATTGTCGCATCCCAAAAGAAAATACTGTCGTTTCCATAGAAACGTTACTCGATTTAGAAGGAAATGTCTTAGAACACATAGTACTCGTATTTCATAGCGAAGCAATTTCCGTGTGAGTTCGTCAATGTGTGGGAGTGAGGGATGCAGTAAAGAAGGATTAGTGGATCGGAAATGTGATTGTCGTATCCCAAAAGAAAGTCCTGTCGTTTCCATAGAAACGTTACTCGATTTACAAGGAAATGTCTTAGAACACATAGTACTCGTATTTCATAGCGACGCAATTTCCGTGTGAATTCGTCAATGTTTGGGAGTGGGGGATGCAGTAAAGAAGGATTAGAGGATCGGAAATGAGATTGTCGTATCCCAAAAGAAAATCCTGTCGTTTCCATAGAAACGTTACTCGATTCAGAAGGAAATGTCTTAGAACACATAGTACTCGTATTTCATAGCGAAGCAATTTCCGTGTGTATTCGTCAATGTGTGGGAGTGAGGGATGCAGTAAAGAAGGATTAGTGGATCGGAAATGTGATTGTCGTATCCCAAAAGAAAATCCTGTCGTTTCCATAGAAACGTTACTCGATTTAGAAGGAAATGTCTTAGAACACAAAGTACTCGTATTTCATAGCGACGCAATTTCCGTGTGAATTCGTCAATGTTTGGGAGTGAGGGATGCAGTAAAGAAGGATTAGTGGATCGGAAATGAGATTGTCGGATCCCAAAAGAAAATCCTGTCGTTTCCATAGAAACGTTACTCGATTTAGAAGGAAATGTCTTAGAACACATAGTACTCGTATTTCATAGCGACGCAATTTCCGTGTGAATTCGTCAATGTGTAGGAGTGAGGGATGCAGTAAAGAAGGATTAGTGGATCGGAAATGTGATTGTCGTATCCCAAAAGAAAATCCTGTCGTTTTCATGGAAACGTTACTCGATTTAGAAGGAAATGTCTTAGAACACATAGTACTCGTATTTCATAGCGACGCAATTTCAGTGTGAAGTCGTCAATGTTTGGGAGTGAGAGATGCAGTAAAGAAGGATTAGTGGATCGGAAATGAGATTGTCGTATCCCAAAAGAAAATCCTGTCGTTTCCATAGAAACGTTGCTCGATTTAGAAGGAAATGTCTTAGAACACATAGTACTCGTATTTCAAAGCGACGGAATTTCCGTGTGAATTTGTCAATGTGTGGGAGTGAGGGATGCAGTAAAGAAGGATTAGTGGATCGGAAATGTGATTGTCGTATCCCAAAAGAAAATCCTGTCGTTTCCATAGAAACGTTACTCGATTTAGAAGGAAATGTCTTAGAATACATAGTACTCGTACTTCATAGCGACGCAATTTCCGTGTGAATTCGTCAATGTGTGGGAGTCAAGGATGCAGTAAAGAAGGATTAGTGGATCGGAAATGAGATTGTCGTATCCCAAAAGAAAATCCTGTCGTTTCCATAGAGACGTTACTCGATTTAGAAAGAAATGTCTTAGAACACATAGTACTCGTATTTCATAGCGACGCAATTTCCGTGTGAATTCGTCAATGTGTGGGAGTGAGGGATGCAGTAAAGAAGGATTAGTGGATCGGAAATGTCATTGTCGTATCCCAAAAGAAAATCCTGTCGTTTCCATAGAAACGTTACTCGATTTAGAAGGAAATGTCTTAGAACACATAGTACTCGTATTTCATAGCGACGCAATTTCCGTGTGAATTCGTCAATGTGTGCGAGTGAGGGATGCAGTAAAGAAGGATTAGTGGATCGGAAAATGTGATTTTCGTATCCCAAAAGAAAATCCTGTCGTTTCCATAGAAACGTTACTCGATTTAAAAGCAAATGTCTTAGAACACATAGTACTCGTATTTCATAGCGACGCAATTTCCGTGTGAATTCGTCAATGTTTGGGAGTGAGGGATGCAGTAAAGAAGGATTAGTGGATAGGAAATGAGATTGTCGTATCCCAAAAGAAAATCCTGTCGTTTCCATAGAAACGTTACTCGATTTAGAAGGAAATGTCTTAGAACACATAGTACTCGTATTTCATAGCGACGCAATTTCCGTGTGAATTCGTCAATGTTTGGGAGTGGGGGATGCAGTAAAGAAGGATTAGTGGATCGGAAATGAGATTGTCGTATCCCAAAAGAAAATCCTGTCGTTTCCATAGAAACGTTACTCGATTTAGAAGGAAATGTCTTAGAACACATAGTACTCGTATTTCATAGCGAAGCAATTTCCGTGTGTATTCGTCAATGTGTGGGAGTGAGGGATGCAGTAAAGAAGGATTAGTGGATCGGAAATGTGATTGTCGTATCCCAAAAGAAAATCCTGTCGTTTCCATAGAAACGTTACTCGATTTACAAGGAAATGTCTTAGAACACATAGTACTCGTATTTCATAGCGACGCAATTTCCGTGTGAATTCTTCAATGTGTGGGAGTGAGGGATGCAGTAAAGAAGGATTAGTGGATTGGAAATGAGATTGTCGTATCCCAAAAGGAAATCCTGTCGTTTCCATAGAAACGTTACTCGATTTAGAAGGAAATGTCTTAGAACACATAATACTCGTATTTCGTAGCGACGGAATTTCCGTGTGAATTCGTCAATGTGTGGGAGTGAGGGATGCAGTAAAGAAGGATTAGTGGATCGGAAATGTGATTTTCGTATCCCAAAAGAAAATCCTGTCGTTTCCACAGAAACGTTACTCGATTTAGAAGGAAATGTCTTAGAACACATAGAACTCGTATTTCATAGCGACGCAATTTCCGTGTGAATTCGTCAATGTGTGGCAGTGAGGGATGCAGTAAAGAAGGATTAGTGGATCGGAAATGAGATTGTCGTATCCCAAAAGAAAATCCTGTCGTTTCCATAGAAACGTTACTCGATTTAGAAGGAAATGTCTTAGAACACATAGTACTCGTATTTCATAGCGAAGCAATTTCCGTGTGAATTCGTCAATGTGTGGGAGTGAGGGATGCAGTAAAGAAGGATTAGTGGATCGGAAATGAGATAGTCGTATCCCGAAAGAAAATCCTGTCGTTTCCATAGAAACGTTAATCAATTTAGAAGGAAATGTCATAGAACACATAGTACTCGTATTTCATAGCGAAGCAATTTCCGTGTGAATTCGTCAATGTTTGGGAGTGAGGGATGCAGTAAAGAAGGATTAGTGGATCGGAAATGAGATTGTCGGATCCCAAAAGAAAATCCTGTCGTTTCCATAGAAACGTTACTCGATTTAGAAGGAAATGTCTTAGAACACATAGTACTCGTATTTCATAGCGACGCAATTTCCGTTTGAATTCGTCAATGTGTAGGAGTGAGGGATGCAGTAAAGAAGGATTAGTGGATCGGAAATGTGATTGTCGTATTACAAAAAAGAAAATCCTGTCGTTTCCATGGAAACGTTACTCGATTTAGAAGGAAATGTCTTAGAACACATAGTACTCGTATTTCATAGCGACGCAATTTCAGTGTGAAGTCGTTAATGTTTGGGAGTGAGAGATGCAGTAAAGACGGATTAGTGGATCGGAAATGAGATTGTCGTATCCCAAAAGAAAATCCTGTCGTTTCCATAGAAACGTTACTCGATTTAGAAGGAAATGTCTTAGAACACATAGTACTCGTACTTCATAGCGACGCAATTTCCGTGTGAATTCGTCAATGTGTGGGAGTCAGGGATGCAGTAAAGAAGGAATAGTGGATCGGAAATGTTATTGTCGTATCCCAAAAGAAAATCCTGTCGTTTCCATAGAAACGTTACTCGATTTAGAAAGAAATGTCTTAGAACACTTAGTACTCGTATTTCATAGCGACGCAATTTCCGTGTGAATTCGTCAATGTGTGGGAGTGAGGGATGCAGTAAAGAAGGATTAGTGGATCGGAAATGTGATTGTCGTATCCCAAAAGAAAATCCTGTCGTTTCCATTGAAACGTTACTCCATTTAGAAGGAAATGTCTTAGAACACATAGTACTCGTATTTCATAGCGAAGCAATTTCCGTGTGAAATCGTCAATGTGTGGGAGTGAGGGATGCAGTAAAGAAGGTTTAGTGGATCGGAAATGTGATTGTCGTATCCCAAAAGAAAATCCTGTCGTTTCCATAGAAACGTTACTCGATTTAGAAGGAAATGTCTTAGAACACATAGTACTCGTATTTCATAGCGACGTAATTTCCGTGTGAATTCGTCAATGTTTGGGAGTGAGGGATGCAGTAAAGAAGGATTAGTGGATTGGAAATGAGATTGTCGTATCCCAAAAGAAAATCCTGTCGTTTCCATAGAAACGTTACTCGATTTAGAAGGAAATGTCTTAGAGCACATAGTACTCGTATTTCATGGCGAAGCAATTTCCGTGTGAATTCGTCAATGTGTGGGAGTGAGGGATGCAGTAAAGAAGGATTAGTGGATCGGAAATGTGATAGTCGTATCCCAAAAGAAAATCCTGTCGTTTCCATAGAAACGTTACTCGATTTAGAAGGAAATGTCTTAGAACACATAGTACTCGTATTTCATAGCGAAGCAATTTCCGTGTGAATTCGTCAATGTTTGGGAGTGAGGGATGCAGTAAAGAAGGATTAGTGGATCGGAAATGGGATTGTCGGATCCCAAAAGAAAATCCTGTCGTTTCCATAGAAACGTTACTCGATTTAGAAGGAAATGTCTTAGAACACATAGTACTCGTATTTCATAGCGACGCAATTTCCGTGTGAATTCGTCAATGTGTAGGAGTGAGCGATGCAGTAAAGAAGGATTAGTGGATCGGAAATGTGATTGTCGTATCCCAAAAGAAAATCCTGTCGTTTCCATGGAACGTTACTCGATTTAGAAGGAAATGTCTTAGAACACATAGTACTCGTATTTCATAGCGACGCAATTTCAGTGTGAAGTCGTCAATGTTTGGGAGTGAGAGATGCAGTAAAGAAGGATTAGTGGATCGGAAATGAGATTGTCGTATCCCAAAAGAAAATCCTGTCGTTTCCATAGAAACGTTACTCGATTTAGAAGGAAATGTCTTAGAACACATAGTACTCGTATTTCAAAGCGACGGAATTTCCGTGTGAATTCGTCAATGTGTGGGAGTGAGGGATGCAGTAAAGAAGGATTAGTGGATCGGAAATGTGATTGTCGTATCCCAAAAGAAAATCCTGTCGTTTCCATAGAAACGTTACTCGATTTAGAAGGAAATGTCTTAGAACACATAGTACTCGTATTTCAAAGCGACGGAATTTCCGTGTGAATTCGTCAATGTGTGGGAGTGAGGGATGCAGTAAAGAAGGATTAGTGGATCGGAAATGTGATTGTCGTATCCCAAAAGAAAATCCTGTCGTTTCCATAGAAACGTTACTCGATTTAGAAGGAAATGTCTTAGAACACATAGTACTCGTATTTCATAGCGACGTAATTTCCGTGTGAATTCGTCAATGTGTAGGAGTGAGCGATGCAGTAAAGAAGGATTAGTGGATCGGAAATGTGATTGTCGTATCCCAAAAGAAAATCCTGTCGTTTCCATGGAACGTTACTCGATTTAGAAGGAAATGTCTTAGAACACATAGTACTCGTATTTCAAAGCGACGCAATTTCCGTGTGAATTCGTCAATGTGTAGGAGTGAGCGATGCAGTAAAGAAGGATTAGTGGATCGGAAATGTGATTGTCGTATCCCAAAAGAAAATCCTGTCGTTTCCATGGAACGTTACTCGATTTAGAAGGAAATGTCTTAGAACACATAGTACTCGTATTTCATAGCGACGCAATTTCAGTGTGAAGTCGTCAATGTTTGGGAGTGAGAGATGCAGTAAAGAAGGATTAGTGGATCGGAAATGTGATTGTCGTATCCCAAAAGAAAATCCTGTCGTTTCCATAGAAACGTTACTCGATTTAGAAGGAAATGTCTTAGAACACATAGTACTCGTATTTCAAAGCGACGGAATTTCCGTGTGAATTCGTCAATGTGTGGGAGTGAGGGATGCAGTAAAGAAGGATTAGTGGATCGGAAATGTGATTGTCGTATCCCAAAAGAAAATCCTGTCGTTTCCATAGAAACGTTACTCGATTTAGAAGGAAATGTCTTAGAACACATAGTACTCGTATTTCATAGCGACGTAATTTCCGTGTGAATTTGTCAATGTTTGGGAGTGAGGGATGCAGTAAAGAAGGATTAGTGGATCGGAAATGTGATTGTCGTATCCCAAAAGAAAATCCTGTCGTTTCCATTGAAACGTTACTCCATTTAGAAGGAAATGTCTTAGAACACATAGTACTCGTATTTCATAGCGAAGCAATTTCCGTGTGAAATCGTCAATGTGTGGGAGTGAGGGATGCAGTAAAGAAGGTTTAGTGGATCGGAAATGTGATTGTCGTATCCCAAAAGAAAATCCTGTCGTTTCCATAGAAACGTTACTCGATTTAGAAGGAAATGTCTTAGAACACATAGTACTCGTATTTCATAGCGACGTAATTTCCGTGTGAATTCGTCAATGTTTGGGAGTGAGGGATGCAGTAAAGAAGGATTAGTGGATTGGAAATGAGATTGTCGTATCCCAAAAGAAAATCCTGTCGTTTCCATAGAAACGTTACTCGATTTAGAAGGAAATGTCTTAGAGCACATAGTACTCGTATTTCATGGCGAAGCAATTTCCGTGTGAATTCGTCAATGTGTGGGAGTGAGGGATGCAGTAAAGAAGGATTAGTGGATCGGAAATGTGATAGTCGTATCCCAAAAGAAAATCCTGTCGTTTCCATAGAAACGTTACTCGATTTAGAAGGAAATGTCTTAGAACACATAGTACTCGTATTTCATAGCGAAGCAATTTCCGTGTGAATTCGTCAATGTTTGGGAGTGAGGGATGCAGTAAAGAAGGATTAGTGGATCGGAAATGGGATTGTCGGATCCCAAAAGAAAATCCTGTCGTTTCCATAGAAACGTTACTCGATTTAGAAGGAAATGTCTTAGAACACATAGTACTCGTATTTCATAGCGACGCAATTTCCGTGTGAATTCGTCAATGTGTAGGAGTGAGAGATGCAGTAAAGAAGGATTAGTGGATCGGAAATGTGATTGTCGTATCCCAAAAGAAAATCCTGTCGTTTCCATAGAAACGTTACTCGATTTAGAAAGAAATGTCTTAGAACACATAGTACTCGTATTTCATAGCGACGCAATTTCAGTGTGAAGTCGTCAATGTTTGGGAGTGAGAGATGCAGTAAAGAAGGATTAGTGGATCGGAAATGAGATTGTCGTATCCCAAAAGAAAATCCTGTCGTTTCCATAGAAACGTTACTCGATTTAGAAGGAAATGTCTTAGAACACATAGTACTCGTATTTCATAGCGACGCAATTTCAGTGTGAAGTCGTCAATGTTTGGGAGTGAGAGATGCAGTAAAGAAGGATTAGTGGATCGGAAATGAGATTGTCGTATCCCAAAAGAAAATCCTGTCGTTTCCATAGAAACGTTACTCGATTTAGAAGGAAATGTCTTAGAACACATAGTACTCGTATTTCAAAGCGACGGAATTTCCGTGTGAATTCGTCAATGTGTGGGAGTGAGGGATGCAGTAAAGAAGGATTAGTGGATCGGAAATGTGATTGTCGTATCCCAAAAGAAAATCCTGTCGTTTCCATAGAAACGTTACTCGATTTAGAAGGAAATGTCTTAGAATACATAGTACTCGTACTTCATAGCGACGCAATTTCCGTGTGAATTCGTCAATGTGTGGGAGTCAGGGATGCAGTAAAGAAGGATTAGTGGATCGGAAATGCGATTGTCGTATCCCAAAAGAAAATCCTGTCGTTTCCATAGAAACGTTACTCGATTTAGAAAGAAATGTCTTAGAACACATAGTACTCGTATTTCATAGCGACGCAATTTCCGTGTGAATTCGTCAATGTGTGGGAGTGAGGGATGCAGTAAAGGAGGATTAGTGGATCGGAAATGTCATTGTCGTATCCCAAAAGAAAATCCTGTCGTTTCCATAGAAACGTTACTCGATTTAGAAGGAAATGTCTTAGAACACATAGTACTCGTATTTCATAGCGACGCAATTTCCGTGTGAATTCGTCAATGTGTGGGAGTGAGGGATGCAGTAAAGAAGGATTAGTGGATCGGAAAATGTGATTTTCGTATCCCAAAAGAAAATCCTGTCGTTTCCATAGAAACGTTACTCGATTTAAAAGCAAATGTCTTAGAACACATAGTACTCGTATTTCATAGTGACGCAATTTCCGTGTGAATTCGTCAATGTTTGGGAGTGAGGGATGCAGTAAAGAAGGATTAGTGGATAGGAAATGAGATTGTCGTATCCCAAAAGAAAATCCTGTCGTTTCCATAGAAACGTTACTCGATTTAGAAGGAAATGTCTTAGAACACATAGTACTCGTATTTCATAGCGAAGCAATTTCCGTGTGAGTTCGTCAATGTGTGGGAGTGAGGGATGCAGTAAAGAAGGATTAGTGGATCGGAAATGTGATTGTCGTATCCCAAAAGAAAATCCTGTCGTTTCCATAGAAACGTTACTCGATTTAGAAGGAAATGTCTTAGAACACATAGTACTCGTATTTCATAGCGACGCAATTTCCGTGTGAATTCGTCAATGTTTGGGAGTGGGGGATGCAGTAAAGAAGGATTAGTGGATCGGAAATGAGATTGTCGTATCCCAAAAGAAAATCCTGCCGTTTCCATAGAAACGTTACTCGATTTAGAAGGAAATGTCTTAGAACACATAGTACTCGTATTTCATAGCGAAGCAATTTCCGTGTGTATTCGTCAATGTGTGGGAGTGAGGGATGCAGTAAAGAATGATTAGTGGATCGGAAATGTGATTGTCGTATCCCAAAAGAAAATCCTGTCGTTTCCATAGAAATGTTACTCGATTTACAAGGAAATGTCTTAGAACATATAGTACTCGTATTTCATAGCGACGCAATTTCCGTGTGAATTCTTCAATGTGTGGGAGTGAGGGATGCAGTAAAGAAGGATTAGTGGATTGGAAATGAGATTGTCGTATCCCAAAAGAAAATCCTGTCGTTTCCATAGAAACGTTACTCGATTTAGAAGGAAATGTCTTAGAACACATAATACTCGTATTTCGTAGCGACGGAATTTCCGTGTGAATTCGTCAATGTGTGGGAGTGAGGGATGCAGTAAAGAAGGATTAGTGGATCGGAAATGTGATTTTCGTATCCCAAAAGAAAATCCTGTCGTTTCCACAGAAACGTTACTCGGTTTAGAAGGAAATGTCTTAGAACACATAGTACTCGTATTTCATAGCGACGCAATTTCCGTGTGAATTCGTCAATGTGTGGCAGTGAGGGATGCAGTAAAGAAGGATTAGTGGATCGGAAATGAGATTGTCGTATCCCAAAAGAAAATCCTGTCGTTTCCATAGAAACGTTACTCGATTTAGAAGGAAATGTCTTAGAACACATAGTACTCGTATTTCATAGCGAAGCAAATTCCGTGTGAATTCGTCAATGTGTGGGAGTGAGGGATGCAGTAAAGAAGGATTAGTGGATCGGAAATGAGATAGTCGTATCCCAAAAGAAAATCCTGTCGTTTCCATAGAAACGTTACTCGATTTAGAAGGAAATGTCATAGAACACATAGTACTCGTATTTCATAGCGAAGCAATTTCCGTGTGAATTCGTCAATGTTTGGGAGTGAGGGATGCAGTAAAGAAGGATTAGTGGATCGGAAATGAGATTGTCGTATCCCAAAAGAAAATCCTGTCGTTTCCATAGAAACGTTACTCGATTTAGAAGGAAATGTCTTAGAACACATAGTACTCGTATTTCATAGCGAAGCAAATTCCGTGTGAATTCGTCAATGTGTGGGAGTGAGGGATGCAGTAAAGAAGGATTAGTGGATCGGAAATGAGATAGTCGTATCCCAAAAGAAAATCCTGTCGTTTCCATAGAAACGTTACTCGATTTAGAAGGAAATGTCATAGAACACATAGTACTCGTATTTCATAGCGAAGCAATTTCCGTGTGAATTCGTCAATGTTTGGGAGTGAGGGTAGCAGTAAAGAAGGATTAGTGGATCGGAAATGTGATTGTCGGATCCCAAAAGAAAATCCTGTCGTTTCCATAGAAACGTTACTCGATTTAGAAGGAAATGTCTTAGAACACATAGTACTCGTATTTCATAGCGACGCAGTTTCCGTTTGAATTCGTCAATGTGTAGGAGTGAGGGATGCAGTAAAGAAGGATTAGTGGATTGGAAATGTGATTGTCGTATCCCAAAAGAAAATCCTGTCGTTTCCATGGAAACGTTACTCGATTTAGAAGGAAATGTCTTAGAACACATAGTACTCGTATTTCATAGCGACGCAATTTCAGTGTGAAGTCGTCAATGTTTGGGAGTGAGAGATGCAGTAAAGACGGATTAGTGGATCGGAAATGAGATTGTCGTATCCCAAAAGAAAATCCTGTCGTTTCCATAGAAACGTTACTCGATTTAGAAGGAAATGTCTTAGAACACATAGTACTCGTATTTCAAAGCGACGGAATTTCCGTGTGAATTCGTCAATGTGTGGGAGTGAGGGATGCAGTAAAGAAGGATTAGTGGATCGGAAATGTGATTGTCGTATCCCAAAAGAAAATCCTGTCGTTTCCATAGAAACGTTACTCGATTTAGAAGGAAATGTCTTAGAACAAATAGTACTCGTACTTCATAGCGACGCAATTTCCGTGTGAATTCGTCAATGTGTGGGAGTCAGGGATGCAGTAAAGAAGGATTAGTGGATCGGAAATGATATTGTCGTATCCCAAAAGAAAATCCTGTCGTTTCCATAGAAACGTTACTCGATTTAGAAAGAAATGTCTTAGAACACATAGTACTCGTATTTCATAGCGACGCAATTTCCGTGTGAATTCGTCAATGTGTGGGAGTGAGGGATGCAGTAAAGAAGGATTAGTGGATCGGAAATGTGATTGTCGTATCCCAAAAGAAAATCCTGTCGTTTTCATAGAAACGTTACTCCATTTAGAAGTAAATGTCTTAGAACACATAGTACTCGTATTTCATAGCGAAGCTATTTCCGTGTGAAATCGTCAATGTGTGGGAGTGAGGGATGCAGTAAAGAAGGTTTAGTGGATCGGAAATGTGATTGTCGTATCCCAAAAGAAAATCCTGTCGTTTCCATAGAAACATTACTCGATTTAGAAGGAAATGTCTTAGAACACATAGTACTCGTATTTCATAGCGACGTAATTTCCGTGTGAATTCGTCAATGTTTGGGAGTGAGGGATGCAGTAAAGAAGGATTAGTGGATTGGAAATGAGATTGTCGTATCCCAAAAGAAAATCCTGTCGTTTCCATAGAAACGTTACTCGATTTAGAAGGAAATGTCTTAGAACACATAGTACTCGTATTTCATAGCGACGCAATTTCCGTGTGAATTCGTCAATGCGTGGGAGTGAGGGATGCAGTAAAGAAGGATTAGTGGATCGGAAATGTGATTGTCGTATCCCAAAAGAAACTCCTGTCGTTTCCATAGAAACATTACTCGATTTAGAGGGAAATGTCTTAGAACACATAGTACTCGTATTTCATAGCGACGCAATTTCCGTGTGAATTCGTCAATGTTTGGGAGTGGGGGATGCAGTAAAGAAGGATTAGTGGATCGGAAATGAGATTGTCGGATCCCATAAGAAAATCCTGTCGTTTCCATAGAAACGTTACTCGATTTAGAAGGACATGTCTTAGAACACATAGTACTCGTATTTCATAGCGACGCAATTTCCGTTTGAATTCGTCAATGTGTAGGAGTGAGGGATGCAGTAAAGAAGGATTGGTGGATCGGAAATGTGATTGTCGTATCCCAAAAGAAAATCCTGTCGTTTCCATGGAGACGTTACTCGATTTAGAAGGAAATGTCTTAGAACACATAGTACTCGTATTTCATAGCGACGCAATTTCAGTGTGAAGTCGTCAATGTTTGGGAGTGAGAGATGCAGTAAAGACGGATTAGTGGATCGGAAATGAGATTGTCGTATCCCAAAAGAAAATCCTGTCGTTTCCATAGAAACGTTACTCGATTTAGAAGGAAATGTCTTAGAACACATAGTACTCGTATTTCAAATCGACGGAATTTCCGTGTGAATTCGTCAATGTGTGGGAGTGAGGGATGCAGTAAAGAAGGATTAGTGGATCGGAAATGTGATTGTCGTATCCCAAAAGAAAATCCTGTCGTTTCCATAGAAACGTTACTCGATTTAGAAGGAAATGTCTTAGAACACATAGTACTCGTACTTCATAGCGACGCAATTTCCGTGTGAATTCGTCAATGTGTGGGAGTCAGGGATGCAGTAAAGAAGGATTAGTGGATCGGAAATGAGATTGTCGTATCCCAAAAGAAAATCCTGTCGTTTCCATAGAAACGTTACTCGATTTAGAAAGAAATGTCTAGGAACACATAGTACTCGTATTTCATAGCGACGCAATTTCCGTGTGAATTCGTCAATGTGTGGGAGTGAGGGATGCAGTAAAGAAGGATTAGTGGATCGGAAATGTGATTGTCGTATCCCAAAAGAAAATCCTGTCGTTTCCATAGAAACGTTACTCGATTTAGAAGGAAATGTCTTAGAACACATAGTACTCGTATTTCATAGCGAAGCAATTTCCGTGTGAAATCGTCAATGTGTGGGAGTGAGGGATGCAGTAAAGAAGGTTTAGTGGATCGGAAATGTGATTGTCGTATCCCAAAAGAAAATCCTGTCGTTTCCATAGAAACGTTACTCGATTTAGAAGGAAATGTCTTAGAACACATAGTACTCGTATTTCACAGCGACGTAATTTCCGTGTGAATTCGTTAATGTTTGGGAGTGAGGGATGCAGTAAAGAAGGATTAGTGGATTGGAAATGAGATTGTCGTATCCCAAAAGAAAATCCTGTCGTTTCCATAGAAACGTTACTCGATTTAGAAGGAAATCTCTTAGAACACATAGTACTCGTATTTCATAGCGACGCAATTTCCGTGTGAATTCGTCAATGCGTGGGAGTGAGGGATGCAGTAAAGAAGGATTAGTGGATCGGAAATGTGATTGTCGTATCCCAAAAGAAAATCCTGTCGTTTCCATAGAAACGTTACTCGATTTAGAAGGAAATGTCTTAGAACACATAGTACTCGTATTTCATAGCGAAGCAATTTCCGTGTGAATTCGTCAATGTTTGGGAGTGAGGGATGCAGTAAAGAAGGATTAGTGGATTGGAAATGAGATTGTCGGATCCCAAAAGAAAATCCTGTCGTTTCCATAGAAACGTTACTCGATTTAGAAGGAAATGTCTTAGAACACATAGTACTCGTATTTCATAGCGACGCAATTTCCGTGTGAATTCGTCAATGTGTAGGAGTGAGGGATGCAGTAAAGAAGGATTAGTGGATCGGAAATGTGATTGTCGTATCCCAAAAGAAAATCCTGTCGTTTCCATAGAAACGTTACTCGATTTACAAGGAAATGTCTTAGAACACATAGTACTCGTATTTCATAGCGACGCAATTTGAGTGTGAAGTCGTCAATGTTTGGGAGTGAGAGATGCAGTAAAGAAGGATTAGTGGATCGGAAATGAGATTGTCGTATCCCAAAAGAAAATCCTGTTGTTTCCATAGAAACGTTACTCGATTTAGAAGGAAATGTCTTAGAACACATAGTACTCGTATTTCAAAGCGACGGAATTTCCGTGTTAATTCGTCAATGTGTGGGAGTGAGGGATGCAGTAAAGAAGGATTAGTGGATCGGAAATGTGATTGTCGTAACCCAAAAGAAAATCCTGTCGTTTCCATAGAAACGTTACTCGATTTAGAAGGGAATGTCTTAGAACACATAGTACTCGTATTTCATAGCGACGCAATTTCCGTGTGAATTCGTCAATGTGTGGGAGTGAGGGATGCAGTAAAGATGGATTAGTGGATCGGAAATGTGATTGTCGTATCCCAAAAGAAAATCCTGTCGTTTCCATAGAAACGTTACTCGATTTAGAAGGAAATGTCTTAGAACACATAGTACTCGTATTTCATAGCGACGCAATTTCCGTGTGAATTCGTCAATGTGTGGGAGTGAGGGATGCAGTAAAGATGGATTAGTGGATCGGAAATGTGATTGTCGTATCCCAAAAGAAAATCCTGTCGTTTCCATAGAAACGTTACTCGATTTAGAAGGAAATGTCTTAGAACACATAGTACTCGTATTTCATAGCGAAGCAATTTCCGTGTGAAATCGTCAATGTGTGGGAGTGAGGGATGCAGTAAAGAAGGATTAGTGGATCGGAAATGTGATTGTCGTATCCCAAAAGAAAATCCTGTCGTTTCCATAGAAACGTTACTCGATTTAGAAGGAAATGTCTTAGAACACATAGTACTCGTATTTCATAGCGACGCAATTTCCGTGTGAATTCGTCAATGTGTGGGAGTGAGGGATGCAGTAAAGAAGGATTAGTGGATCGGAAATGTGATTGTCGTATCCCAAAAGAAAATCCTGTCGTTTTCATAGAAACGTTACTCCATTTAGAAGGAAATGTCTTAGAACACATAGTACTCGTATTTCATAGCGAAGCTATTTCCGTGTGAAATCGTCAATGTGTGGGAGTGAGGGATGCAGTAAAGAAGGTTTAGTGGATCGGAAATGTGATTGTCGTATCCCAAAAGAAAATCCTGTCGTTTCCATAGAAACATTACTCGATTTAGAAGGAAATGTCTTAGAACACATAGTACTCGTATTTCATAGCGACGTAATTTCCGTGTGAATTCGTCAATGTTTGGGAGTGAGGGATGCAGTAAAGAAGGATTAGTGGATTGGAAATGAGATTGTCGTATCCCAAAAGAAAATCCTGTCGTTTCCATAGAAACGTTACTCGATTTAGAAGGAAATGTCTTAGAACACATAGTACTCGTATTTCATAGCGACGCAATTTCCGTGTGAATTCGTCAATGCGTGGGAGTGAGGGATGCAGTAAAGAAGGATTAGTGGATCGGAAATGTGATTGTCGTATCCCAAAAGAAACTCCTGTCGTTTCCATAGAAACATTACTCGATTTAGAGGGAAATGTCTTAGAACACATAGTACTCGTATTTCATAGCGACGCAATTTCCGTGTGAATTCGTCAATGTTTGGGAGTGGGGGATGCAGTAAAGAAGGATTAGTGGATCGGAAATGAGATTGTCGGATCCCAAAAGAAAATCCTGTCGTTTCCATAGAAACGTTACTCGATTTAGAAGGACATGTCTTAGAACACATAGTACTCGTATTTCATAGCGACGCAATTTCCGTTTGAATTCGTCAATGTGTAGGAGTGAGGGATGCAGTAAAGAAGGATTGGTGGATCGGAAATGTGATTGTCGTATCCCAAAAGAAAATCCTGTCGTTTCCATGGAGACGTTACTCGATTTAGAAGGAAATGTCTTAGAACACATAGTACTCGTATTTCATAGCGACGCAATTTCAGTGTGAAGTCGTCAATGTTTGGGAGTGAGAGATGCAGTAAAGACGGATTAGTGGATCGGAAATGAGATTGTCGTATCCCAAAAGAAAATCCTGTCGTTTCCATAGAAACGTTACTCGATTTAGAAGGAAATGTCTTAGAACACATAGTACTCGTATTTCAAATCGACGGAATTTCCGTGTGAATTCGTCAATGTGTGGGAGTGAGGGATGCAGTAAAGAAGGATTAGTGGATCGGAAATGTGATTGTCGTATCCCAAAAGAAAATCCTGTCGTTTCCATAGAAACGTTACTCGATTTAGAAGGAAATGTCTTAGAACACATAGTACTCGTACTTCATAGCGACGCAATTTCCGTGTGAATTCGTCAATGTGTGGGAGTCAGGGATGCAGTAAAGAAGGATTAGTGGATCGGAAATGAGATTGTCGTATCCCAAAAGAAAATCCTGTCGTTTCCATAGAAACGTTACTCGATTTAGAAAGAAATGTCTAGGAACACATAGTACTCGTATTTCATAGCGACGCAATTTCCGTGTGAATTCGTCAATGTGTGGGAGTGAGGGATGCAGTAAAGAAGGATTAGTGGATCGGAAATGTGATTGTCGTATCCCAAAAGAAAATCCTGTCGTTTCCATAGAAACGTTACTCGATTTAGAAGGAAATGTCTTAGAACACATAGTACTCGTATTTCATAGCGAAGCAATTTCCGTGTGAAATCGTCAATGTGTGGGAGTGAGGGATGCAGTAAAGAAGGTTTAGTGGATCGGAAATGTGATTGTCGTATCCCAAAAGAAAATCCTGTCGTTTCCATAGAAACGTTACTCGATTTAGAAGGAAATGTCTTAGAACACATAGTACTCGTATTTCACAGCGACGTAATTTCCGTGTGAATTCGTTAATGTTTGGGAGTGAGGGATGCAGTAAAGAAGGATTAGTGGATTGGAAATGAGATTGTCGTATCCCAAAAGAAAATCCTGTCGTTTCCATAGAAACGTTACTCGATTTAGAAGGAAATCTCTTAGAACACATAGTACTCGTATTTCATAGCGACGCAATTTCCGTGTGAATTCGTCAATGCGTGGGAGTGAGGGATGCAGTAAAGAAGGATTAGTGGATCGGAAATGTGATTGTCGTATCCCAAAAGAAAATCCTGTCGTTTCCATAGAAACGTTACTCGATTTAGAAGGAAATGTCTTAGAACACATAGTACTCGTACTTCATAGCGAAGCAATTTCCGTGTGAATTCGTCAATGTTTGGGAGTGAGGGATGCAGTAAAGAAGGATTAGTGGATTGGAAATGAGATTGTCGGATCCCAAAAGAAAATCCTGTCGTTTCCATAGAAACGTTACTCGATTTAGAAGGAAATGTCTTAGAACACATAGTACTCGTATTTCATAGCGACGCAATTTCCGTGTGAATTCGTCAATGTGTAGGAGTGAGGGATGCAGTAAAGAAGGATTAGTGGATCGGAAATGTGATTGTCGTATCCCAAAAGAAAATCCTGTCGTTTCCATAGAAACGTTACTCGATTTACAAGGAAATGTCTTAGAACACATAGTACTCGTATTTCATAGCGACGCAATTTGAGTGTGAAGTCGTCAATGTTTGGGAGTGAGAGATGCAGTAAAGAAGGATTAGTGGATCGGAAATGAGATTGTCGTATCCCAAAAGAAAATCCTGTTGTTTCCATAGAAACGTTACTCGATTTAGAAGGAAATGTCTTAGAACACATAGTACTCGTATTTCAAAGCGACGGAATTTCCGTGTTAATTCGTCAATGTGTGGGAGTGAGGGATGCAGTAAAGAAGGATTAGTGGATCGGAAATGTGATTGTCGTAACCCAAAAGAAAATCCTGTCGTTTCCATAGAAACGTTACTCGATTTAGAAGGGAATGTCTTAGAACACATAGTACTCGTATTTCATAGCGACGCAATTTCCGTGTGAATTCGTCAATGTGTGGGAGTGAGGGATGCAGTAAAGATGGATTAGTGGATCGGAAATGTGATTGTCGTATCCCAAAAGAAAATCCTGTCGTTTCCATAGAAACGTTACTCGATTTAGAAGGAAATGTCTTAGAACACATAGTACTCGTATTTCATAGCGACGCAATTTCCGTGTGAATTCGTCAATGTGTGGGAGTGAGGGATGCAGTAAAGATGGATTAGTGGATCGGAAATGTGATTGTCGTATCCCAAAAGAAAATCCTGTCGTTTCCATAGAAACGTTACTCGATTTAGAAGGAAATGTCTTAGAACACATAGTACTCGTATTTCATAGCGAAGCAATTTCCGTGTGAAATCGTCAATGTGTGGGAGTGAGGGATGCAGTAAAGAAGGATTAGTGGATCGGAAATGTGATTGTCGTATCCCAAAAGAAAATCCTGTCGTTTCCATAGAAACGTTACTCGATTTAGAAAGAAATGTCTTAGAACACATAGTACTCGTATTTCATAGCGACGCAATTTCCGTGTGAATTCGTCAATGTTTGGGAGTGAGGGATGCAGTAAAGATGGATTAGTGGATCGGAAATGAGATTGTCGTATCCCAAAAGAAAATCCTGTCGTTTCCATAGAAACGTTACTCGATTTAGAAGGAAATGTCTTAGAACACATAGTACTCGTATTTCATAGCGACGCAATTTCCGTGTGAATTCGTCAATGTGTGGGAGTGAGGGATGCAGTAAAGATGGATTAGTGGATCGGAAATGTGATTGTCGTATCCCAAAAGAAAATCCTGTCGTTTCCATAGAAACGTTACTCGATTTAGAAGGAAATGTCTTAGAACACATAGTACTCGTATTTCATAGCGACGCAATTTCCGTGTGAATTCGTCAATGTGTGGGAGTGAGGGATGCAGTAAAGATGGATTAGTGGATCGGAAATGTGATTGTCGTATCCCAAAAGAAAATCCTGTCGTTTCCATAGAAACGTTACTCGATTTAGAAGGAAATGTCTTAGAACACATAGTACTCGTATTTCATAGCGACGCAATTTCCGTGTGAATTCGTCAATGTGTGGGAGTGAGGGATGCAGTAAAGATGGATTAGTGGATCGGAAATGTGATTGTCGTAACCCAAAAGAAAATCCTGTCGTTTCCATAGAAACGTTACTCGATTTAGAAGGAAATGTCTTAGAACACATAGTACTCGTATTTCATAGCGAAGCAATTTCCGTGTGAAATCGTCAATGTGTGGGAGTGAGGGATGCAGTAAAGAAGGATTAGTGGATCGGAAATGCGATTGTCGTATCCCAAAAGAAAATCCTGTCGTTTTCATAGAAACGTTACTCGATTTAGAAGGGAATGTCTTAGAACACATAGTACTCGTATTTCATAGCGACGCAATTTCCGTGTGAATTCGTCAATGTGTGGGAGTGAGGGATGCAGTAAAGATGGATTAGTGGATCGGAAATGTGATTGTCGTATCCCAAAAGAAAATCCTGTCGTTTCCATAGAAACGTTACTCGATTTAGAAGGAAATGTCTTAGAACACATAGTACTCGTATTTCATAGCGACGCAATTTCCGTGTGAATTCGTCAATGTGTGGGAGTGAGGGATGCAGTAAGGATGGATTAGTGGATCGGAAATGTGATTGTCGTATCCCAAAAGAAAATCCTGTCGTTTCCATAGAAACGTTACTCGATTTAGAAGGAAATGTCTTAGAACACATAGTACTCGTATTTCATAGCGAAGCAATTTCCGTGTGAAATCGTCAATGTGTGGGAGTGAGGGATGCAGTAAAGAAGGATTAGTGGATCGGAAATGTGATTGTCGTATCCCAAAAGAAAATCCTGTCGTTTCCATAGAAACGTTACTCGATTTAGAAGGAAATGTCTTAGAACACATAGTACTCGTATTTCATAGCGACGCAATTTCCGTGCGAATTCGTCAATGTTTGAGAGTGAGGGATGCAGTAAAGAAGGATTAGTGGATTGAAAATGAGGTTGTCGTATCCCAAAAGAAAATCCTGTCGTTTCCATAGAAACGTTACTCGATTTAGAAGGAAATGTCTTAGAACACATAGTACTCGTATTTCATAGCGACGCAATTTCCGTGTGAATTCGTCAATGCGTGGGAGTGAGGGACGCAGTAAAGAAGGATTAGTGGATCGGAAATGTGATTGTCGTATCCCAAAAGAAAATCCTGTCGTTTCCATAGAAACGTTACTCGATTTAGAAGGAAATGTCTTAGAACACATAGTACTCGTATTTCATAGCGACGCAATTTCCGTGTGAATTCGTCAATGTTTGGGAGTGAGGGATGCAGTAAAGAAGGATTAGTGGATCGGAAATGAGATTGTCGTATCCCAAAAGAAAATCCTGTCGTTTCCATAGAAACGTTACTCGATTTAGAAGGAAATGTCTTAGAACACATAGTACTCGTATTTCATAGCGACGGAATTTCCGTGTGAATTCGTCAATGTGTGGGTGTGAGGGATGCAGTAAAGAAGGATTAGTGGATCGGAAATGCGATTGTCGTATCCCAAAAGAAATTCCTGTCGTTTCCATAGAAACGTTACTCGATTTAGAAGGAAATGTCTTAGAACACATAGTACTCGTATTTCATAGCGACGCAATTTCCGTGTGAATTCGTCAATGTTAGGGAGTGAGGGATGCAATAAAGAAGGATTAGTGGATCGGAAATGTGATTGTCGTATCCCAAAAGAAAATCCTGTCGTTTCCATAGAAACGTTACTCGATTTAGAAGGAAATGTCTTAGAACACATAGTACTCGTATTTCATAGCGACGCAATTTCCGTGTGAATTCGTCAATGTGTGGGAGTGAGGAATGCAGTAAAGAAGGATTAGTGGATCGGAAAATGTGATTTTCGTATCCCAAAAGAAAATCCTGTCGTTTCCATAGAAACGTTACTCGATTTAGAAGGAAATGTCTTAGAACACATAGTACTCGTATTTCATAGCGACGCAATTTCCGTGTGAATTCGTCAATGTTTGCGAGTGAGGGATGCAGTAAAGAAGGATTAGTGGATCGGAAATGTGATTGTCGTATCCCAAAAGAAAATCCTGTCGCTTCCATAGAAACGTTACTCGATTTAGAAGGAAATGTCTTAGAACACATAGTACTCGTATTTCATAGCAACGGAATTTCCGTGTGAATTCGTCAATGTTTGGGAGTGAGGGATGCAGTAAAGAAGGATTAGTGGATCGGAAATGTGATTGTCGTATCCCAAAAGAAAATCCTGTCGTTTCCATAGAAACGTTACTCGATTTAGAAGGAAATGTCTTAGAACACATAGTACTCGTATTTCATAGCGACGGAATTTCCGTGTGAATTCGTCAATGTTTGGGAGTGATGGATGCAGTAAAGAAGGATTTGTGGATCGGAAATGTGATTGTCGTATCCCAAAAGAAAATCCTGTCGTTTCCATAGAAACGTTACTCGATTTAGAAGGAAATGTCTTAGAACACATAGTACTCGTATTTCATAGCGACGGAATTTCCGTGTGAATTCGGCAATGTTTGGGAGTGATGGATGCAGTAAAAAAGGATTTGTGGATCGGAAATGTGATTGTCGTATCCCAAAAGAAAATCCTGTCGTTTCCATAGAAACGTTACTCGATTTAGAAGGAAATGTCTTAGAACACATAGTACTCGTATTTCATAGCGACGCAATTTCCGTGTGAATTCGTCAATGTGTGTTAGTGAGGGATGCAGTAAAGAAGGATTAGTGGATCGGAAATGAGATTATCGTATCCCAAAAGAGAATCCTGTCGTTTCCATAGAGACGTTACTCGATTTAGAAGGAAATGTCTTAGAACACATAGTACTCGTATTTCATAGCGACGCAATTTCCGTGTGAATTCGTCAATGTTTGGGAGTGAGGGATGCAGTAAAGAAGGATTAGTGGATCGGAAATGTGATTGTCGTATCCCAAAAGAAAACTCTGTCGTTTCCATAGAAACGTTACTCGATTTAGAAATAAATGTCTTAGAACACATAGTACTCGTATTTCATAGCGACGGGAATTCCGTGTAAATTCGTCAATGTTTGGGAGTGAGGGATGCAGTAAAGAAGGATTAGTGGATCGGAAATGTGATTGTCGTATCCCAAAAGAAAATCCTGTCGTTTCCATAGAAACGTTACTCGATTTAGAAGGAAATGTCTTAGAACACATAGTACTCGTATTTCATAGTGACGCAATTTCCGTGTGAGTTCGTCAATGTGTGGGAGTGAGGGATGCAGTAAGGAAGGATTAGTGGATCGGAAATGAGATTGTCGTATCCCAAAAGAAAATCCTGTCGTTTCCATAGAAACGTTACTCGATTTAGAAGGAAATGTCTTAGAACACATAGTACTCGTATTTCATAGCGACGGAATTTCCGTGTGAATTCGTCAATGTTTGGGAGTAAGGGATGCAGTAAAGAAGGATTAGTGGATCGGAAATGTGATTGTCGTATCCCAAAAAAAATCCTGTCGTTTCCATAGAAACGTTACTCTATTTAGAAGGAAATGTCTTAGAACACATAGTACTCGTATTTCATAGCGACGCAATTTCCGTGTGAATTCGTCAATGTTTGGGAGTGAGGGATGCAGTAAAGAACAATTAGTGGTTCGGAAATGAGATTGTCGTATCCCAAAAGAGAATCCTGTCGTTTCCATAGAAACGTTACTCGATTTAGAAGGAAATGTCTTAGAACACATTGCACTCGTATTTCATAGCTACGGAATTTCCGTGTGAATTCGTCAATGTTTGGGAGTGAGGGATGCAGTAAAGAAGGATTAGTGGATCGGAAATGTGATTGTCGTATCCCAAAAGAAAATTCTGTCGTTTCCATAGAAACGTTACTCGATTTAGAAATAAATGTCTTAGAACACATAGTACTCGTATTTCATAGCGACGGAATTTCCGTGTGAATTCGTGAATGTTTGGGAGTGAGGGATGCAGTAAAGAAGGATTAGTGGATCGGAAAAGTGATTGTCGTATCCAGAAAGGAAATCCGGTCGTCTCCATAGAAACGTTACTCGATTTAGAAGGAAATGTCTTAGAACACATAGTACTCGTATATCTTAGTGACGCAATTTCCGTGTGAGTTCGTCAATGTGTGGGAGTGGGGGATGCAGTAAAGAAGGATTAGTGGATCGGAAATGTGATTGTCGTATCCCAAAAGAAAATCCTGTCGTTTCCATAGAAACGTTACTCGATTTAGAAATAAATGTCTTAGAACACATAGTACTCGTATTTCATAGCGACGGAATTTCCGTGTGAATTCGTCAATGTGTGGGAGTGAGGGATGCAGTAAAGAAGGATTAGTGGATCGGAAATGAGACTGTCGTATCCCAAAAGAAAATCCTGTCGCTTCCATAGAAACGTTACTCGATTTAGAAGGAAATGTCTTAGAACACATAGTACTCGTATTTCATAGCGACGGAATTTCCGTGTGAATTCGTCAATGTTTGGGAGTGAGGGATGCAGTAAAGAAGGATTAGTGGATCGGAAATGTGATTGTCGTATCCCAAAAGAAAATCCTGTGGTTTCCATAGAAACGTTACTCGATTTAGAAGGAAATGTCTTAGAACACATAGTACTCGTATTTCATAGCGACGCAATTTCCGTGTGAATTCGTCAATGTTTGGGAGTGAGGGATGCAGTAAAGAACGATTAGTGGTTCGGAAATGAGATTGTCGTATCCCAAAAGAGAATCCTGTCGTTTCCATAGAAACGTTACTCGATTTAGAAGGAAATCTCTTAGAACACATAGCACTCGTATTTCATAGCGACGGAATTTCCGTGTGAATTCGTCAATGTTTGGGAGTGAGGGATGCAGTAAAGAAGGATTAGTGGATCGGAAATGTGATTGTCGTATCCCAAAAGAAAATTCTGTCGTTTCCATAGAAACGTTACTCGATTTAGAAATAAATGTCTTAGAACACATAGTACTCGTATTTCATAGCGACGGAATTTCCGTGTGAATTCGTCAATGTTTGGGAGTGAGGGATGCAGTAAAGAAGGATTAGTGGATCGGAAAAGTGATTGTCGTATCCCAAAAGAAAATCCTGTCGTTTCCATAGAAACGTTACTGGATTTAGAAGGAAATGTCTTAGAACACATAGTACTCGTATTTCATAGTGACGCAATTTCCGTGTGAGTTCGTCAATGTGTGGGAGTGGGGGATGCAGTAAAGAAGGATTAGTGGATCGACAATGTGATTGCCGTATCCCAAAAGAAAATCCTGTCGTTTCCATAGAAACGTTACTCGATTTAGAAATAAATGTCTTAGAACACATAGTACTCGTATTTCGTAGCGACGGAATTTCCGTGTGAATTCGTCAATGTGTGGGAGTGAGGGATGCAGTAAAGAAGGATTAGTGGATTGGAAATGAGATTGTCGTATCCCAAAAGAAAATCCTGTCGTATCCATAGAAACGTTACTCGATTTAGAAGGAAATGTCTTAGAACACATGGTACTCGTATTTCATAGCGACGGAATTTCCGTGTGATATCGTCAATGTTTGGGAGTGAGGGATGCAGTGAAGAAGGATTAGTGGATCGGAAATGTGATTGCCGTATCCCAAAAGAAAATCCTGTCGTTTCCATAGAAACGTTACTCGATTTAGAAGGAAATGTCTTAGAACACATAGTACTCGTATTTCATAGCGACGCAATTTCCGTGTGAATTCGTCAATGTTTAGGAGTGAGGGATGCAGTATAGAAGGATTAGGGGATCGGAAATGTAATTGTCGTATCCCAAAAGAAAATCCTGTCGTTTCCATAGAAACGTTACTCGATTTAGAAGGAAATGTCTTAGAACACATAGTACTCGTATTTCATAGCGACGGAAATTCCGTGTGAATTCGTCAATGTTTGGGAGTAAGGGATGCAGTAAACAAGGATTAGTGGATCGGAAATGTGATTGTCGTATCCCAAAAGAAAATCCTGTCGTTTCCATAGAAACGTTACTCGATTTAGAAGGAAATGTCTTAGAACACATAGTACTCGTATTTCATAGCGACGCAATTTCCGTGTGAATTCGTCAATGTGTGGGAGTGAGGGATGCAGTAAAGAAGGATTAGTGGATCGGAAATGTGATTGTCGTATCCCAAAAGAAAATCCTGTCGTTTCCATAGAAACGTTACTCGATTTAGAAGAAAATGTCTTAGAACACATAGTACTCGTATTTCATAGCGACGCAATTTCCGTGTGAATTCGTCAATGTGTGGGAGTGAGGGATGCAGTAAAGAAGGATTATTGGATCGGAAATGTGATTGTCGTATCCCAAAAGAAAATCCTGCCGTTTCCATAGAAACGTTACTCGATTTAGAAGGAAATGTCTTAGATCACGTAGTACTCGTATTTCATAGCGACGGAAATTCCGTGTGAATTCGTCAATGTTTGGGAGTGAGGGATTCAGTAAAGAAGGATTAGTGGATCGGAAATGTGATTGTCGTTTCCCAAAAGAAAATCCTGTCGTTTCCATAGAAACGTTACTAGATTTAAAAGGAAATGTCTTAGAACACATAGTACTCGTATTTCATAGCGACGGAAGTTCCGTGTGAATTCGTCAGTGTTTGGGGGTGAGGGATGCAGTGAAGAAGGATTAGTGGATCGGAAATGTGATTGCCGTATCCCAAAAGAAAATCCTGTCGTTTCCATAGAAACGTTACTCGATTTAGAAGGAAATGTCTTAGAACACATAGTACTCGTATTTCATAGCGACGCAATTTCCGTGTGAATTCGTCAATGTGTGGGAGTGGGGGATGCAGTAAAGATGTATTAGTGGGTCGGAAATGAGACTGTCGTATCCCAAAAGAAAATCCTGTCGTTTCCATAGAAACGTTACTCGATTTAGAAGGAAATGTCTTAGAACACATAGTACTCGTATTTCATAGCGACGCAATTTCCGTGTGAATTCGTCAATGTTTGGGAGTGAGGGATGCAGTAAAGAACGATTAGTGGTTCGGAAATGAGATTGTCGTATCCCAAAAGAGAATCCTGTCGTTTCCATAGAAACGTTACTCGATTTAGAAGGAAATGTCTTAGAACACATAGTACTCGTATTTCATAGCGACGGAATTTCCGTGTGAATTCGTCAATGTTTGGGAGTGAGGGATGCAGTAAAGAAGGATTAGAGGATCGGAAATGTGATTGTCGTATCCCAAAAGAAAATTCTGTCGTTTCCATAGAAACGTTACTCGATTTAGAAATAAATGTCTTAGAACACATAGAACTCGTATTTCATAGCGACGGAATTTCCGTGTGAATTCGTTAATGTTTGGGAGTGAGGGATGCAGTAAAGAAGGATTAGTGGATCGGAAATGAGATTGTCGTATCCCAAAAGAAAATCCTGTCGTTTCCATAGAAAGGTTACTCGATTTAGAAGGAAATGTCTCAGAACACATAGTACTCGTATTTCATAGTGACGCAATTTCCGTGTGAGTTCGTCAATGTGTGGGAGTGGGGGATGCAGTAAAGAAGGATTAGTGGATCGGAAATGTGATTGTCGTATCCCAAAAGAAAATCCTGTCGTTTCCATAGAAACGTTACTCAATTTAGAAATAAATGTCTTAGAACACATAGTACTCGTATTTCATAGCGACGGAATTTCCGTGTGAATTCGTCAATGTGTGGGAGTGAGGGATGCAGTAAAGATGGATTAGTGGATCGGAAATGAGATTGTCGTATCCCAAAAGAAAATCCTGTCGTTTCCATAGAAACGTTACTCGATTTAGAAGGAAATGTCTTAGAATACATAGTACTCGTATTTCATAGCGACGGAATTTCCGTGTGATATCGTCAATGTTTGGAGTGAGGGATGCAGTAAAGAAGGATTAGTGGATCGGAAATGTGATTGCCGTATCCCAAAAGAAAATCCTGTCGTTTCCATAGAAACGTTACTCGATTTAGAAGGAAATGTCTTAGAACACATAGTACTCGTATTTCATAGCGACGCAATTTCCGTGTGAATTCGTCAATGTTTAGGAGTGAGGGATGCAGTAAAGAAGGATTAGTGGATCGGAAATGTGAATGTCGTATCCCAAAAGAAAATCCTGTCTTTCCATAGGAACGTTACTCGATTTAGAAGGAAATGTCTTAGAACACATAGTACTCGTATTTCAAAGCGACGGAAGTTCCGTGTGAATTCGTCAATGTTTGGGAGTGAGGGATGCAGTAAAGAAGGATTAGTGGATCGGAAATGTGATTGTCGTATCCCAAAAGAAAATCCTGTCGTTTCCATAGAAACGTTACTCGATTTAGAAGGAAATGTCTTAGAACACATAGTACTCGTATTTCATAGCGACGGAAGTTGTGTGTGAATTCGTCAATGTTTGGGAGTGAGGGCTGCAGAAAAGAAGGTTTAGTGGATCGGAAATGTGATTGTCGTATCCCAAAAGAAAATCCTGTCGTTTCCATAGAAACGTTACTCGATTTAGAAGGAAATGTCTTATAACACATAGTACTCGTATTTCATAGCGACGCAATTTCCGTGTGAATTCGTCAATGTGTGGGAGTGAGGGATGCAGTAAAGAAGGATTAGTGGATCGGAAATGTGATTGTCGTATCCCAAAAGAAAATCCTGTCGTTTCCATAGAAACGTTACTCGATTTAGAAGGAAATGTCTTAGAACACATAGTACTCGTATTTCATAGCGACGCAATTTCCGTGTGAATTCGTCAATGTGTGGGAGTGAGGGATGCAGTAAAGAACGATTAGTGGATCGGAAATGTGATTGTCGTATCCCAAAAGAAAATCCTGCCGTTTCCATAGAAACGTTACTCGATTTAGAAGGAAATGTCTTAGATCACGTAGTACTCGTATTTCATAGCGACTTAATTTCCGTGTGAATTCGTCAATGTTTGGGAGTGAGGGATGCAGTAAAGAATGATTAGTGGATCGGAAATGTGATTGTCGTATCCCAAAAGAAAATCCTGTCGTTTCCATAGAAACGTTACTCGATTTAAAAGGAAATGTCTTAGAACACATAGTACTCGTATTTCATAGCGACGGAAGTTCCGTGTGAATTCGTCAATGTTTGGGGGTGAGGGATGCAGTAAAGAAGGATTAGTGGATCGGAAATGTGATTGCCGTATCCCAAAAGAAAATCCTGTCGTTTCCATAGAAACGTTACTCGATTTAGAAGGAAATGTCTTAGAACACATAGTACTCGTATTTCATAGCGACGCAATTTCCGTGTGAATTCGTCAATGTGTGGGAGTGGGGGATGCAGTAAAGTAGGATTAGTGGATCGGAAATGAGATTGTCGTATCCCAAAAGAAAAACCTGTCGTTTCCATAGAAACGTTACTCGATTTAGAAGGAAATGTCATAGAACACATAGTACTCGTATTTCATAGCGACGGAATTTCCGTGTGAATTCGTCAATGTTTGGGAGTGAGGGATGCAGTAAAGAGGGATTAGTGGATCGGAAATGTGATTGTCGTATCCCAAAAGAAACTTCTGTCGTTTCCATAGAAACGTTACCCGATTTAGAAATAAATGTCTTAGAACACATAGTACTCGTATTTCATAGCGACGGAATTTCCGTGTGAATTCGTCAATGTTTGGGAGTGAGGGATGCAGTAAAGAAGGAATAGTGGATCGGAAATGTGATTGTCGTATCCTAAAAGAAAATCCTGTCGTTACCATAGAAGCGTTACTCGATTTAGAAGGAAATGTCTTAGAACACATAGTACTCGTATTTCATAGCGACACAATTTCCGTGTGAGTTCGTCAATGTGTGGGAGTGGGGGATGCAGTAAAGAAGGATTAGTGGATCGGAAATGTGATTGTCGTATCCCAAAAGAAAATCATGTCGTTTCCATAGAAACGTTACTCGATTTAGAAGGAAATGTCTTAGAACACATAGTACTCGTATTTCATAGCGACGGAAATTCCGTGTGAATTCGTCAATGTTTGGGAGTGAGGGATGCAGTAAAGAAGGATTAGTGGATCGGAAATGAGATTGTCGTATCCCAAAAGAAAATCCTGTCGTTTCCATAGAAACGTTACTCGATTTAGCAGGAAATGTCTTAGAACACATGGTACTCGTATTTCATAGCGACGGAATTTCCGTGTGAATTAGTCAATGTTTGGGAGTGAGGGATGCAGTAAAGAAGGATTAGTGGATCGGAAATGTGATTGTCGTATCCCAAAGGAAAATCCTGTCGTTTCCATAGAAACGTTACTCGATTTAGAAGGAAATGTCTTAGAACACATAGTACTCGTATTTCACAGCGACGCAATTTCCGTGTGAATTCGTCAATGTGTGGGAGTGAGGGCTGCAGTAAAGAAGGATTAGTGGATCGGAAATGAGATTGTCGTATCCCAAAAGAAAATCCTGTCGTTTCCATAGAAACGTTACTCGATTTAGAAGGAAATGTCTTAGAACACATAGTACTCGTATTTCATAGCGACGCAATTTCCGTGTGAATTCGTCAATGTTTAGGAGTGAGGGATGCAGTAAAGAAGGATTAGTGGATCGGAAATGTGATTGTCGTATCCCAAAAGAAAATCCTGTCGTTTCCATAGAAACGTTACTCGATTTAGAAGGAAATGTCTTAGAACACATAGTACTCGTATTTCATAGCGACGGAAGTTCCGTGTGAATTCGTCAATGTTTGGGAGTGAGGGATGCAGTAAAGAAGGATTAGTGGATCGCAAATGTGATTGTCGTATCCCAAAAGAAAATTCTGTCGTTTCCATAGAAACGTTACTCGATTTAGAAGGAAATGTCTTAGAACACATAGTACTCGTATTTCATAGCGACGGAAGTTGTGTGTGAATTCGTCAATGTTTGGGAGTGAGGGCTGCAGTAAAGAAGGATTAGTGGATCGGAAATGTGATTGTCGTATCCCAAAAGAAAATCCTGTCGTTTCCATAGGAACGTTACTCGATTTAGAAGGAAATGTCTTAGAACACATAGTACTCGTATTTCATAGCGACGCAATTTCCGTGTGAATTCGTCAATGTGTGGGAGTGAGGGTTGCAGTAAAGAAGGATTAGAGGATCGGAAATGTGATTGTCGTATCCCAAAAGAAAATCCTGTCGTTTCCATAGAAACGTTACTCGATTTAGAAGGAAATGTCTTAGAACACATAGTACTCGTATTTCATAGCGTCGCAATTTCCGTGTGAATTCGTCAATGTGTGGGAGTGTGGGATGCAGTAAAGAAGGATTAGTGGATCGGAAATGTGATTGTCGTATCCCAAAAGAAAATCCTGCCGTTTCCATAGAAACGTTACTCGATTTAGAAGGAAATGTCTTAGATCACGTAGTACTCGTATTTCATAGCGACGGAATTTCCGTGTGAATTCGTCAATGTTTGGGAGTGAGGGATGCAGTAAAGAAGGATTAGTGGATCGGAAATGTGATTGTCGTATCCCAAAAGAAAATCCTGTCGTTTCCATAGAAACGTTACTCGATTTAAAAGGAAATGTCTTAGAACACATAGTACTCGTATTTCATAGCGACGGAAGTTCCGTGTGAATTCGTCAATGTTTGGGGGTGAGGGATGCAGTAAAGAAGGATTAGTGGATCGGAAATGTGATTGCCGTATCCCAAAAGAAAATCCTGTCGTTTCCATAGAAACGTTACTCGATTTAGAAGGAAATGTCTTAGAACACATAGTACTCGTATTTCATAGCGACGCAATTTCCGTGTGAATTCGTCAATGTGTGGGAGTGGGGGATGCAGTAAAGTAGGATTAGTGGATCGGAAATGAGATTGTCGTATCCCAAAAGAAAATACTGTCGTTTCCATAGAAACGTTACTCGATTTAGAAGGAAATGTCTTAGAACACATAGTACTCGTATTTCATAGCGACGCAATTTCCGTGTGAATTCGTCAATGTTTAGGGGTGAGGGATGCAGTAAAAAAGGATTAGTGGATCGGAAATGTGATTGTCGTATCCCAAAAGAAAATCCTGTCGTTTCCATAGAAACGTTACTCGATTTAGAAGGAAATGTCTTAGAACACATAGTACTCGTATTTCATAGCGACGGAAGTTCCGTGTGAATTCGTCAATGTTTGGGAGTGAGGGATGCAGTAAAGAAGGATTAGTGGATCGGAAATGTGATTGTCGTATCCCAAAAGAAAATCCTGTCTCTTCCATGGAAACGCTACTCGAATTAGAAGGAAATGTCTTAGAACACATAGTACTCGTATTTCATAGCGACGGAAGTTGTGTGTGAATTCGTCAATGTTTGGGAGTGAGGGCTGCAGTAAAGAAGGATTAGTGGATCGGAAATGTGATTGTCGTATCCCAAAAGAAAATCCTGTCGTTTCCATAGAAACGTTACTCGATTTAGAAGGAAATGTCTTAGAACACATAGTACTCGTATTTCATAGCGACGGAAGTTGTGTGTGAATTCGTCAATGTTTGGGAGTGAGGGCTGCAGTAAAGAAGGATTAGTGGATCGGAAATGTGATTGTCGTATCCCAAAAGAAAATCCTGTCGTTTCCATGGAAACGTTACTCGATTTAGAAGGAAATGTCTTAGAACACATAGTACTCGTATTTTATAGCGACGCAATATCCGTGTGAATTCGTCAATGTGTGGGAGTGAGGGATGCAGTAAAGAAGGATTAGTGGATCGGAAATGTGATTGTCGTATCCCAAAAGAAAATCCTGTCGTTTCCATAGAAACGTTACTCGATTTAGAAGGAAATGTCTTAGAACACATAGTACTCGTATTTCATAGCGACGGAATTTCCGTGTGATATCGTCAATGTTTGGGAGTGAGGGATGCAGTAAAGAAGGATTAGTGGATCGGAAATGTGATTGCCGTATCCCAAAAGAAAGTCCTGTCGTTTCCATAGAAACGTTACTCGATTTAGAAGGAAATGTCTTAGAACACATAGTACTCGTATTTCATAGCGACGCAATTTCCGTGTGAATTCGTCAATGTTTAGGAGTGAGGGATGCAGTAAAGAATTATTAGTGGATCGGAAATGTGATTGTCGTATCCCAAAAGAAAATCCTGTCGTTTCCATAGAAACGTTACTCGATTTAGAAGGAAATGTCTTAGAACACATAGTACTCGTATTTCATAGCGACGGAAGTTCCGTGTGAATTCGTCAATGTTTGGGAGTGAGGGATGCAGTAAAGAAGGATTAGTGGATCGGAAATGTGATTGTCGTATCCCAAAAGAAAATCCTGTCGTTTCCATAGAAACGTTACTCGATTTAGAAGGAAATGTCTTAGAACACATAGTACTCGTATTTCATAGCGACGGAAGTTGTGTGTGAATTCGTCAATGTTTGGGAGTGAGGGCTGCAGTAAAGAAGGATTAGTGGATCGGAAATGTGTTTGTCGTATCCCAAAAGAAAATCCTGTCGTTTCCATAGAAACCTTACTCGATTTAGAAGGAAATGTCTTAGAACACATAGTACTCGTATTTCATAGCGACGCAATTTCCGTGTGAATTCGTCAATGTGTGGGAGTGAGGGATGCAGTAAAGAAGGATTAGTGGATCGGAAATGTGATTGTCGTATCCCAAAAGAAAATCCTGTCGTTTCCATAGAAACGTTACTCGATTTAGAAGGAAATGTCTTAGAACACATAGTACTCGTATTTCATAGCGACGGAATTTCCGTGTGAATTCGTCAATGTTTGGGAGTGAGGGATGCAGTAAAGAAGGATTAGTGGATCGGAAATGTGATTGTCGTATCCCAAAAGAAAATCCTGTCGCTTCCATAGAAACGCTACTCGATTTAGAAGGAAATGTCTTAGAACACATAGTACTCGTATTTCATAGCGACGGAAGTTGTGTGTGAATTCGTCAATGTTTGGTAGTGAGGGCTGCAGTAAAGAAGGATTAGTGGATCGGAAATGTGATTGTCGTATCCCAAAAGAAAATCCTGTCGTTTCCATAGAAACGTTACTCGATTTAGAAGGAAATGTCTTAGAACACATAGTACTCGTATTTCATAGCGACGGAAGTTGTGTGTGAATTCGTCAATGTTTGGGAGTGAGGGCTGCAGTAAAGAAGGATTAGTGGATCGGAAATGTGATTGTCGTATCCCAAAAGAAAATCCTGTCGTTTCCATGGAAACGTTACTCGATTTAGAAGGAAATGTCTTAGAACACATAGTACTCGTATTTCATAGCGACGGAATTTCCGTGTGAATTGGTCAATGTGTGGGAGTGAGGGATGCAGTAAAGAAGGATTAGTGGATCGGAAATGTGATTGTCGTATCCCAAAAGAAAATCCTGTCGTTTCCATAGAAACGTTACTCGATTTAGAAGGAAATGTCTTAGAACACATAGTACTCGTATTTCATAGCGACGGAAGTTCCGTGTGAATTCGTCAATGTTTGGGGGTGAGGGATGCAGTAAAGAAGGATTAGTGGATCGGAAATGTGATTGCCGTATCCCAAAAGAAAATCCTGTCGTTTCCATAGAAACGTTACTCGATTTAGAAGGAAATGTCTTAGAACACATAGTACTCGTATTTCATAGCGACGCAATTTCCTTGTGAATTCGTCAATGTGTGGGAGTGGGGGATGCAGTAAAGAAGTATTAGTGGATCGGAAATGAGACTGTCGTATCCCAAAAGAAAATCCTGTCGTTTCCATAGAAACGTTACACGATTTAGAGGGAAATGTCTTAGAACACATAGTACTCGTATTTCATAGCGACGCAATTTCCGTGTGAATTCGTCAATGTTTGGGAGTGAGGGATGCAGTAAAGAACGATTAGTGGTTCGGAAATGAGATTGTCGTATCCCAAAAGAGAATCCTGTCGTTTCCATAGAAACGATACTCGATTTAGAAGGAAATGTCTTAGAACACATAGTACTCGTATTTCATAGCGACGGAATTTCCGTGTGAATTCGTCAATGTTTGGGAGTGAGGGATGCAGTGAAGAAGGATTAGTGGATCGGAAATGTGATTGTCGTATCCCAAAAGAAAATTCTGTCGTTTCCATAGAAACGTTACTCGATTTAGAAATAAATGTCTTAGAACACATAGTACTCGTATTTCATAGCGACGGAATTTCCGTGTGAATTCGTTAATGTTTGGGAGTGAGGGATGCAGTAAAGAAGGAATAGTGGATCGGAAAAGTGATTGTCGTATCCCAAAAGAAAATCCTGTCGTTTCCATAGAAACGTTACTCGATTTAGAAGGAAATGTCTTAGAACACATAGTACTCGTATTTCATAGTGACGCAATTTCCGTGTGAGTTCGTCAATGTGTGGGAGTGGGGGATGCAGTAAAGAAGGATTAGTGGATCGGAAATGTGATTGTCGTATCCCAAAAGAAAATCCTGTCGTTTCCATAGAAACGTTACTCGATTTAGAAGGAAATGTCTTAGAACACATAGTACTCGTATTTCATAGCGACGGAATTTCCGTGTGATATCGTCAATGTTTGGGAGTGAGGGATGCAGTAAAGAAGGATTAGTGGATCGGAAATGTGATTGCCGTATCCCAAAAGAAAGTCCTGTCGTTTCCATAGAAACGTTACTCGATTTAGAAGGAAATGTCTTAGAACACATAGTACTCGTATTTCATAGCGACGCAATTTCCGTGTGAATTCGTCAATGTTTAGGAGTGAGGGATGCAGTAAAGAAGGATTAGTGGATCGGAAATGTGATTGTCGTATCCCAAAAGAAAATCCTGTCGTTTCCATAGGAACGTTACTCGATTGAGAAGGAAATGTCTTAGAACACATAGTACTCGTATGTCATAGCGACGGAAGTTCCGTGTGAATTCGTCAATGTTTGGGAGTGAGGGATGCAGTAAAGAAGGATTAGTGGATCGGAAATGTGATTGTCGTATCCCAAAAGAAAATCCTGTCGTTTCCATAGAAACGTTACTCGATTTAGAAGGAAATGTCTTAGAACACATAGTACTCGTATTTCATAGCGACGGAAGTTGTGTGTGAATTCGTCAATGTTTGGGAGTGAGGGCTGCAGTAAAGAAGGATTAGTGGATCGGAAATGTGATTGCCGTATCCCAAAAGAAAATCCTGTCGTTTCCATAGAAACGTTACTCGATTTAGAAGGAAATGTCTTAGAACACATAGTACTCGTATTTCATAGCGACGCAATTTCCGTGTGAATTCCTCAATGTGTGGGAGTGAGGGATGCAGTAAAGAAGGATTAGTGGATCGGAAATGTGATTGTCGTATCCCAAAAGAAAATCCTGTCGTTTCCATAGAAACGTTACTCGATTTAGAAGGAAATGTCTTAGAACACATAGTACTCGTATTTCATAGCGACGGAATTTCCGTGTGAATTCGTCAATGTTTGGGAGTGAGGGATGCAGTAAAGTAGGATTAGTGGATCGGAAATGTGATTGTCGTATCCCAAAAGAAACTTCTGTCGTTTCCATAGAAACGTTACCCCATTTAGAAATAAATGTCTTAGAACACATAGTACTCGTATTTCATAGCGACGGAATTTCCGTGTGAATTCGTCAATGTTTGGGAGTGAGGGATGCAGTAAAGAAGGATTAGTGGATCGGAAATGTGATTGTCGTATCCTAAAAGAAAATCCTGTCGTTACCATAGAAACGTTACTCGATTTAGAAGGAAATGTCTTAGAACACATAGTACTCGTATTTCATAGCGACGGAAGTTCCGTGTGAATTCGTCAATGTTTGGGGGTGAGGGATGCAGTAAAGAAGGATTAGTGGATCGGAAATGTGATTGCCGTATCCCAAAAGAAAATCCTGTCGTTTCCATAGAAACGTTACTCGATTTAGAAGGAAATGTCTTAGAACACATAGTACTCGTATTTCATAGCGACGCAATTTCCGTGTGAATTCGTCAATGTGTGGGAGTGGGGGATGCAGTAAAGTAGGATTAGTGGATCGGAAATGAGATTGTCGTATCCCAAAAGAAAATCCTGTCGTTTCCATAGAAACGTTACTCGATTTAGAAGGAAATGTCTTAGAACACATAGTACTCGTTTTTCATAGCGACGGAATTTCCGTGTGAATTCGTCAATGTTTGGGAGTGAGGGATGCAGTAAAGATGGATTAGTGGATCGGAAATGTGATTGTCGTATCCCAAAAGAAACTTCTGTCGTTTCCATAGAAACGTTACCCGATTTAGAAATAAATATCTTAGAACACATAGTACTCGTATTTCATAGCGACGGAATCTCCGTGTGAATTCGTCAATGTTTGGGAGTGAGGGATGCAGTAAAGAAGGATTAGTGGATCGGAAATGTGATTGTCGTATCCTAAAAGAAAATCCTGTCGTTACCATAGAAACGTTACTCGATTTAGAAGGAAATGTCTTAGAACACATAGTACTCGTATTTCATAGCGACGCAATTTCCGTGTGAGTTCGTCAATGTGTGGGAGTGGGGGATGCAGTAAAGAAGGATTAGTGGATCGGAAATGTGATTGTCGTATCCCAAAAGAAAATCCTGTCGTTTCCATGGAAACGTTACTCGATTTAGAAGGAAATGTCTTAGAACACATAGTACTCGTATTTCATAGCGACGCAATTTCCGTGTGAATTCGTCAATGTGTGGGAGTGAGGGATGCAGTAAAGAAGGATTAGTGGATCGGAAATGTGATTGTCGTATCCCAAAAGAAAATCCTGTCGTTTCCATGGAAACGTTACTCGATTTAGAAGGAAATGTCTTAGAACACATAGTACTCGTATTTCATAGCGACGCAATTTCCGTGTGAATTCGTCAATGTGTGGGGGTGAGGGATGCAGTAAAGAAGGATTAGTGGATCGGAAATGTGATTGTCGTATCCCAAAAGAAAATCCTGTCGTTTCCATAGAAACGTTACTCGATTTAGAAGGAAATGTCTTAGAACACATAGTACTCGTATTTCATAGCGACGGAAGTTCCGTGTGAATTCGTCAATGTTTGGGGGTGAGGGATGCAGTAAAGAAGGATTAGTGGATCGGAAATGTGATTGCCGTATCCCAAAAGAAAATCCTGTCGTTTCCATAGAAACGTTACTCGATTTAGAAGGAAATGTCTTAGAACACATAGTACTCGTATTTCATAGCGACGCAATTTCCTTGTGAATTCGTCAATGTGTGGGAGTGGGGGATGCAGTAAAGAAGTCTTAGTGGATCGGAAATGAGACTGTCGTATCCCAAAAGAAAATCCTGTCGTTTCCATAGAAACGTTACTCGATTTAGAAGGAAATGTCTTAGAACACATAGTACTCGTATTTCATAGCGACGCAATTTCCGTGTGAATTCGTCAATGTTTGGGAGTGAGGGATGCAGTAAAGAACGATTAGTGGTTCGGAAATGAGATTGTCGTATCCCAAAAGAGAATCCTGTCGTTTCCATAGAAACGTTACTCGATTTAGAAGGAAATGTCTTAGAACACATAGTACTCGTATGTCATAGCGACGGAATTTCCGTGTGAATTCGTCAATGTTTGGGAGTGAGGGATGCAGTAAAGAAGGATTAGTGGATCGGAAATGTGATTGTCGTATCCCAAAAGAAAATTCTGTCGTTTCCATAGAAACGTTACTCGATTTAGAAATAAATGTCTTAGAACACATAGTACTCGTATTTCATAGCGACGGAATTTCCGTGTGAATTCGTTAATGTTTGGGAGTGAGGGATGCAGTAAAGAAGGATTAGTGGATCGGAAAAGTGATTGTCGTATCCCAAAAGAAAATCCTGTCGTTTCCATAGAGACGTTACTCGATTTAGAAGGAAATGTCTTAGAACACATAGTACTCGTATTTCATAGTGACGCAATCTCCGTGTGAGTTCGTCAATGTGTGGGAGTGGGGGATGCAGTAAAGAAGGATTAGTGGATCGGAAACGTGATTGTCGTATCCCAAAAGAAAATCCTGTCGTTTCCATAGAAACGTTACTCGATTTAGAAATAAATGTCTTAGAACACATAGTACTCGTATTTCATAGCGACGGAATTTCCGTGTGAATTCGTCAATGTGTGGGAGTGAGGGATGCAGTATAGAAGGATTAGTGGATCGGAAATGAGATTGTCGTATCCCAAAAGAAAATCCTGTCGTTTCCATAGAAACGTTACTCGATTTAGAAGGAAATGTCTTAGAACACATAGTACTCGTATATCATAGCGACGGAATTTCCGTGTGATATCGTCAATGTTTGGGATTGAGGGATGCAGTAAAGAAGGATTAGTCTATCGGAAATGTGATTGCCGTATCCCAAAAGAAAGTCCTGCCGTTTCCATAGAAACGTTACTCGATTTAGAAGGAAATGTCTTAGAACACATAGTACTCGTATTTCATAGCGACGCAATTTCCGTGTGAATTCGTCAATGTTTAGGAGTGAGGGATGCGGTAAAGAAGGATTAGTGGATCGGAAATGTGATTGTCGTATCCCAAAAGAAAATCCTGTCGTTTCCATAGAAACGTTACTCGATTTAGAAGGAAATGTCTTAGAACACATAGTACTCGTATTTCATAGCGACGGAATTTCCGTGTGAATTCGTCAATGTTTGGGAGTGAGGGATGCAGTAAAGAAGGATTAGTGGATCGGAAATGTGATTGTCGTATCCCAAAAGAAAATTCTGTCGTTTCCATAGAAACGTTACTCGATTTAGAAATAAATGTCTTAGAACACATAGTACTCGTATTTCATAGCGACGGAATTTCCGTGTGAATTCGTTAATGTTTGGGAGTGAGGGATGCAGTAAAGAAGGATTAGTGGATCGGAAAAGTGATTGTCGTATCCCAAAAGAAAATCCTGTCGTTTCCATAGAAACGTTACGCGATTTAGAAGGAAATGTCTTAGAACACATAGTACTCGTATTTCATAGTGACGCAATTTCCGTGTGAGTTCGTCAATGTGTGGGAGTGGGGGATGCAGTAAAGAAGGATTAGTGGATCGGAAATGTGATTGTCGTATCCCAAAAGAAAATCCTGTCGTTTCCATAGAAAGGTTACTCGATTTAGAAATAAATGTCTTAGAACACATAGTACTCGTATTTCATAGCGACGGAATTTCCGTGTGAATTTGTCAATGTGTGGGAGTGAGGGATGCAGTAAAGAAGGATTAGTGGATCGGAAATGAGATTGTCGTATCCCAAAAGAAAATCCTGTCGTTTCCATAGAAACGTTACTCGATTTAGAAGGAAATGTCTTAGAACACATAGTACTCGTATTTCATAGCGACGGAATTTCCGTGTGATATCGTCAATGTTTGGGAATGAGGTATGCAGTAAAGTAGGATTAGTGGATCGGAAATGTGATTGCCGTATCCCAAAAGAAAGTCCTGTCGTTTCCATAGAAACGTTACTCGATTTAGAAGAAAATGTCTTAGAACACATAGTACTCGTATTTCATAGCGACGCAATTTCCGTGTGAATTCGTCAATGTTTAGGAGTGAGGGATGCAGTAAAGAAGGATTAGTGGATCGGAAATGTGATTGTCGTATCCCAAAAGAAAATCCTGTCGTTTCCATAGAAACGTTACTCGATTTAGAAGGAAATGTCTTAGAACACATAGTACTCGTATTTCATAGCGACGGAAGTTCCGTGTGAATTCGTCAATGTTTGGGAGTGAGGGATGCAGTAAAGAAGGATTAGTGGATCGGAAATGTGATTGTCGTATCCCAAAAGAAAGTCCTGTCGTTTCCATAGAAACGTTACTCGATTTAGAAGGAAATGTCTTAGAACACATAGTACTCGTATTTCATAGCGACGGAAGTTGTGTGTGAATTCGTCAATGTTTGGGAGTGAGGGCTGCAGTAAAGAAGGATTAGTGGATTGGAAATGTGATTGTCGTATCCCAAAAGAAAATCCTGTCGTTTCCATAGAAACGTTACTCGATTTAGAAGGAAATGTCTTACAACACATAGTACTCGTATTTCATAGCGACGCAATTTCCGTGTGAATTCGTCAATGTGTGGGAGTGAGGGATGCAGTAAAGAAGGATTAGTGGATCGGAAATGTGATTGTCGTATCCCAAAAGAAAATCCTGTCGTTTCCATAGAAACGTTACTCGATTTAGAAGGAAATGTCTTAGAACACATAGTACTCGTATTTCATAGCGACGGAATTTCCGTGAGAATTCGTCAATGTTTGGGAGTGAGGGATGCAGTAAAGAAGGATTAGTGGATCGGAAATGTGATTTTCGTATCCCAAAAGAAACTTCTGTCGTTTCCATAGAAACGTTACCCCATTTAGAAATAAATGTCTTAGAACACATAGTACTCGTATTTCATAGCGACGGAATTTCCGTGTGAATTCGTCAATGTTTGGGAGTGAGGGATGCAGTAAAGAAGGATTAGTGGATCGGAAATGTGATTGTCGTATCCCAAAAGAAACTTCTGTCGTTTCCATTGAAACGTTACCCGATTTAGAAATAAACATCTTAGAACACATAGCACTCGTATTTCATACGACGGAATTTCCGTGTGAATTCGTCAATGTTTGGGAGTGAGGGATGCAGTAAAGAAGGATTAGTGGATCGGAAATGTGATTGTCGTATCCTAAAAGAAAATCCTGTCGTTACCATAGAGACGTTACTCGATTTAGAAGGAAATGTCTTAGAACACATAGTACTCGTATTTCATAGCGACGCAATTTCCGTGTGAGTTCGTCAATGTGTGGGAGTGGGGGATGCAGTAAAGAAGGATTAGTGGATCGGAAATGTGATTGTCGTATCCCAAAAGAAAATCATGTCGTTTCCATAGAAACGTTACTCGATTTAGAAGGAAATGTCTTAGAACACATAGTACTCGTATTTCATAGCGACGGAAGTTCCGTGTGAATTCGTCAATGTTTGGGAGTGAGGGATGCAGTAAAGAAGGATTAGTGGATCGGAAATGTGATTGTCGTATCCCAAAAGAAAATCCTGTCGTTTCCATAGAAACGTTACTCGATTTAGCAGGAAATGTCTTAGTACACATAGTACTCGTATTTCATAGCGACGGAATTTCCGTGTGAATTAGTCAATGTTTGGGAGTGAGGGATGCAGTAAAAAAGGATTAGTGGATCGGAAATGTGATTGTCGTATCCCAAAGGAAAATCCTGTCGTTTCCATAGAAACGTTACTCGATTTAGAAGGAAATGTCTTAGAACTCATAGTACTCGTATTTCACAGCGACGCAATTTCCGTGTGAATTCGTCAATGTGTGGGAGTGAGGGATGCAGTAAAGAAGGATTAGTGGATCGGAAATGAGATTGTCGTATCCCAAAAGAAAATCCTGTCGTTTCCATAGAAACGTTACTCGATTTAGAAGGAAATGTCTTAGAACACATAGTACTCGTATTTCATAGCGACGGAAGTTCCGTGTGAATTCGTCAATGTTTGGGAGTGAGGGATGCAGTAAAGAAGGTTTAGTGGATCGGAAATGTGACTGTCGTATCCCAAAAGAAAATCCTGTCGTTTCCATAGGAACGTTACTCGATTTAGAAGGAAATGTCTTAGAACACATAGTACTCGTATTTCATAGCGACGGAAGTTGTGTGTGAATTCGTCAATGTTTGGGAGTGAGGGCTGCAGTAAAGAAGGATTAGTGGATCGGAAATGTGATTGTCGTATCCCAAAAGAAAATCCTGTCGTTTCCATAGAAACGTTACTCGATTTAGAAGGAAATGTCTTAGAACACATAGTACTCGTATTTCATAGCGACGCAATTTCCGTGTGAATTCGTCAATGTGTGGGAGTGAGGGATGCAGTAAAGAAGGATTAGTGGATCGGAAATGTGATTGTCGTATCCCAAAAGAATATCCTGTCGTTTCCATAGAAACGTTACTCGATTTAGAAGGTAATGTCATAGAACACATAGTACTCGTATTTCATAGCGACGCAATTTCCGTGTGAATTCGTCAATGTGTGGGAGTGAGGGATGCAGTAAAGAAGGAATAGTGGATCGGAAATGTGATTGTCGTATCCCAAAAGAAAATCCTGCCGTTTCCATAGAAACGTTACTCGATTTAGAAGGAAATGTCTTAGATCACGTAGTACTCGTATTTCATAGCGACGGAATTTCCGTGTGAATTCGTCAATGTTTGGGAGTGAGGGATGCAGTAAAGAAGGATTAGTGGATCGGAAATGAGATTGTCGTATCCCAAAAGAAAATCCTGTCGTTTCCATAGAAACGTTACTCGATTTAAAAGGAAATGTCTTAGAACACATAGTACTCTTATTTCATAGCGACGGAAGTTCCGTGTGAATTCGTCAATGTTTGGGGGTGAGGGATGCAGTAAAGAAGGATTAGTGGATCGGAAATGTGATTGCCGTATCCCAAAAGAAAATCCTGTCGTTTCCATAGAAACGTTACTCGATTTAGAAGGAAATGTCTTAGAACACATAGTACTCGTATTTCATAGCGACGGAAGTTGTGTGTGAATTCGTCAATGTTTGGGAGTGAGGGCTGCAGTAAAGAAGGATTAGTGGATTGGAAATGTGATTGTCGTATCCCAAAAGAAAATCCTGTCGTTTCCATAGAAACGTTACTCGATTTAGAATTAAATGTCTTAGAACACATAGTACTCGTATTTCATAGCGACGCAATTTCCGTGTGAATTCGTCAATGTGTGGGAGTGAGGGATGCAGTAAAGAAGGATTAGTGGATCGGAAATGTGATTGTCGTATCCCAAAAGAAAATCCTGTCGTTTCCATAGAAACGTTACTCGATTTAGAAGGAAATGTCTTAGAACACATAGTACTCGTATTTCATAGCGACGCAATTTCCGTGTGAATTCGTCAATGTGTGGGAGTGAGGGATGCAGTAAAGAAGGATTAGTGGATCGGAAATGTGATTGTCGTATCCCAAAAGAAAATCCTGCCGTTTCTATAGAAACGTTACTCGATTTAGAAGGAAATGTCTTAGATCACGTAGTACTCGTATTTCATAGCGACGGAATTTCCGTGGGAATTCGTCAATGTTTGGGGGCGAGGGATGCAGTAAAGAAGGATTAGTGGATCGGAAATGTGATTGTCGTATCCCAAAAGAAAATCCTGTCGTTTCCATAGAAACGTTACTCGATTTAAAAGGAAATGTCTTAGAACACATAGTACTCGTATTTCATAGCGACGGAAGTTCCGTGTGAATTCGTCAATGTTTGGGGGTGAGGGATGCAGTAAAGAAGGATTAGTGGATCGGAAATGTGATTGCCGTATCCCAAAAGAAAATCCTGTCGTTTCCATAGAAACGTTACTCGATTTAGAAGGAAATGTCTTAGAACACATAGTACTCGTATTTCATAGCGACGCAATTTCCGTGTGAATTCGTCAATGTGTGGGAGTGGGATATGCAGTAAAGTAGGATTCGTGGATCGGAAATGAGTTTGTCGTATCCCAAAAGAAAATCCTGTCGTTTCCATAGAAACGTTACTCGATTTAGAAGGAAATTTCTTAGAACACATAGTACTCGTATTTCATAGCGACGGAATTTCCGTGTGAATTCGTCAATGTTTGGGAGTGAGGGATGCAGTAAAGAAGGATTAGTGGATCGGATATGTGATTGTCGTATCCCAAAAGAAAATTCTGTCGTTTCCACAGAAACGTTACCCGATTTAGAAGTAAATGTCTTAGAACACATAGTACTCGTATTTCATAGCGACGGAATTTCCGTGTGAATTCGTCAATGTTTGGGAGTGAGGGATGCAGTAAAGAAGGATTAGTGGATCGGAAATGTGCTTGTCGTATCCTAAAAGAAAATCCTGTCGTTACCATAGAAACGTTACTCGATTTAAAAGGAAATGTCTTAGAACACATAGTACTCGTATTTCATAGCGACGCAATTTCCGTGTGAGTTCGTCAATGTGTGGGAGTGGGGGATGCAGTAAAGAAGGATTAGTGGATCGGAAATGTGATTGTCGTATCCCAAAAAAAAATCATGTCGTTTCCATAGAAACGTTACTCGATTTAGAAGGAAATGTCTTAGAACACATAGTACTCGTATTTCATAGCGACGGATATTCCGTGTGAATTCGTCAATGTTTGGGAGTGAGGGATGCAGTAAAGAAGGATTAGTGGATCGGAAATGAGATTGTCGTATCCCAAAAGAAAATCCTGTCGTTTCCATAGAAACGTTACTCGATTTAGAAGGAAATGTCTTAGAACAAATAGTACTCGTATTTCATAGCGACGGAATTTCCGTGTGAATTCGTCAATGTGTGGGAGTGAGGGATGCAGTAAAGAAGGACTAGTGGATCGGAAAATGTGATTGTCGTATCCCAAAAGAAAATCCTGTCGTCTCCATAGAAACGTTACTCGATTTAGAAGGAAATGTCTTAGAACACATAGTACTCGTGTTTCATAGCGACGCAATTTCCGCGTGAATTCGTCAATGTTTGGGAGTGAGCGATGCAGTAAAGAAGGGTTAGTGGATCGGAAATGTGATTGTCGTATCCCAAAAGAAAATCCTGTCGTTTCCATAGAAACGTTACTCTATTTAGAAGGAAATGTCTTAGAACACATAGTACTCGTATTTCATAGGGACGCAATTTCCATGTGAATTCGTCAATGTGTGGGAGTGAGGGATGCAGTAAAGAAGGATTAGTGGATCGGTAATGAGATTGTCGTATCCCAAAGGAAAATCCTGTCGTTTCCATAGAAACGTTACTCGATTTAGAAGGAAATGTCTTAGAACACATAGTACTCGTATTTCATAGCGACGCCATTTCCGTGTGAATTCGTCAATGTGTGTTAGTGAGGGATGCAGTAAAGAAGGATTAGTGGATCGGAAATGTGATTGTCGTATCCCAAAAGAAAATCCTGTCGTTTCCATAGAAACGTTACTCGATTTAGAAGGAAATGTCTTAGAACACATAGTACTCGTATTTCATAGCCACGGAATTTCCGTGTGAATTCGTCAATGTTTGGGAGTGAGGGATGCAGTAAAGAAGAATTAGTGGATCGGAAATATGATTGTCGTATCCCAAAAGAAAATCCTGTCGTTTCCATAGAAACGTTACTCGATTTAGGAGGAAATGTCTTAGAACAAATAGTACTCGTATTTCACAGCGACGGAATTTCCGTGTGAATTCGTCAGTGTTTGGGAGTGAGGGATGCAGTAAAGAAGGATTAGTGGATCGCAAATGTGATTGTCGTATCCCAAAAGAAAATCCTGTCGTTTCCATAGAAACGTTACTCGATTTAGAAGGAAATGTCTTAGAACACATAGTACTCGTATTTCACAGCGACGCAATTTCCGTGTGAATTCGTCAATGTGTGGGAGTGAGGGATGCAGTAAAGAAGGATTTGTGGATCGGAAATGAGATTGTCGTATCCCAAAAGAAAATCCTGTCGTTTCCATAGAAACGTTACTCGATTTAGAAGGAAATGTCTTAGAACACATAGTACTCGTATTTCATAGCGACGCAATTTCCGTGTGAATTCGTCAATGTGTGGGAGTGAGGGATGCAGTAAAGAAGGATTAGTGGATCGGAAAATGTTATTGTCGTATCCCAAAAGAAAATCCTGTCGTCTCCATAGAAACGTTACTCGATTTAGAAGGAAATGTCTTAGAACACATAGTACTCGTATTTCATAGCGACGCAATTTCCGCGTGAATTCGTCAATGTTTGGGAGTGAGGGATGCAGTAAAGAAGGGTTAGTGGATCGGAAATGTGATTGTCGTATCCCAAAAGAAAATCCTGTCGTTTCCATAGAAACGTTACTCTATTTAGAAGGAAATGTCTTAGAACACATAGTACTCGTATTTCATAGGGACGCAATTTCCATGTGAATTCGTTAATGTGTGGGAGTGAGGGATGCAGTAAAGAAGGATTAGTGGATCGGAAATGAGATTGTCGTATCCCAAAGGAAAATCCTGTCGTTTCCATAGAAACGTTACTCGATTTAGAAGGAAATGTCTTAGAACACATAGTACTCGTATTTCATAGCGACGCCATTTCCGTGTGAATTCGTCAATGGGTGTTAGTGAGGGATGCAGTAAAGAAGGATTAGTGGATCGGAAATGTGATTGTCGTATCCCAAAAGAAAATCCTGTCGTTTCCATAGAAACGTTACTCGATTTAGAAGGAAATGTCTTAGAACACATAGTACTCGTATTTCATAGCGACGGAATTTCCGTGTGAATTCGTCAATGTTTGGGAGTGAGGGATGCAGTAAAGAAGGATTAGTGGATCGGAAATATGATTGTCGTATCCCAAAAGAAAATCCTGTCGTTTCCATAGAAACGTTACTCGATTTAGAAGGAAATGTCTTAGAACACATAGTACTCGTATTTCATAGCGACGCAATTTCCGTGTGAGTTCGTCAATGTGTGGGCGTGAGGGATGCAGTAAAGAAGGATTAGTGGATCGGAATTGTGATTGTCGTATCCCGAAAGAAAATCCTGTCGTTTCCATAGAAACGTTACTCGATTTAGAAGGAAAGGTCTTAGAACACATAGTACTCGTATTTCATAGCGACGGAAGTTCCGTGTGAATTCGTCAATGTTTGGGAGTGAGGGATGCAGTAAAGAAGGATTAGTGGATCGGAAATGTGATTGTCGTATCCCAAAAGAAAATCCTGTCGTATCCATAGAAACGTTACTCGATTTAAAAGGAAATGTCTTAGAACACATAGTACTCGTATTTCATAGCGACGCAATTTCCGTGTGAGTTCGTCAATGTGTGGGAGTGGGAAATGCAGTAAAGAAGGATTAGTGGATCGGAAATGAGATTGTCGTATCCCAAAAGAAAATCCTGTCGTTTCCATAGAAACGTTACTCGATTTAGAAGGAAATGTCTTAGAACACATAGTACTCGTATTTCATAGCGACGGAATTTCCGTGTGAATTCGTCAGTGTTTGGGAGTGAGGGATGCAGTAAAGAAGTATTAGTGGATCGGAAAAGTGATTGTCGTATCCCAAAAGAATATCCTGTCGTTTCCATAGAAACGTTACTCGATTTAGATATAAATATCTTAGAACACATGGTACTCGTATTTCATAGCGACGGAATTTCCGTGTGAATTCGTCAATGTTTGGGAGTGAGGGATGCAGTAAAGAAGGATTAGTGGATCGGAAATGTGATTGTCGTATCCCAAAAGAAAATCCTGTCGTTTCCATAGAAACGTTACTCGATTTAGCAGGAAATGTCGTAGAACACATAGTACTCGTATTTCATAGCGACGGAATTTCCGTGTGAATTCGTCAATGTTTGGGAGTGAGGGATGCAGTAAAGAAGGATTAGTGGATCGGAAATGTGATTGTCGTATCCCAAAGGAAAATCCTGTCGTTTCCATAGAAACGTTACTCGATTTAGAAGGAAATGTCTTAGAACACATAGTACTCGTATTTCACAGCGACGCAATTTCCGTGTGAATTCGTCAATGTGTGGGAGTGAGGGATGCCGTAAAGAAGGATTAGTGGATCGGAAATGAGATTGTCGTATCCCAAAAGAAAATCCTGTCGTTTCCATAGAAACGTTACTCGATTTGTAAGGAAATGTCTTAGAACACATAGTACTCGTATTTCATAGCGACGCAATTTCCGTGTGAATTCGTCAATGTGTGGGAGTGAGGGATGCAGTAAAGAAGGATTAGTGGATCGGAAAATGTGATTGTCGTATCCCAAAAGAAAATCCTGTCGTCTACATAGAAACGTTACTCGATTTAGAAGGAAATGTCTTAGAACACATAGTACTCGTATTTCATAGCGACGCAATTTCCGTGTGAATTCGTCAATGTTTGGGAGTGAGGGATGCAGTAAAGAAGGGTTAGTGGATCGGAAATGTGATTGTCGTATCCCTAAAGAAAATCCTGTCGTTTCCATAGAAACGTTACTCTATTTAGAAGGAAATGTCTCAGAACACATAGTACTCGTATTTCATAGGGACGCAATTTCCATGTGAATTCGTCAATGTGTGGGAGTGAGGGATGCAGTAAAAAGGATTAGTGGATCGGAAATGAGACTGTCGTATCCCAAAGGAAAATCCTGTCGTTTCCATAGAAACGTTACTCGATTTAGAAGGAAATGTCTTAGAACACATAGTACTCGTATTTCATTGCGACGCAATTTCCGTGTGAATTCGTCAATGTGTGTTAGTGAGGGATGCAGTAAAGAAGGATTAGTGGATCGGAAATGTGATTGTCGTATCCCAAAGGAAAATCCTGTCGTTTCCATAGAAACGTTACTCGATTTAGAAGGAAATGTCTTAGAACACATAGTACTCGTATTTCACAGCGACGCAATTTCCGTGTGAATTCGTCAATGTGTGGGAGTGAGGGATGCAGTAAAGAAGGGTTAGTGGATCGGAAATGTGATTGTCGTATCCCAAAAGAAAATCCTGTCGTTTCCATAGAAACGTTACTCTATTTAGAAGGAAATGTCTTAGAACACATAGTACTAGTATTTCATAGGGACGCAATTTCCATGTGAATTCGTCAATGTGTGGGAGTGAGGGATGCAGTAGAGAAGGATTAGTGGATCGGAAATGAGATTGTCGTATCCCAAAGGAAAATCCTGTCGTTTCCATAGAAACGTTACTCGATTTAGAAGGAAATGTCTTAGAACACATAGTACTCGTATTTCATAGCGACGCAATTTCCGTGTGAATTCGTCAATGTGTGTTAGTGAGGGGTGCAGTAAAGAAGGATTAGTGGATCGGAAATGTGATTGTCGTATCCCAAAAGAAAATCCTGTCGTTTCCATAGAAACGTTACTCGATTTAGAAGGAAATGTCTTAGAACACATAGTACTCGTATTTCATAGCGACGGAATTTCCGTGTGAAGTCGTCAATGTTTGGGAGTGAGGGATGCAGTAAAGAAGGATTAGTGGATCGGAAATATGATTATCGTATCCCAAAAGAAAATCCTGTCGTTTCCATAGAAACGTTACTCGATTTAGAAGGAAATGTCTAAGAACACATAGTACTCGTATTTCGTAGCGACGCAATTTCCGTGTGAGTTCGTCAATGTGTGGGTGTGAGGGATGCAGTAAAGAAGGATTAGTGGATCGGAAATGAGATTGTCGTATCCCAAAAGAAAATCCTGTCGTTTCCATAGAAACGTTACTCGATTTAGAATGAAATGTCTTAGAACACATAGTACTCGTATTTCATAGCGACGGAATTTCCGTGTGAATTCGTCGATGATTGGGAGTGAGGGATGCAGTAAAGAAGGATTAGTGGATCGGAAATGTGATTGTCGTATCCCAAAAGAAAATCCTGTCGTTTCCATAGAAACGTTACTCAATTTAGAAGGAAATGTCTTAGAACACATAGTACTCGTATTTCATAGATACGCAATTTCCGTGTGAATTCGTCAATGTTTGGGAGTGAGGGATGCAGTAAAGAACGATTAGTGGATCGGAAATGTGATTGTCGTATCCCAAAATAAAATCCTGTCGTTTCCATAGAAACGTTACTCGATTTACAAGGAAATGTCTTAGAACACATAGTACTCGTATTTCATAGCGACGTAATTTCCATGTGAATTCGTCAATTTTTGGGAGTGAGGTATGCAGTAAAGAAGGATTAGTGGATCGGAAATGAGATTGTCGTATCCCAAAAGAGAATCCTGTCGTTTCCATAGAAACGTTACTCGATTTAGAAGGAAATGTCTTAGAACACATAGTACTCGTATTTCATAGCGACGGAATTTCCGTGTGAATTCTAAAATGTTTGGGAGTGAGGGCTACAGTAAAGAAGGATTTGTGGATCGGAAATGTGATTGTCGTATCCCAAAAAAAAAATCCTGTCTTTTCCATAGAAACGTTACTCGATTTAGAAGGAAATGTCTTAGAACACATAGTACTCGTATATCATAGCGACGCAATTTCCGTGTCAATTCGTCAATGTGTGGGAGTGAGGGATGCAGTAAAGAAGGATTAGTGGATCTGAAATGAGATTGTCGTATCCCAAAAGAAAATCCTGTCGTTTCCATAGAAACGTTACTCGATTTAGAAGGAAATGTCTTAGAACACATAGTTCTCGTATTTCATAGCGACGCAATTTCCGTGTGAATTCGTTAATGTGTGGGAGTGAGGGATGCAGTAAAGTAGGATTAGTGGATCGGAAATGAGATTGTCGTACCCCTAAAGAAAATCCTGTCGTTTCCATAGAAACGTTACTCGATTTAGAAGGAAATGTCTTAGAACACATAGTACTCGTATTTCATAGCGACGGAATTTCCGTGTGAATTCGTCAATGTTTGGGAGTGAGGGATGCAGTAAAGAAGGATTAGTGGATCGGAAATGTGATTGCCGTATCCCAAAAGAAAATCCTGTCGTTTCCATAGAAACGTTACTCGATTTAGAAGGAAATGTCTTAGAACACATAGTACTCGTAATTCATAGCGACGGAATTTCCGTGTGAATTCGTCAATGTTTAGGAGTGAGGGATGCAGTAAAGAAGGATTAGTGGATCGGAAATGTGATTGTCGTATCCCAAAAGAAAATCCTGTCGTTTCCATAGAAACGTTACTCGATTTAGAAGGAGATGTCTTAGAACACATAGGACTCGTATTTCATAGCGACGGAAGTTCCGTGTGAATTCGTCAATGTTTGGGAGTGAGGGATGCAGTAAAGAAGGATTAGTGGATCGGAAATGTGATTGTCGTATCCCAAAAGAAAATCCTGTCGTTCCCATAGAAACGTTACTCGATTTAGAAGGAAATGTCTTAGAACACATAGTACTCGTATTTCATAGCGACGGAATTTCCGTGTGAATTCGTCAATGTTTGGGAGTGAGGGATGCAGTAAAGAAGGATTTCATAGCGTCGCAATTTCCGTGTGAGTTCGTCAATGTGTGGGAGTGGGGGATGCAGTAAAGAAGGATTAGTGGATCGGAAATGGGATTGTCGTATCCCAAAAGAAAATCCTGTCGTTTCCATAGAAACGTTACTCGATTTAGAAGGAAATGTCTTAGAACACATAGTACTCGTATTTCATAGCGACGCAATTTCCGTGTGAATTCGTCAATGTGTGTTAGTGAGGGATGCAGTAAAGAAGGATTAGTGGATCGGAAATGTGATTGTCGTATCCCAAAAGAAAATCCTGTCGTTTCCATAGAAACGTTACTCGATTTAGAAGGAAATGTCTTAGAACACATAGTACTCGTATTTCATAGCGACGGAATTTCCGTGTGAAGTCGTCAATGTTTGGGAGTGAGGGATGCAGTAAAGAAGGATTAGTGGATCGGAAATGAGATTGTCGTACCCCTAAAGAAAATCCTGTCGTTTCCATAGAAACGTTACTCGATTTAGAAGGAAATGTCTTAGAACACATAGTACTCGTATTTCATAGCGACGGAATTTCCGTGTGAATTCGTCAATGTTTGGGAGTGAGGGATGCAGTAAAGAAGGATTAGTGGATCGGAAATGTGATTGCCGTATCCCAAAGGAAAATCCTGTCGTTTCCATAGAAACGTTACTCGATTTAGAAGGAAATGTCTTAGAACACATAGTACTCGTATTTCATAGCGACGGAATTTCCGTGAGAATTCGTCAATGTTTAGGAGTGAGGGATGCAGTAAAGAAGGATTAGTGGATCGGAAATGTGATTGTCGTATCCCAAAAGAAAATCCTGTCGTTTCCATAGAAACGTTACTCGATTTAGAAGGAGATGTCTTAGAACACATAGGACTCGTATTTCATAGCGACGGAAGTTCCGTGTGAATTCGTCAATGTTTGGGAGTAAGGGATGCAGTAAAGAAGGATTAGTGGATCGGAAATGTGATTGTCGTATCCCAAAAGAAAATCCTGTCGTTCCCATAGAAACGTTACTCGATTTAGAAGGAAATGTCTTAGAACACATAGTACTCGTATTTCATAGCGACGGAATTTCCGTGTGAATTCGTCAATGTTTGGGAGTGAGGGATGCAGTAAAGAAGGATTTCATAGCGTCGCAATTTCCGTGTGAGTTCGTCAATGTGTGGGAGTGGGGGATGCAGTAAAGAAGGATTAGTGGATCGGAAATGGGATTGTCGTATCCCAAAAGAAAATCCTGTCGTTTCCATAGAAACGTTACTCGATTTAGAAGGAAATGTCTTAGAACACATAGTACTCGTATTTCATAGCGACGCAATTTCCGTGTGAATTCGTCAATGTGTGTTAGTGAGGGATGCAGTAAAGAAGGATTAGTGGATCGGAAATGTGATTGTCGTATCCCAAAAGAAAATCCAGTCGTTTCCATAGAAACGTTACTCGATTTAGAAGGAAATGTCTTAGAACACATAGTACTCGTATTTCATAGCGACGGAATTTCCGTGTGAAGTCGTCAATGTTTGGGAGTGAGGGATGCAGTAAAGAAGGATTAGTGGATCGGAAATATGATTATCGTATCCCAAAAGAAAATCCTGTCGTTTCCATAGAAACGTTACTCGATTTAGAAGGAAATGTCTAAGAACACATAGTACTCGTATTTCGTAGCGACGCAATTTCCGTGTGAGTTCGTCAATGTGTGGGTGTGAGGGATGCAGTAAAGAAGGATTAGTGGATCGGAAATGAGATTGTCGTATCCCAAAAGAAAATCCTGTCGTTTCCATAGAAACGTTACTCGATTTAGAACGAAATGTCTTAGAACACATAGTACTCGTATTTCATAGCGACGGAATTTCCGTGTGAATTCGTCGATGATTGGGAGTGAGGGATGCAGTAAAGAAGGATTAGTGGATCGGAAATGTGATTGTCGTATCCCAAAAGAAAATCCTGTCGTTTCCATAGAAACGTTACTCAATTTAGAAGGAAATGTCTCAGAACACATAGTACTCGTATTTCATAGCCACGCAATTTCCGCGTGAATTCGTCAATGTTTGGGAGTGAGGGATGCAGTAAAGAACGATTAGTGGATCGGAAATGTGATTGTCGTATCCTAAAATAAAATCCTGTCGTTTCCATAGAAACGTTACTCGATTTACAAGGAAATGTCTTAGAACACATAGTACTCGTATTTCATAGCGACGTAATTTCCATGTGAATTCGTCAATTTTTGGGAGTGAGGTATGCAGTAAAGAAGGATTAGTGGATCGGAAATGAGATTGTCGTATCCCAAAAGAGAATCCTGTCGTTTCCATAGAAACGTTACTCGATTTAGAAGGTAATGTCTTAGAACACATAGGACTCGTATTTCATAGCGACGGAATTTCCGTGTGAATTCTAAAATGTTTGGGAGTGAGGGCTACAGTAAAGAAGGATTTGTGGATCGGAAATGTGATTGTCGTATCCCAAAAAAAAATCCTGTCTTTTCCATAGAAACGTTACTCGATTTAGAAGGAAATGTCTTAGAACACATAGTACTCGTATATCATAGCGACGCAATTTCCGTGTCAATTCGTCAATGTGTGGGAGTGAGGGATGCAGTAAAGAAGGATTAGTGGATCTGAAATGAGATTGTCGTATCCCAAAAGAAAATCCTGTCGTTTCCATAGAAACGTTACTCGATTTAGAAGGAAATGTCTTAGAACACATAGTTCTCGTATTTCATAGCGACGCAATTTCCGTGTGAATTCGTTAATGTGTGGGAGTGAGGGATGCAGTAAAGTAGGATTAGTGGATCGGAAATGAGATTGTCGTACCCCTAAAGAAAATCCTGTCGTTTCCATAGAAACGTTACTCGATTTAGAAGGAAATGTCTTAGAACACATAGTACTCGTATTTCATAGCGACGGAATTTCCGTGTGAATTCGTCAATGTTTGGGAGTGAGGGATGCAGTAAAGAAGGATTAGTGGATCGGAAATGTGATTGCCGTATCCCAAAAGAAAATCCTGTCGTTTCCATAGAAACGTTACTCGATTTAGAAGGAAATGTCTTAGAACACATAGTACTCGTATTTCATAGCGACGCAATTTCCGTGTGAATTCGTCAATGTTTGGGAGTGAGGGATGCAGTAAAGAAGGATTAGTGGATCGGAAATGTGATTGTCGTATCCCAAAAGAAAATCCTGTCGTTTCCATAGAAACGTTACTCGATTTAGAAGGAGATGTCTTAGAACACATAGGACTCGTATTTCATAGCGACGGAAGTTCCGTGTGAATTCGTCAATGTTTGGGAGTGAGGGATGCAGTAAAGAAGGATTAGTGGATCGGAAATGTGATTGTCGTATCCCAAAAGAAAATCCTGTCGTTCCCATAGAAACGTTACTCGATTTAGAAGGAAATGTCTTAGAACACATAGTACTCGTATTTCATAGCGACGGAATTTCCGTGTGAATTCGTCAATGTTTGGGAGTGAGGGATGCAGTAAAGAAGGATTACATAGCGTCGCAATTTCCGTGTGAGTTCGTCAATGTGTGGGAGTGGGGGATGCAGTAAAGAAGGATTAGTGGATCGGAAATGGGATTGTCGTATCCCAAAAGAAAATCCTGTCGTTTCCATAGAAACGTTACCCGATTTAGAAGGAAATGTCTTAGAACACATAGTACTCGTATTTCATAGCGACGGAATTTCCGTGAGAATTCGTCAATGTTTGGGAGTGAGGGATGCAGTAAAGAAGGATTAGTGGATCGGAAATGTGATTGTTGTATCCCAAAAGAAAATCCTGTCATTTCCATAGAAACGTTACTCGATTTAGAAATAAATGTCTTAGAACACATAGTACTCGTATTTCATAGCGACGGAATTTCCGTGTGAATTCGTCAATGTTTGGGAGTGAGGGATGCAGTAAAGAAGGATTAGTGGATCCGAAATGTGATTGTTGTATCCCAAAAGAAAATCCTGTCGTTTCCATAGAAACGTTACTCGATTTAGCAGGAAATGTCTTAGAACACATAGTACTCGTATTTCATAGCGACGGAATTTCCGTGTGAATTCGTCAATGTTTGGGAGTGAGGGATGCAGTAAAGAAGGGTTAGTGGATCACAAATGTGATTGTCGTATCCCAAAGGAAAATCCGGTCGTTTCCATAGAAACGTTACTCGATTTAGTAGGAAATGTCTTAGAACACATAGTACTCGTATTTCATAGCGACGCAATTTCCGTGTGAATTCGTCAATGTGTGGGAGTGAGGGATGCAGTAAAGAAGGATTAGTGGATCGGAAATGAGATTGTCGTATCCCAAAAGAAAATCCTGTCGTTTCCATAGAAACGTTACTCGATTTAGAAGGAAATGTCTTAGAACACATAGTACTCGTATTTCATAGCGACGGAATTTCCGTGTGAATTCTAAAATGTTTGGGAGTGAGGGATGCAGTTAAGGAGGATTAGTGGATCGGAAATGTGATTGTCGTATCCCAAAAAAAATCCTGTCGTTTCCACAGAAACGTTACTCGATTTAGAAGGAAATGTCTTAGAACACATAGTACTCGTGTTTCATAGCGACGAAATATCCGTGTGAATTCGTCAATGTTTGGGAGTGAGGGATGCAGTAAAGAACGATTAGTGGATCGGAAATGTGATTGTCGTATCCCAAAAAGAAAATCCTGTCGTTTCCATAGCAACGTTACTCGATTTAGAAGGAAATGTCTTAGAACACATAGTACTCGTATTTCATAGCGACGTAATTTCCGTGTGAATTCGTCAATGTTTGGGAGTGAGGGATGCAGTAAAGAAGGATTAGTGGATCGGAAATGAGATTGTCGTATCCCAAAACAGAATCCTGTCTTTTCCATAGAAACGTTACTCGATTTAGAAGGAAATGTCTTAGAACACATAGTACTCGTATTTCACAGCGACGGAATTTCCGTGTGAATTCTAAAATGTTTGGGAGTGAGGGATGCAGTAAAGAAGGATTAGTGGATCGGAAATGTGATTGTCGTATCCCAAAAAAAAAATCCTGTCGTTTGCATAGAAACGTTACTCGATTTAGAAGGAAATGTCTTAGAACACATAGTACTCGTATTTCATAGCGACGCAATTTCCGTGTGAATTCGTCAATGTGTGGGAGTGAGGGATGCAGTAAAGAAGGATTAGTGGATCTGAAATGAGATTGTCGTATCCCAAAAGAAAATCCTGTCGTTTCCATAGAAACGTTACTCGATTTAGAAGGAAATGTCTTAGAACACATAGTTCTCGTATTTCATAGCGACGCAATTTCCGTGTGAATTCGTTAATGTGTGGGAGTGGGGGATGCAGTAAAGAAGGATTAGTGGATCGGAAATGAGATTGTCGTATCCCAGAAGAAAATCCTGTCGTTTCCATAGAAACGTTACTCGATTTAGAAGGAAATGTCTTAGAACACATAGTACTCGTATTTCTTAGCGACGGAAGTTCCGTGTGATTTCGTCAATGTTTGGGAGTGAGGGATGCAGTAAAGAAGGATTAGTGGATCGGCAATGTGATTGTCGTACCCCAAAAGAAAATCCTGTCGTTTCCATAGAAACGTTACTCGATTTAAAAGGAAATGTCTTAGAACACATAGTACTCGTATTTCATAGCGACGCAATTTCCGTGTGAGTTCGTCAATGTGTGGGAGTGGGGGATGCAGTAAAGAAGGATTTGTGGATCGGAAATGAGATTGTCGTATCCCAAAAGAAAATCCTGTCTTTTCCATAGAAACGTTACTCGATTTTGAAGGAAATGTCTTAGAACACATAATACTCGTATTTAATAGCGACGCAATTTCCGTGTGAATTCGTCAATGTTTGGGAGTGAGGGATGCAGTAAAGAAGGATTAGTGGATCGGAAATGTGATTGTCGTATCCCAAAAGAAAATCCTGTCGTTTCCATAGAAACGTCACTCGATTTAGAAATAAATGTCTTAGAACACATAGTACTCGTATTTCATAGCGACGGAATTTCCGTGTGAATTCGTCAATGTTTGGGAGTGAGGGATGCTGTAAAGAAGGATTAGTGGATCGGTAATGTGATTGTAGTATCCCAAAAGAAAATCCTGTCGTTACCATAGAAACGTTACTCGATTTAGCAGGAAATGTCTTAGAACACATAGTACTCGCATTTCATAGCGACGGAATTTCCGTGTGAATTCGTCAATGTTTGGGAGTGAGGGAAGCAGTAAAGAAGGATTAGTGGATCGGAAATGTGATTGTCGTATCCCAAAGGAAAATCCTGTCGTTTCCATAGAAACGTTACTCGATTTAGAAGGAAATGTCTTAGAACACATAGTACTCGTATTTCATAGCGACGCAATTTCCGTGTGAATTCGTCAATGTGTGGGAGTGAGGGATGCAGTAAAGAAGGATTAGTGGATCGGAAATGAGATTGTCGTATCCCAAAAGAAAATCCTGTCGTTTCCATAGAAACGTTACTCGATTTAGAAGGAAATGTCTTAGAACACATAGTACTCGTATTTCATAGCGACGCAATTTCCGTGTGAATTCGTCAATGTTTGGGAGTGAGGGATGCAGTAAAGAAGGATTAGTGGATCGGAAATGTGATTGTCGTATCCCAAAGGAAAATCCTGTCGTTTCCATAGAAACGTTACTCGATTTAGAAGGAAATGTCTTAGAACACATAGTACTCGTATTTCATAGCGACGGAAGTTCTGTGTGAATTCGTCAATGTTTGAGAGTGAGGGATGCAGTAAAGAAGGATTAGTGGATCGGAAATGTGATTGTCGTATCCCAAAAGAAAATCCTGTCGTTTCCATAGAAACGTTACTCGATTTAGAAGGAAATGTCTTAGAACACATAGTACTCGTATTTCATAGCGACGGAATTTCCGTGTGAATTCGTCAATGTTTGGGAGTGAGGGATGCAGTAAAGAAGGATTAGTGGATCGGAAATGTGATTGTCGTATCCCAAAAGAAAATCCTGTCGTTTCCATAGAAACGTTAGTCGAGTTAGATGGAAATGTCTTAGAACACATAGTACTCGTATTTCATAGCGACGCAATTTCCGTGTGAATTCGTCAATGTGTGGGAGTGAGGGATGCAGTAAAGGAGGATTAGTGGATCGGAAATGTGATTGTCGTATCCCAAAAGAAAATCCTGTCGTTTCCATAGAAACGTTACTCGATTTAGAAGGAAATGTCTTAGAACACATAGTACTCGTATTTCATAGCGACGGAATTTCCGTGTGAATTCGTCAATGTTTGGGAGTGAGGGATGCAGTAAAGAAGGATTAGTGGATCGGAAATGAGATTGTCGTATCCCAAAAGAAAATCCTGTCGTTTACATAGAAACGTTACTCGATTTAGCAGGAAATGTCTTAGAACACATAGTACACGTATTTCATAGCGACGGAATTTCCGTGTGAATTCGTCAATGTTTGGGAGTGAGGGAAGCAGTAAAGAAGGATTAGTGGATCGGAAATGTGATTGTCGTATCCCAAAAAAAAATCCTGTCGCTTCCATAGAAACGTTACTCGATTTAGAAGGAAATGTCTTAGAACACATAGTACTCATATTTCATAGCGACGCAATTTCCGTGTGAATTCGTCAATGTGTGGGAGTGAGGGATGCAGTAAAGAAGGATTAGTGGATCTGAAATGAAATTGTCGTATCCCAAAAGAAAATCCTGTCGTTTCCATAGAAACGTTACTCGATTTAGAAGGAAATGTCTTAGAACACATAGTTCTCGTATTTCATAGCGACGCAATTTCCGTGTGAATTCGTTAATGTGTGGGAGTGAGGGATGCAGTAAAGAAGGATTAGTGGATCGGAAATGAGATTGTCGTATCCCAAAAGAAAATCCTGTCGTTTCCATAGAAACGTTACTCGATTTAGAAGGAAATGTCTTAGAACACATAGTACTTGTATTTCATAGCGACGGAAGTTCCGTGTGAATTCGTCAATGTTTGGGAGTGAGGGATGCAGTAAAGAAGGATTAGTGGATCGGAAATGTGATTGTCGTATCCCAAAAGAAAATCCTGTCGTTTCCATAGAAACGTTACTCGATTTAGAAGGAAATGTCTTAGAACACATAGTACTCGTATTTCATAGCGACGGAATTTCCGTGTGAATTCGTCAATGTTTGGGAGTGAGGGATGCAGTAAAGAAGGATTAGTGGATCGGAAATGTGATTGTCGTATCCCGAAAGAAAATCCTGTTATTTCCATAGAAACGTTACTCGATTTAGAAGGAAATGTCTTAGAACACATAGTACTCGTATTTCATAGCGACGCAATTTCCGTGTGAATTCGTCAATGTGTGGGAGTGAATGATGCAGTAAAGAAGGATTAGTGGATCGGAAATGTGATTGTCGTATCCCAAAAGAAAATCCTGTCGTTTCCATAGAAACGTTACTCGATTTAGAAGGAAATGTCTTAGAACACATAGTACTCGTATTTCATAGCGACGGAATTTCCGTGTGAATTCGTCAATGTTTGGGATTGTGGGATGCAGTAAAGAAGGATTAGTGGATCGGAAATGTGATTGTCGTATCCCAAAAGAAAATCCTGTCGTTTCCATAGAAACGTTACTCGATTTAAAAGGAAATGTCTTAGAACACATAGTACTCGTATTTCATAGCGACGCAATTTCCGTGTGAGTTTTTCAATGTGTGGGAGTGGGGGATGCAGTAAAGAAGGATTAGTGGATCGGAAATGAGATTGTCGTATCCCAAAAGAAAATCCTGTCGTTTCCATAGAAACGTTACTCGATTTAGAAGGAAATGTCTTAGAACACATAGTACTCGTATTTCATAGCGACGCAATTTCCGTGTGAATTCGTCAATGTTTGGGAGTGAGGGATGCAGTAAAGAAGGATTAGTGGATCGGAAATGTGATTGTCGTATCCCAAAAGAAAATCCTGTCGTTTCCATAGAAACGTTACTCGATTTAGAAATAAATGTCTTAGAACACATAGTACTCGTATTTCATAGCGACGGAATTTCCGTGTGAATTCGTCAATGTTTGGGAGTGAGGGATGCAGTAAAGAAGGATTAGTGGATCGGAAATGTGATTGTCATATCCCAAAAGAAAATCCTGTCGTTTCCATAGAAACGTTACTCGATTTAGCAGGAAATGTCTTAGAACACATAGTACTCGTATTTCATAGCGACGGAATTTCCGTGTGAATTCGTCAATGTTTGGGAGTGAGGGATGCAGTAAAGAAGGATTAGTGGATCGGAAATGTGATTGTCGTATCCCAAAGGAAAATCCTGTCGTTTCCATAGAAACGTTACTCGATTTAGAAGGAAATGTCTTAGAACACATAGTACTCGTATTTCATAGCGACGCAATTTCCGTGTGAATTCGTCAATGTGTGGGTGTGAGGGATGCAGTAAAGAAGGATTAGTGGATCGGAAATGTGATTGTCGTATCCCAAAAGAAAATCCTGTCGTTTCCATAGAAACGTTACTCGATTTAGAAGGAAATGTCTTAGAACACATAGTACTCGTATTTCATAGCGACGGAATTTCCGTGTGAATTCGTCAATGTTTGGGAGTGAGGGATGCCGTAAAGAAGGATTAGTGGATCGGAAATGTGATTGTCGTATCCCAAAAGAAAATCCTGTCGTTTCCATAGAAACGTTACTCGATTTAAAAGGAAATGTCTTAGAACACATAGTACTCGTATTTCATAGCGACGCAATTTCCGTGTGAGTTCGTCAATGTGTGGGAGTGGGGGATGCAGTAAAGAAGGATTAGTGGATCGGAAATGAGATTGTCGTATCCCAAAAGAAAATCCTGTCGTTTCCATAGAAACGTTACTCGATTTAGAAGGAAATGTCTTAGAACACATAGTACTCGTATTTCATAGCGACGCAATTTCCGTGTGAATTCGTCAATGTTTGGGAGTGAGGGATGCAGTAAAGAAGGATTAGTGGATCGGAAATGTGATTGTCGTATCCCAAAAGAAAATCCTGTCGTTTCCATAGAAACGTTACCCGATTTAGAAATAAATGTCTTAGAACACATAGTACTCGTATTTCATAGCGACGGAATTTCCGTGTGAATTCGTCAATGTTTGGGAGTGAGGGATGCAGTAAAGAAGGATTAGTGGATCGGAAATGTGATTGTCGTATCCCAAAAGAAAATCCTGTCGTTTACATAGAAACGTTACTCGATTTAGCAGGAAATGTCTTAGAACACATAGTACTCGTATTTCATAGCGACGGAATTTCCGTGTGAATTCGTCAATGTTTGGGAGTGAGGGAAGCAGTAAAGAAGGATTAGTGGATCGGAAATGTGATTGTCGTATCCCAAAAAAAAAATCCTGTCGCTTCCATAGAAACGTTACTCGATTTAGAAGGAAATGTCTTAGAACACATAGTACTCGTATTTCATAGCGACGCAATTTCCGTGTGAATTCGTCAATGTGTGGGAGTGAGGGATGCAGTAAAGAAGGATTAGTGGATCTGAAATGAAATTGTCGTATCCCAAAAGAAAATCCTGTCGTTTCCATAGAAACGTTACTCGATTTAGAAGGAAATGTCTTAGAACACATAGTTCTCGTATTTCATAGCGACGCAATTTCCGTGTGAATTCGTTAATGTGTGGGAGTGAGGGATGCAGTAAAGAAGGATTAGTGGATCGGAAATGAGATTGTCGTATCCCAAAAGAAAATCCTGTCGTTTCCATAGAAACGTTACTCGATTTAGAAGGAAATGTCTTAGAACACATAGTACTTGTATTTCATAGCGACGGAAGTTCCGTGTGAATTCGTCAATGTTTGGGAGTGAGGGATGCAGTAAAGAAGGATTAGTGGATCGGAAATGTGATTGTCGTATCCCAAAAGAAAATCCTGTCGTTTCCATAGAAACGTTACTCGATTTAGAAGGAAATGTCTTAGAACACATAGTACTCGTATTTCATAGCGACGGAATTTCCGTGTGAATTCGTCAATGTTTGGGAGTGAGGGATGCAGTAAAGAAGGATTAGTGGATCGGAAATGTGATTGTCGTATCCCGAAAGAAAATCCTGTTATTTCCATAGAAACGTTACTCGATTTAGAAGGAAATGTCTTGGAACACATTGTACTCGTATTTCATAGCGACGCAATTTCCGTGTGAATTCGTCAATGTGTGGGAGTGAGGGATGCAGTAAAGAAGGATTAGTGGATCGGAAATGTGATTGTCGTATCCCAAAAGAAAATCCTGTCGTTTCCATAGAAACGTTACTCGATTTAGAAGGAAATGTCTTAGAACACATAGTACTCGTATTTCATAGCGACGGATTTTCCGTGTGAATTCGTCAATGTTTGGGATTGAGGGATGCAGTAAAAAAGGATTAGTGGATCGGAAATGTGATTGTCGTATCCCAAAAGAAAATCCTGTCGTTTCCATAGAAACGTTACTCGATTTAAAAGGAAATGTCTTAGAACACATAGTACTCGTATTTCATAGCGACGCAATTTCCGTGTGAGTTCTTCAATGTGTTGGAGTTGGGGATGCTGTAAAGAAGGATTAGTGGATCGGAAATGAGATTGTCGTATCCCAAAAGAAAATCCTGTCGTTTCCATAGAAACGTTACTCGATTTAGAAGGAAATGTCTTAGAACACATAGTACTCGTATTTCATAGCGACGCAATTTCCGTGTGAATTCGTCAATGTTTGGGAGTGAGGGATGCAGTAAAGAAGGATTAGTGGATCGGAAATGAGATTGTCGTATCCCAAAAGAAAATCCTGTCGTTTCCATAGAAACGTTACTCGATTTAGAAATAAATGTCTTAGAACACATAGTACTCGTATTTCATAGCGACGGAATTTCCGTGTGAATTCGTCAATGTTTGGGAGTGAGGGATGCAGTAAAGAAGGATTAGTGGATCGGAAATGTGATTGTCATATCCCAAAAGATAATCCTGTCGTTTCCATAGAAACGTTACTCGATTTAGCAGGAAATGTCTTAGAACACATAGTACTCGTATTTCATAGCGACGGAATTTCCGTGTGAATTCGTCAATGTTTGGGAGTGAGGGATGCAGTAAAGAAGGATTAGTGGATCGGAAATGTGATTGTCGTATCCCAAAGGAAAATCCTGTCGTTTCCATAGAAACGTTACTCGATATAGAAGGAAATGTCTTAGAACACATAGTACTCGTATTTCATAGCGACGCAACTTCCGTGTGAATTCATCAATGTGTGGGAGTGAGGGATGCAGTAGAGAAGGATTAGTGGATCGGAAATGAGATTGTCGTATCCCAAAAGAAAATCCTGTCGTTTCCATAGAAACGTTACTCGATTTAGAAGGAAATGTCTTAGAACACATAGTACTCGTATTTCATAGCGACGCAATTTCCGTGTGAATTCGTCAATGTGTGGGAGTGAGGGATGCAGTAAAGAAGGATTAGTGGATCGGAAATGAGATTGTAGTATCCCAAAAGAAAATCCTGTCGTTTCCATAGAAACGTTACTCGATTTAGAAGGAAATGTCTTAGAACACATAGTACTTGTATTTCATAGCGACGGAAGTTCCGTGTGAATTCGTCTATGTTTGGGAGTGAGGGATGCAGTAAAGAAGGATTAGTGGATCGGAAATGTGATTGTCGTATTCCAAAAGAAAATCCTGTCGTTTCCATAGAAACGTTACTCGATTTAGAAGGAAATGTCTTAGAACACATAGTACTCGTATTTCATAGCGACGGAATTTCCGTGTGAATTCGTCAATGTTTGGGAGTGAGGGATGCAGTAAAGAAGGATTAGTGGATCGGAAATGTGATTGTCGTATCCCAAAAGAAAATCCTGTCGTTTCCATAGAAACGTTACTCGAGTTAGAAGGAAATGTCTTAGAACACATAGTACTCGTATTTCATAGCGACGCAATTTCCGTGTGAATTCGTCAATGTGTGGGAGTGAGGGATGCAGTAAAGAAGGATTAGTGGATCGGAAATGTGATTGTCGTATCCCAAAAGAAAATCCTGTCGTTTCCATAGAAACGTTACTCGATTTAGAAGGAAATGTCTTAGAACACATAGTACTCGTATTTCATAGCGACGGAATTTCCGTGTGAATTCGTCAATGTTTGGGAGTGAGGGATGCAGTAAAGAAGGATTAGTGGATCGGAAATGTGATTGTCGTATCCCAAAAGAAAATCCTGTCGTTTCCATAGAAACGTTACTCGATTTAAAAGGAAATGTCTTAGAACACATAGTACTCGTATTTCATAGCGACGCAATTTCCGTGTGAGTTCGTCAATGTGTGGGAGTGGGGGATGCAGTAAAGAAGGATTAGTGGATCGGAAATGAGATTGTCGTATCCCAAAAGAAAATCCTGTCGTTTCCATAGAAACGTTACTCGATTTAGAAGGAAATGTCTTAGAACACATAGTACTCGTATTTCATAGCGACGCAATTTCCGTGTGAATTCGTCAATGTTTGGGAGTGAGGGATGCAGTAAAGAAGGATTAGTGGATCGGAAATGTGATTGTCGTATCCCAAAAGAAAATCCTGTCGTTTCCATAGAAACGTTACCCGATTTAGAAATAAATGTCTTAGAACACATAGTACTCGTATTTCATAGCGACGGAATTTCCGTGTGAATTCGTCAATGTTTGGGAGTGAGGGATGCAGTAAAGAAGGATTAGTGGATCGGAAATGTGATTGTCGTATCCCAAAAGAAAATCCTGTCGTTTCCATAGAAACGTTACTCGATTTAGCAGGAAATGTCTTAGAACACATAGTACTCGTATTTCATTACGACGGAATTTCCGTGTGAATTCGTCAATGTTTGGGAGTGAGGGAAGCAGTAAAGAAGGATTAGTGGATCGGAAATGTGATTGTCGTATCCCAAAAAAAAAATCCTGTCGTTTCCATAGAAACGTTACTCGATTTAGAAGGAAATGTCTTAGAACACATAGTACTCGTATTTCATAGCGACGCAATTTCCGTGTGAATTCGTCAATGTGTGGGAGTGAGGGATGCAGTAAAGAAGGATTAGTGGATCTGAAATGAGATTGTCGTATCCCAAAAGAAAATCCTGTCGTTTCCATAGAAACGTTACTCGATTTAGAAGGAAATGTCTTAGCACACATAGTACTTGTATTTCATAGCGACGGAAGTTCCGTGTGAATTCGTCTATGTTTGGGAGTGAGGGATGCAGTAAAGAAGGATTAGTGGATCGGAAATGTGATTGTCGTATCCCAAAAGAAAATCCTGTCGTTTCCATAGAAACGTTACTCGATTTAGAAGGAAATGTCTCAGAACACATAGTACTCGTATTTCATAGCGACGGAATTTCCGTGTGAATTCGTCAATGTTTGGGAGTGAGGGATGCAGTAAAGAAGGATTAGTGGATCGGAAATGTGATTGTCGTATCCCAAAAGAAAATCCTGTTATTTCCATAGAAACGTTACTCGATTTAGAAGGAAATGTCTTAGAACACATAGTACTGGTATTTCATAGCGACGCAATTTCCGTGTGAATTCGTCAATGTGTGGGAGTGAGGGATGCAGTAAAGAAGGATTAGTGGATCGGAAATGTGATTGTCGTATCCCAAAAGTAAATCCTGTCGTTTCCATAGAAACGTTACTCGTTTTAGAAGGAAATGTCTTAGAACACATAGTACTCGTATTTCATAGCGACGCAATTTCCGTGTGAATTCGTCAATGTTTGGGATTGAGGGATGCAGTAAAGAAGGATTAGTGGATCGGAAATGTGATTGTCGTATCCCAAAAGAAAATCCTGTCGTTTCCATAGAAACGTTACTCGATTTAAAAGGAAATGTCTTAGAACACATAGTACTCGTATTTCATAGCGACGCAATTTCCGTGTGAGTTCTTCAATGTGTGGGAGTGGGGGATGCAGTAAAGAAGGATTAGTGGATCGGAAATGAGATTGTCGTATCCCAAAAGAAAATCCTGTCGTTTCCATAGAAACGTTACTCGATTTAGAAGGAAATGTCTTAGAACACATAGTACTCGTATTTCATAGCGACGCAATTTCCGTGTGAATTCGTCAATGTTTGGGAATGAGGGATGCAGTAAAGAACGATTAGTGGATCGGAAATGTGATTGTCGTATCCCAAAAGAAAATCCTGTCGTTTCCATAGAAACGTTACTCGATTTAGAAATAAATGTCTTAGAACACATAGTACTCGTATTTCATAGCAACGGAATTTCCGTGTGAATTCGTCAATGTTTGGGAGTGAGGGATGCAGTAAAGAAGGATTAGTGGATCGGAAATGTGATTGTCATATCCCAAAAGAAAATCCTGTCGTTTCCATAGAAACGTTACTCGATTTAGCAGGAAATGTCTTAGAACACATAGTACTCGTATTTCATAGCGACGGAATTTCCGTGTGAATTCGTCAATGTTTGGGAGTGAGGGATGCAGTAAAGAAGGATTAGTGGATCGGAAATGTGATTGTCGTATCCCAAAGGAAAATCCTGTCGTTTCCATAGAAACGTTACTCGATTTAGAAGGAAATGTCTTAGAACACATAGTACTCGTATTTCATAGCGACGCAATTTCCGTGTGAATTCGTCAATGTGTGGGAGTGAGGGATGCAGTAGAGAAGGATTAGTGGATCGGAAATGAGATTGTCGTATCCCAAAAGAAAATCCTGTTATTTCCATAGAAACGTTACTCGATTTAGAAGGAAATGTCTTAGAACACATAGTACTGGTATTTCATAGCGACGCAATTTCCGTGTGAATTCGTCAATGTGTGGGAGTGAGGGATGCAGTAAAGAAGGATTAGTGGATCGGAAATGTGATTGTCGTATCCCAAAAGTAAATCCTGTCGTTTCCATAGAAACGTTACTCGTTTTAGAAGGAAATGTCTTAGAACACATAGTACTCGTATTTCATAGCGACGGAATTTCCGTGTGAATTCGTCAATGTTTGGGATTGAGGGATGCAGTAAAGAAGGATTAGTGGATCGGAAATGTGATTGTCGTATCCCAAAAGAAAATCCTGTCGTTTCCATAGAAACGTTACTCGATTTAAAAGGAAATGTCTTAGAACACATAGTACTCGTATTTCATAGCGACGCAATTTCCGTGTGAGTTCTTCAATGTGTGGGAGTGGGGGATGCAGTAAAGAAGGATTAGTGGATCGGAAATGAGATTGTCGTATCCCAAAAGAAAATCCTGTCGTTTCCATAGAAACGTTACTCGATTTAGAAGGAAATGTCTTAGAACACATAGTACTCGTATTTCATAGCGACGCAATTTCCGTGTGAATTCGTCAATGTTTGGGAGTGAGGGATGCAGTAAAGAACGATTAGTGGATCGGAAATGTGATTGTCGTATCCCAAAAGAAAATCCTGTCGTTTCCATAGAAACGTTACTCGATTTAGAAATAAATGTCTTAGAACACATAGTACTCGTATTTCATAGCAACGGAATTTCCGTGTGAATTCGTCAATGTTTGGGAGTGAGGGATGCAGTAAAGAAGGATTAGTGGATCGGAAATGTGATTGTCATATCCCAAAAGAAAATCCTGTCGTTTCCATAGAAACGTTACTCGATTTAGCAGGAAATGTCTTAGAACACATAGTACTCGTATTTCATAGCGACGGAATTTCCGTGTGAATTCGTCAATGTTTGGGAGTGAGGGATGCAGTAAAGAAGGATTAGTGGATCGGAAATGTGATTGTCGTATCCCAAAGGAAAATCCTGTCGTTTCCATAGAAACGTTACTCGATTTAGAAGGAAATGTCTTAGAACACATAGTACTCGTATTTCATAGCGACGCAATTTCCGTGTGAATTCGTCAATGTGTGGGAGTGAGGGATGCAGTAGAGAAGGATTAGTGGATCGGAAATGAGATTGTCGTATCCCAAAAGAAAATCCTGTTATTTCCATAGAAACGTTACTCGATTTAGAAGGAAATGTCTTAGAACACATAGTACTGGTATTTCATAGCGACGCAATTTCCGTGTGAATTTGTCAATGTGTGGGAGTGAGGGATGCAGTAAAGAAGGATTAGTGGATCGGAAATGTGATTGTCGTATCCCAAAAGAAAATCCTGTCGTTTCCATAGAAACGTTACTCGATTTAGAAGGAAATGTCTTAGAACACATAGTACTCGTATTTCATAGCGACGGAATTTCCGTGTGAATTCGTCAATGTTTGGGATTGAGGGATGCAGTAAAGAAGGATTAGTGGATCGGAAATGTGATTGTCGTATCCCAAAAGAAAATCCTGTCGTTTCCATAGAAACGTTACTCGATTTAAAAGGAAATGTCTTAGAACACATAGTACTCGTATTTCATAGCGACGCAATTTCCGTGTGAGTTCTTCAATGTGTGGGAGTGGGGGATGCAGTAAAGAAGGATTAGTGGATCGGAAATGAGATTGTCGTATCCCAAAAGAAAATCCTGTCGTTTCCATAGAAACGTTACTCGATTTAGAAGGAAATGTCTTAGAACACATAGTACTCGTATTTCATAGCGACGCAATTTCCGTGTGAATTCGTCAATGTTTGGGAGTGAGGGATGCAGTAAAGAAGGATTAGTGGATCGGAAATGTGATTGTCGTATCCCAAAAGAAAATCCTGTCGTTTCCATAGAAACGTTACTCGATTTAGAAATAAATGTCTTAGAACACATAGTACTCGTATTTCATAGCGACGGAATTTCCGTGTGAATTCGTCAATGTTTGGGAGTGAGGGATGCAGTAAAGAAGGATTAGTGGATCGGAAATGTGATTGTCATATCCCAAAAGAAAATCCTGTCGTTTCCGTAGAAACGTTACTCGATTTAGCAGGAAATGTCTTAGAACACATAGTACTCGTATTTCATAGCGACGGAATTTCCGTGTGAATTCGTCAATGTTTGGGAGTGAGGGATGCAGTAAAGAAGGATTAGTGGATCGGAAATGTGATTGTCGTATCCCAAAGGAAAATCCTGTCGTTTCCATAGAAAAGTTACTCGATTTAGAAGGAAATGTCTTAGAACACATAGTACTCGTATTTCATAGCGACGGAATTTCCGTGTGAATTCGTCAATGTGTGGGAGTGAGGGATGCAGTAGAGAAGGATTAGTGGATCGGAAATGAGATTGTCGTATCCCAAAAGAAAATCCTGTCGTTTCCATAGAAACGTTACTCGATTTAGAAGGAAATGTCTTAGAACACATAGTACTCGTATTTCATAGCGACGCAATTTCCGTGTGAATTCGTCAATGTGTGGGAGTGAGGGATGCAGTAAAGAAGGATTAGTGGATCGGAAATGAGATTGTCGTATCCCAAAAGAAAATCCTGTCGTTTCCGTAGAAACGTTACTCGATTTAGACGGAAATGTCTTAGAACACATAGTACTTGTATTTCATAGCGACGGAAGTTCCGTGTGAATTCGTCAATGTTTGGGAGTGAGGGATGCAGTAAAGAAGGATTAGTGGATCGGAAATGTGATTGTCGTATCCCAAAAGAAAATCCTGTCGTTTCCATAGAAACGTTACTCGATTTAGAAGGAAGTGTCTTAGAACACATAGTACTCGTATTTCATAGCGACGGAATTTCCGTGTGAATTCGTCAATGTTTGGGAGTGAGGGATGCAGTAAAGAAGGATTAGTGGATCGGAAATGTGATTGTCGTATCCCAAAAGAAAATCCTGTTATTTCCATAGAAACGTTACTCGATTTAGAAGGAAATGTCTTAGAACACATAGTACTCGTATTTCATAGCGACGCAATTTCCGTGTGAATTCGTCAATGTGTAGGAGTGAGGGATGCAGTAAAGAAGGATTAGTGGATCGGAAATGTGATTGTCGTATCCCAAAAGAAAATCCTGTCGTTTCCATAGAAACGTTACTCGATTTAGAAGGAAATGTCTTAGAACACATAGTACTCGTATTTCATAGCGACGGAATTTCCGTGTGAATTCGTCAATATTTGGGATTGAGGGATGCAGTAAAGAAGGATTAGTGGATCGGAAATGTGATTGTCGTATCCCAAAAGAAAATGCTGTCGTTTCCATAGAAACGTTACTCGATTTAAAAGGAAATGTCTTAGAACACATAGTACTCGTATTTCATAGCGACGCAATTTCCGTGTGAGTTCTTCAATGTGTGGGAGTGGGGGATGCAGTAAAGAAGGATTAGTGGATCGGAAATGAGATTGTCGTATCCCAAAAGAAAATCCTGTCGTTTCCATAGAAACGTTACTCGATTTAGAAGGAAATGTCTTAGAACACATAGTACTAGTATTTCATAGCGACGCAATTTCCGTGTGAATTCGTCAATGTTTGGGAGTGAGGGATGCAGTAAAGAAGGATTAGTGGATCGGAAATGTGATTGTCGTATCCCAAAAGAAAATCCTGTCGTTTCCATAGAAACGTTACTCGATTTAGAAAAAAATGTCTTAGAACACATAGCACTCGTATTTCATAGCGACGGAATTTCCGTGTGAATTCGTCAATGTTTGGGAGTGAGGGATGCAGTAAAGAAGGATTAGTGGATCGGAAATGTGATTGTCGTATCCCAAAAGAAAATCCTGTCGTTTCCATAGAAACGTTACTCGATTTAGAAGGAAATGTCTTAGAACACATAGTACTCGTATTTCATAGCGACGGAATATCCGTGTGAATTCGTCAATGTTTGGGAGTGAGGGATGCAGTAAAGAAGGATTAGTGGATCGGAAATGTGATTGTCGTATCCCAAAAGAAAATCCTGTCGTTTCCATAGAAACGTTACTCGAGTTAGAAGGAAATGTCTTAGAACACATAGTACTCGTATTTCATAGCGACGCAATTTCCGTGTGAATTCGTCAATGTGTGGGAGTGAGGGATGCAGTAAAGAAGGATTAGTGGATCGGAAATGTGATTGTCGTATCCCAAAAGAAAATCCTGTCGTTTCCATAGAAACGTTACTCGATTTAGAATTAAATGTCTTAGAACACATAGTACTCGTATTTCATAGCGACGGAATTTCCGTGTGAATTCGTCAATGTTTGGGAGTGAGGGATGCAGTAAAGAAGGATTAGTGGATCGGAAATGTGATTGTCGTATCCCAAAAGAAAATCCTGTCGTTTCCATAGAAACGTTACTCGATTTAAAAGGAAATGTTTTAGAACACATAGTACTCGTATTTCATAGCGACGCAATTTCCGTGTGAGTTCGTCAATGTGTGGGAGTGGGGGATGCAGTAAAGAAGGATTAGTCTATCGGAAATGAGATTGTCGTATCCCAAAAGAAAATCCTGTCGTTTCCATAGAAACGTTACTCGATTTAGAAGGAAATGTCTTAGAACACACAGTACTCGTATTTCATAGCGACGCAATTTTCGTGTGAATTCGTCAATGTTTGGGAGTGAGGGATGCAGTAAAGAACGATTAGTGGATCGGAAATGTGATTGTCGTATCCCAAAAGAAAATCCTGTCGTTTCCATAGAAACGTTACTCGATTTAGAAATAAATGTCTTAGAACACATAGTACTCGTATTTCATAGCGACGGAATTTCCGTGTGAATTCGTCAATGTTTGGGAGTGAGGGATGCAGTAAAGAAGGATTAGTGGATCGGAAATGTGATTGTCGTATCCCAAAAGAAAATCCTGTCGTTTCCATAGAAACGTTACTCGATTTAGCAGGAAATGTCTTAGAACACATAGTACTCGTATTTCATAGCGACGGAATTTCCGTGTGAATTCGTCAATGTTTGGGAGTGAGGGATGCAGTAAAGAAGGATTAGTGGATCGAAAATGTGATTGTCGTATCCCAAAGGAAAATCCTGTCGTTTCCATTGAAACGTTACTCGATTTAGAAGGAAATGTCTTAGAACACATAGTACTCGTATTTCATAGCGACGCAATTTCCGTGTGAATTCGTCAATGTGTGGGAGTGAGGGATGCAGTAAAGAAGGATTAGTGGATCGGAAATGAGATTGTCGTATCCCAGAAGAAAATCCTGTCGTTTCCATAGAAACGTTACTCGATTTAGAAGGAAATGTCTTAGAACACATAGTACTCGTATTTCATAGCGACCGAATTTCCGTGTGAATTCGTCAATGTTTGGGAGTGAGGGATGCAGTAAAGAAGGATTAGTGGATCGGAAATGTGATTGTCGTATCCCAAAAAAAATCGTGTCGTTTCCATAGAAACGTTACACGATTTAGAAGGAAATGTCTTAGAACACATAGTACTCGTATTTCATAGCGACGCAATTTCCGTGTGAATTCGTCAATGTGTGGGAGTGAGGGATGCAGTAAAGAAGGATTAGTGGATCGGAAATGTGATTGTCGTATCCCAAAGGAAAATCCTGTCGTTTCCATAGAAACGTTACTCGATTTAGAAGGAAATGTCTTAGAACACATAGTACTCGTATTTCATAGCGACGCAATTTCCGTGTGAATTCGTCAATGTGTGGGAGTGAGGAATGCAGTAAAGAAGGATTAGTGGATCGGAAATGAGATTGTCGTATCCCAAAAGAAAATCCTGTCGTTTCCATAGAAACGTTACTCGATTTAGAAGGAAATGTCTTAGAACACATAGTACTCGTATTTCATAGCGACGGAATTTCCGTGTGAATTCGTCAATGTTTGGGAGTGAGGGATGCAGTAAAGAAGGATTAGTGGATCGGAAATGTGATTGTCGTATCTCAAAAGAAAATCCTGTCGTTTCCATAGAAACGTTACTCGATTTAGAAGGAAATGTCTTAGAACACATAGTACTCGTATTTCATGGCGACGGAATTTCCGTGTGAATTCGTCAATGTTTGGGAGTGAGGGATGCAGTAAAGAAGGATTAGTGGATCGGAAATGTGATTGTCATATCCCAAAAGAAAATCCTGTCGTTTCCATAGAAACGTTACTCGATTTAGAAGGAAATGTCTTAGAACACATAGTACTCGTATATCATAGCGACGCAACTTCCGTGTGAATTCGTCAATGTGTGGGAGTGAGGGATGCAGTAAAGAAGGATTAGTGAATCGGAAATGAGATTGGCGTATCCCAAAAGAAAATCCTGTTGCTTCCATAGAAACATTACTCAATTTAGAAGGAAATGTCTTAGAACACATAGTTCTCGTATTTCATAGCGACGCAATTTCCGCGTGAATTCGTCAATGTGTGGGAGTGAGGGATGCAGTAAAGAAGGATTAGTGGATCGGAAATGTGATTGTCGTATCCCAAAAGAAATTCCTGTCGTTTCCATAGAAACTTTACTCGATTTAGAAGGAAATGTCTTAGAACACATAGTACTCGTATTTCATAACGACGCAATTTCCGTGTGAATTCGTCAATGTTAGGGAGTGAGGGATGCAATAAAGAAGGATTAGTGGATCGGAAATGAGATTTTCGTATCCCAAAAGATAATCCTGTCGTTTCCATAGAAACGTTACTCGATTTAGAAGGAAATGTATTAGAACACATAGTACTCGTATTTCATAGCAACGCAATTTACGTGTGAATTCGTGAATGTGTGGGAGTGAGGGATGCAGTAAAGAAGGATTAGTGGATCGGAAATGAGATTGTCGTATCCCAAAAGAAAATCCTGTCGTTTCCATAGAAAAGTTACTCGATTTAGAAGGAAATGTCTTAGAAAACATGGTACTCGTATATCATAGCGACGGAATTTCCGTGTGAATTCGTCAATGTGTGGTAGTGAGGCATGCAGTAAACAAATATTAGTGGATCGGAAATGTGATTGTCGTATCCCAAAAGAAAATCCTGTCGTTTCCATAGAAACGTCACTCGATTTAGAAGGAAATGTCTTAGAACACATAGTACTCATATTTCATAGCGACGCAATTTCCGTCTGAATTCGTCAATGTGTGGGAGTGAGGGATGCAGTAAACAAGGATTAGTGGATCGGAAATGAGATTGTCGTATCCCAAAAGAAAATCCTGTCGTTTCCATAGAAACGTTACTCGATTTAGAAGGAAATGTCTTAGAACACATAGTACTCGTATTTCATAGCGACGGAATATCCGTGTGAATTCGTCAATGTTTGGGAGTGAGGGATGCAGTAAAGAAGGATTAGTGGATCGGAAATGTGATTGTCGTATCCCAAAAGAAAATCCTGTCGTTTCCATAGAAACGTTACTCGATTTAGAAGGAAATGTCTTAGAACACATAGTACTCGTATTTCATAGCGACGCAATTTCCGTGTGAATTCGTCAATGTGTGGGAGTGAGGGATGCAGTAAAGAAGGATTAGTGGATCGGAAATGTGATTGTCGTATCCCAAAAGAAAATCCTGTCGTTTCCATAGAAAGGTTACTCGATTTAGAAGAAAATGTCTTAGAACACATAGTACTCGTATTTCATAGCGACGGAATTTCCGTATGAATTCGTCAATGTTTGGGAGTGAGGGATGCAGTAAAGAAGGATTAGTGGATCGGAAATGTGATTGTCGTATCTCAAAAGAAAATCCTGTCGTTTCCATAGAAACGTTACTCGATTTAAAAGGAAATGTCTTAGAACACATAGTACTCGTATTTCATAGCGACGCAATTTCCGTGTGAGTTAGTCAATGTGTGGGAGTGGGGGATGCAGTAAAGAAGGATTAGTGGATCGGAAATGAGATTGTCGTATCCCAAAAGAAAATCCTGTCGTTTCCATAGAAACGTTACTCGATTTAGAAGGAAATGTCTTAGAACACATAGTACTCGTATTTAATAGCGACGCAATTTCCGTGTGAATTCGTCAATGTTTGGGAGTGAGGGATGCAGTAAAGAAGGATTAGTGGATCGGAAATGTGATTGTCGTATCCCAAAAGAAAATCCTGTCGTTTTCATAGAAACGTTACTCGATTTAGAAATAAATGTCTTAGAACACATAGTACTCGTATTTCATAGCGACGGAATTTGAGTGTGAATTCGTCAATGTTTGGGAGTGAGGGATGCAGTAAAGAAGGATTAGTGGATCGGAAATGTGATTGTCGTATCCCAAAAGAAAATCCTGTCGTTTCCATAGAAACGTTACTCGATTTAGCAGGAAATGTCTTAGAACACATAGTACTCGTATTTCATAGCGACGGAATTTCCGTGTGAATTCGTCAATGTTTGGGAGTGAGGGATGCAGTAAAGAAGGATTAGTGGATCGGAAATGTGATTGTCGTATCCCAAAAGAAAATCCTGTCGTTTCCATAGAAACGTTACTCGATTTAGAAGGAAATGTCTTAGAACACATAGTACTTGTATTTCATAGCGACGGAAGTTCCGTGTGAATTCGTCAATGTTTGGGAGTGAGGGATGCAGTAAAGAAGGATTAGTGGATCGGAAATGTGATTGTCGTATCCCAAAAGAAAATCCTGTCGTTTCCATAGAAACGTTACTCGATTTTGAAGGAAATGTCTTAGAACACATAGTACTCGTATTTCATAGCGACGGAATTTCCGTGTGAATTCGTCAATGTTTGGGAGTGAGGGATGCAGTAAAGAAGGATTAGTGGATCGGAAAAATGATTGTCATATCCCAAAAGAAAATCCTGTCGTTTCCATAGAAACGTTACTCGATTTAAAAGGAAATGTCTTAGAACACATAGTACTCGTATTTCATAGCGACGCAATTTCCGTGTGAGTTCGTCAATGTGTGGGAGTGGGGGATGCAGTAAAGAAGGATTAGTGGATCGGAAATGAGATTGTCGTATCCCAAAAGAAAATCCTGTCGTTTCCATAGAAATGTTACTCGATTTAGAAGGAAATGTCTTAGAACACATAGTACTCGTATTTCATAGCGACGCAATTTCCGTGTGAATTCGTCAATGTTTGGGAGTGAGGGATGCAGTAAAGAAGGATTAGTGGATCGGAAATGTGATTGTCGTATCCCAAAAGAAAATCCTGTCGTTTCCATAGAAACGTTACTCGATTTAGAAATAAATGTCTTAGAAAACATAGTACACGTATTTCATAGCGACGGAATTTCCGTGTGAATTCGTCAATGTTTGGGAGTGAGGGATGCAGTAAAGAAGGATTAGTGGATCGGAAAAGTGATTGTCGTATCCCAAAAGAAAATCCTGTCGTTTCCATAGAAACGTTACTCGATTTAGCAGGAAATGTCTTAGAACACATAGTACTCGTATTTCATAGCGACGGAATTTCCGTGTGAATTCGTCAATGTTTGGGAGTGAGGGATGCAGTAAAGAAGGATTAGTGGATCGGAAATGTGATTGTCGTATCCCAAAGGAAAATCCTGTCGTTTCCATAGAAACGTTACTCGATTTAGAAGGAAATGTCTTAGAACACATAGTACTCGTATTTCATAGCGACGCAATTTCCGTGTGAATTCGTCAATGTGTGGGAGTGAGGGATGCAGTAAAGAAGGATTAGTGGATCGGAAATGAGATTGTCGTATCCCAAAAGAAAATCCTGTCGTTTCCATAGAAACGTTACTCGATTTAGAAGGAAATGTCTTAGAACACATAGTACTCGTATTTCATAGCGACGGAATTTCCGTGTGAATTCTAAAACGTTTGGGAGTGAGGGATGCAGTAAAGAAGGATTAGTGGATCGGAAATGTGATTGTCGTATCCCAAAAAATATCCTGTCGTTTCCATAGAAACGTTACTCGATTTAGAAGGAAATGTCTTAGAACACATAGTACTCGTATTTCATAGCGATGCAATTTCCGTCTGAATTCGTCAATGTGTGGGAGTGAGGGATGCAGTAAACAAGGATTAGTGGATCGGAAATGAGATTGTCGTATCCCAAAAGAAAATCCTGTCGTTTCCATAGAAACGTTACTCGATTTAGAAGGAAATGTCTTAGAACACATAGTACTCGTATTTCATAGCGACGGAATTTCCGTGTGAATTCGTCAATGTTTGGGAGTGAGGGATGCAGTAAATAAGGATTGGTGGATCGGAAATGTGATTGTCGTATCCCAAAAGAAAATCCTGTCGTTCCCATAGAAACGTTACTCGATTTAGAAGGAAATGTCTTAGAACATATAGTACTCGTATTTCATAGCGACGCACTTTCCGTGTGAATTCGTCAATGTGTGGGAGTGAGGGATGCAGTAAAGAAGGATTAGTGGATCGGAAATGTGATTGTCGTATCCCAAAAGAAAATCCTGTCGTTTCCATAGAAACGTTACTCGATTTAGATGGAATTGTCTTAGAACACATAGTACTCGTATTTCATAGCGACGGAATTTCCGTGTGAATTCGTCAATGTTTGGGAGTGAGGGATGCAGTAAATAAGGATTAGTGGATCGGAAATGTGATTCTCGTAACCCAAAAGAAAATCCTGTCGTTTCCATAGAAACGTTACTCGATTTAGAAGGAAATGTCTTAGAACACATAGTACTCGTATTTCATAGCGACCGAATTTCCGTGTGAATTCGTCAATGTTTGGAAGTGAGGGATGCAGTAAAGAAGGATTAGTGGATCGGAAATGTGATTGTCGTATCCCAAAAGAAAATCCTGTCGTTTCCATAGAAACGTTACTCGATTTAAAAGGAAATGTCTTAGAACACATAGTACTCGTATTTCATAACTACGCAATTTCCGTGTGAGTTCGTCAATGTGTGGGAGTGGGGGATGCAGTAAAGAAGGATTAGTGGATCGGAAATGAGATTGTCGTATCCCAAAAGAAAATCCTGTCGTTTCCATAGAAACGTTACTCGATTTAGAAGGAAATGTCTTAGAACACATAGTACTCGTATTTCATAGCGACGCAATTTCCGTGTGAATTCGTCAATGTTTGGGAGTGAGGGATGCAGTAAAGAAGGATTAGTGGATCGGAAATGTGATTGTCGTATCCCAAAAGAAAATCCTGTCGTTTCCATTGAAACGTTACTCGATTTAGCAGGAAATGTCTTAGAACACATAGTACTCGTATTTCATAGCGACGGAATTTCCGTGTGAATTCTAAAACGTTTGGGAGTGAGGGATGCAGTAAAGAAGGATTAGTGGATCGGAAATGTGATTGTCGTATCCCAAAAGAAAATCCTGTCGTTTCCATAGAAACGTTACTCGATTTAAAAGGAAATGTCTTAGAACACATAGTACTCGTATTTCATAGCGACGCAATTTCCGTGTGAGTTCGTCAATGTGTGGGAGTGGGGGATGCAGTAAAGAAGGATTAGTGGATCGGAAATGAGATTGTCGTATCCCAAAAGAAAATCCTGTCGTTTCCATAGAAACGTTACTCGATTTAGAAGGAAATGTCGTAGAACACATAGTACTCGTATTTAATAGCGACGCAATTTCCGTGTGAATTCGTCAATGTTTGGGAGTGAGGGATGCAGTAAAGAAGGATTAGTTGATCGGAAATGTGATTGTCGTATACCAAAAGAAAATCCTGTCGTTTTAATAGAAACGTTACTCGATTTAGAAATAAATGTCTTAGAACACATAGTACTCGTATTTCATAGCGACGGAATTTAAGTGTGAATTCGTCAATGTTTGGGAGTGAGGGATGCAGTAAAGAAGGATTAGTGGATCGGAAATGTGATTGTCGTATCCCAAAAGAAAATCCTGTCGTTTCCATAGAAACGTTACTCGATTTAGCAGGAAATGTCTTAGAACACATAGTACTCGTATTTCATAGCGACGGAATTTCCGTGTGAATTCGTCAATGTTTGGGAGTGAGGGATGCAGTAAAGAAGGATTAGTGGATCGGAAATGTGATTGTCGTATCCCAAAAGAAAATCCTGTCGTTTCCATAGAAACGTTACTCGATTTGGAAGGAAATGTCTTAGAACACATAGTACTTGTATTTCATAGCGACGGAAGTTCCGTGTGAATTCGTCAATGTTTGGGAGTGAGGGATGCAGTAAAGAAGGATTAGTGGATCGGAAATGTGATTGTCGTATCCCAAAAGAAAATCCTGTCGTTTCCATAGAAACGTTACTCGATTTTGAAGGAAATGTCTTAGAACACATAGTACTCGTATCTCATAGCGACGGAATTTCCGTGTGAATTCGTCAATGTTTGGGAGTGAGGGATGCAGTAAAGAAGGTTTAGTGGATCGGAAATGTGATTGTCATATCCCAAAAGAAAATCCTGTCGTTTCCATAGAAACGTTACTCGATTTAAAATGAAATGTCTTAGAACACATAGTACTCGTATTTCATAGCGACGCAATTTCCGTGTGAGTTCGTCAATGTGTGGGAGTGGGGGATGCAGTAACGAAGGATTAGTGGATCGGAAATGAGATTGTCGTATCACAAAAGAAAATCCTGTCGTTTCCATAGAAATGTTACTCGATTTAGAAGGAAATGTCTTAGAACACATAGTACTCGTATTTCATAGCGACGCAATTTCCGTGTGAATTCGTCAATGTTTGGGAGTGAGGGATGCAGTAAAGAAGGATTAGTGGATCGGAAATGTGATTGTCGTATCCCAAAAGAAAATCCTGTCGTTTCCATAGAAACGTTACTCGATTTAGAAATAAATGTCTTAGAAAACATAGTACACGTATTTCATAGCGACGGAATTTCCGTGTGAATTCGTCAATGTTTGGGAGTGAGGGATGCAGTAAACAAGGATTAGTGGATCGGAAATGTGATTGTCGTATCCCAAAAGAAAATCCTGTCGTTTCCATAGAAACGTTACTCGATTTAGCAGGAAATGTCTTAGAACACATAGTACTCGTATTTCATAGCGACGGAATTTCCGTGTGAATTCGTCAATGTTTGGGAGTGAGGGATGCAGTAAAGAAGGATTAGTGGATCGGAAATGTGATTGTCGTATCCCAAAGGAAAATCCTGTCGTTTCCATAGAAACGTTACTCGATTTAGAAGGAAATGTCTTAGAACACATAGTACTCGTATTTCATAGCGACGCAATTTCCTTGTGAATTCGTCAATGTGTGGGAGTGAGGGATGCAGTAAAGAAGGATTAGTGGATCGGAAATGAGATTGTCGTATCCCAAAAGAAAATCCTGTCGTTTCCATAGAAACGTTACTCGATTTAGAAGGAAATGTCTTAGAACACATAGTACTCGTATTTCATAGCGACGGAATTTCCGTGTGAATTCTAAAACGTTTGGGAGTGAGGGATGCAGTAAAGAAGGTTTAGTGGATCGGAAATGTGATTGTCGAATCCCAAAAAAAATCCTGTCGTTTCCACAGAAACGTTACTCGATTTAGAAGGAAATGTCTTAGAACACATAGTACTCGTATTTCATAGCGACGCAATTTCCGTCTGAATTCGTCAATGTGTGGGAGTGAGGGATGCAGTAAACAAGGATTAGTGGATCGGAAATGAGATTGTCGTATCCCAAAAGAAAATCCTGTCGTTTCCATAGAAACGTTACTCGATTTGGAAGGAAATGTCTTAGAACACATAGTACTTGTATTTCATAGCGACGGAAGTTCCGTGTGAATTCGTCAATGTTTGGGAGTGAGGGATGCAGTAAAGAAGGATTAGTGGATCGGAAATGTGATTGTCGTATCCCAAAAGAAAATCCTGTCGTTTCCATAGAAACGTTACTCGATTTTGAAGGAAATGTCTTAGAACACATAGTACTCGTATCTCATAGCGACGGAATTTCCGTGTGAATTCGTCAATGTTTGGGAGTGAGGGATGCAGTAAAGAAGGTTTAGTGGATCGGAAATGTGATTGTCATATCCCAAAAGAATATCCTGTCGTTTCCATAGAAACGTTACTCGATTTAAAATGAAATGTCTTAGAACACATAGTACTCGTATTTCATAGCGACGCAATTTCCGTGTGAGTTCGTCAATGTGTGGGAGTGGGGGATGCAGTAAAGAAGGATTAGTGGATCGGAAATGAGATTGTCGTATCCCAAAAGAAAATCCTGTCGTTTCCATAGAAATGTTACTCGATTTAGAAGGAAATGTCTTAGAACACATAGTACTCGTATTTCATAGCGACGCAATTTCCGTGTGAATTCGTCAATGTTTGGGAGTGAGGGATGCAGTAAAGAAGGATTAGTGGATCGGAAATGTGATTGTCGTATCCCAAAAGAAAATCCTGTCGTTTCCATAGAAACGTTACTCGATTTAGAAATAAATGTCTTAGAAAACATAGTACACGTATATCATAGCGACGGAATTTCCGTGTGAATTCGTCAATGTTTGGGAGTGAGGGATGCAGTAAAGAAGGATTAGTGGATCGGAAATGTGATTGTCGTATCCCAAAAGAAAATCCTGTCGTTTCCATAGAAACGTTACTCGATTTAGCAGGAAATGTCTTAGAACACATAGTACTCGTATTTCATAGCGACGGAATTTCCGTGTGAATTCGTCAATGTTTGGGAGTGAGGGATGCAGTAAAGAAGGATTAGTGGATCGGAAATGTGATTGTCGTATCCCAAAGGAAAATCCTGTCGTTTCCATAGAAACGTTACTCGATTTAGAAGGAAATGTCTTAGAACACATAGTACTCGTATTTCATAGCGACGCAATTTCCTTGTGAATTCGTCAATGTGTGGGAGTGAGGGATGCAGTAAAGAAGGATTAGTGGATCGGAAATGAGATTGTCGTATCCCAAAAGAAAATCCTGTCGTTTCCATAGAAACGTTACTCGATTTAGAAGGAAATGTCTTAGAACACATAGTACTCGTATTTCATAGCGACGGAATTTCCGTGTGAATTCTAAAACGTTTGGGAGTGAGGGATGCAGTAAAGATGGATTAGTGGATCGGAAATGTGATTGTGGTATCCCAAAAAAAATCCTGTCGTTTCCATAGAAACGTTACTCGATTTAGAAGGAAATGTCTTAGAACACATAGTACTCGTATTTCATAGCGACGCAATTTCCGTCTGAATTCGTCAATGTGTGGGAGTGAGGGATGCAGTAAACAAGGATTAGTGGATCGGATATGAGATTGTCGTATCCCAAAAGAAAATCCTGTCGTTTCCATAGAAACGTTACTCGATTTAGAAGGAAATGTCTTAGAACACATAGTACTCGTATATCATAGCGACGGAATTTCCGTGTGAATTCGTCAATGTTTGGGAGTGAGGGATGCAGTAAATAAGGATTGGTGGATCGGAAATGTGATTGTCGTATCCCAAAAGAAAATCCTGTCGTTTCCATAGAAACGTTACTCGATTTAGAAGGAAATGTCTTAGAACATATAGTACTCGTATTTCATAGCGACGCACTTTCCGTGTGAATTCGTCAATGTGTGGGAGTGAGGGATGCAGTAAAGAAGGATTAGTGGATCGGAAATGTGATTGTCGTATCCCAAAAGAAAATCCTGTCGTTTCCATAGAAACGTTACTCGATTTAGATGGAATTGTCTTAGAACACATAGTACTCGTATTTCATAGCGACGGAATTTCCGTGTGAATTCGTCAATGTTTGGGAGTGAGGGATGCAGTAAATAAGGATTAGTGGATCGGAAATGTGATTGTCGTAACCCAAAAGAAAATCCTGTCGTTTCCATAGAAACGTTACTCGATTTAGAAGGAAATGTCTTAGAACACATAGTACTCGTATTTCATAGCGACCGAATTTCCGTGTGAATTCGTCAATGTTTGGAAGTGAGGGATGCAGTAAAGAAGGATTAGTGGATCGGAAATGTGATTGTCGTATCCCAAAAGAAAATCCTGTCGTTTCCATAGAAACGTTACTCGATTTAAAAGGAAATGTCTTAGAACACATAGTACTCGTATTTCATAGCTACGCAATTTCCGTGTGAGTTCGTCAATGTGTGGGAGTGGGGGATGCAGTAAAGAAGGATTAGTGGATCGGAAATGAGATTGTCGTATCCCAAAAGAAAATCCTGTCGTTTCCATAGAAACGTTACTCGATTTAGAAGGAAATGTCTTAGAACACATAGTACTCGTATTTCATAGCGACGCAATTTCCGTGTGAATTCGTCAATGTTTGGGAGTGAGGGATGCAGTAAAGAAGGATTAGTGGATCGGAAATGTGATTGTCGTATCCCAAAAGAAAATCCTGTCGTTTCCATAGAAACGTTACTCGATTTAGCAGGAAATGTCTTAGAACACATAGTACTCGTATTTCATAGCGACGGAATTTCCGTGTGAATTCTAAAACGTTTGGGAGTGAGGGATGCAGTAAAGAAGGATTAGTGGATCGGAAATGTGATTGTCGTATCCCAAAAAAAATCCTGTCGTTTCCATAGAAACGTTACTCGATTTAGAAGGAAATGTCTTAGAACACATAGTACTCGTATTTCATTGCGACGCAATTTCCGTGTGAATTCGTCAATGTTTGGGAGTGAGGGATGCAGTAAAGAAGGATTAGTGGATCGGAAATGTGATTGTCGTATCCCAAAGGAAAATCCTGTCGTTTCCATAGAAACGTTACTCGATTTAGAAGGAAATGTCTTAGAACACATAGTACTCGTATTTCATAGCGACGCAATTTCCGTGTGGATTCGTCAATGTGTGGGAGTGAGGGATGCAGTAAAGAAGGATTAGTGGATCGGTAATGAGATTGTCGTATCCCAAAAGAAAATCCTGTCGTTTCCATAGAAACGTTACTCGATTTAGAAGGAAATGTCTTAGAACACATAGTACTCGTATTTCATAGCGACGGAATTTCCGTGTGAATTCGTCAATGTTTGGGAGTGAGGGATGCAGTAAATAAGGATTAATGGATCGGAAATGTGATTGTCGTAACCCAAAAGAAAATCCTGTCGTTTCCATAGAAACGTTACTCGATTTAGAAGGAAATGTCTTAGAACACATAGTACTTGTATTTCATAGCAACGGAAGTTCCGTGTGAATTCGTCAATGTTTGGGAGTGAGGGATGCAGTAAAGAAGGATTAGTGGATCGGAAATGTGATTGTCGTATCCCAAAAGAAAATCCTGTCGTTTCCATAGAAACGTTACTCGATTTAGAAGGAAATGTCTTAGAACACATAGTACTCGTATATCATAGCGACGGAATTTCCGTGTGAATTCGACAATGTTTGGGAGTGAGGGATGCAGTAAAGAAGGATTAGTGGATCGGAAATGCGATTGTCGTATCCCAAAAGAAAATCCTGTCGTTTCCATAGAAACGTTACTCGATTTAGAAGGAAATGTCTTAGAACACATAGTACTCGTATTTCATAGCGACGCAATTTCCGTGTGAATTCGTCAATGTGTGGGAGTGAGGGATGCAGTAAAGAAGGATTAGTGGATCGGAAATGTGATTGTCGTATCCCAAAAGAAAATCCTGTCGTTTCCATAGAAACGTTACTCGATTTAGAAGGAAATGTCTTAGAACACATAGTACTCGTACTTCATAGCGACGGAATTTCCGTGTGAATTCGTCAATGTTTGGGAGTGAGGGATGCAGTAAAGAAGGATTAGTGGATCGGAAATGTGATTGTCGTATCCCAAAAGAAAATCCTGTCGTTTCCATAGAAACGTTACTCGATTTAAAAGGAAATGTCTTAGAACACATAGTACTCGTATTTCATAGCGACGCAATTTCCGTGTGAGTTCGTCAATGTGTGGCAGTGGGGGATGCAGTAAAGAAGGATTAGTGGATCGGAAATGAGATTGACGTATCCCAAAAGAAAATCCTGTCGTTTCCATAGAAACGTTACTCGATTAAGAAGGAAATGACTTAATACACGTAGTACTCGTATTTCATAGCGACGGAATGTCCGTGTGAATTCTAAAATGTTTGGGAGTGAGGGATGCAGTAAAGAAGGATTAGTGGATCGGAAATGTGATTGTCGTATACCAAAAAAAATCCTGTCGTTTCCATAGAAACGTTACTCGATTTAGAAGGAAATGTCTTATAACACATAGTACTCGTATTTCATAGCGACGCAATTTCCGTGTGAATTCGTCAATGTGTGGGAGTGAGGGATGCAGTAAAGAAGGATTAGTGGATCGGAAATGAGATTGTCGTATCCCAAAAGGAAATCCTGTCGTTTCCATAGAAACGTTACTCGATTTAGAAGGAAATGTCTTAGAACACATAGTACTCGTATTTCATAGCGACGGAAGTTTCGTGTGAATTCGTCAATGTTTGGGAGTGAGGGATGCAGTAAAGAAGGATTAGTGGATCGGAAATGTGATTGTCGTATCTCAAAAGAAAATCCTGTCGTTTCCATAGAAACGTTACTCGATTTAGAAGGAAATGTCTTAGAACACATAGTACTCGTATTTCATAGCGACGGTATTTCCGTGAGAATTCGTCAATGTTTGGGAGTGAGGGATGCAGTAAAGAAGGATTAGTGGATCGGAGATGTGATTGTCGTATCCCAAAAGAAAATCCTGTCGTTTCCAAAGAAACGTTACTCGATTTAGAAGGAAATGTCGTAGAACACATAGTACTCGTATTTCATAGCGACGCCACTTCCGTGTGAATTCGTCAATGTGTGGGAGTGAGGGATGCAGTAAAGAAGGATTAGTGAATCGGAAATGAGATTGTCGTATCCCAAAAGAAAATCCTGTCGCTTCCATAGAAACGTTACTCGATTTAGAAGGAAATGTCTTAGAACACATAGTTCTCGTATTTCATAGCGACGCAATTTCCGTGTGAATTCGTCAATGTGTGGGAGTGAGGGATGCAGTAAAGAAGGATTAGTGGATCGGAAATGCGATTGTCGTATCCCAAAAGAAATTCCTGTCGTTTCCATAGAAACGTTACTCGATTTAGAAGGAAATGTCTTAGAACACATAGTACTCGTATTTCATAGCGACGCAATTTCCGTGTGAAATTGTCAATGTTAGGGAGTGTGGGATGCAATAAAGAAGGATTAGTGGATCGGAAATGAGATTGTCGAATCCCAAAAGATAATCCTGTCGTTTCCATAGAAATGTTACTCGATTTAGAAGGAAATGTCTTAGAACACATAGTACTCGTATTTCATAGCAACGCAATTTACGTGTGAATTCGTGAATGTGTGGGAGTGAGGGATGCAGTAAAGATGGATTAGTGGATCGGAAATGAGATTGTCGTATCCCAAAAGAAATTCCTGTCGTTTCCATAGAAAAGTTACTCGATTTAGAAGGAAATGTCTTAGAAAACATAGTACTCGTATATCATAGCGACGGAATTTCCGTGTGAATTCGTCAATGTGTGGTAGTGAGGGATGCAGTAAACAAGGATTAGTGGATCGGAAATGTGAGTGTCGTATCCCAAAAGAAAATCCTGTCGTTTCCATAGAAACGTTACTCGATTTAGAAGGAAATGTCTTAGAACACATAGTACTCGTATTTCATAGCGACGCAATTTCCGTGTGAATTCGTCAATGTGTGGGAGTGAGGGATGCAGTAAACAAGGATTAGTGGATCGGAAATGAGATTGTCGTATCCCAAAAGAAAATCCTGTCGTTTCCATAGGAACGTTACTCGATTTAGAAGAAAATGTCTTAGAACACATAGTACTCGTATTTCATAGCGACGCAATTTCCGTGTGAATTCGTCAATGTGTGGGAGTGAGGGATGCAGTAAAGAAGGCTTAGTGGATCGGAAATGTGATTGTCGTATCCCAAAAGAAAATCCTGTCGTTTCCATAGAAACGTTACACGATTTAGAAGGAAATGTCTTAGAACATATAGTACTCGTATTTCATAGAGACGGAATTTCCGTGTGAATTCGTCAATGTTTGGGAGTGAGGAATGCAGTAAAGAAGGATTAGTGGATCGGAAATGAGATTGTCGTATCCCAAAAGAAAATCCTGTCGTTTCCATAGAAACGTTACTCGATTTAGAAGGAAATGTCTTAGAACACATAGTACTCGTATTTCATAGCGACGCAATTTCCGTGTGAATTCGTCAATGTGTGGGAGTGAGGGATGCAGTAAAGAAGGATTAGTGGATCGGAAATGATATTGACGTATCCCAAAAGAAAATCCTGTCGTTTCCATAGAAACGTTACTCGATTTAGAAGGAAATGTCTTAGAACACATAGTAGTCGTATTTCATAGCGACGCAATTTCCGTGTGAATTCGTCAATGTTTGGGAGTGAGGGATGCAGTAAAGAAGGATTAGTGGATCGGAAAAGTGATTGTCGTATCCCAAAAGAAAATCCTGTCGTTTCCATAGAAACGTTACTCGATTTACAAGGAAATGTCTTAGAACACATAGTACTCGTATTTCATAGCGACGGAATTTCCGTGTGAATTCGTCAATGTTTGGGAGTGAGGGATGCAGTAAAGAAGGATTAGTGGATCGGAAATGAGATTGTCGTATCCCAAAAGAAAATCCTGTCGTTTCCATAGAAACGTTACTCGATTTAGAAGGAAATGTCTTAGAACACATAGTACTCGTATTTCATAGCGACGCAACTTCCGTGTGAATTCGTCAATGTGTGGGAGTGAGGGATGCAGTAAAGAAGGATTAGTGAATCGGAAATGAGATTGTCGTATCCCAAAAGAAAATCCTGTCGCTACCATAGAAACGTTACTCGATTTAGAAGGAAATGTCTTAGAACACATAGTTCTCGTATTTCATAGCGACGCAATTTCCGTGTGAATTCGTCAATGTGTGGGAGTGAGGGATGCAGTAAAGAAGGATTAGTGGATCGGAAATGAGATTGTCGTATCCCAAAAGAAATTCCTGTCGTTTCCATAGAAACGTTACTCGATTTAGAAGGAAATGTCTTAGAACACATAGTACTCGTATTTCATAGCGACGCAATTTCCGTGTGAATTCGTCAATGTTAGGGAGTGAGGGATGCAATAAAGAAGGATTAGTGGATCGGAAATGAGATTGTCGTATCCCAAAAGATAATCCTGTCGTTTCCATAAAAACGTTACTCGATTTAGAAGGAAATGTCTTAGAACACATAGTACTCGCATTTCATAGCGACGCAATTTACGTGTGAATTCGTGAATGTGTGGGAGTGAGGGATGCAGTAAAGAAGGATTAGTGGATCGGAAATGAGATTGTCGTATCCCAAAAGAAAATCCTGTCGTTTCCATGGAAAAGTTACTCGATTTAGAAGGAAATGTCTTAGAACACATAGTACTCGTATATCATAGCGACGGAATTTCCGTGTGAATTCGTCAATGTGTGGTAGTGAGGGATGCAGTAAACAAGGATTAGTGGATCGGAAATGTGATTGTCGTATCCCAAAAGAAAATCCTGTCGTTTCCATAGAAACGTTACTCGATTTAGAGGGAAATGTCTTAGAACACATAGTACTCGTATTTCATAGCGACGCAACTTCCGTGTGAATTCGTCAAAGTGTGGGAGTGAGGGATGCAGTAAACAAGGATCAGTGGATCGGAAATGTGATTGTCGTATCCCAAAAGAAAATCCTGTCGTTTCCATAGAAACGTTACTCGATTTAGCAGGAAATGTCTTAGAACACATAGTACTCGTATATCATAGCGACGGAATTTCCGTGTGAATTCGTCAATGTTTGGGAGTGAGGGATGCAGTAAAGAAGGATTAGTGGATCGGAAATGTGATTGTCGTATCCCAAAGGAAAATCCTGTCGTTTCCATAGAAACGTTACTCGATTTAGAAGGAAATGTCTTAGAACACATAGTACTCGTATTTCATAGCGACGCAATTTCCGTGTGAATTCGTCAATGTGTGGGAGTGAGGGATGCAGTAAAGAAGGATTAGTGGATCGGAAATGAGATTGTCGTATCCCAAAAGAAAATCCTGTCGTTTCCATAGAAACGTTACTCGATTTAGAAGGAAATGTCTTAATACACATAGTACTCGTATTTCATAGCGACGGAATTTCCGTGTGAATTCTAAAATGTTTGGGAGTGAGGGATGCAGTAAAGAAGGATTAGTGGATCGGAAATGTGATTGTCGTATACCAAAAAAAATCCTGTCGTTTCCATAGAAACGTTACTCGATTTAGAAGGAAATGTCTTAGAACACATAGTACTCGTATTTCATAGCGACGCAATTTCCGTGTGAATTCGTCAATGTTTGGGAGTGAGGGATGCAGTAAAGAAGGATTAGTGGATCGGAAATGTGATTGTCGTATCTCAAAAGAAAATCCTGTCGTTTCCATAGAAACGTTACTCGATTTAGAAGGAAATGTCTTAGAACACATAGTACTCGTATTTCATAGCGACGGAATTTCCGTGAGAATTCGTCAATGTTTGGGAGTGAGGGATGCAGTAAAGAAGGATTAGTGGATCGGAGATGTGATTGTCGTATCCCAAAAGAAAATTATGTCGTTTCCAAAGAAACGTTACTCGATTTAGAAGGAAATGTCGTAGAACACATAGTACTCGTATTTCATAGCGACGCCACTTCCGTGTGAATTCGTCAATGTGTGGGAGTGAGGGATGCAGTAAAGAAGGATTAGTGAATAGGAAATGTGATTGTCGTATCCCAAAAGAAAATCCTGTCGCTTCCATAGAAACGTTACTCGATTTAGAAGGAAATGTCTTAGAACACATAGTTCTCGTATTTCATAGCGACGCAATTTCCGTGTGATTTCGTCAATGTGTGGGAGTGAGGGATGCAGTAAAGAAGGATTAGTGGATCGGAAATGCGATTGTCGTATCCTAAAAGAAATTCCTGTCGTTTCCATAGAAACGTTACTCGATTTAGAAGGAAATGTCTTAGAACACATAGTACTCGTATTTCATAGCGACGCAATTTCCGTGTGAAATTGTCAATGTCAGGGAGTGAGGGATGCAATAAAGTAGGATTAGTGGATCGGAAATGAGATTGTCGAATCCCAAAAGATAATCCTGTCGTTTCCATAGAAACGTTACTCGATTTAGAAGGAAATGTCTTAGAACACATAGTACTCGTATTTCATAGCAACGCAATTTACGTGTGAATTCGTGAATGTGTGGGAGTGAGGGATGCAGTAAAGATGGATTAGTGGATCGGAAATGAGATTGTCGTATCCCAAAAGAAAATCCTGTCGTTTCCATAGAAAAGTTACTCGATTTAGAAGGAAATGTCTTAGAAAACATAGTACTCGTATATCATAGCGACGGAATTTCCGTGTGAATTCGTCAATGTGTGGTAGTGAGGGATGCAGTAAACAAGGATTAGTGGATCGGAAATGTGATTGTCGTATCCCAAAAGAAAATCCTGTCGTTTCCATAGAAACGTTACTCGATTTAGAAGGAAATGTCTTAGAACACATAGTACTCGTATTTCATAGCGACGCAATTTCCGTGTGAATTCGTCAATGTGTGGGAGTGAGGGATGCAGTAAACAAGGATTAGTGGATCGGAAATGAGATTGTCGTATCCCAAAAGAAAATCCTGTCGCTTCCATAGAAACGTTACTCGATTTAGAAGAAAATGTCTTAGAACACATAGTACTCGTATTTCATAGCGACGCAATTTCCGTGTGAATTCGTCAATGTGTGGGAGTGAGGGATGCAGTAAAGAAGGATTAGTTGATCGGAAATGTGATTGTCGTATCCCAAAAGAAAATCCTGTCGTTTCGATAGAAACGTTACTCGATTTAGAAGGAAATGTCTTAGAACATATAGTACTCGTATTTCATAGAGACGGAATTTCCGTGTGAATTCGTCAATGTTTGGGAGTGAGGGATGCAGTAAAGAAGGATTAGTGGATCGGAAATGAGATTGTCGTATCCCAAAAGAAAATCCTGTCGTTTCCATAGAAACGTTACTCGATTTAGAAGGAAATGTCTTAGAACACATAGTACTCGTATTTCATAGCGACGCAATTTCCGTGTGAATTCGTCAATGTGTGGGAGTGAGGGATGCAGTAAAGAAGGATTAGTGGATCGGAATTGATATTGACGTATCCCAAAAGAAAATCCTGTCGTTTCCATAGAAACGTTACTCGATTTAAAAGGAAATGTCTTAGAACACATAGTACTCGTATTTCATAGCGACTGAAGTTCCGTGTGAATTCGTCAATGTTTGGGAGTGAGGGATGCAGTAAAGAAGGATTAGTGGATCGGAAATGGGATTGTCGTATCCCAAAAGAAAATCCTGTCGTTTCCATAGAAACGTTACTCGATTTACAAGGAAATGTCTTAGAACACATAGTACTCGTATTTCATAGCGACGGAATTTCCGTGTGAATTCGTCAATGTTTGGGAGTGAGGGATGCAGTAAAGAAGGATTAGTGGATCGGAAATGAGATTGTCGTATCCCAAAAGAAAATCCTGTCGTTTCCATAGAAACGTTACTCGATTTAGAAGGAAATGTCTTAGAACACATAGTACTCGTATTTCATAGCGACGGAAGTTCCGTGTGAATTCGTCAATGTGTGGGAGTGAGGGATGCAGTAAAGAAGGATTAGTGAATCGCAAATGAGATTGTCGTATCCCAAAAGAAAATCCTGTCGCTACCATAGAAACGTTACTCGATTTAGAAGGAAATGTCTTAGAACACATAGTTCTCGTATTTCATAGCGACGCAATTTCCGTGTGAATTCGTCAATGTGTGGGAGGGAGGGATGTAGTAAAGAAGGATTAGTGGATCGGAAATGAGATTGTCGTATCCCAAAAGAAATTCCTGTCCTTTCCATAGAAACGTTACTCGATTTAGAAGGAAATGTCTTAGAACACATTGTACTCGTATTTCATAGCGACGCAATTTCCGTGTGAATTCGTCAATGTTAGGGAGTGAGGGATGCAATAAACAAGGATTAGTGGATCGGAAATGAGATTGTCGTATCCCAAAAGATAATCCTGTCGTTTCCATAAAAACGTTACTCGATTTAGAAGGAAATGTCTTAGAACACATAGTACTCGCATTTCATAGCGACGCAATTTACGTGTGAATTCGTGAATGTGTGGGAGTGAGGGATGCAGTAAAGAAGGATTAGTGGATCGGAAATGAGATTGTCGTATCCCAAAAGAAAATCCTGTCGTTTCCATGGAAAAGTTACTCGATTTAGAAGGAAATGTCTTAGAACACATAGTACTCGTATATCATAGCGACGGAATTTCCGTGTGAATTCGTCAATGTGTGGTAGTGAGGGATGCAGTAAACAAGGATTAGTGGATCGGAAATGTGATTGTCGTATCCCAAAAGAAAATCCTGTCGTTTCCATAGAAACGTTACTCGATTTAGAGGGAAATGTCTTAGAACACATAGTACTCGTATTTCATAGCGACGCAACTTCCGTGTGAATTCGTCAACGTGTGGGAGTGAGGGATGCAGTAAACAAGGATTAGTGGATCGGAAATGTGATTGTCGTATCCCAAAAGAAAATCCTGTCGTTTCCATAGAAACGTTACTCGATTTAGAAGAAAATGTCTTAGAACACATAGTACTCGTATTTCATAGCGACGCAATTTCCGTGTGGATTCGTCAATGTGTGGGAGGTTGGGATGCAGTAAAGAAGGATTAGTGGATCGGAAATGTGATTGTCGTATCCCAAAAGAAAATCCTGTCATTTCCATAGAAACGTTACTCGATTTAGAAGGAAATGTCTTAGAACATATAGTACTCGTATTTCATAGAGACGGAATTTCCGTGTGAATTCGTCAATGTTTGGGAGTGAGGGATGCAGTAAAGATAGATTAGTAGATCGGAAATGAGATTGTCGTATCCCAAAAGAAAATCCTGTCGTTTCCATAGAAACGCTACTCGATTTAGAAGGAAATGTCTTAGAACACATAGTACTCGTATTTCATAGCGACGGAATTTTCGTGTGAATTCGTCAATGTGTGGGAGTGAGGGATGCAGTAAAGAAGGATTAGTGGATCGGAAATGCGATTGTCGTATCCCAAAAGAAATTCCTGTCGTTTCCATACAAACGTTACTCGATTTAGAAGGAAATGTCTTAGAACACATAGTACTCGTATTTCATAGCGACGCAATTTCCGTGTGAATTCGTCAATGTTAGGGAGTGAGGGATGCAATAAAGAAGGATTAGTGGATCGGAAATGAGATTGTCGTATCCCAAAAGATAAGCCTGTCGTTTCCATAGAAATGTTACTCGATTTAGAAGGAAATGTCTTAGAACACATAGTACTCGTATTTCATAGCAACGCAATTTACGTGTGAATTCGTGAATGTGTGGGAGTGAGGGATGCAGTAAAGAAGGATTAGTGGATCGGAAATGAGATTGTCGTATCCCAAAAGAAAATCCTGTCGTTTCCATAGAAAAGTTACGCGATTTAGAAGGAAATGTCTTAGAAAACATAGTACTCGTATATCATAGCGACGGAATTTCCGTGTGAATTCGTCAATGTGTGGTAGTGAGGGATGCAGTAAACAAGGATTAGTGGATCGGAAATGTGATTGTCGTATCCCAAAAGAAAATCCTGTCGTTTCCATAGAAACGTTACTCGACTTAGAAGGAAATGTCTTAGAACACGTAGTACTCGTATTTCATAGCGACGCAATTTACGTGTGAATTCGTGAGTGTGTGGGAGTGAGGGATGCAGTAAAGAAGGATTAGTGGATCGGAAATGAGATTGTCGTATCCCAAAAGAAAATCCTGTCGTTTCCATAGAAAAGTTACTCGATTTAGAAGGAAATGTCTTAGAACACATAGTACTCGTATATCATTGCGACGGAATTCCCGTGAGAATTCGTCAATGTGTGGTAGTGAGGGATGCAGTAAACAAGGATTAGTGGATCGGAAATGTGATTGTCGTATCCCAAACGAAAATCCTGTCGTTTCCATAGCAATGTTACTCGATTTAGAAGGAAATGTCTTAGAACACATAGTACTCGTATTTCATAGCGACGGAATTTCCGTGTGAATTCGTCAATGTTTGGAAGTGAGGGATGCAGTAAAGAAGGATTAGTGGATCGGAAATGAGATTGTCGTATCCCAAAAGAAATTCCTGTCGTTTCCATAGAAACGTTACTCGATTTAGAAGGAAATGTCTTAGAACACATAGTACTCGTATTTCATAGCGACGCAATTTCCGTGTGAATTCGTCAATGTTAGGGAGTGAGGGATGCAATAAAGAAGGATTAGTGGATCGGAAATGAGATTGTCGTATCCCAAAAGATAATCCTGTCGTTTCCATAAAAACGTTACTCGATTTAGAAGGAAATGTCTTAGAACACATATTACTCGCATTTCATAGCGACGCAATTTACGTGTGAATTCGTGAATGTGTGGGAGTGAGGGATGCAGTAAAGAAGGATTAGTGGATCGGAAATGAGATTGTCGTATCCCAAAAGAAAATCCTGTCGTTTCCATGGAAAAGTTACTCGATTTAGAAGGAAATGTCTTAGAACACATAGTACTCGTATATCATAGCGACGGAATTTCCGTGTGAATTCGTCAATGTGTGGTAGTGAGGGATGCAGTAAACAAGGATTAGTGGATCGGAAACGTGATTGTCGTATCCCAAAAGAAAATCCTGTCGTTTCCATAGAAACGTTACTCGATTTAGAGGGAAATGTCTTAGAACACATAGTACTCGTATTTCATAGCGACGCAACTTCCGTGTGAATTCGCCAATGTGTGGGAGTGAGGGATGCAGTAAACAAGGATTAGTGGATCGGAAATGTGATTGTCGTATCCCAAAAGAAAATCCTGTCGTTTCCATAGAAACGTTACTCGATTTAGAAGAAAATGTCTTAGAACACATAGTACTCGTATTTCATAGCGACGCAATTTCCGTGTGGATTCGTCAATGTGTGGGAGTGTGGGATGCAGTAAAGAAGGATTAGTGGGTCGGAAATGTGATTGTCGTATCCCAAAAGAAAATCCTGTCATTTCCATAGAAACGTAACTCGATTTAGAAGGAAATGTCTTAGAACATATAGTACTCGTATTTCATAGAGACGGAATTTCCGTGTGAATTCGTCAATGTTTGGGAGTGAGGGATGCAGTAAAGAATGATTAGTAGATCGGAAATGAGATTGTCGTATCCCAAAAGAAAATCCTGTCGTTTCCATAGAAACGTTACTCGATTTAGAAGGAAATGTCTTAGAACACATAGTACTCGTATTTCATAGCGACGGAATTTTCGTGTGAATTCGTCAATGTGTGGGAGTGAGGGATGCAGTAAAGAAGGATTAGTGGATCGGAAATGCGATTGTCGTATCCCAAAAGAAATTCCTGTCGTTTCCATAGAAACGTTACTCGATTTAGAAGGAAATGTCTTAGAACACATAGTACTCTTATTTCATAGCGACGCAATTTCCGTGTGAATTCGTCAATCTTAGGGAGTGAGGGATGCAATAAAGAAGGATTAGTGGATCGGAAATGAGATTGTCGTATCCCAAAAGATAAGCCTGTCGTTTCCATAGAAACGTTACTCGATTTAGAAGGAAATGTCTTAGGACACATAGTACTCGTATTTCATAGCAACGCAATTTACGTGTGAATTCGTGAATGTGTGGGTGTGAGGGATGCAGTAAAGAAGGATTAGTGGATCGGAAATGAGATTGTCGTATCCCAAAAGAAAATCCTGTCGTTTCCATAGAAAAGTTACGCGATTTAGAAGGAAATGTCTTAGAAAACATAGTACTCGTATATCATAGCGACGGAATTTCCGTGTGAATTCGTCAATGTGTGGTAGTGAGGGATGCAGTAAACAAGGATTAGTGAATCGCAAATGTGATTGTCGTATCCCAAAAGAAAATCCTGTCGTTTCCATAGAAACGTTACTCGACTTAGAAGGAAATGTCTTAGAACACATAGTACTCGTATTTGATAGCGACGCAATTTCCGTGTGAATTCTTCAATGTGTGGGAGTGAGGGATGCAGTAAAGAAGGATTAGTGGATCGGAAATGCGATTGTCGTATCCCAAAAGAAATTCCTGTCGTTTCCATAGAAACGTTACTCGATTTAGAAGGAAATGTCTTAGAACACATAGTACTCGTATTTCATAGCGACGCAATTTCCGTGTGAATTCGTCAATGTTAGGGAGTGAGGGATGCAATAAAGAAGGACTAGTGGATCGGAAATGAGATTGTCGTATCCCAAAAGATATTCCTGTCGTTTCCATAGAAACGTTACTCGATTTAGAAGGAAGTGTCTTAGAACACATAGTACTCGTATTTCATAGCAACGCAATTTACGTGTGAATTCGTGAATGTGTGGGAGTGAGGGATGCAGTAAAGAAGGATTTGTGGATCGGAAATGAGATTGTCGTATCCCAAAAGGAAATCCTTTCGTTTCCATAGAAAAGTTACGCGATTTAGAAGGAAATGTCTTAGAAAACATAGTACTCGTATATCATAGCGACGGAATTTCCGTGTGAATTCGTCAATGTGTGGTAGTGAGGGATGCAGTAAACAAGGATTAGTGGATCGGAAATGTGATTGTCGTATCCCAAAAGAAAATCCTGTCGCTTCCATAGAAACGTTACTCGAATTAGAAGGAAATGTCTTAGAACACATAGTACTCGTATTTCATAGCGACGCAATTTCCGTGTGAATTCGTCAATGTGTGGGAGTGAGGGATGCAGTAAACAAGGATTAGTGGATCAGAAATGAGATTGTCGTATCCCAAAAGAAAATCCTGTCGTTTCCATAGAAACGTTACTCGATTTAGAAGAAAATGTGTTAGAACACATAGTCCTCGTATTTCATAGCGACGCAATTTCCGTGTGAATTCGTCAATGTTTGGGAGTGAGGGATGCAGTAAAGAAGGATTAGTGGATCGGAAATGAGATTGTCGTATCCCAAAAGAAAATCCTGTCGTTTCCATAGAAACGTTACTCGATTTAGAAGGAAATGTCTTAGAACACATAGTACTCGTATTTCATAGCGACGCAATTTCCGTGTGAATTCGTAAATGTGTGGGAGTGAGGGATGCAGTAAAGAAGGATTAGTGGATCGGAAATGAGATTGACGTATCCCGAAAGAAAATCCTGTCGTTTCCATAGAAACGTTACTCGATTTAGAAGGAAATGTCTTAGAACACATAGTACTCGTATTTCATAGCGACGGAAGTTCCGTGTGAATTCGTCAATGTTTGGGAGTGAGGGATGCAGTAAAGAAGGATTAGTGGATCGGAAATGTGATTGTCGTATCCCAAAAGAAAATCCTGTCGTTTCCATAGAAACGTTACTCGATTTAGAAGGAAATGTCTTAGAACACATAGTACTCGTATTTCATAGCGACGGAATTTCCGTATGAATTCGTCAATGTTTGGGAGTGAGGGATGCAGTAAAGAAGGATTAGTGGATCGGAAATGTGATTGTCGTATCCCAAAAGAAAATCCTGTCGTTTCCATAGAAACGTTACTCGATTTGGAAGGAAATGTCTTAGAACACATAGTACTCGTATTTCATAGCAACGCAACTTCCGTGTGAATTCGTCAATGTGTGGGTGTGAGGGATGCAGTAAAGAAGGATTAGTGAATCGGAAATGAGATTGTCGTATCCCAAAAGAAAATCCTGTCGCTTCCATAGAAACGTTACTCGATTTAGAAGGAAATGTTTTTAACACATAGTTCTCGTATTTCATAGCGACGAAATTTCCGTGTGAATTCGTCAATGTGTGGGAGTGAGGGATGCAATAAAGATGGATTAGTGGATCGGAAATGAGATTGTCGTATCCCAAAAGAAAATCCTGTCGTTTCCATAGAAACGTTACTCGATTTAGAAGGAAATGTCTTAGAACACATAGTAATCGTATTTCATAGCGCCGGAATTTCCGTGTGAATTCGTCAACGTGTGGGAGTGAGGGATGCAGTAAAGAAGGATTAGTGGATCGGAAATGCGATTGTCGTATCCCAAAAGAAATTCCTGTCGTTTCCATAGAAACGTTACTCGATTTAGAAGGAAATGTCTTAGAACACATAGTACTCGTATTTCATAGCGACGCAATTTCCGTGTGAATTCGTCAATGTTAGGGAGTGAGGGATGCAATAAAGAAGGATTAGTGGATCGGAAATGAGATTGTCGTATCCCAAAAGATAATCCTGTCGTTTCTATAAAAACGTTACTCGATTTAGAAGGAAATGTCTGAGAACACATAGTACTCGTATTTCATAGCGACGCAATTTACGTGTGAATTCGTGAATGTGTGGGAGTGAGGGATGCAGTAAAGAAGGATTAGTGGATCGGAAATGAGATTGTCGTATCCCAAAAGAAAATCCTGTCGTTTCCATAGAAAAGTTACTCGATTTAGAAGGAAATGTCTTAGAACACATAGTACTCGTATAACATAGCGACGGAATTTCCGTGTGAATTCGTCAATGTGTGGTAGTGAGGGATGCAGTAAACAAGGATTAGTGGATCGGAAATGTGATTGTCGTATCCCAAAAGAAAATCCTGTCGTTTCCATAGAAACGTTACTCGATTTAGAAGGAAATGTCTTAGAACACATAGTACTCGTATTTCATAGCGACGCAACTTCCGTGTGAATTCGTCAATGTGTGGTAGTGAGGGATGCAGTAAACAAGGATTAGTGGATCGGAAATGTGATTGTCGTATCCCAAAAGAAAATCCTGTCGTTTCCATAGAAACGTTACTCGATTAAGAAGAGAATGTCTTAGAACACATAGTACTCGTATTTCATAGCGACGCAATTTCCGTGTGAATTCGTCAATGTGTGGGAGTGAGTAATGCAGTAAAGAAGGATTAGTGGATCGGAAATGTGATTGTCGTATCCCAAAAGAAAATCCTGTCGTTTCCATAGAAACGTTACTCGATTTAGAAGGAAATGTCTTAGAACATATAGTACTCGTATTTCATAGAGACGGAATATCCGTGTGAATTCGTCAATGTTTGGCAGTGAGGGATGCAGTAAAGAAGGATTAGTGGATCGGAAATGAGATTGTCGTATCCCAAAAGAAAATCCTGTCGTTTCCATGGAAACGTTACTCGATTTAGAAGGTAATGTCTTAGAACACATAGTACTCGTATTTCATAGCGACGCAATTTCCGTGTGAATTCGTCAATGTGTGGGAGTGAGGGATGCAGTAAAGAAGGATTAGTGGATCAGAAATGTGATTGTCGTATCCCAAAAGAAAATCCTGGCGTTTCCATAGAAACGTTACTCGATTTAGAAGGAAATGTCTTACAACACATAGTACTCGTATTTCATAGCGACAGAATTTCCGTGTGAATTCGTCAATGTTTGGGAGTGAGGGATGCAGTAAAGAAGGATTAGTGGATCGGAAATGTGATTGTCGTATCCCAAAAGAAAATCCTGTTGTTTCCATAGAAACGTTACTCGATTTAGAAGGAAATGCCTTAGAACACATAGTACTCGTATTTCATAGCGACGCAATTTCCGTGTGAATTCGTCAATGTTTGGGAGTGAGGGATGCAGTAAAGAACGATTAGTGGATCGGAAATGTGATTGTCGTATCCCAAAAGAAAATCCTGTCGTTTCCATAGAAACGTTACTCGATTTAGAAGGAAATGTCTTAGAACACATAATACTCGTATTTCATAGCGACGTAATTTCCGTGTGAATTCGTCAATGTTTGGGAGTGAGGGATGCAGTAAAGAAGGATTAGTGGATCGGAAATGTGATTGTCGTATCCCAAAAGAAAATCCTGTCGTTTCCATAGAAACGTTACTCGATTTAGAAGGAAATGTCTTAGAACACATAGTACTCGTATTTCATAGCGACGCAATTTCCGTGTGAATTCGTCAATGTGTGGGAGTGAGGGATGCAGTAAAGAAGGATTAGTGGATCGGAAATGCGATTGTCGTATCCCAAAAGAAATTCCTGTCGTTTCCATAGAAACGTTACTCGATTTAGAAGGAAATGTCTTAGAACACATAGTACTCGTATTTCATAGCGACGGAATTTCCGTGTGAATTCGTCAATGTTAGGGAGTGAGGGATGCAATAAAGAAGGACTAGTGGATCGGAAATGAGATTGTCGTATCCCAAAAGATAATCCTGTCGTTTCCATAGAAACGTTACTCGATTTAGAAGGAAATGTCTTAGAACACATAGTACTCGTATTTCATAGCGACGCAATTTACGTGTGAATTCGTGAATGTGTGGGAGTGAGGGATGCAGTAAAGAAGGATTAGTGGATCGGAAATGAGATTGTCGTATCCCAAAAGAAAATCCTGTCGTTTCTGTAAAAACGTTACTCGATTTAGAAGGAAATGTCTGAGAACACATAGTACTCGTATTTCATAGCGACGCAATTTACGTGTGAATTCGTGAATGTGTGGGAGTGAGGGATGCAGTAAAGAAGGATTAGTGGATCGGAAATGAGATTGTCGTATCCCAAAAGAAAATCCTGTCGTTTCCATAGAAAAGTTACTCGATTTAGAAGGAAATGTCTTAGAACACATAGTACTCGTATATCATAGCGACGGAATTTCCGTGTGAATTCGTCAATGTGTGGTAGTGAGGGATGCAGTAAACAAGGATTAGTGGATCGGAAATGTGATTGTCGTATCCCAAAAGAAAATCCTGTCGTTTCCATAGAAACGTTACTCGATTTAGAAGGAAATGTCTTAGAACACATAGTACTCGTATTTCATAGCGACGCAACTTCCGTGTGAATTCGTCAATGTGTGGTAGTGAGGGATGCAGTAAACAAGGATTAGTGGATCGGAAATGTGATTGTCGTATCCCAAAAGAAAATCCTGTCGTTTCCATAGAAACGTTACTCGATTAAGAAGAAAATGTCTTAGAACACATAGTACTCGTATTTCATAGCGACGCAATTTCCGTGTGAATTCGTCAATGTGTGGGAGTGAGGGATGCAGTAAAGAAGGATTAGTGGATCGGAAATGTGATTGTCGTATCCCAAAAGAAAATCCTGTCGTTTCCATAGAAACGTTACTCGATTTAGAAGGAAATGTCTTAGAACATATAGTACTCGTATTTCATAGAGACGGAATTTCCGTGTGAAATCGTCAATGTTTGGCAGTGAGGGATGCAGTAAAGATGGATTAGTGGATCGGAAAGGAGATTGTCGTATCCCAAAAGAAAATCCTGTCGTTTCCATGGAAACGTTACTCGATTTAGAAGGTAATGTCTTAGAACACATAGTACTCGTATTTCATAGCGACGCAATTTCCGTGTGAATTCGTCAATGTGTGGGAGTGAGGGATGCAGTAAAGAAGGATTAGTGGATCAGAAATGTGATTGTCGTATCCCAAAAGAAAATCCTGTCGTTTCCATAGAAACGTTACTCGATTTAGAAGGAAATGTCTTAGAACACATAGTACTCGTATTTCATAGCGACAGAATTTCCGTGTGAATTCGTCAATGTTTGGGAGTGAGGGATGCAGTAAAGAAGGATTAGTGGATCGGAAATGTGATTGTCGTATCCCAAAAGAAAATCCTGTTGTTTCCATAGAAACGTTACTCGATTTAGAAGGAAATGCCTTAGAACACATAGTACTCGTATTTCATAGCGACGCAATTTCCGTGTGAATTCGTCAATGTTTGGGAGTGAGGGATGCAGTAAAGAACGATTAGTGGATCGGAAATGTGATTGTCGTATCCCAAAAGAAAATCCTGTCGTTTCCATAGAAACGTTACTCGATTTAGAAGGAAATGTCTTAGAACACATAGTACTCGTATTTCATAGCGACGCAATTTCCGTGTGAATTCGTCAATGTGTGGGAGTGAGGGATGCAGTAAAGAAGGATTAGTGGATCGGAAATGCGATTGTCGTATCCCAAAAGAAATTCCTGTCGTTTCCATAGAAACGTTACTCGATTTAGAAGGAAATGTCTTAGAACACATAGTACTCGTATTTCATAGCGACGGAATTTCCGTGTGAATTCGTCAATGTTAGGGAGTGAGGGATGCAATAAAGAAGGACTAGTGGATCGGAAATGAGATTGTTGTATCCCAAAAGATAATCCTGTCGTTTCCATAGAAACGTTACTCGATTTAGAAGGAAATGTCTTAGAACACATAGTACTCGTATTTCATAGCAACGCAATTTACGTGTGAATTCGTGAATGTGTGGGAGTGAGGGATGCAGTAAAGAAGGATTAGTGGATCGGAAATGAGATTGTCGTATCCCAAAAGAAAATCCTGTCGTTTCCATAGAAAAGTTACGCGATTTAGAAGGAAATGTCTTAGAAAACATAGTACTCGTATATCATAGCGACGGAATTTCCGTGTGAAATCGTCAATGTGTGGTAGTGAGGGATGCAGTAAACAAGGATTAGTGGATCGGAAATGTGATTGTCGTATCCCAAAGGAAAATCCTGTCGTTTCCATAGAAACGTTACTCGATTTAGAAGGAAATGTCTTAGAACACATAGTACTCGTATTTCATTGCGACGCAATTTCCGTGTGAATTCGTCAATGTGTGGGAGTGAGGGATGCAGTAAACAAGGATTAGTGGATCAGAAATGTGATTGTCGTATCCCAAAAGAAAATCCTGTCGTTTCCATAGAAACGTTACTCGATTTGGAAGGAAATGTCTTAGAACACATAGTACTCGTATTTCATAGCAACGCAACTTCCGTGTGAATTCGTCAATGTGTGGGTGTGAGGGATGCAGTAAAGAAGGATTAGTGAATCGGAAATGAGATTGTCGTATCCCAAAAGAAAATCCTGTCGCTTCCATAGAAACGTTACTCGATTTAGAAGGAAATGTTTTTAACACATAGTTCTCGTATTTCATAGCGACGCAATTTCCGTGTGAATTCGTCAATGTGTGGGAGTGAGGGATGCAATAAAGATGGATTAGTGGATCGGAAATGAGATTGTCGTATCCCAAAAGAAAATCCTGTCGTTTCCATAGAAACGTTACTCGATTTAGAAGGAAATGTCTTAGAACACATAGTAATCGTATTTCATAGCGCCGGAATTTCCGTGTGAATTCGTCAACGTGTGGGAGTGAGGGATGCAGTAAAGAAGGATTAGTGGATCGGAAATGCGATTGTCGTATCCCAAAAGAAATTCCTGTCGTTTCCATAGAAACGTTACTCGATTTAGAAGGAAATGTCTTAGAACACATAGTACTCGTATTTCATAGCGACGCAATTTCCGTGTGAATTCGTCAATGTTAGGGAGTGAGGGATGCAATAAAGAAGGATTAGTGGATCGGAAATGAGATTGTCGTATCTCAAAAGATAATCCTGTCGTTTCTATAAAAACGTTACTCGATTTAGAAGGAAATGTCTGAGAACACATAGTACTCGTATTTCATAGCGACGCAATTTACGTGTGAATTCGTGAATGTGTGGGAGTGAGGGATGCAGTAAAGAAGGATTAGTGGATCGGAAATGAGATTGTCGTATCCCAAAAGAAAATCCTGTCGTTTCCATAGAAAAGTTACTCGATTTAGAAGGAAATGTCTTAGAACACATAGTACTCGTATAACATAGCGACGGAATTTCCGTGTGAATTCGTCAATGTGTGGTAGTGAGGGATGCAGTAAACAAGGATTAGTGGATCGGAAATGTGATTGTCGTATCCCAAAAGAAAATCCTGTCGTTTCCATAGAAACGTTACTCGATTTAGAAGGAAATGTCTTAGAACACATAGTACTCGTATTTCATAGCGACGCAACTTCCGTGTGAATTCGTCAATGTGTGGTAGTGAGGGATGCAGTAAACAAGGATTAGTGGATCGGAAATGTGATTGTCGTATCCCAAAAGAAAATCCTGTCGTTTCCATAGAAACGTTACTCGATTAAGAAGAAAATGTCTTAGAACACATAGTACTCGTATTTCATAGCGACGCAATTTCCGTGTGAATTCGTCAATGTGTGGGAGTGAGTAATGCAGTAAAGAAGGATTAGTGGATCGGAAATGTGATTGTCGTATCCCAAAAGAAAATCCTGTCGTTTCCATAGAAACGTTACTCGATTTAGAAGGAAATGTCTTAGAACATATAGTACTCGTATTTCATAGAGACGGAATTTCCGTGTGAATTCGTCAATGTTTGGCAGTGAGGGATGCAGTAAAGAAGGATTAGTGGATCGGAAATGAGATTGTCGTATCCCAAAAGAAAATCCTGTCGTTTCCATGGAAACGTTACTCGATTTAGAAGGTAATGTCTTAGAACACATAGTACTCGTATTTCATAGCGACGCAATTTCCGTGTGAATTCGTCAATGTGTGGGAGTGAGGGATGCAGTAAAGAAGGATTAGTGGATCAGAAATGTGATTGTCGTATCCCAAAAGAAAATCCTGTCGTTTCCATAGAAACGTTACTCGATTTAGAAGGAAATGTCTTAGAACACATAGTACTCGTATTTCATAGCGACAGAATTTCCGTGTGAATTCGTCAATGTTTGGGAGTGAGGGATGCAGTAAAGAAGGATTAGTGGATCGGAAATGTGATTGTCGTATCCCAAAAGAAAATCCTGTTGTTTCCATAGAAACGTTACTCGATTTAGAAGGAAATGCCTTAGAACACATAGTACTCGTATTTCATAGCGACGCAATTTCCGTGTGAATTCGTCAATGTTTGGGAGTGAGGGATGCAGTAAAGAACGATTAGTGGATCGGAAATGTGATTGTCGTATCCCAAAAGAAAATCCTGTCGTTTCCATAGAAACGTTACTCGATTTAGAAGGAAATGTCTTAGAACACATAATACTCGTATTTCATAGCGACGTAATTTCCGTGTGAATTCGTCAATGTTTGGGAGTGAGGGATGCAGTAAAGAAGGATTAGTGGATCGGAAATGTGATTGTCGTATCCCAAAAGAAAATCCGGTCGTTTCCATAGAAACGTTACTCGATTTAGAAGGAAATGTCTTAGAACACATAGTACTCGTATTTCATAGCGACGCAATTTCCGTGTGAATTCGTCAATGTGTGGGAGTGAGGGATGCAGTAAAGAAGGATTAGTGGATCGGAAATGCGATTGTCGTATCCCAAAAGAAATTCCTGTCGTTTCCATAGAAACGTTACTCGATTTAGAAGGAAATGTCTTAGAACACATAGTACTCGTATTTCATAGCGACGGAATTTCCGTGTGAAATCGTCAATGTTAGGGAGTGAGGGATGCAATAAAGAAGGACTAGTGGATCGGAAATGAGATTGTCGTATCCCAAAAGATAATCCTGTCGTTTCCATAGAAACGTTACTCGATTTAGAAGGAAATGTCTTAGAACACATAGTACTCGTATTTCATAGCGACGCAATTTACGTGTGAATTCGTGAATGTGTGGGAGTGAGGGATGCAGTAAAGAAGGATTAGTGGATCGGAAATGAGATTGTCGTATCCCAAAAGAAAATCCTGTCATTTCTATAAAAACGTTACTCGATTTAGAAGGAAATGTCTGAGAACACATAGTACTCGTATTTCATAGCGACGCAATTTACGTGTGAATTCGTGAATGTGTGGGAGTGAGGGATGCAGTAAAGAAGGATTAGTGGATCGGAAATGAGATTGTCGTATCCCAAAAGAAAATCCTGTCGTTTCCATAGAAAAGTTACTCGATTTAGAAGGAAATGTCTTAGAACACATAGTACTCGTATATCATAGCGACGGAATTTCCGTGTGAATTCGTCAATGTGTGGTAGTGAGGGATGCAGTAAACAAGGATTAGTATATCGGAAATGTGATTGTCGTATCCCAAAAGAAAATCCTGTCGTTTCCATAGAAACGTTACTCGATTTAGAAGGAAATGTCTTAGAACACATAGTACTCGTATTTCATAGCGACGCAACTTCCGTGTGAATTCGTCAATGTGTGGTAGTGAGGGATGCAGTAAACAAGGATTAGTGGATCGGAAATGTGATTGTCGTATCCCAAAAGAAAATCCTGTCGTTTCCATAGAAACGTTACTCGATTAAGAAGAAAATGTCTTAGAACACATAGTACTCGTATTTCATAGCGACGCAATTTCCGTGTGAATTCGTCAATGTGTGGGAGTGAGGGATGCAGTAAAGAAGGATTAGTGGATCGGAAATGTGATTGTCGTATCCCAAAAGAAAATCCTGTCGTTTCCATAGAAACGTTACTCGATTTAGAAGGAAATGTCTTAGAACATATAGTACTCGTATTTCATAGAGACGGAATTTCCGTGTGAATTCGTCAATGTTTGGCAGTGAGGGATGCAGTAAAGATGGATTAGTGGATCGGAAAGGAGATTGTCGTATCCCAAAAGAAAATCCTGTCGTTTAATTGGAAACGTTACTCGATTTAGAAGGTAATGTCTTAGAACACATAGTACTCGTATTTCATAGCGACGCAATTTCCGTGTGAATTCGTCAATGTGTGGGAGTGAGGGATGCAGTAAAGAAGGATTAGTGGATCAGAAATGTGATTGTCGTATCCCAAAAGAAAATCCTGTCGTTTCCATAGAAACGTTACTCGATTTAGAAGGAAATGTCTTAGAACACATAGTACTCGTATTTCATAGCGACAGAATTTCCGTGTGAATTCGTCAATGTTTGGGAGTGAGGGATGCAGTAAAGAAGGATTAGTGGATCGGAAATGTGATTGTCGTGTCCCAAAAGAAAATCCTGTTGTTTCCATAGAAACGTTACTCGATTTAGAAGGAAATGCCTTAGAACACATAGTACTCGTATTTCATAGCGACGCAATTTCCGTGTGAATTCGTCAATGTTTGGGAGTGAGGGATGCAGTAAAGAACGATTAGTGGATCGGAAATGTGATTGTCGTATCCCAAAAGAAAATCCTGTCGTTTCCATAGAAACGTTACTCGATTTAGAAGGAAATGTCTTAGAACACATAGTACTCGTATTTCATAGCGACGCAATTTCCGTGTGAATTCGTCAATGTGTGGGAGTGAGGGATGCAGTAAAGAAGGATTAGTGGATCGGAAATGCGATTGCCGTATCCCAAAAGAAATTCCTGTCGTTTCCATAGAAACGTTACTCGATTTAGAAGGAAATGTCTTAGAACACATAGTACTCGTATTTCATAGCGACGGAATTTCCGTGTGAATTCGTCAATGTTAGGGAGTGAGGGATGCAATAAAGAAGGACTAGTGGATCGGAAATGAGATTGTTGTATCCCAAAAGATAATCCTGTCGTTTCCATAGAAACGTTACTCGATTTAGAAGGAAATGTCTTAGAACACATAGTACTCGTATTTCATAGCAACGCAATTTACGTGTGAAATCGTCAATGTGTGGTAGTGAGGGATGCAGTAAACAAGGATTAGTGGATCGGAAATGTGATTGTCGTATCCCAAAGGAAAATCCTGTCGTTTCCATAGAAACGTTACTCGATTTAGAAGGAAATGTCTTAGAACACATAGTACTCGTATTTCATTGCGACGCAATTTCCGTGTGAATTCGTCAATGTGTGGGAGTGAGGGATGCAGTAAACAAGGATTAGTGGATCAGAAATGAAATTGTCGTATCCCAAAAGAAAATCCTGTCGTTTCCATAGAAACGTTACTCGATTTAGAAGAAAATGTGTTAGAACACATAGTACTCGTATTTCATAGCGACGCAATTTCCGTGTGAATTCGTCAATGTGTGGGAGTGAGGGATGCAGTAAAGAAGGATTAGTGGATCGGAAATGTGATTGTCGTATCCCAAAAGAAAATCCTGTTGTTTCCATAGAAACGTTACTCGATTTAGAAGGAAATGTCTTAGAACATATAGTACTCGTATTTCATAGAGACGGAATTTCCGTGTGAATTCGTCAATGTTTGGGAGTGAGGGATGCAGTAAAGAAGGATTAGTGCATCGGAAATGAGATTGTCGTATCCCAAAAGAAAATCCTGTCGTTTCCATAGAAACGTTACTCGATTTAGAAGGAAATGTCTTAGAACACATTGTACTCGTATTTCATAGCGACGCAATTTCCGTGTGAATTCGTCAATGTTTGGGAGTGAGGGATGCAGTAAAGAAGGATTAGTGGATCGGAAATGAGATTGTCGTATCCCAAAAGATAATCCTGTCGTTTCTATAAAAACGTTACTCGATTTAGAAGGAAATGTCTGACAACACATAGTACTCGTATTTCATAGCGACGCAATTTACGTGTGAATTCGTGAATGTGTGGGAGTGAGGGATGCAGTAAAGAAGGATTAGTGGATCGGAAATGAGATTGTCGTATCCCAAAAGAAAATCCTGTCGTTTCCATAGAAAAGTTACTCGATTTAGAAGGAAATGTGTTAGAACACATAGTACTCGTATAACATAGCGACGGAATTTCCGTGTGAATTCGTCAATGTGTGGTAGTGAGGGATGCAGTAAACAAGGATTAGTGGATCGGAAATGTGATTGTCGTATCCCAAAAGAAAATCCTGTCGTTTCCATAGAAACGTTACTCGATTTAGAAGGAAATGTCTTAGAACACATAGTACTCGTATTTCATAGCGACGCAACTTCCGTGTGAATTCGTCAATGTGTGGTTGTGAGGGATGCAGTAAACAAGGATTAGTGGATCGGAAATGTGATTGTCGTATCCCAAAAGAAAATCCTGTCGTTTCCATAGAAACGTTACTCGATTAAGAAGAAAATGTCTTAGAACACATAGTACTCGTATTTCATAGCGACGCAATTTCCGTGTGAATTCGTCAATGTGTGGGAGTGAGGGATGCAGTAAAGAAGGATTAGTGGATCGGAAATGTGATTGTCGTATCCCAAAAGAAAATCCTGTCGTTTCCATAGAAACGTTACTCGATTTAGATGGAAATGTCTTAGAACATATAGTACTCGTATTTCATAGAGACGGAATTTCCGTGTGAATTCGTCAATGTTTGGCAGTGAGGGATGCAGTAAAGAAGGATTAGTGGATCGGAAATGAGATTGTCGTATCCCAAAAGAAAATCCTGTCGTTTCCATGGAAACGTTACTCGATTTAGAAGGTAATGTCTTAGAACACATAGTACTCGTATTTCATAGCGACGCAATTTCCGTGTGAATTCGTCAATGTGTGGGAGTGAGGGATGCAGTAAAGAAGGATTAGTGGATCAGAAATGTGATTGTCGTATCCCAAAAGAAAATCCTGTCGTTTCCATAGAAACGTTACTCGATTTAGAAGGAAATGTCTTAGAACACATAGTACTCGTATTTCATAGCGACAGAATTTCCGTGTGAATTCGTCAATGTTTGGTAGTGAGGGATGCAGTAAAGAAGGATTAGTGGATCGGAAATGTGATTGTCGTATCCCAAAAGAAAATCCCGTTGTTTCCATAGAAACGTTACTCGATTTAGAAGGAAATGCCTTAGAACACATAGTACTCGTATTTCATAGCGACGGAATTTCCGTGTGAATTCGTCAATGTTAGGGAGTGAGGGATGCAATAAAGAAGGACTAGTGGATCGGAAATGAGATTGTCGTATCCCAAAAGATAATCCTGTCGTTTCCATAGAAACGTTACTCGATTTAGAAGGAAATGTCTTAGAACACATAGTACTCGTATTTCATAGCGACGCAATTTACGTGTGAATTCGTGAATGTGTGGGAGTGAGGGATGCAGTAAAGAAGGATTAGTGGATCGGAAATGAGATTGTCGTATCCCAAAAGAAAATCCTGTCGTTTCTATAAAAACGTTACTCGATTTAGAAGGAAATGTCTGAGAACACATAGTACTCGTATTTCATAGCGACGCAATTTACGTGTGAATTCGTGAATGTGTGGGAGTGAGGGATGCAGTAAAGAAGGATTAGTGGATCGGAAATGAGATTGTCGTATCCCAAAAGAAAATCCTGTCGTTTCCATAGAAAAGTTACTCGATTTAGAAGGAAATGTCTTAGAACACATAGTACTCGTATATCATAGCGACGGAATTTCCGTGTGATTTCGTCAATGTGTGGTAGTGAGGGATGCAGTAAACAAGGATTAGTGGATCGGAAATGTGATTGTCGTATCCCAAAAGAAAATCCTGTCGTTTCCATAGAAACGTTACTCGATTTAGAAGGAAATGTCTTAGAACACATAGTACTCGTATTTCATAGCGACGCAACTTCCGTGTGAATTCGTCAATGTGTGGTAGTGAGGGATGCAGTAAACAAGGATTAGTGGATCGGAAATGTGATTGTCGTATCCCAAAAGAAAATCCTGTCGTTTCCATAGAAACGTTACTCGATTAAGAAGAAAATGTCTTAGAACACATAGTACTCGTATTTCATAGCGACGCAATTTCCGTGTGAATTCGTCAATGTGAGGGAGTGAGGGATGCAGTAAAGAAGGATTAGTGGATCGGAAATGTGATTGTCGTATCCCAAAAGAAAATCCTGTCGTTTCCATAGAAACGTTACTCGATTTAGAAGGAAATGTCTTAGAACATATAGTACTCGTATTTCATAGAGACGGAATTTCCGTGTGAATTCGTCAATGTTTGGCAGTGAGGGATGCAGTAAAGAAGGATTAGTGGATCGGAAATGAGATTGTCGTATCCCAAAAGAAAATCCTGTCATTTCCATGGAAACGTTACTCGATTTAGAAGGTAATGTCTTAGAACACATAGTACTCGTATTTCATAGCGACGCAATTTCCGTGTGAATTCGTCAATGTTTGGGAGTGAGGGATGCAGTAAAGAAGGATTAGTGGATCGGAAATGTGATTGTCGTATCCCAAAAGAAAATCCTGTCGTTTCCATAGAAACGTTACTCGATTTAGAAGGAAATGTCTTAGAACACATAGTACTCGTATTTCATAGCGACGCAATTTCCGTGTGAATTCGTCAATGTGTGGGAGTGAGGGATGCAGTAAAGAAGGATTAGTGGATCGGAAATGCGATTGTCGTATCCGAAAAGAAATTCCTGTCGTTTCCATAGAAACGTTACTCGATTTAGAAGGAAATGTCTTAGAACACATAGTACTCGTATTTCATAGCGACGGAATTTCCGTGTGAATTCGTCAATGTTAGGGAGTGAGGGATGCAATAAAGAAGGACTAGTGGATCGGAAATGAGATTGTCGTATCCCAAAAGATAATCCTGTCGTTTCCATAGAAACGTTACTCGATTTAGAAGGAAATGTCTTAGAACACATAGTACTCGTATTTCATAGCGACGCAATTTACGTGTGAATTCGTGAATGTGTGGGAGTGAGGGATGCAGTAAAGAAGGATTAGTGGATCGGAAATGAGTTTGTCGTATCCCAAAAGAAAATCCTGTCGTTTCTATAAAAACGTTACTCGATTTAGAAGGAAATGTCTGAGAACACATAGTACTCGTATTTCATAGCGACGCAATTTACGTGTGAATTCGTGAATGTGTGGGAGTGAGGGATGCAGTAAAGAAGGATTAGTGGATCGGAAATGAGATTGTCGTATCCCAAAAGAAAATCCTGTCGTTTCCATAGAAAAGTTACTCGATTTAGAAGGAAATGTCTTAGAACACATAGTACTCGTATATCATAGCGACGGAATTTCCGTGTGATTTCGTCAATGTGTGGTAGTGAGGGATGCAGTAAACAAGGATTAGTGGATCGGAAATGTGATTGTCGTATCCCAAAAGAAAATCCTGTCGTTTCCATAGAAACGTTACTCGATTTAGAAGGAAATGTCTTAGAACACATAGTACTCGTATTTCATAGCGACGCAACTTCCGTGTGAATTCGTCAATGTGTGGTAGTGAGGGATGCAGTAAACAAGGATTAGTGGATCGGAAATGTGATTGTCGTATCCCAAAAGAAAATCCTGTCGTTTCCATAGAAACGTTACTCGATTTAGAAGGAAATGTCTTAGAACACATAGTACTCGTATTTCATAGCGACAGAATTTCCGTGTGAATTCGTCAATGTGTGGGAGTGAGGGATGCAGTAAAGAAGGATTAGTGGATCAGAAATGTGATTGTCGTATCCCAAAAGAAAATCCTGTCGTTTCCATTGAAACGTTACTCGATTTAGAAGGAAATGTCTTAGAACACATAGTACTCGTATTTCATAGCGACAGAATTTCCGTGTGAATTCGTCAATGTTGGGAGTGAGGGATGGAGTAAAGAAGGATTAGTGGATCGGAAATGTGATTGTCGTATCCCAAAAGAAAATCCTGTTGTTTCCATAGAAACGTTACTCGATTTAGAAGGAAATGCCTTAGAACACATAGTACTCGTATTTCATAGCGACGCAATTTCCGTGTGAATTCGTCAATGTGTGGGAGTGAGGGATGCAGTAAAGAAAGATTAGTGGATCGGAAATGCGATTGTCGTATCCCAAAAGAAATTCCTGTCGTTTCCATAGAAACGTTACTCGATTTAGAAGGAAATGTCTTAGAACACATAGTACTCGTATTTCATAGCGACGGAATTTCCGTGTGAATTCGTCAATGTTAGGGAGTGAGGGATGCAATAAAGAAGGACTAGTGGATCGGAAATGAGATTGTTGTATCCCAAAAGATAATCCTGTCGTTTCCATAGAAACGTTACTCGATTTAGAAGGAAATGTCTTAGAACACATAGTACTCGTATTTCATAGCAACGCAATTTACGTGTGAATTCGTGAATGTGTGGGAGTGAGGGATGCAGTAAAGAAGGATTAGTGGATCGGAAATGAGATTGTCGTATCCCAAAAGGAAATCCTGTCGTTTCCATAGAAAAGTTACGCGATTCAGAAGGAAATGTCTTAGAAAACATAGTACTCGTATATCATAGCGACGGAATTTCCGTGTGAATTCGTCAATGTGTGGTAGTGAGGGATGCAGTAAACAAGGATTAGTGGATCGGAAATGTGATTGTCGTATCCCAAAGGAAAATCCTGTCGTTTCCATAGAAACGTTACTCGATTTAGAAGGAAATGTCTTAGAACACATAGTACTCGTATTTCATTGCGACGCAATTTCCGTGTGAATTCGTCAATGTGTGGGAGTGAGGGATGCAGTAAACAAGGATTAGTGGATCAGAAATGAAATTGTCGTATCCCAAAAGAAAATCCTGTCGTTTCCATAGAAACGTTACTCAATTTAGAAGAAAATGTGTTAGAACACATAGTACTCGTATTTCATAGCGACGCAATTTCCGTGTGAATTCGTCAATGTGTGGGAGTGAGGGATGCAGTAAAGAAGGAGTAGTGGATCGGAAATGTGATTGTCGTATCCCAAAAGAAAATCCTGTCGATTCCATAGAAACGTTACTCGATTTAGAAGGAAATGTCTTAGAACATATAGTACTCGTATTTCATAGAGACGGAATTTCCGTGTGAATTCGTCAATGTTTGGGAGTGAGGGATGCAGTAAAGAGGGATTAGTGGATCGGAAATGAGATTGTCGTATCCCAAAAGAAAATCCTGTCGTTTCCATAGAAACGTTACTCGATTTAGAAGGAAATGTCTTAGAACACATAGTACTCGTATTTCATAGCGACGCAATTTCCGTGTGAATTCGTCAATATGTGGGAGTGAGGGATGCAGTAAAGAAGGATTAGTGGATCGGAAATGAGATTGACGTATTTCAAAAGAAAATCCTGTCGTTTCCATAGAAACGTTACTCGATTTAGAAGGAAATGTCTTAGAACACATAGTACTCGTATTTCATAGCGACGGAAGTTCCGTGTGAATTCGTCAATGTTTGGGAGTGAGGGATGCAGTAAAGAAGGATTAGTGGATCGGAAATGTGATTGTCGTATCCCAAAAGAAAATCCTGTCGTTTCCATAGAAACGTTACTCGATTTAGAAGGAAATGTCTTAGAACACATAGTACTCGTATTTCATAGCGACGGAATTTCCGTATGAATTCGTCAATGTTTGGGATTGAGGGATGCAGTAAAGAAGGATTAGTGGATCGGAAATGTGATTGTCGTATCCCAAAAGAAAATCCTGTCGTTTCCATAGAAACGTTACTCGATTTAGAAGGAAATGTCTTAGAACACATAGTACTCGTATTTCATAGCAACGCAACTTCCGTGTGAATTCGTCAATGTGTGGGTGTGAGGGATGCAGTAAAGAAGGATTAGTGAATCGGAAATGAGATTGTCGTATCCCAAAAGAAAATCCTGTCGCTTCCATAGAAACGTTACTCGATTTAGAAGGAAATGTTTTATAACACATAGTTCTCGTATTTCATAGCGACGCAATTTCCGTGTGAATTCGTCAATGTGTGGGAGTGAGGGATGCAATAAAGATGGATTAGTGGATCGGAAATGAGATTGTCGTATCCCAAAAGAAAATCCTGTCGTTTCCATAGAAACGTTACTCGATTTAGAAGGAAATGTCTTAGAACACATAGTAATCGTATTTCATAGCGCCGGAATTTCCGTGTGAATTCGTCAACGTGTGGGAGTGAGGGATGCAGTAAAGAAGGATTAGTGGATCGGAAATGTGATTGTCGTATCCCAAAAGAAAATCCTGTCGTTTCCATAGAAACGTTACTCGATTTAGAAGGAAATGTCTTAGAACATATAGTACTCGTATCTCATTGAGACGGAATTTCCGTGTGAATTCGTCAGTTTGGCAGTGAGGGATGCAGTAAAGAAGGATTAGTGGATCGGAAATGAGATTGTCGTATCCCAAAAGAAAATCCTGTCGTTTCAATGGAAACGTTACTCGATTTAGAAGGTAATGTCTTAGAACACATAGTACTCGTATTTCATAGCGACGCAATTTCCGTGTGAATTCGTCAATGTGTGGGAGTGAGGGATGCAGTAAAGAAGGATTAGTGGATCAGAAATGTGATTGTCGTATCCCAAAAGAAAATCCTGTCGTTTCCATAGAAACGTTACTCGATTTAGAAGGAAATGTCTTAGAACACATAGTACTCGTATTTCATAGCGACAGAATTTCCGTGTGAATTCGTCAATGTTTGGGAGTGAGGGATGCAGTAAAGAAGGATTAGTGGATCGCAAATGTTATTGTCGTATCCCAAAAGAAAATCCTGTTGTTTCCATAGAAACGTTACTCGATTTAGAAGGAAATGCCTTAGAACACATAGTACTCGTATTTCATAGCGACGCAATTTCCGTGTGAATTCGTCAATGTTTGGGAGTGAGGGATGCAGTAAAGAACGATTAGTGGATCGGAAATGTGATTGTCGTATCCCAAAAGAAAATCCTGTCGTTTCCATAGAAACGTTACTCGATTTAGAAGGAAATGTCTTAGAACACATAATACTCGTATTTCATAGCGACGTAATTTCCGTGTGAATTCGTCAATGTTTGGGAGTGAGGGATGCAGTAAAGAAGGATTAGTGGATCGGAAATGAGATTGTCGTATCCCAAAAGAGAATCCTGTCGTATCCATAGAAACGTTACTCGATTTAGAAGGAAATGTCTTAGAACACATAGTACTCGTATTGCATAGCGACGGAATTTCCGTGTGAATACTAAAATGTTTGGGAGTGAGGGATGCAGTAAAGAAGGATTAGTGGATCGGAAATGTGATTGTCGTATCCCAAAAAAAAAAAAATCCTGTCGTTTCCATAGAAACGTTACTCGATTAAGAAGGAAATGTCTTAGAACACATAGTTCTCGTATTTCATAGCTACGCAATTTCCGTGTGAATTCGTCAATGTGTGAGAGTGAGGGATGCAGTAAAGAAGGATTAGTGGATCGGAAATGAGATTGTCGTATCCCAAAGGAAAATCCTGTCGTTTCCATAGAAACGTTACTCGATTTAGAAGGAAATGTCTTAGAACACATAGTACTCGTATTTCATAGCGACGGAATTTCCGTGTGAATTCGTCAATGTTTGGGAGTGAGGGATGCAGTAAAGATGGATTAGTGGATCGGAAATGTGATTGCCGTAACCCAAAAGAAAATCCTGTCGTCTCCATAGAAACGTTACTCGATTTAGAAGGAAATGTCTTAGAACACATAGTACTCGTATTTCATAGCGACGCAATTTCCGTGTGAATTCGTCAATGTGTGGGAGTGAGGGATGCAGTAAACAAGGATTAGTGGATCGGAAATGTGATTGTCGTATCCCAAAAGAAAATCCTGTCGTTTCCATAGAAACGTTACTCGATTTAGAAGAAAATGTCTTAGAACACATAGTACTCGTATTTCATAGCGACGCAATTTCCGTGTGAATTCGTCAATGTTTGGGAGTGAGGGATGCAGTAAAGAAGGATTATTGATTTGGAAATGAGATTGTCGTATCCCAAAAGAAAATCCTGTCGTTTCCATAGAAACGTTACTCGATTTAGAAGGAAATGTCTGAGAACACATAGTACTCGTATTTCATAGCGACGCAATTTACGTGTGAATTCGTGAATGTGTGGGAGTGAGGGATGCAGTAAAGAAGGATTAGTGGATCGGAAATGAGATTGTCGTATCCCAAAAGAAAATCCTGTCGTTTCCATAGAAAAGTTACTCGATTTAGAAGGAAATGTCTTAGAACACATAGTACTCGTATATCATAGCGACGGAATTTCCGTGTGATTTCGTCAATGTGTGGTAGTGAGGGATGCAGTAAACAAGGATTAGTGGATCGGAAATGTGATTGTCGTATCCCAAAAGAAAATCCTGTCGTTTCCATAGAAACGTTACTCGATTTAGAAGGAAATGTCTTAGAACACATAGTACTCGTATTTCATAGCGACGCAACTTCCGTGTGAATTCGTCAATGTGTGGTAGTGAGGGATGCAGTAAACAAGGATTAGTGGATCGGAAATGTGATTGTCGTATCCCAAAAGAAAATCCTGTCGTTTCCATAGAAACGTTACTCGATTTAGAAGGAAATGTCTTAGAACACATAGTACTCGTATTTCATAGCGACAGAATTTCCGTGTGAATTCGTCAATGTGTGGGAGTGAGGGATGCAGTAAAGAAGGATTAGTGGATCAGAAATGTGATTGTCGTATCCCAAAAGAAAATCCTGTCGTTTCCATTGAAACGTTACTCGATTTAGAAGGAAATGTCTTAGAACACATAGTACTCGTATTTCATAGCGACAGAATTTCCGTGTGAATTCGTCAATGTTGGGAGTGAGGGATGGAGTAAAGAAGGATTAGTGGATCGGAAATGTGATTGTCGTATCCCAAAAGAAAATCCTGTTGTTTCCATAGAAACGTTACTCGATTTAGAAGGAAATGCCTTAGAACACATAGTACTCGTATTTCATAGCGACGCAATTTCCGTGTGAATTCGTCAATGTGTGGGAGTGAGGGATGCAGTAAAGAAGGATTAGTGGATCGGAAATGCGATTGTCGTATCCCAAAAGAAATTCCTGTCGTTTCCATAGAAACGTTACTCGATTTAGAAGGAAATGTCTTAGAACACATAGTACTCGTATTTCATAGCGCCGGAATTTCCGTGTGAATTCGTCAATGTTAGGGAGTGAGGGATGCAATAAAGAAGGACTAGTGGATCGGAAATGAGATTGTTGTATCCCAAAAGATAATCCTGTCGTTTCCATAGAAACGTTACTCGATTTAGAAGGAAATGTCTTAGAACACATAGTACTCGTATTTCATAGCAACGCAATTTACGTGTGAATTCGTGAATGTGTGGGAGTGAGGGATGCAGTAAAGAAGGATTAGTGGATCGGAAATGAGATTGTCGTATCCCAAAAGGAAATCCTGTCGTTTCCATAGAAAAGTTACGCGATTCAGAAGGAAATGTCTTAGAAAACATAGTACTCGTATATCATAGCGACGGAATTTCCGTGTGAATTCGTCAATGTGTGGTAGTGAGGGATGCAGTAAACAAGGATTAGTGGATCGGAAATGTGATTGTCGTATCCCAAAGGAAAATCCTGTCGTTTCCATAGAAACGTTACTCGATTTAGAAGGAAATGTCTTAGAACACATAGTACTCGTATTTCATTGCGACGCAATTTCCGTGTGAATTCGTCAATGTGTGGGAGTGAGGGATGCAGTAAACAAGGATTAGTGGATCAGAAATGAAATTGTCGTATCCCAAAAGAAAATCCTGTCGTTTCCATAGAAACGTTACTCGATTTAGAAGAAAATGTGTTAGAACACATAGTACTCGTATTTCATAGCGACGCAATTTCCGTGTGAATTCGTCAATGTGTGGGAGTGAGGGATGCAGTAAAGAAGGAGTAGTGGATCGGAAATGTGATTGTCGTATCCCAAAAGAAAATCCTGTCGATTCCATAGAAACGTTACTCGATTTAGAAGGAAATGTCTTAGAACATATAGTACTCGTATTTCATAGAGAAGGAATTTCCGTGTGAATTCGTCAATGTTTGGGAGTGAGGGATGCAGTAAAGAGGGATTAGTGGATCGGAAATGAGATTGTCGTATCCCAAAAGAAAATCCTGTCGTTTCCATAGAAACGTTACTCGATTTAGAAGGAAATGTCTTAGAACACATAGTACTCGTATTTCATAGCGACGCAATTTCCGTGTGAATTCGTCAATATGTGGGAGTGAGGGATGCAGTAAAGAAGGATTAGTGGATCGGAAATGAGATTGACGTATTTCAAAAGAAAATCCTGTCGTTTCCATAGAAACGTTACTCGATTTAGAAGGAAATGTCTTAGAACACATAGTACTCGTATTTCATAGCGACGGAAGTTCCGTGTGAATTCGTCAATGTTTGGGAGTGAGGGATGCAGTAAAGAAGGATTAGTGGATCGGAAATGTGATTGTCGTATCCCAAAAGAAAATCCTGTCGTTTCCATAGAAACGTTACTCGATTTAGAAGGAAATGTCTTAGAACACATAGTACTCGTATTTCATAGCGACGGAATTTCCGTATGAATTCGTCAATGTTTGGGATTGAGGGATGCAGTAAAGAAGGATTAGTGGATCGGAAATGTGATTGTCGTATCCCAAAAGAAAATCCTGTCGTTTCCATAGAAACGTTACTCGATTTAGAAGGAAATGTCTTAGAACACATAGTACTCGTATTTCATAGCAACGCAACTTCCGTGTGAATTCGTCAATGTGTGGGTGTGAGGGATGCAGTAAAGAAGGATTAGTGAATCGGAAATGAGATTGTCGTATCCCAAAAGAAAATCCTGTCGCTTCCATAGAAACGTTACTCGATTTAGAAGGAAATGTTTTATAACACATAGTTCTCGTATTTCATAGCGACGCAATTTCCGTGTGAATTCGTCAATGTGTGGGAGTGAGGGATGCAATAAAGATGGATTAGTGGATCGGAAATGAGATTGTCGTATCCCAAAAGAAAATCCTGTCGTTTCCATAGAAACGTTACTCGATTTAGAAGGAAATGTCTTAGAACACATAGTAATCGTATTTCATAGCGCCGGAATTTCCGTGTGAATTCGTCAACGTGTGGGAGTGAGGGATGCAGTAAAGAAGGATTAGTGGATCGGAAATGAGATTGTCGTATCCCAAAAGAAAATCCTGTCGTTTCCATAGAAAGGTTACTCGATTTAGAAGGTAATGTCTTAGAACACATAGTACTCGTATTTCATAGCGACGCAATTTCCGTGTGAATTCGTCAATGTGTGGGAGTGAGGGATGCAGTAAAGAAGGATTAGTGGATCAGAAATGTGGTTGTCGTATCCCAAAAGAAAATCCTGTCGTTTCCATAGAAACGTTACTCGATTTAGAAGGAAATGTCTTAGAACACATAGTACTCGTATTTCATAGCGACGGAATTTCCGTGTGAATTCGTCAATGTGTGGGAGGGAGGGATGCAGTAAAGAAGGATTAGTGGATCGGAAATGAGATTGTCGTATCCCAAAAGAAAATCCTGTCGTTTCCATAGAAACGTTACTCGATTTAGAAGAAAATGTCTTAGAACACATAGTAATCGTATTTCATAGCGACGCAATTTCCGTGTGAATTCGTCAATCTCAGGGAGTGAGGGATGGAATAAAGAAGGATTAGTGGATCAGAAATGAGATTGTCGTATCCCAAAAGAAAATCCAGTCGTTTCCATAGAAACGTTACTCGATTTAGAAGGAAATGTCTTAGAACACATAGTACTCGTATTTCATAGCGACGCAATTTACGTGTGAATTCGTGAGTGTGTGGGAGTGAGGGATGCAGTAAAGAAGGATTAGTGGATCGGAAATGAGATTGTCGTATCCCAAAAGAAAATCCAGTCGTTTCCATAGTAAAGTTACTCGATTTAGAAGGAAATGTCTTAGAACACATAGTACTCGTATATCATAGCGACGGAATTTCCGTGTGAATTCGTCAATGTGTGGTAGTGAGGGATGCAGTAAACAAGGATTAGTGGATCCGAAATGTGATTGTCGTATCCCAAAAGAAAATCCTGTCGTTTCCATAGAAACGTTACTCGATTTAGAAGGAAATGTCTTAGAACACATAGTACTCGTATTTCATAGCGACGCAATTTCCGTGTGAATTCGTCAATGTGTGGCAGTGAGGGATGCAGTAAACAAGGATTAGTGGATCGGAAATGTGATTGTCGTATCCCAAAAGAAAATCCTGTCGTTTCCATAGAAACGTTACTCGATTTAGAAGAAAATGTCTTAGAACACATAGTACTCGTATTTCATAGGGACGCAATTTCCGTGTGAATTCGTCAATGTGTGGGAGTGAGGGATGCAGTAAAGAGGGATTAGTGGATCGGAAATGTGATTGTCGTATCCCAAAAGAAAATCCTGTCGTTTCCATAGAAACGTTACTCGATTTAGAAGGAAATGTCTTAGAACATATAGTACTCGTATCTCATAGAGACGGAATTTCCGTGTGAATTCGTCAATGTTTGGGAGTGAGGGATGCAGTAAAGAAGGATTAGTGGATCGGAAATGAGATTGTCGTATCCCAAAAGAAAATCCTGTCGTTTCCATAGAAAGGTTACTCGATTTAGAAGGTAATGTCTTAGAACACATAGTACTCGTATTTCATAGCGACGCAATTTCCGTGTGAATTCGTCAATGTGTGGGAGTGAGGGATGCAGTAAAGAAGGATTAGTGGATCAGAAATGTGGTTGTCGTATCCCAAAAGAAAATCCTGTCGTTTCCATAGAAACGTTACTCGATTTAGAAGGAAATGTCTTAGAACACATAGTACTCGTATTTCATAGCGACGGAATTTCCGTGTGAATTCGTCAATGTGTGGGAGTGAGGGATGCAGTAAAGAACGATTAGGGGATCGGAAATGTGATTGTCGTATCCCAAAAGAAAATCCTGTCGTTTCCATAGAAACGTTACTCGATTTAGAAGGAAATGTCTTAGAACTCATAATACTCGTATTTCATAGCGACGTAATTTCCGTGTGAATTCGTCAATGTTTTGGAGTGAGGGATGCCGTAAAGAAGGATTAGTGGATCGGAAATGAGATTGTCGTATCCCAAAAGAGAATCCTTTCGTTTCCATAGAAAAGTTACTCGATTTAGAAGGAAATGTCTTAGAACACATAGTACTCGTATATCATAGCGACGGAACTTCCGTGTGAATTCGTCAATGTGTGGTAGTGAGGGATGCAGTAAACAAGGATTAGTGGATCGGAAATGTGATTGTCGTATCCCAAAAGAAAATCCTGTCGTTTCCATAGAAACGTTACTCGATTTAGAAGGAAATGTCTTAGAACACATAGTACTCGTATTTCATAGCGACGCAGTTTCCGTGTGAATTCGTCAATGTGTGGGAGTTAGGGATGCAGTAAACAAGGATTAGTGGATCGGAAATGTGATTGTCGTATCCCAAAAGAAAATCCTGTCGTTTCCATAGAAACGTTACTCGATTTAGAAGAAAATGTCTTAGAACACATAGTACTCGTATTTCATAGGGACGCAATGTCCGTGTGAATTCGTCAATGTGTGGGAGTGAGGGATGCAGTAAAGAGGGATTAGTGGATCGGAAATGTGATTGTCGTATCCCAAAAGAAAATCCTGTCGTTTCCATAGAAACGTTACTCGATTTAGAAGGAAATGACTTAGAACATATAGTACTCGTATTTCATAGAGACGGAATTTCCGTGTGAATTCGTCAATGTTTGGGAGTGAGGGATGCAGTAAAGAAGGATTAGTGGATCGGAAATGAGATTGTCGTATCCCAAAAGAAAATCCTGTCGTTTCCATAGAAACGTTACTCGATTTAGAAGGTAATGTCTTAGAACACATAGTACTCGTATTTCATAGCGACGCAATTTCCGTGTGAATTCGTCAATGTGTGGGAGTGAGGGATGCAGTAAAGAAGGATTAGTGGATCAGAAATGTGATTGTCGTATCCCAAAAGAAAATCCTGTCGTTTCCATAGAAACGTTACTCGATTTAGAAGGAAATGTCTTAGAACACATAGTACTCGTATTTCATAGCGACGGAATTTCCGTGTGAATTCGTCAATGTTTGGGAGTGAGGGATGCAGTAAAGAACGATTAGTGGATCGGAAATGTGATTGTCGTATCCCAAAAGAAAATCCTGTCGTTTCCATAGAAACGTTACTCGATTTAGAAGGAAATGTCTTAGAACTCATAATACTCGTATTTCATAGCGACGTAATTTCCGTGTGAATTCGTCAATGTTTTGGAGTGAGGGATGCCGTAAAGAAGGATTAGTGGATCGGAAATGAGATTGTCGTATCCCAAAAGAGAATCCTGTCGTTTCCATAGAAACGTTACTCGATTTACAAGGAAATGTCTTAGAACACATAGTACTCGTATTGCATAGCGACGGAATTTCCGTGTGAATACTAAAATGTTTGGGAGTGAGGGATGCAGTAAAGAAGGATTAGTGGATCGGAAATGTGATTGTCGTATCCGAAAAAAAAATCCTTTCGTTTCCATAGAAACGTTACTCGATTTAGAAGGAAATGTCTTAGAACACATAGTTCTCGTATTTCATAGCTACGCAATTTCCGTGTGAATTCGTCAATGTGTGGGAGTGAGGGATGCAGTAAAGAAGGATTAGTGGATCGGAAATGAGATTGTCGTATCCCAAAAATAAATCCTGTCGTTTCCATAAAAACGTTACTCGATTTAGAAGGTAATGTCTTAGAACACATAGTACTCGTATTTCATAGCGACGGAATTTCCGTGTGAATTCGTCAATGTTTGGGAGTGAGGGATGCAGTAAAGAACGATTAGTGGATCGGAAATGTGATTGTCGTATCCCAAAAGAAAATCCTGTCGTTTCCATAGAAACGTTACTCGATTTAGAAGGAAATGTCTTAGAACTCATAATACTCGTATTTCATAGCGACGTAATTTCCGTGTGAATTCGTCAATGTTTTGGTGTGAGGGATGCCGTAAAGAAGGATTAGTGGATCGGAAATGAGATTGTCGTATCCCAAAAGAGAATCCTGTCGTTTCCATAGAAACGTTACTCGATTTAGAAGGAAATGTCTTAGAACACATAGTACTTGTATTGCATAGCGACGGAATTTCCGTGTGAATACTAAAATGTTGGGAGTGAGGGATGCAGTAAAGAAGGATTAGTGGATCGGAAATGTGATTGTCGTATCCCAAAAAAAAATCCTTTCGTTTCCATAGAAACGTTACTCGATTTAGAAGGAAATGTCTTAGAACACATAGTTCTCGTATTTCATAGCTACGCAATTTCCGTGTGAATTCGTCAATGTGTGGGAGTGAGGGATGCAGTAAAGAAGGATTAGTGGATCGGAAATGAGATTGTCGTATCCCAAAAATAAATCCTGTCGTTTCCATAGAAACGTTTCTCGATTTAGAAGGTAATGTCTTAGAACACATACTACTCGTATTTCATAGCGACGCAATTTCCGTGTGAATTCGTCAATGTGTGGGAGTGAGGGATGCAGTAAAGATGGATTAGTGGATCGGAAATGAGATTGTCGTATCCCAAAAGAAAATCCTGTCGTTTCCATAGAAACGTTACTCGATTTAGAAGGAAATGTCATAGAACACATAGTACTCGTATTTCATAGCGACGCAATTTCCGTTTGAATTCGTCAATCTTAGGGAGTGAGGGATGGAATAAAGAAGGATTAGTGGATCGGAAATGAGATTGTCGTATCCCAAAAGATAATCCTGTCGTTTCCATAGAAACGTTACTCGATTTAGAAGGAAATGTCTTAGAACACATAGTACTCGTATTTCATAGCGACGCAATTTACGTGTGAATTCGTGAGTGTGTGGGAGTGAGGGATGCAGTAAAGAAGGATTAGTGGATCGGAAATGAGATTGTCGTATCCCAAAAGAAAATCCAGTCGTTTCCATAGAAAAGTTACTAGATTTAGAAGGAAATGTCTTAGAACACATAGTACTCGTATATCATAGCGACGGAATTTCCGTGTGAATTCGTCAATGTGTGGTAGTGAGGGATGCAGTAAACAAGGATTAGTTGATCGGAAATGTGACTGTCGTATCCCAAAAGAAAATCCTGTCGTTTCCATAGAAACGTTACTCGATTTACAAGGAAATGTCTTAGAACACATAGTACTCGTATATCATAGCGACGCAATTTCCGTGTGAATTCGTCAATCTTATGGAGTGAGGGATGGAATAAAGAAGGATTAGTGGATCGGAAATGAGATTGTCGTATCCCAAAAGATAATCCTGTCGTTTCCATAGAAACGTTACTCGATTTAGAAGAAAATGTCTTAGAACACATAGTACTCGTATTTCATAGCGACGCAATTTACGTGTGAATTCGTGAGTGTGTGGGAGTGAGGGATGCAGTAAAGAAGGATTAGTGGGTCGGAAATTAGATTGTCGTATCCCAAAAGAAAATCCAGTCGTTTCCATAGAAAAGTTACTCGATTTAGAAGGAAATGTCTTAGAACACGTAGTACTCGTATGTCATAGCGACGCAATTTCCGTGTGAATTCGTCAATGTTTAGGAGTGAGGGATGCAGTAAAGAAGGATTAGTGGATCAGAAATGTGATTGTCGTATCCCAAAAGAAAATCCTGTCGTTTCCATAGAAACGTTACTCGATTTACAAGGAAATGTCTTAGAACACATAGTACTCGTATTTCATAGCGACGCAACTTCCGTGTGAATTCGTCAATGTGTGGGAGTGAGGGATGCAGTAAAGAAGGATTAGTGAATCGGAAATGAGATTGTCGTATCCCAAAAGAAAATCCTGTCGTTTCCATAGAAACGTTACTCGATTTAGAAGGAAATGTCTTAGAACACATAGTACTCGTATTTCATAGCGACGGAATATCCGTGTGAATTCGTCAATGTTTGGGAGTGAGGGATGCAGTAAAGAAGGATTAGTGGATGGGAAATGTAATTGTCGTATCCCAAAAAAAAATCCTGTCGTTTCCATAGAAACGTTACTCGATTTAGAAGGTAATGTCTTAGAACACATAGTACTCGTATTTCATAGCGACGCAATTTCCGTGTGAATTCTTCAATGTGTGGGAGTGAGGGATGCAGTAAAGAAGGATTAGTCGATCGGAAGTGAGATTGTCGTATCCCAAAAGAAAATCCTGTCGATTCCATGGAAACGTTACTCGAATTACAAGGAAATGTCTTAGAACACATAGTTCGCGTATTTCATAGCGACGCAATTTCCGAGTGAATTCGTCAATGTGTGGGAGTGAGGGATGCAGTAAAGAAGGATTAGTGGATCGGAAATGAGATTGTCGTATCCCAAAAGAAAATCCTGTCGTTTCCATAGAAAAGTTACTCGATTTAGAAGGAAATGTCTTAGAACACATAGTACTCGTATATCATAGCGACGGAATTTCCGTGTGAATTCGTCAATGTGTGGTAGTGAGGGATGCAGTAAACAAGGATTAGTGGATCGGAAATGTGATTGTCGTATCCCAAAAGAAAATCCTGTCGTTTCCATAGAAACGTTACTCGATTTAGAAGGAAATGTCTTAGAACACATAGTACTCGTATTTCATAGCGACGCAATTTCCGTGTGAATCCGTCAATGTGTGGGAGTTAGGGATGCAGTAAACAAGGATTAGTGGATCGGAAATGTGATTGTCGTATCCCAAAAGAAAATCCTGTCGTTTCCATAGAAACGTTACTCGATTTAGAAGAAAATGTCTTAGAACACATAGTACTCGTATTTCATAGGGACGCAATGTCCGTGTGAATTCGTCAATGTGTGGGAGTGAGGGATGCAGTAAAGAGGGATTAGTGGATCGGAAATGTGATTGTCGTATCCCAAAAGAAAATCCTGTCGTTTCCATAGAAACGTTACTCGATTTAGAAGGTAATGTCTTAGAACACATAGTACTCGTATTTCATAGCGACGCAATTTCCGTGTGAATTCGTCAATGTGTGGGAGTGAGGGATGCAGTAAAGAAGGATTAGTGGATCAGAAATGTGATTGTCGTATCCCAAAAGAAAATCCTGTCGTTTCCATAGAAACGTTACTCGATTTAGAAGGAAATGTCTTAGAACACATAGTACTCGTATTTCATAGTGACGGAATTTCCGTGTGAATTCGTCAATGTTTGGGAGTGAGGGATGCAGTAAAGAACGATTAGTGGATCGGAAATGTGATTGTCGTATCCCAAAAGAAAATCCTGTCGTTTCCATAGAAACGTTACTCGATTTAGAAGGAAATGTCTTAGAACTCATAATACTCGTATTTCATAGCGACGTAATTTCCGTGTGAATTCGTCAATGTTTTGGAGTGAGGGATGCCGTAAAGAAGGATTAGTGGATCGGAAATGAGATTGTCGTATCCCAAAAGAGAATCCTGTCGTTTCCATAGAAACGTTACTCGATTTACAAGGAAATGTCTTAGAACACATAGTACTCGTATTGCATAGCGACGGAATTTCCGTGTGAATACTAAAATGTTTGGGAGTGAGGGATGCAGTAAAGAAGGATTAGTGGATCGGAAATGTGATTGTCGTATCCCAAAAAAAAATCCTTTCGTTTACATAGAAACGTTACTCGATTTAGAAGGAAATGTCTTAGAACACATAGTTCTCGTATTTCATAGCTACGCAATTTCCGTGTGAATTCGTCAATGTGTGGGAGTGAGGGATGCAGTAAAGAAGGATTAGTGGATCGGAAATGAGATTGTCGTATCCCAAAAGGAAAATCCTGTCGTTTCCATAGAAACGTTACTCGATTTAGAAGGAAATGTCTTAGAACACATAGTACTCGTATTTCATAGCGACGGAATTTCCGTGTGAATTCGTCAATGTTAGGGAATGAGGGATGCAGTAAAGAAGGATTAGTGGATCGGAAATGTGATTGTCGTATCCCAAAAGAAAATCCTGTCGTTTCCATAGAAACGTTGCTCGATTTAGAAGGAAATGTCTTAGAACACATAGTACTCGTATTTCATAGCGACGGAATATCCGTGTGAATTCGTCAATGTTTGGGAGTGAGGGATGCAGTAAAGAAGGATTAGTGGATGGGAAATGTAATTGTCGTATCCCAAAAGAGAATCCTGTCGTTTCCATAGAAACGTTACTCGATTTACAAGGAAATGTCTTAGAACACATAGTACTCGTATTGCATAGCGACGGAATTTCCGTGTGAATACTAAAATGTTTGGGAGTGAGGGATGCAGTAAAGAAGGATTAGTGGATCGGAAATGTGATTGTCGTATCCGAAAAAAAAATCCTTTCGTTTCCATAGAAACGTTACTCGATTTAGAAGGAAATGTCTTAGAACACATAGTTCTCGTATTTCATAGCTACGCAATTTCCGTGTGAATTCGTCAATGTGTGGGAGTGAGGGATGCAGTAAAGAAGGATTAGTGGATCGGAAATGAGATTGTCGTATCCCAAAAATAAATCCTGTCGTTTCCATAAAAACGTTACTCGATTTAGAAGGTAATGTCTTAGAACACATAGTACTCGTATTTCATAGCGACGGAATTTCCGTGTGAATTCGTCAATGTTTGGGAGTGAGGGATGCAGTAAAGAACGATTAGTGGATCGGAAATGTGATTGTCGTATCCCAAAAGAAAATCCTGTCGTTTCCATAGAAACGTTACTCGATTTAGAAGGAAATGTCTTAGAACTCATAATACTCGTATTTCATAGCGACGTAATTTCCGTGTGAATTCGTCAATGTTTTGGTGTGAGGGATGCCGTAAAGAAGGATTAGTGGATCGGAAATGAGATTGTCGTATCCCAAAAGAGAATCCTGTCGTTTCCATAGAAACGTTACTCGATTTAGAAGGAAATGTCTTAGAACACATAGTACTTGTATTGCATAGCGACGGAATTTCCGTGTGAATACTAAAATGTTGGGAGTGAGGGATGCAGTAAAGAAGGATTAGTGGATCGGAAATGTGATTGTCGTATCCCAAAAAAAAATCCTTTCGTTTCCATAGAAACGTTACTCGATTTAGAAGGAAATGTCTTAGAACACATAGTTCTCGTATTTCATAGCTACGCAATTTCCGTGTGAATTCGTCAATGTGTGGGAGTGAGGGATGCAGTAAAGAAGGATTAGTGGATCGGAAATGAGATTGTCGTATCCCAAAAATAAATCCTGTCGTTTCCATAGAAACGTTTCTCGATTTAGAAGGTAATGTCTTAGAACACATACTACTCGTATTTCATAGCGACGCAATTTCCGTGTGAATTCGTCAATGTGTGGGAGTGAGGGATGCAGTAAAGATGGATTAGTGGATCGGAAATGAGATTGTCGTATCCCAAAAGAAAATCCTGTCGTTTCCATAGAAACGTTACTCGATTTAGAAGGAAATGTCATAGAACACATAGTACTCGTATTTCATAGCGACGCAATTTCCGTTTGAATTCGTCAATCTTAGGGAGTGAGGGATGGAATAAAGAAGGATTAGTGGATCGGAAATGAGATTGTCGTATCCCAAAAGATAATCCTGTCGTTTCCATAGAAACGTTACTCGATTTAGAAGGAAATGTCTTAGAACACATAGTACTCGTATTTCATAGCGACGCAATTTACGTGTGAATTCGTGAGTGTGTGGGAGTGAGGGATGCAGTAAAGAAGGATTAGTGGATCGGAAATGAGATTGTCGTATCCCAAAAGAAAATCCAGTCGTTTCCATAGAAAAGTTACTAGATTTAGAAGGAAATGTCTTAGAACACATAGTACTCGTATATCATAGCGACGGAATTTCCGTGTGAATTCGTCAATGTGTGGTAGTGAGGGATGCAGTAAACAAGGATTAGTTGATCGGAAATGTGACTGTCGTATCCCAAAAGAAAATCCTGTCGTTTCCATAGAAACGTTACTCGATTTACAAGGAAATGTCTTAGAACACATAGTACTCGTATATCATAGCGACGCAATTTCCGTGTGAATTCGTCAATCTTATGGAGTGAGGGATGGAATAAAGAAGGATTAGTGGATCGGAAATGAGATTGTCGTATCCCAAAAGATAATCCTGTCGTTTCCATAGAAACGTTACTCGATTTAGAAGAAAATGTCTTAGAACACATAGTACTCGTATTTCATAGCGACGCAATTTACGTGTGAATTCGTGAGTGTGTGGGAGTGAGGGATGCAGTAAAGAAGGATTAGTGGGTCGGAAATTAGATTGTCGTATCCCAAATGAAAATCCAGTCGTTTCCATAGAAAAGTTACTCGATTTAGAAGGAAATGTCTTAGAACACGTAGTACTCGTATGTCATAGCGACGCAATTTCCGTGTGAATTCGTCAATGTTTAGGAGTGAGGGATGCAGTAAAGAAGGATTAGTGGATCAGAAATGTGATTGTCGTATCCCAAAAGAAAATCCTGTCGTTTCCATAGAAACGTTACTCGATTTACAAGGAAATGTCTTAGAACACATAGTACTCGTATTTCATAGCGACGCAACTTCCGTGTGAATTCGTCAATGTGTGGGAGTGAGGGATGCAGTAAAGAAGGATTAGTGAATCGGAAATGAGATTGTCGTATCCCAAAAGAAAATCCTGTCGTTTCCATAGAAACGTTACTCGATTTAGAAGGAAATGTCTTAGAACACATAGTACTCGTATTTCATAGCGACGGAATATCCGTGTGAATTCGTCAATGTTTGGGAGTGAGGGATGCAGTAAAGAAGGATTAGTGGATGGGAAATGTAATTGTCGTATCCCAAAAAAAAATCCTGTCGTTTCCATAGAAACGTTACTCGATTTAGAAGGTAATGTCTTAGAACACATAGTACTCGTATTTCATAGCGACGCAATTTCCGTGTGAATTCTTCAATGTGTGGGAGTGAGGGATGCAGTAAAGAAGGATTAGTCGATCGGAAGTGAGATTGTCGTATCCCAAAAGAAAATCCTGTCGATTCCATAGAAACGTTACTCGAATTACAAGGAAATGTCTTAGAACACATAGTTCGCGTATTTCATAGCGACGCAATTTCCGAGTGAATTCGTCAATGTGTGGGAGTGAGGGATGCAGTAAAGAAGGATTAGTGGATCGGAAATGAGATTGTCGTATCCCAAAAGAAAATCCTGTCGTTTCCATAGAAAAGTTACTCGATTTAGAAGGAAATGTCTTAGAACACATAGTACTCGTATATCATAGCGACGGAATTTCCGTGTGAATTCGTCAATGTGTGGTAGTGAGGGATGCAGTAAACAAGGATTAGTGGATCGGAAATGTGATTGTCGTATCCCAAAAGAAAATCCTGTCGTTTCCATAGAAACGTTACTCGATTTAGAAGGAAATGTCTTAGAACACATAGTACTCGTATTTCATAGCGACGCAATTTCCGTGTGAATCCGTCAATGTGTGGGAGTTAGGGATGCAGTAAACAAGGATTAGTGGATCGGAAATGTGATTGTCGTATCCCAAAAGAAAATCCTGTCGTTTCCATAGAAACGTTACTCGATTTAGAAGAAAATGTCTTAGAACACATAGTACTCGTATTTCATAGGGACGCAATGTCCGTGTGAATTCGTCAATGTGTGGGAGTGAGGGATGCAGTAAAGAGGGATTAGTGGATCGGAAATGTGATTGTCGTATCCCAAAAGAAAATCCTGTCGTTTCCATAGAAACGTTACTCGATTTAGAAGGTAATGTCTTAGAACACATAGTACTCGTATTTCATAACGACGCAATTTCCGTGTGAATTCGTCAATGTGTGGGAGTGAGGGATGCAGTAAAGAAGGATTAGTGGATCAGAAATGTGATTGTCGTATCCCAAAAGAAAATCCTGTCGTTTCCATAGAAACGTTACTCGATTTAGAAGGAAATGTCTTAGAACACATAGTACTCGTATTTCATAGTGACGGAATTTCCGTGTGAATTCGTCAATGTTTGGGAGTGAGGGATGCAGTAAAGAACGATTAGTGGATCGGAAATGTGATTGTCGTATCCCAAAAGAAAATCCTGTCGTTTCCATAGAAACGTTACTCGATTTAGAAGGAAATGTCTTAGAACTCATAATACTCGTATTTCATAGCGACGTAATTTCCGTGTGAATTCGTCAATGTTTTGGAGTGAGGGATGCCGTAAAGAAGGATTAGTGGATCGGAAATGAGATTGTCGTATCCCAAAAGAGAATCCTGTCGTTTCCATAGAAACGTTACTCGATTTACAAGGAAATGTCTTAGAACACATAGTACTCGTATTGCATAGCGACGGAATTTCCGTGTGAATACTAAAATGTTTGGGAGTGAGGGATGCAGTAAAGAAGGATTAGTGGATCGGAAATGTGATTGTCGTATCCCAAAAAAAAATCCTTTCGTTTACATAGAAACGTTACTCGATTTAGAAGGAAATGTCTTAGAACACATAGTTCTCGTATTTCATAGCTACGCAATTTCCGTGTGAATTCGTCAATGTGTGGGAGTGAGGGATGCAGTAAAGAAGGATTAGTGGATCGGAAATGAGATTGTCGTATCCCAAAAGGAAAATCCTGTCGTTTCCATAGAAACGTTACTCGATTTAGAAGGAAATGTCTTAGAACACATAGTACTCGTATTTCATAGCGACGGAATTTCCGTGTGAATTCGTCAATGTTAGGGAGTGAGGGATGCAGTAAAGAAGGATTAGTGGATCGGAAATGTGATTGTCGTATCCCAAAAGAAAATCCTGTCGTTTCCATAGAAACGTTGCTCGATTTAGAAGGAAATGTCTTAGAACACATAGTACTCGTATTTCATAGCGACGGAATATCCGTGTGAATTCGTCAATGTTTGGGAGTGAGGGATGCAGTAAAGAAGGATTAGTGGATGGGAAATGTAATTGTCGTATCCCAAAAAAAAATCCTGTCGTTTCCATAGAAACGTTACTCGATTTAGAAGGTAATGTCTTAGAACACATAGTACTCGTATTTCATAGCGACGCAATTTCCGTGTGAATTCTTCAATGTGTGGGAGTGAGGGATGCAGTAAAGAAGGATTAGTCGATCGGAAGTGAGATTGTCGTATCCCAAAAGAAAATCCTGTCGATTCCATAGAAACGTTACTCGAATTACAAGGAAATGTCTTAGAACACATAGTTCGCGTATTTCATAGCGACGCAATTTCCGAGTGAATTCGTCAATGTGTGGGAGTGAGGGATGCAGTAAAGAAGGATTAGTGGATCGGAAATGAGATTGTCGTATCCCAAAAGAAAATCCTGTCGTTTCCATAGAAAAGTTACTCGATTTAGAAGGAAATGTCTTAGAACACATAGTACTCGTATATCATAGCGACGGAATTTCCGTGTGAATTCGTCAATGTGTGGTAGTGAGGGATGCAGTAAACAAGTATTAGTGGATCGGAAATGTGATTGTCGTATCCCAAAAGAAAATCCTGTCGTTTCCATAGAAACGTTACTCGATTTAGAAGAAAATGTCTTAGAACACATAGTACTCGTATTTCATAGGGACGCAATTTCCGTGTGAATTCGTCAATGTGAGGGAGTGAGGGATGCAGTAAAGAGGGATTAGTGGATCGGAAATGTGATTGTCGTATCCCAAAAGAAAATCCTGTCGTTTCCATAGAAACGTTACTCGATTTAGAAGGAAATGTCTTAGAACATATAGTACTCGTATCTCATAGAGACGGAATTTCCGTGTGAATTCGTCAATGTTTGGGAGTGAGGGATGCAGTAAAGAAGGATTAGTGGATCGGAAATGAGATTGTCGTATCCCAAAAGAAAATCCTGTCGTTTCCATAGAAAGGTTACTCGATTTAGAAGGTAATGTCTTAGAACACATAGTACTCGTATTTCATAGCGACGCAATTTCCGTGTGAATTCGTCAATGTGTGGGAGTGAGGGATGCAGTAAAGAAGGATTAGTGGATCAGAAATGTGATTGTCGTATCCCAAAAGAAAATCCTGTCGTTTCCATAGAAACGTTACTCGATTTAGAAGGAAATGTCTTAGAACACATAGTACTCGTATTTCATAGTGACGGAATTTCCGTGTGAATTCGTCAATGTTTGGGAGTGAGGGATGCAGTAAAGAACGATTAGTGGATCGGAAATGTGATTGTCGTATCCCAAAAGAAAATCCTGTCGTTTCCATAGAAACGTTACTCGATTTAGAAGGAAATGTCTTAGAACTCATAATACTCGTATTTCATAGCGACGTAATTTCCGTGTGAATTCGTCAATGTTTTGGAGTGAGGGATGCCGTAAAGAAGGATTAGTGGATCGGAAATGAGATTGTCGTATCCCAAAAGAGAATCCTGTCGTTTCCATAGAAACGTTACTCGATTTACAAGGAAATGTCTTAGAACACATAGTACTCGTATTGCATAGCGACGGAATTTCCGTGTGAATACTAAAATGTTTGGGAGTGAGGGATGCAGTAAAGAAGGATTAGTGGATCGGAAATGTGATTGTCGTATCCCAAAAAAAAATCCTTTCGTTTACATAGAAACGTTACTCGATTTAGAAGGAAATGTCTTAGAACACATAGTTCTCGTATTTCATAGCTACGCAATTTCCGTGTGAATTCGTCAATGTGTGGGAGTGAGGGATGCAGTAAAGAAGGATTAGTGGATCGGAAATGAGATTGTCGTATCCCAAAAGGAAAATCCTGTCGTTTCCATAGAAACGTTACTCGATTTAGAAGGAAATGTCTTAGAACACATAGTACTCGTATTTCATAGCGACGGAATTTCCGTGTGAATTCGTCAATGTTAGGGAGTGAGGGATGCAGTAAAGAAGGATTAGTGGATCGGAAATGTGATTGTCGTATCCCAAAAGAAAATCCTGTCGTTTCCATAGAAACGTTGCTCGATTTAGAAGGAAATGTCTTAGAACACATAGTACTCGTATTTCATAGCGACGGAATATCCGTGTGAATTCGTCAATGTTTGGGAGTGAGGGATGCAGTAAAGAAGGATTAGTGGATGGGAAATGTAATTGTCGTATCCCAAAAAAAAATCCTGTCGTTTCCATAGAAACGTTACTCGATTTAGAAGGTAATGTCTTAGAACACATAGTACTCGTATTTCATAGCGACGCAATTTCCGTGTGAATTCTTCAATGTGTGGGAGTGAGGGATGCAGTAAAGAAGGATTAGTCGATCGGAAGTGAGATTGTCGTATCCCAAAAGAAAATCCTGTCGATTCCATAGAAACGTTACTCGAATTACAAGGAAATGTCTTAGAACACATAGTTCGCGTATTTCATAGCGACGCAATTTCCGAGTGAATTCGTCAATGTGTGGGAGTGAGGGATGCAGTAAAGAACGATTAGTGGATCGGAAATGAGATTGTCGTATCCCAAAAGAAAATCCTGTCGTTTCCATAGAAAAGTTACTCGATTTAGAAGGAAATGTCTTAGAACACATAGTACTCGTATATCATAGCGACGGAATTTCCGTGTGAATTCGTCAATGTGTGGTAGTGAGGGATGCAGTAAACAAGGATTAGTGGATCGGAAATGTGATTGTCGTATCCCAAAAGAAAATCCTGTCGTTTCCATAGAAACGTTACTCGATTTAGAAGAAAATGTCTTAGAACACATAGTACTCGTATTTCATAGGGACGCAATTTCCGTGTGAATTCGTCAATGTGTGGGAGTGAGGGATGCAGTAAAGAGGGATTAGTGGATCGGAAATGTGATTGTCGTATCCCAAAAGAAAATCCTGTCGTTTCCATAGAAACGTTACTCGATTTAGAAGGAAATGTCTTAGAACATATAGTACTCGTATCTCATAGAGACGGAATTTCCGTGTGAATTCGTCAATGTTTGGGAGTGAGGGATGCAGTAAAGAAGGATTAGTGGATCGGAAATGAGATTGTCGTATCCCAAAAGAAAATCCTGTCGTTTCCATAGAAAGGTTACTCGATTTAGAAGGTAATGTCTTAGAACACATAGTACTCGTATTTCATAGCGACGCAATTTCCGTGTGAATTCGTCAATGTGTGGGAGTGAGGGATGCAGTAAAGAAGGATTAGTGGATCAGAAATGTGGTTGTCGTATCCCAAAAGAAAATCCTGTCGTTGCCATAGAAACGTTACTCGATTTAGAAGGAAATGTCTTAGAACACATAGTACTCGTATTTCATAGCGACGGAATTTCCGTGTGAATTCGTCAATGTGTGGGAGTGAGGGATGCAGTAAAGAACGATTAGGGGATCGGAAATGTGATTGTCGTATCCCAAAAGAAAATCCTGTCGTTTCCATAGAAACGTTACTCGATTTAGAAGGAAATGTCTTAGAACTCATAATACTCGTATTTCATAGCGACGTAATTTCCGTGTGAATTCGTCAATGTTTTGGAGTGAGGGATGCCGTAAAGAAGGATTAGTGGATCGGAAATGAGATTGTCGTATCCCAAAAGAGAATCCTTTCGTTTCCATAGAAAAGTTACTCGATTTAGAAGGAAATGTCTTAGAACACATAGTACTCGTATATCATAGCGACGGAACTTCCGTGTGAATTCGTCAATGTGTGGTAGTGAGGGATGCAGTAAACAAGGATTAGTGGATCGGAAATGTGATTGTCGTATCCCAAAAGAAAATCCTGTCGTTTCCATAGAAACTTTACTCGATTTAGAAGGAAATGTCTTAGAACACATAGTACTCGTATTTCATAGCGACGCAGTTTCCGTGTGAATTCGTCAATGTGTGGGAGTTAGGGATGCAGTAAACAAGGATTAGTGGATCGGAAATGTGATTGTCGTATCCCAAAAGAAAATCCTGTCGTTTCCATAGAAACGTTACTCGATTTAGAAGAAAATGTCTTAGAACACATAGTACTCGTATTTCATAGGGACGCAATGTCCGTGTGAATTCGTCAATGTGTGGGAGTGAGGGATGCAGTAAAGAGGGATTAGTGGATCGGAAATGTGATTGTCGTATCCCAAAAGAAAATCCTGTCGTTTCCATAGAAACGTTACTCGATTTAGAAGGAAATGACTTAGAACATATAGTACTCGTATTTCATAGAGACGGAATTTCCGTGTGAATTCGTCAATGTTTGGGAGTGAGGGATGCAGTAAAGAAGGATTAGTGGATCGGAAATGAGATTGTCGTATCCCAAAAGAAAATCCTGTCGTTTCCATAGAAACGTTACTCGATTTAGAAGGTAATGTCTTAGAACACATAGTACTCGTATTTCATAGCGACGCAATTTCCGTGTGAATTCGTCAATGTGTGGGAGTGAGGGATGCAGTAAAGAAGGATTAGTGGATCAGAAATGTGATTGTCGTATCCCAAAAGAAAATCCTGTCGTTTCCATAGAAACGTTACTCGATTTAGAAGGAAATGTCTTAGAACACATAGTACTCGTATTTCATAGCGACGGAATTTCCGTGTGAATTCGTCAATGTTTGGGAGTGAGGGATGCAGTAAAGAACGATTAGTGGATCGGAAATGTGATTGTCGTATCCCAAAAGAAAATCCTGTCGTTTCCATAGAAACGTTACTCGATTTAGAAGGAAATGTCTTAGAACTCATAATACTCGTATTTCATAGCGACGTAATTTCCGTGTGAATTCGTCAATGTTTTGGAGTGAGGGATGCCGTAAAGAAGGATTAGTGGATCGGAAATGAGATTGTCGTATCCCAAAAGAGAATCCTGTCGTTTCCATAGAAACGTTACTCGATTTACAAGGAAATGTCTTAGAACACATAGTACTCGTATTGCATAGCGACGGAATTTCCGTGTGAATACTAAAATGTTTGGGAGTGAGGGATGCAGTAAAGAAGGATTAGTGGATCGGAAATGTGATTGTCGTATCCGAAAAAAAAATCCTTTCGTTTCCATAGAAACGTTACTCGATTTAGAAGGAAATGTCTTAGAACACATAGTTCTCGTATTTCATAGCTACGCAATTTCCGTGTGAATTCGTCAATGTGTGGGAGTGAGGGATGCAGTAAAGAAGGATTAGTGGATCGGAAATGAGATTGTCGTATCCCAAAAATAAATCCTGTCGTTTCCATAAAAACGTTACTCGATTTAGAAGGTAATGTCTTAGAACACATAGTACTCGTATTTCATAGCGACGGAATTTCCGTGTGAATTCGTCAATGTTTGGGAGTGAGGGATGCAGTAAAGAACGATTAGTGGATCGGAAATGTGATTGTCGTATCCCAAAAGAAAATCCTGTCGTTTCCATAGAAACGTTACTCGATTTAGAAGGAAATGTCTTAGAACTCATAATACTCGTATTTCATAGCGACGTAATTTCCGTGTGAATTCGTCAATGTTTTGGTGTGAGGGATGCCGTAAAGAAGGATTAGTGGATCGGAAATGAGATTGTCGTATCCCAAAAGAGAATCCTGTCGTTTCCATAGAAACGTTACTCGATTTAGAAGGAAATGTCTTAGAACACATAGTACTTGTATTGCATAGCGACGGAATTTCCGTGTGAATACTAAAATGTTGGGAGTGAGGGATGCAGTAAAGAAGGATTAGTGGATCGGAAATGTGATTGTCGTATCCCAAAAAAAAATCCTTTCGTTTCCATAGAAACGTTACTCGATTTAGAAGGAAATGTCTTAGAACACATAGTTCTCGTATTTCATAGCTACGCAATTTCCGTGTGAATTCGTCAATGTGTGGGAGTGAGGGATGCAGTAAAGAAGGATTAGTGGATCGGAAATGAGATTGTCGTATCCCAAAAATAAATCCTGTCGTTTCCATAGAAACGTTACTCGATTTAGAAGGTAATGTCTTAGAACACATACTACTCGTATTTCATAGCGACGCAATTTCCGTGTGAATTCGTCAATGTGTGGGAGTGAGGGATGCAGTAAAGATGGATTAGTTGATCGGAAATGAGATTGTCGTATCCCAAAAGAAAATCCTGTCGTTTCCATAGAAACGTTACTCGATTTAGAAGGAAATGTCATAGAACACATAGTACTCGTATTTCATAGCGACGCAATTTCCGTTTGAATTCGTCAATCTTAGGGAGTGAGGGATGGAATAAAGAAGGATTAGTGGATCGGAAATGAGATTGTCGTATCCCAAAAGATAATCCTGTCGTTTCCATAGAAACGTTACTCGATTTAGAAGGAAATGTCTTAGAACACATAGTACTCGTATTTCATAGCGACGCAATTTACGTGTGAATTCGTGAGTGTGTGGGAGTGAGGGATGCAGTAAAGAAGGATTAGTGGATCGGAAATGAGATTGTCGTATCCCAAAAGAAAATCCAGTCGTTTCCATAGAAAAGTTACTAGATTTAGAAGGAAATGTCTTAGAACACATAGTACTCGTATATCATAGCGACGGAATTTCCGTGTGAATTCGTCAATGTGTGGTAGTGAGGGATGCAGTAAACAAGGATTAGTTGATCGGAAATGTGACTGTCGTATCCCAAAAGAAAATCCTGTCGTTTCCATAGAAACGTTACTCGATTTACAAGGAAATGTCTTAGAACACATAGTACTCGTATATCATAGCGACGCAATTTCCGTGTGAATTCGTCAATCTTATGGAGTGAGGGATGGAATAAAGAAGGATTAGTGGATCGGAAATGAGATTGTCGTATCCCAAAAGATAATCCTGTCGTTTCCATAGAAACGTTACTCGATTTAGAAGAAAATGTCTTAGAACACATAGTACTCGTATTTCATAGCGACGCAATTTACGTGTGAATTCGTGAGTGTGTGGGAGTGAGGGATGCAGTAAAGAAGGATTAGTGGGTCGGAAATTAGATTGTCGTATCCCAAAAGAAAACCCAGTCGTTTCCATAGAAAAGTTACTCGATTTAGAAGGAAATGTCTTAGAACACATAGTACTCGTATTTCATAGCGACGCAATTTCCGTGTGAATTCGTCAATGTTTAGGAGTGAGGGATGCAGTAAAGAAGGATTAGTGGATCAGAAATGTGATTGTCGTATCCCAAAAGAAAATCCTGTCGTTTCCATAGAAACGTTACTCGATTTACAAGGAAATGTCTTAGAACACATAGTACTCGTATTTCATAGCGACGCAACTTCCGTGTGAATTCGTCAATGTGTGGGAGTGAGGGATGCAGTAAAGAAGGATTAGTGAATCGGAAATGAGATTGTCGTATCCCAAAAGAAAATCCTGTCGTTTCCATAGAAACGTTACTCGATTTAGAAGGAAATGTCTTAGAACACATAGTACTCGTATTTCATAGCGACGGAATATCCGTGTGAATTCGTCAATGTTTGGGAGTGAGGGATGCAGTAAAGAAGGATTAGTGGATGGGAAATGTAATTGTCGTATCCCAAAAAAAAATCCTGTCGTTTCCATAGAAACGTTACTCGATTTAGAAGGTAATGTCTTAGAACACATAGTACTCGTATTTCATAGCGACGCAATTTCCGTGTGAATTCTTCAATGTGTGGGAGTGAGGGATGCAGTAAAGAAGGATTAGTCGATCGGAAGTGAGATTGTCGTATCCCAAAAGAAAATCCTGTCGATTCCATAGAAACGTTACTCGAATTACAAGGAAATGTCTTAGAACACATAGTTCGCGTATTTCATAGCGACGCAATTTCCGAGTGAATTCGTCAATGTGTGGGAGTGAGGGATGCAGTAAAGAAGGATTAGTGGATCGGAAATGAGATTGTCGTATCCCAAAAGAAAATCCTGTCGTTTCCATAGAAAAGTTACTCGATTTAGAAGGAAATGTCTTAGAACACATAGTACTCGTATATCATAGCGACGGAATTTCCGTGTGAATTCGTCAATGTGTGGTAGTGAGGGATGCAGTAAACAAGGATTAGTGGATCGGAAATGTGATTGTCGTATCCCAAAAGAAAATCCTGTCGTTTCCATAGAAACGTTACTCGATTTAGAAGGAAATGTCTTAGAACACATAGTACTCGTATTTCATAGCGACGCAATTTCCGTGTGAATCCGTCAATGTGTGGGAGTTAGGGATGCAGTAAACAAGGATTAGTGGATCGGAAATGTGATTGTCGTATCCCAAAAGAAAATCCTGTCGTTTCCATAGAAACGTTACTCGATTTAGAAGAAAATGTCTTAGAACACATAGTACTCGTATTTCATAGGGACGCAATGTCCGTGTGAATTCGTCAATGTGTGGGAGTGAGGGATGCAGTAAAGAGGGATTAGTGGATCGGAAATGTGATTGTCGTATCCCAAAAGAAAATCCTGTCGTTTCCATAGAAACGTTACTCGATTTAGAAGGTAATGTCTTAGAACACATAGTACTCGTATTTCATAGCGACGCAATTTCCGTGTGAATTCGTCAATGTGTGGGAGTGAGGGATGCAGTAAAGAAGGATTAGTGGATCAGAAATGTGATTGTCGTATCCCAAAAGAAAATCCTGTCGTTTCCATAGAAACGTTACTCGATTTAGAAGGAAATGTCTTAGAACACATAGTACTCGTATTTCATAGCGACGGAATTTCCGTGTGAATTCGTCAATGTTTGGGAGTGAGGGATGCAGTAAAGAACGATTAGTGGATCGGAAATGTGATTGTCGTATCCCAAAAGAAAATCCTGTCGTTTCCATAGAAACGTTACTCGATTTAGAAGGAAATGTCTTAGAACTCATAATACTCGTATTTCATAGCGACGTAATTTCCGTGTGAATTCGTCAATGTTTTGGAGTGAGGGATGCCGTAAAGAAGGATTAGTGGATCGGAAATGAGATTGTCGTATCCCAAAAGAGAATCCTGTCGTTTCCATAGAAACGTTACTCGATTTACAAGGAAATGTCTTAGAACACATAGTACTCGTATTGCATAGCGACGGAATTTCCGTGTGAATACTAAAATGTTTGGGAGTGAGGGATGCAGTAAAGAAGGATTAGTGGATCGGAAATGTGATTGTCGTATCCCAAAAAAAAATCCTTTCGTTTACATAGAAACGTTACTCGATTTAGAAGGAAATGTCTTAGAACACATAGTTCTCGTATTTCATAGCTACGCAATTTCCGTGTGAATTCGTCAATGTGTGGGAGTGAGGGATGCAGTAAAGAAGGATTAGTGGATCGGAAATGAGATTGTCGTATCCCAAAAATAAATCCTGTCGTTTCCATAAAAACGTTACTCGATTTAGAAGGTAATGTCTTAGAACACATAGTACTCGTATTTCATAGCGACGGAATTTCCGTGTGAATTCGTCAATGTTTGGGAGTGAGGGATGCAGTAAAGAACGATTAGTGGATCGGAAATGTGATTGTCGTATCCCAAAAGAAAATCCTGTCGTTTCCATAGAAACGTTACTCGATTTAGAAGGAAATGTCTTAGAACTCATAATACTCGTATTTCATAGCGACGTAATTTCCGTGTGAATTCGTCAATGTTTTGGTGTGAGGGATGCCGTAAAGAAGGATTAGTGGATCGGAAATGAGATTGTCGTATCCCAAAAGAGAATCCTGTCGTTTCCATAGAAACGTTACTCGATTTAGAAGGAAATGTCTTAGAACACATAGTACTCGTATTGCATAGCGACGGAATTTCCGTGTGAATACTAAAATGTTGGGAGTGAGGGATGCAGTAAAGAAGGATTAGTGGATCGGAAATGTGATTGTCGTATCCCAAAAAAAAATCCTTTCGTTTCCATAGAAACGTTACTCGATTTAGAAGGAAATGTCTTAGAACACATAGTTCTCGTATTTCATAGCTACGCAATTTCCGTGTGAATTCGTCAATGTGTGGGAGTGAGGGATGCAGTAAAGAAGGATTAGTGGATCGGAAATGAGATTGTCGTATCCCAAAAATAAATCCTGTCGTTTCCATAGAAACGTTACTCGATTTAGAAGGTAATGTCTTAGAACACATACTACTCGTATTTCATAGCGACGCAATTTCCGTGTGAATTCGTCAATGTGTGGGAGTGAGGGATGCAGTAAAGAAGGATTAGTGGATCGGAAATGAGATTGTCGTATCCCAAAAGAAAATCCTGTCGTTTCCATAGAAACGTTACTCGATTTAGAAGGAAATGTCACAGAACACATAGTACTCGTATTTCATAGCGACGCAATTTCCGTTTGAATTCGTCAATCTTAGGGAGTGAGGGATGGAATAAAGAAGGATTAGTGGATCGGAAATGAGATTGTCGTATCCCAAAAGATAATCCTGTCGTTTCCATAGAAACGTTACTCGATTTAGAAGGAAATGTCTTAGAACACATAGTACTCGTATTTCATAGCGACGCAATTTACGTGTGAATTCGTGAGTGTGTGGGAGTGAGGGATGCAGTAAAGAAGGATTAGTGGATCGGAAATGAGATTGTCGTATCCCAAAAGAAAATCCAGTCGTTTCCATAGAAAAGTTACTCGATTTAGAAGGAAATGTCTTAGAACACATAGTACTCGTATATCATAGCGACGGAATTTCCGTGTGAATTCGTCAATGTGTGGTAGTGAGGGATGCAGTAAACAAGGATTAGTTGATCGGAAATGTGACTGTCGTATCCCAAAAGAAAATCCTGTCGTTTCCATAGAAACGTTACTCGATTTACAAGGAAATGTCTTAGAACACATAGTACTCGTATATCATAGCGACGCAATTTCCGTGTGAATTCGTCAATCTTATGGAGTGAGGGATGGAATAAAGAAGGATTAGTGGATCGGAAATGAGATTGTCGTATCCCAAAAGATAATCCTGTCGTTTCCATAGAAACGTTACTCGATTTAGAAGAAAATGTCTTAGAACACATAGTACTCGTATTTCATTGCGACGCAATTTACGTGTGAATTCGTGAGTGTGTGGGAGTGAGGGATGCAGTAAAGAAGGATTAGTGGATCGGAAATGAGATTGTCGTAGCCCAAAAGAAAATCCAGTCGTTTCCATAGAAAAGTTACTCGATTTAGAAGGAAATGTCTTAGAACACATAGTACTCGTATTTCATAGCGACGCAATTTCCGTGTGAATTCGTCAATGTTTAGGAGTGAGGGATGCAGTAAAGAAGGATTAGTGGATCAGAAATGTGATTGTTGTATCCCAAAAGAAAATCCTGTCGTTTCCATAGAAACGTTACTCGATTTACAAGGAAATGTCTTAGAACACATAGTACTCGTATTTCATAGCGACGCAACTTCCGTGTGAATTCGTCAATGTGTGGGAGTGAGGGATGCAGTAAAGAAGGATTAGTGAATCGGAAATGAGATTGTCGTATCCCAAAAGAAAATCCTGTCGTTTCCATAGAAACGTTACTCGATTTAGAAGGAAATGTCTTAGAACACATAGTACTCGTATTTCATAGCGACGGAATTTCCGTGTGAATTCTTCAATGTTTGGGAGTGAGGGATGCAGTAAAGAAGGATTAGTGGATCGGAAATGTGATTGTCGTATACCAAAAAAAAATCCTGTCGTTTCCATAGAAACGTTACTCGATTTAGAAGGTAATGTCTTAGAACACATAGTACTCGTATTTCATAGCGACGCAATTTCCGTGTGAATTCTTCAATGTGTGGGAGTGAGGGATGCAGTAAATAAGGATTAGTGGATCGGAAATGAGATTGTCGTATCCCAAAAGAAAATCCTGTCGATTCCATAGAAACGTTACTCGAATTACAAGGAAATGTCTTAGAACACATAGTACTCGTATTTCATAGCGACGGAAGATCCGTGTGAATTCGTCAATGTTTGGGAGTGAGGGATGCAGTAAAGAAGGATTAGTGGATCGGAAATGTGATTGTCGTATCCCAAAAGAAAATCCTGTCGTTTCCATAGAAACGTTACTCGATTTACAAGGAAATGTCTTAGAACACATAGTACTCGTATTTCATAGCGACGCAACTTCCGTGTGAATTCGTCAATGTGTGGGAGTGAGGGATGCAGTAAAGAAGGATTAGTGAATCGGAAATGAGATTGTCGTATCCCAAAAGAAAATCCTGTCGCTTCCATAGAAACGTTACTCGATTTAGAAGGAAATGTCTTAGAACACATAGTTCTCGTATTTCATAGCGACGCAATTTCCGTGTGAATTCGTCAATGTGTGGGAGTGAGGGATGCAGTAAACAAGGATTAGTGGATCGGAAATGAGATTGTCGTATCCCAAAAGAAAATCCTGTCGTTTCCATAGAAACGTTACTCGATTTAGAAGGAAATGTCTTAGAACACATAGTACTCGTATTTCATAGCGACGCAATTTCCGTGTGAATTCGTCAATCTTAGGGAGTGAGGGATGGAATAAAGAAGGATTAGTGGATCAGAAATGAGATTGTCGTATCCCAAAAGAAAATCCAGTCGTTTCCATAGAAACGTTACTCGATTTAGAAGGAAATGTCTTAGAACACATAGTACTCGTATTTCATAGCGACGCAATTTACGTGTGAATTCGTGAGTGTGTGGGAGTGAGGGATGCAGTAAAGAAGGATTAGTGGATCGGAAATGAGATTGTCGTATCCCAAAAGAAAATCCAGTCGTTTCCATAGAAAAGTTACTCGATTTACAAGGAAATGTCTTAGAACACATAGTACTCGTATATCATAGCGACGGAATTTCCGTGTGAATTCGTCAATGTGTGGTAGTGAGGGATGCAGTAAACAAGGATTAGTGGATCGGAAATGTGATTGTCGTATCCCAAAAGAAAATCCTGTCGTTTCCATAGAAACGTTACTCGATTTAGAAGGAAATGTCTTAGAACACATAGTTCTCGTATTTCATAGAGACGGAATTTCCGTGTGAATTCGTCAATGTTTGGGAGTGAGGGAAGCAGTAATGAAGGATTAGTGGATCGGAAATGAGATTGTCGTATCCCAAAAGAAAATCCTGTCGTTTCCATAGAAACGTTACTCGATTTAGAAGGAAATGTCTTAGAACACATAGTTCTCGTATTTCATAGCTACGAATTTCCGTGTGAATTCGTCAATGTGTGGGAGTGAGGGATGCAGTAAAGAAGGATTAGTGGATCGGAAATGAGATTGTCGTATCCCAAAAATAAATCCTGTCGTTTCCATAAAAACGTTACTCGATTTAGAAGGTAATGTCTTAGAACACATAGTACTCGTATTTCATAGCGACGGAATTTCCGTGTGAATTCGTCAATGTTTGGGAGTGAGGGATGCAGTAAAGAACGATTAGTGGATCGGAAATGTGATTGTCGTATCCCAAAAGAAAATCCTGCCGTTTCCATAGAAACGTTACTCGATTTAGAAGGAAATGTCTTAGAACTCATAATACTCGTATTTCATAGCGTCGTAATTTCCGTGTGAATTCGTCAATGTTTTGGTGTGAGGGATGCCGTAAAGAAGGATTAGTGGATCGGAAATGAGATTGTGGTATCCCAAAAGAGTATCCTGTCGTTTCCATAGAAACGTTACTCGATTTAGAAGGAAATGTCTTAGAACACATAGTACTCGTATTGCATAGCGACGGAATTTCCGTATGAATACTAAAATGTTGAGAGTGAGGGATGCAGTAAAGAAGGATTAGTGGATCGGAAATGTGATTGTCGTATCCCAAAAAAAAATCCTTTCGTTTCCATAGAAACGTTACTCGATTTAGAAGGAAATGTCTTAGAACACATAGTTCTCGTATTTCATAGCTACGCAATTTCCGTGTGAATTCGTCAATGTGTGGGAGTGAGGGATGCAGTAAACAAGGATTAGTGGATCGGAAATGTGATTGTCGTATCCCAAAAGAAAATCCTGTCGTTTCCATAGAAACGTTACTCGATTTAGAAGAAAATGTCTTAGAACACATAGTACTCGTATTTCATAGGGACGCAATGTCCGTGTGAATTCGTCAATGTGTGGGAGTGAGGGATGCAGTAAAGTTGGATTAGTGGATCGGAAATGTGATTGTCGTATCCCAAAAGAAAATCCTGTCGTTTCCATAGAAACGTTACTCGATTTAGAAGGAAATGACTTAGAACATATAGTACTCGTATTTCATAGAGACGGAATTTCCGTGTGAATTCGTCAATGTTTGGGAGTGAGGGAAGCAGTAATGAAGGATTAGTGGATCGGAAATGAGATTGTCGTATCCCAAAAGAAAATCCTGTCGTTTCCATAGAAACGTTACTCGATTTAGAAGGAAATGTCTTAGAACACATAGTTCTCGTATTTCATAGCTACGCAATTTCCGTGTGAATTCGTCAATGTGTGGGAGTGAGGGATGCAGTAAAGAAGGATTAGTGGATCGGAAATGAGATTGTCGTATCCCAAAAATAAATCCTGTCGTTTCCATAAAAACGTTACTCGATTTAGAAGGTAATGTCTTAGAACACATAGTACTCGTATTTCATAGCGACGGAATTTCCGTGTGAATTCGTCAATGTTTGGGAGTGAGGGATGCAGTAAAGAACGATTAGTGGATCGGAAATGTGATTGTCGTATCCCAAAAGAAAATCCTGTCGTTTCCATAGAAACGTTACTCGATTTAGAAGGAAATGTCTTAGAACTCATAATACTCGTATTTCATAGCGACGTAATTTCCGTGTGAATTCGTCAATGTTTTGGTGTGAGGGATGCCGTAAAGAAGGATTAGTGGATCGGAAATGAGATTGTCGTATCCCAAAAGAGAATCCTGTCGTTTCCATAGAAACGTTACTCGATTTAGAAGGAAATGTCTTAGAACACGTAGTACTCGTATTGCATAGCGACGGAATTTCCGTGTGAATACTAAAATGTTGGGAGTGAGGGATGCAGTAAAGAAGGATTAGTGGATCGGAAATGTGATTGTCGTATCCCAAAAAAAAATCCTTTCGTTTCCATAGAAACGTTACTCGATTTAGAAGGAAATGTCTTAGAACACATAGTTCTCGTATTTCATAGCTACGCAATTTCCGTGTGAATTCGTCAATGTGTGGGAGTGAGGGATGCAGTAAAGAAGGATTAGTGGATCGGAAATGAGATTGTCGTATCCCAAAAATAAATCCTGTCGTTTCCATAGAAACGTTACTCGATTTAGAAGGTAATGTCTTAGAACACATACTACTCGTATTTCATAGCGACGCAATTTCCGTGTGAATTCGTCAATGTGTGGGAGTGAGGGATGCAGTAAAGAAGGATTAGTGGATCTGGAAATGAGATTGTCGTATCCCAAAAGAAAATCCTGTCGTTTCCATAGAAACGTTACTCGATTTAAAAGGAAATGTCATAGAACACATAGTACTCGTATTTCATAGCGACGCAATTTCCGTTTGAATTCGTCAATCTTAGGGAGTGAGGGATGGAATAAAGAAGGATTAGTGGATCGGAAATGAGATTGTCGTATCCCAAAAGATAATCCTGTCGTTTCCATAGAAACGTTACTCGATTTAGAAGGAAATGTCTTAGAACACATAGTACTCGTATTTCATAGCGACGCAATTTACGTGTGAATTCGTGAGTGTGTGGGAGTGAGGGATGCAGTAAAGAAGGATTAGTGGATCGGAAATGAGATTGTCGTATCCCAAAAGAAAATCCAGTCGTTTCCATAGAAAAGTTACTCGATTTAGAAGGAAATGTCTTAGAACACATAGTACTCGTATATCATAGCGACGGAATTTCCGTGTGAATTCGTCAATGTGTGGTAGTGAAGGATGCAGTAAACAAGGATTAGTAGATCGGAAATGTGACTGTCGTATCCCAAAAGAAAATCCTGTCGTTTCCATAGAAACGTTACTCGATTTACAAGGAAATGTCTTAGAACACATAGTACTCGTATATCATAGCGACGCAATTTCCGTGTGAATTCGTCAATCTTATGGAGTGAGGGATGGAATAAAGTAGGATTAGTGGATCGGAAATGAGATTGTCGTATCCCAAAAGATAATCCTGTCGTTTCCATAGAAACGTTACTCGATTTAGAAGAAAATGTCTTAGAACACATAGTACTCGTATTTCATAGCGACGCAATTTACGTGTGAATTCGTGAGTGTGTGGGAGTGAGGGATGCAGTAAAGAAGGATTAGTGGATCGGAAATGAGATTGTCGTATCCCAAAAGAAAATCCAGTCGTTTCCATAGAAAAGTTACTCGATTTAGAAGGAAATGTCTTAGAACACATAGTACTCGTATATCATAGCGACGGAATTTCCGTGTGAATTCGTCAATGTGTGGTAGTGAGGGATGCAGTAAACAAGGATTAGTGGATCGGAAACGTGATTGTCGTATCCCAAAAGAAAATCCTGTCGTTTCCATAGAAACGTTACTCGATTTAGAAGGAAATGTCTTAGAACACATAGTACTCGTATTTCATAGCGACGCAATTTCCGTGTGAATTTGTCAATGTGTGGGAGTGAGGGATGCAGTAAACAAGGATTAGTGGATCGGAAATGTGATTGTCGTATCCCAAAAGAAAATCCTGTCGTTTCCATAGAAACGTTACTCGATTTAGAAGAAAATGTCTTAGAACACATAGTACTCGTATTTCATAGGGACGCAATTTCCGTGTGAATTCGTCAATGTGTGGGAGTGAGGGATGCAGTAAAGAGGGATTAGTGGATCGGAAATGTGATTGTTGTATCCCAAAAGAAAATCCTGTCGTTTCCATAGAAACGTTACTCGATTTAGAAGGAAATGTCTTAGAACATATAGTACTCGTATTTCATAGAGACGGAATTTCCGTGTGAATTCGTCAATGTTTGGGAGTGAGGGATGCAGTAAAGAAGGATTAGTGGGTCGGAAATGAGATTGTCGTATCCCAAAAGAAAATCCTGTCGTTTCCATAGAAACGTTACTCGATTTAGAAGGTAATGTCTTAGAACACATAGTACTCGTATTTCATAGCGACGTAATTTCCGTGTGAATTCGTCAATGTGTGGGAGTGAGGGATGCAGTAAAGAAGGATTAGTGGATCAGAAATGTGATTGTCGTATCCCAAAAGAAAATCCTGTCGTTTCCATAGAAAAGTTACTCGATTTAGAAGGAAATGTCTTAGAACACATAGTACTCGTATATCATAGCGACGGAATTTCCGTGTGAATTCGTCAATCTTAGGGAGTGAGGGATGGAATAAAGAAGGATTAGTGGATCGGAAATGAGATTGTCGTATCCCAAAAGATAATCCTGTCGTTTCCATAGAAACGTTACTCGATTTAGAAGGAAATCTCTTAGAACACATAGTACTCGTATTTCATAGCGACGCAATTTACGTGTGAATTCCTGAGTGTGTGGGAGTGAGGGATGCAGTAAAGAAGGATTAGTGGATCGGAAATGAGATTGTCGTATCCCAAAAGAAAATCCAGTCGTTTCCATAGGTAAGTTACTCGATTTAGAAGGAAATGTCTTAGAACACATAGTACTCGTATATCATAGCGACGGAATTTCCGTGTGAATTCGTCAATGTGTGGTAGTGAGGGATGCAGTAAACAAGGATTAGTGGATCGGAAATGTGATTGTCGTATCCCAAAAGAAAATCCTGTCGTTTCCATAGAAACGTTACTCGATTTAGAAGGAAATGTCTTAGAACACATAGTACTCGTATTTCATAGCGACGCAATTTCCGTGTGAATTTGTCAATGTGTGGGAGTGAGGGATGCAGTAAACAAGGATTAGTGGATCGGAAATGTGATTGTCGTATCCCAAAAGAAAATCCTGTCGTTTCCATAGAAACGTTACTCGATTTAGAAGGTAACGTCTTAGAACACATAGTACTCGTATTTCATAGCGACGCAATTTCCGTGTGAATTCGTCAATGTGTGGGAGTGAGGGATGCAGTAAAGAAGGATTAGTGGATCAGAAATGTGATTGTCGTATCCCAAAAGAAAATCCTGTCGTTTCCATAGAAAAGTTACTCGATTTAGAAGGAAATGTCTTAGAACACATAGTACTCGTATATCATAGCGACGGAATTTCCGTGTGAATTCGTCAATGTGTGGTAGTGAGGGATGCAGTAAACAAGGATTAGTGGATCGGAAATCTGATTGTCGTATCCCAAAAGAAAATCCTGTCGTTTCCATAGAAACGTTACTCGATTTAGAAGGAAATGTCTTAGAACACATAGTACTCGTATATCATAGCGACGCAATTTCCGTGTGAATTCGTCAATCTTAGGGAGTGAGGGATGGAATAAAGAAGGATTAGTGGATCGGAAATGAGATTGTCGTATCCCAAAAGATAATCCTGTCGTTTCCATAGAAACGTTACTCGATTTAGAAGGAAATGTCTTAGAACACATAGTACTCGTATTTCATAGCGACGCAATTTACGTGTGAATTCGTGAGTGTGTGGGAGTGAGGGATGCAGTAATGAAGGATTAGTGGATCGGAAATGAGATTGTCGTATCACAAAAGAAAATCCAGTCGTTTCCATAGAAAAGTTACTCGATTTAGAAGGAAATGTCTTAGAACACATAGTACTCGTATATCATAGCGACGGAATTTCCGTGTGAATTCGTCAATGTGTGGTAGTGAGGGATGCAGTAAACAAGGATTAGTGGATCGGAAATGTGATTGTCGTATCCCAAAAAAAAATCCAGTCGTTTCCATAGAAACGTTACTCGATTTAGAAGGAAATGTCTTAGAACACATAGTACTCGTATTTCATAGCGACGCAATTTCCGTGTGAATTCGTCAATGTGTGGGAGTGAGGGATGCAGTAAACAAGGATTAGTGGATCGGAAATGTGATTGTCGTATCCCAAAAGAAAATCCTGTCGTTTCCATAGAAACGTTACTCGATTTAGAAGAAAATGTCTTAGAACACATAGTACTCTTATTTCATAGGGACGCAATTTCCGTGTGAATTCGTCAATGTGTGGGAGTGAGGGATGCAGTAATGAGGGATTAGTGGATCGGAAATGTGATTGTCGTATCCCAAAAGAAAATCCTGTCGTTTCCATAGAAACGTTACTCGATTTAGAAGGAAATGTCTTAGAACATATAGTACTCGTATTTCATAGTGACGGAATTTCCGTGTGAATTCGTCAATGTTTGGGAGTGAGGGATGCAGTAAAGAAGGATTAGTGGATCGGAAATGAGATTGTCGTATCCCAAAAGAAAATCCTGTCGTTTCCATAGAAACGTTACTCGATTTAGAAGGCAATGTCTTAGAACACATAGTACTCGTATTTCATAGCGACGCAATTTCCGTGTGAATTCGTCAATGTGTGGGAGTGAGGGATGCAGTAAAGAAGGATTAGTGGATCAGAAATGTGATTGTCGTTTCCCAAAAGAAAATCCTGTCGTTTCCATAGAAACGTTACTCGATTTAGAAGGAAATGTCTTAGAACACATAGTACTCGTATTTCATAGCGACGGAATTTCCGTGTGAATTCGTCAATGTTTGGGAGTGAGGGATGCAGTAAAGAACGATTAGTGGATCGGAAATGTGATTGTCGTATCCCAAAAGAAAATCCTGTCGTTTCCATAGAAACGTTACTCGATTTAGAAGGAAATGTCTTAGAACTCATAATACTCGTATTTCATAGCGACGTAATTTCCGTGTGAATTCGTCAATGTTTTGGAGTGAGGGATGCAGTAAAGAAGGATTAGTGGATCGGAAATGAGATTGTCGTATCCCAAAAGAGAGTCCTGTCGTTTCCATAGAAAAGTTACTCGATTTAGAAGGAAATGTCTTAGAACACATAGTACTCGTATTGCATAGCGACGGAATTTCCGTGTGAATACTAAAATGTTTGGGAGTGAGGGATGCAGTAAAGAAGGATTAGTGGATCGGAAATGTGATTGTCGTATCCAAAAAAAAAATCCTTTCGTTTCCATAGAAACGTTACTCGATTTAGAAGGAAACGTCTTAGAACACATTTTTCTCGTATTTCATAGCTACGCAATTTCCGTGTGAATTCGTCAATGTGTGGGAGTGAGGGATGCAGTAAAGAAGGATTAGTGGATCGGAAATGAGATTGTCGTATCCCAAAAATAAATCCTGTCGTTTCCATAGAAACGTTACTCGATTTAGGAGGTAATGTCTTAGAACACATAGTACTCGTATTTCATAGCGACGCAATTTCCGTGTGAATTCGTCAATGTGTGGGAGTGAGGGATGCAGTAAAGAAGGATTAGTGGATCGGAAATGAGATTGTCGTATCCCAAAAGAAAATCCTGTCGTTTCCATAGAAACGTTACTCGATTTAGAAGGAAATGTCTTAGAACACATAGTACTCGTATTTCATAGCGACGCAATTTCCGTGTGAATTCGTCAATCTTAGGGAGTGAGGGATGGAATAAAGAAGGATTAGTGGATCGGAAATGAGATTGTCGTATCCCAAAAGATAATCCTGTCGTTTCCATAGAAACGTTACTCGATTTAGAAGGAAATGTCTTAGAACACATAGTACTCGTATTTTATAGCGACGCAATTTACGTGTGAATTCGTGAGTGTGTGGGAGTGAGGGATGCAGTAAAGAAGGATTAGTGGATCGGAAATGAGATTGTCGTATCCCAAAAGAAAATCCAGTCGTTTCCATAGAAAAGTTACTCGATTTAGAAGGAAATGTCTTAGAACACATAGTACTCGTATATCATAGCGACGGAATTTCCGTGTGAATTCGTCAATGTGTGGTAGTGAGGGATGCAGTAAACAAGGATTAGTGGATCGGAAATGTGATTGTCGTATCCCAAAAGAAAATCCTGTCGTTTCCATAGAAACGTTAATCGATTTAGAAGGAAATGTCTTAGAACACATAGTACTTTGTCACTAAACTTTGAAAAAACACACTACATGCAGTTCAGAACTTGTAAGGGGTGTCCCAAGAGTATATGTCTAACATATGATGACAAGAAGATAGAAGAAGTGGACAGTGTTAAATTCTTGGGATTACAGCTTGATAATAAATTCAATTGGGAGGAGCACACCACAGAATTGCTGAAGCGTCTTAACAAATCTCTGTTTGCAATGCGAATTTTGTCAGACGTAGGGGATATAAAAATGAAAAAGCTGGCATTCTATGCTTACTTTCATTCCATAATGTCATATGGGATTATTTTTTGGGGTAATTCATCAAGCCAAGCTAAAGTTTTCCGGGCACAAAAACGTGCAGTAAGAATTATATTTGGTGTGAACTCAAGAACATCCTGCAGAAGCCTGTTTAGGGAACTAGGGATACTAACTACAGCTTCCCAGTATATTTATTACTTAATGAAATTTGTCATTAAAAATATATCACTTTTTCAAACCAACAGCTCAATTCATGGAATCAATACTAGAAATTAGAATAATCTTCACAAGAATTTAAAGTCACTTAGTCTTGTACAAAAAGGTGTGCATTATTCAGGAACACACATTTTCAATAACTTGCCAGCAGCCATAAAAAGCTTAGCAACCAATGAAATTCAGTTTAAGAGAAGCCTAAAGGATTTATTGGTGGCCAACTCCTTCTACTCCATTGATGAATTTCTTAGTAAAACCAACTGATTTGTATATAAGTACAACATAACTTCTGCACAATTTCAGTGCAGTGATGTGTTCATTGAAAATTTGTGTGTGTGTGTAAGTATAATCTGACTTCTGCACCATTTCAGTGCAGTAATGTGTTCATTGTAAATAAGTATTACAGTAGTTGTATTACATGTTTATTACCTTATAAATAAATAAAAAACGTTTTTTATTTTAAATTCAGTGCATTAGTATTTGTAAAATGACTCTTAGTGTTCATTAAAAATGACGATCATTCCACTTGGAACCTGTGGAATGGTACATTAGCTTATTTGTTTTAGTTGTAAATATTTGTCATGTATTGTTGTTTTTCTGACATGTTCCACATCCAGGAGGACCTCCTCACTAAGGATCAATTGGAATGAAAGTAAATCTAATCTAAAATCTAATCTATTTCATAGCGACGCAATTTCCGTGTGAATTCGTCAATGTTTGGGAGTGAGGGATGCAGTAAAGAAGGATTAGTGGATCGGAAATGTGATTGTCGTATCCCAAAAGAAAATTTTGTCGTTTCCATAGAAACGTTACTCGATTTAGAAGGAAATGTCTTAGAACACATAGTACTCGTATTTCATAGCGACGGAATTTCCGTGTGAATTCGTCAATGTGTGGGAGTGAGGGATGCAGTAAAGAAGTATTAGTGGATCGGAAATGCGATTGTCGTATCTTAAAAGAAATTCCTGTCGTTTCCATAGAAACGCTACTCGATTTAGAAGGAAATGTCTTAGAACACATAGTACTCGTATTTCATAGCGACGCAATTTCCGTGTGAATTCGTCAATGTTAGGGAGTGAGGGATGCAATAAAGAAGGATTAGTGGATCGGATATGAGATTGTCGTATCCCAAAAGATAATCCTGTCGTTTCCATAGAAACGTTACTCGATTTAGAAGGAAATGTCTTACAACACATAGTACTCGTATTTCATAGCGACGCAATTTACGTGTGAATTCGTGAATGTGTGGGAGTGAGGGATGCAGTAAAGAAGGATTAGTGGATCGGAAATGAGATTGTCGTATCCCAAAAGAAAATCCAGTCGTTTCCATAGAAAAGTTACTCGATTTAGAAGGAAATGTCTTAGAACACATAGTACTCGTATATCATAGCGACGGAATTTCCGTGTGACTTCGTCAATGTGTGGTAGTGAGGGATGCAGTAAACAAGGATTAATGGATCGGAAATGTGATTGTCGTATCCCAAAAGAAAATCCTGTCGTTTCCATAGAAACGTTACTCGATTTACAAGGAAATGTCTTAGAACACATAGTACTCGTATTTCATAGCGACGCAATTTCCGTGTGAATTCGTCAATGTGTGGGAGTGAGGGATGCAGTAAAGAAGGATTAGTGGATCGGAAATGTGATTGTCGTATCCCAAACGAAAATCCTGTCGTTTCCATAGAAACGTTACTCGATTTAGAAGAAAATGTCTTAGAACACATAGTACTCGTATTTCATAGCGATGCAATTTCCGTGTGAATTCGTCAATGTGTGGGAGTGAGGGATACAGTGAAGAAGGATTAGTGGATCAGAAATGTGATTGTCGTATTCCAAAAGAAAATCCTGTCGTTTCCATAGAAACGTTACTCGATTTAGAAGGAAATGTCTTAGAACATATAGTACTCGTATTTCATAGAGACGGAATTTCCGTGTGAATTCGTCAATGTTTGGGAGTGAGGGATGCAGTAAAGAAGGATTAGTGGATCGGAAATGAGATTGTCGTATCCCAAAAATAAATTCTGTCGTTTCCATAGAAACGTTACTCGATTTAGAAGGTAATGTCTTAGAACACATAGTACTCGTATTTCATAGCGACGCAATTTCCGTGTGAATTCGTCAATGTGTGGGAGTGAGGGATGCAGTAAAGAAGGATTAGTGGATCAGAAATTTGATTGTCGTACCCCAAAAGAAAATCCTGTCGTTTCCATAGAAACGTTACTCGATTTAGAAGGAAATGTCTTAGAACACATAGTACTCGTATTTCATAGCGACGGAATTTCCGTGTGAATTCGTCAATGTTTGGGAGTGAGGGATGGAGTAAAGAAGGATTAGTGGATCGGAAATGGGATTGTCGTATCCCAAAAGAAAATCCTGTCGTTTCCATAGAAACGTTACTCGATTTAGAAGGAAATGTCTTAGAACACATAGTACTCGTATTTCATAGGGACGCAATTTCCGTGTGAATTCGTCAATGTTTGGGAGTGAGGGATGCAGTAAAGAACGATTAGTGGATCGGAAATGTGATTGTCGTATCCCAAAAGAAAATTCTGTCGTTTCCATAGAAACGTTACTCGATTTAGTAGGAAATGTCTTAGAACACATAGTACTCGTATTTCATAGCGACGGAATTTCCGTGTCAATTCTTCAATGTTTGGGAGTGAGGGATGCAGTAAGGAAGGATTAGTGGATCGGAAATGTGATTGTCGTATCCCAAAAGAAAATCCTGTCGTTTCCATAGGAACGTTACTCGATTTAAAAGGTAATGTCTTAGAACACATAGTACTCGTATTTCATAGCGACGCAATTTCCGTGTGAATTCGTCAATGTGTGGGAGTGAGGGATGCAGTAAAGAAGGATTAGTGGATCAGAAATGTGATTGTCGTATCCCAAAAGAAAATCCTGTCGTTTCCATAGAAACGTTACTCGATTTAGAAGGAAATGTCTTAGAACACATAGTACTCGTATTTCATAGCGAAGGAATTTCCGTGTAAATTCGTCAATGTTTGGGAGTGAGGGATGCAGTAAAGAAGGATTAGTGGATCGGAAATGTGATTGTCGTATCCCAAAAGAAAATCCTGTCGTTTCCATATAAACGTTACCCGATTTAGAGGGAAATGTCTTAGAACACATAGTACTCGTATATCATAGCGACGCAATTTCCGTGTGAATTCGTCAATCTTATGGAGTGAGGGATGGAATAAAGTAGGATTAGTGGATCGGAAATGAGATTGTCGTATCCCAAAAGATAATCCTGTCGTTTCCATAGAAACGTTACTCGATTTAGAAGAAAATGTCTTAGAACACATAGTACTCGTATTTCATAGCGACGCAATTTACGTGTGAATTCGTGAGTGTGTGGGAGTGAGGGATGCAGTAAAGAAGGATTAGTGGATCGGAAATGAGATTGTCGTATCCCAAAAGAAAATCCAGTCGTTTCCATAGAAAAGTTACTCGATTTAGAAGGAAATGTCTTAGAACACATAGTACTCGTATATCATAGCGACGGAATTTCCGTGTGAATTCGTCAATGTGTGGTAGTGAGGGATGCAGTAAACAAGGATTAGTGGATCGGAAACGTGATTGTCGTATCCCAAAAGAAAATCCTGTCGTTTCCATAGAAACGTTACTCGATTTAGAAGGAAATGTCTTAGAACACATAGTACTCGTATTTCATAGCGACGCAATTTCCGTGTGAATTTGTCAATGTGTGGGAGTGAGGGATGCAGTAAACAAGGATTAGTGGATCGGAAATGTGATTGTCGTATCCCAAAAGAAAATCCTGTCGTTTCCATAGAAACGTTACTCGATTTAGAAGAAAATGTCTTAGAACACATAGTACTCGTATTTCATAGGGACGCAATTTCCGTGTGAATTCGTCAATGTGTGGGAGTGAGGGATGCAGTAAAGAGGGATTAGTGGATCGGAAATGTGATTGTTGTATCCCAAAAGAAAATCCTGTCGTTTCCATAGAAACGTTACTCGATTTAGAAGGAAATGTCTTAGAACATATAGTACTCGTATTTCATAGAGACGGAATTTCCGTGTGAATTCGTCAATGTTTGGGAGTGAGGGATGCAGTAAAGAAGGATTAGTGGGTCGGAAATGAGATTGTCGTATCCCAAAAGAAAATCCTGTCGTTTCCATAGAAACGTTACTCGATTTAGAAGGTAATGTCTTAGAACACATAGTACTCGTATTTCATAGCGACGTAATTTCCGTGTGAATTCGTCAATGTGTGGGAGTGAGGGATGCAGTAAAGAAGGATTAGTGGATCAGAAATGTGATTGTCGTATCCCAAAAGAAAATCCTGTCGTTTCCATAGAAAAGTTACTCGATTTAGAAGGAAATGTCTTAGAACACATAGTACTCGTATATCATAGCGACGGAATTTCCGTGTGAATTCGTCAATCTTAGGGAGTGAGGGATGGAATAAAGAAGGATTAGTGGATCGGAAATGAGATTGTCGTATCCCAAAAGATAATCCTGTCGTTTCCATAGAAACGTTACTCGATTTAGAAGGAAATCTCTTAGAACACATAGTACTCGTATTTCATAGCGACGCAATTTACGTGTGAATTCCTGAGTGTGTGGGAGTGAGGGATGCAGTAAAGAAGGATTAGTGGATCGGAAATGAGATTGTCGTATCCCAAAAGAAAATCCAGTCGTTTCCATAGGTAAGTTACTCGATTTAGAAGGAAATGTCTTAGAACACATAGTACTCGTATATCATAGCGACGGAATTTCCGTGTGAATTCGTCAATGTGTGGTAGTGAGGGATGCAGTAAACAAGGATTAGTGGATCGGAAATGTGATTGTCGTATCCCAAAAGAAAATCCTGTCGTTTCCATAGAAACGTTACTCGATTTAGAAGGAAATGTCTTAGAACACATAGTACTCGTATTTCATAGCGACGCAATTTCCGTGTGAATTTGTCAATGTGTGGGAGTGAGGGATGCAGTAAACAAGGATTAGTGGATCGGAAATGTGATTGTCGTATCCCAAAAGAAAATCCTGTCGTTTCCATAGAAACGTTACTCGATTTAGAAGGTAACGTCTTAGAACACATAGTACTCGTATTTCATAGCGACGCAATTTCCGTGTGAATTCGTCAATGTGTGGGAGTGAGGGATGCAGTAAAGAAGGATTAGTGGATCAGAAATGTGATTGTCGTATCCCAAAAGAAAATCCTGTCGTTTCCATAGAAAAGTTACTCGATTTAGAAGGAAATGTCTTAGAACACATAGTACTCGTATATCATAGCGACGGAATTTCCGTGTGAATTCGTCAATGTGTGGTAGTGAGGGATGCAGTAAACAAGGATTAGTGGATCGGAAATCTGATTGTCGTATCCCAAAAGAAAATCCTGTCGTTTCCATAGAAACGTTACTCGATTTAGAAGGAAATGTCTTAGAACACATAGTACTCGTATATCATAGCGACGCAATTTCCGTGTGAATTCGTCAATCTTAGGGAGTGAGGGATGGAATAAAGAAGGATTAGTGGATCGGAAATGAGATTGTCGTATCCCAAAAGATAATCCTGTCGTTTCCATAGAAACGTTACTCGATTTAGAAGGAAATGTCTTAGAACACATAGTACTCGTATTTCATAGCGACGCAATTTACGTGTGAATTCGTGAGTGTGTGGGAGTGAGGGATGCAGTAATGAAGGATTAGTGGATCGGAAATGAGATTGTCGTATCACAAAAGAAAATCCAGTCGTTTCCATAGAAAAGTTACTCGATTTAGAAGGAAATGTCTTAGAACACATAGTACTCGTATATCATAGCGACGGAATTTCCGTGTGAATTCGTCAATGTGTGGTAGTGAGGGATGCAGTAAACAAGGATTAGTGGATCGGAAATGTGATTGTCGTATCCCAAAAAAAAATCCAGTCGTTTCCATAGAAACGTTACTCGATTTAGAAGGAAATGTCTTAGAACACATAGTACTCGTATTTCATAGCGACGCAATTTCCGTGTGAATTCGTCAATGTGTGGGAGTGAGGGATGCAGTAAACAAGGATTAGTGGATCGGAAATGTGATTGTCGTATCCCAAAAGAAAATCCTGTCGTTTCCATAGAAACGTTACTCGATTTAGAAGAAAATGTCTTAGAACACATAGTACTCTTATTTCATAGGGACGCAATTTCCGTGTGAATTCGTCAATGTGTGGGAGTGAGGGATGCAGTAATGAGGGATTAGTGGATCGGAAATGTGATTGTCGTATCCCAAAAGAAAATCCTGTCGTTTCCATAGAAACGTTACTCGATTTAGAAGGAAATGTCTTAGAACATATAGTACTCGTATTTCATAGTGACGGAATTTCCGTGTGAATTCGTCAATGTTTGGGAGTGAGGGATGCAGTAAAGAAGGATTAGTGGATCGGAAATGAGATTGTCGTATCCCAAAAGAAAATCCTGTCGTTTCCATAGAAACGTTACTCGATTTAGAAGGCAATGTCTTAGAACACATAGTACTCGTATTTCATAGCGACGCAATTTCCGTGTGAATTCGTCAATGTGTGGGAGTGAGGGATGCAGTAAAGAAGGATTAGTGGATCAGAAATGTGATTGTCGTTTCCCAAAAGAAAATCCTGTCGTTTCCATAGAAACGTTACTCGATTTAGAAGGAAATGTCTTAGAACACATAGTACTCGTATTTCATAGCGACGGAATTTCCGTGTGAATTCGTCAATGTTTGGGAGTGAGGGATGCAGTAAAGAACGATTAGTGGATCGGAAATGTGATTGTCGTATCCCAAAAGAAAATCCTGTCGTTTCCATAGAAACGTTACTCGATTTAGAAGGAAATGTCTTAGAACTCATAATACTCGTATTTCATAGCGACGTAATTTCCGTGTGAATTCGTCAATGTTTTGGAGTGAGGGATGCAGTAAAGAAGGATTAGTGGATCGGAAATGAGATTGTCGTATCCCAAAAGAGAGTCCTGTCGTTTCCATAGAAAAGTTACTCGATTTAGAAGGAAATGTCTTAGAACACATAGTACTCGTATTGCATAGCGACGGAATTTCCGTGTGAATACTAAAATGTTTGGGAGTGAGGGATGCAGTAAAGAAGGATTAGTGGATCGGAAATGTGATTGTCGTATCCAAAAAAAAAATCCTTTCGTTTCCATAGAAACGTTACTCGATTTAGAAGGAAACGTCTTAGAACACATTTTTCTCGTATTTCATAGCTACGCAATTTCCGTGTGAATTCGTCAATGTGTGGGAGTGAGGGATGCAGTAAAGAAGGATTAGTGGATCGGAAATGAGATTGTCGTATCCCAAAAATAAATCCTGTCGTTTCCATAGAAACGTTACTCGATTTAGGAGGTAATGTCTTAGAACACATAGTACTCGTATTTCATAGCGACGCAATTTCCGTGTGAATTCGTCAATGTGTGGGAGTGAGGGATGCAGTAAAGAAGGATTAGTGGATCGGAAATGAGATTGTCGTATCCCAAAAGAAAATCCTGTCGTTTCCATAGAAACGTTACTCGATTTAGAAGGAAATGTCTTAGAACACATAGTACTCGTATTTCATAGCGACGCAATTTCCGTGTGAATTCGTCAATCTTAGGGAGTGAGGGATGGAATAAAGAAGGATTAGTGGATCGGAAATGAGATTGTCGTATCCCAAAAGATAATCCTGTCGTTTCCATAGAAACGTTACTCGATTTAGAAGGAAATGTCTTAGAACACATAGTACTCGTATTTTATAGCGACGCAATTTACGTGTGAATTCGTGAGTGTGTGGGAGTGAGGGATGCAGTAAAGAAGGATTAGTGGATCGGAAATGAGATTGTCGTATCCCAAAAGAAAATCCAGTCGTTTCCATAGAAAAGTTACTCGATTTAGAAGGAAATGTCTTAGAACACATAGTACTCGTATATCATAGCGACGGAATTTCCGTGTGAATTCGTCAATGTGTGGTAGTGAGGGATGCAGTAAACAAGGATTAGTGGATCGGAAATGTGATTGTCGTATCCCAAAAGAAAATCCTGTCGTTTCCATAGAAACGTTAATCGATTTAGAAGGAAATGTCTTAGAACACATAGTACTTTGTCACTAAACTTTGAAAAAACACACTACATGCAGTTCAGAACTTGTAAGGGGTGTCCCAAGAGTATATGTCTAACATATGATGACAAGAAGATAGAAGAAGTGGACAGTGTTAAATTCTTGGGATTACAGCTTGATAATAAATTCAATTGGGAGGAGCACACCACAGAATTGCTGAAGCGTCTTAACAAATCTCTGTTTGCAATGCGAATTTTGTCAGACGTAGGGGATATAAAAATGAAAAAGCTGGCATTCTATGCTTACTTTCATTCCATAATGTCATATGGGATTATTTTTTGGGGTAATTCATCAAGCCAAGCTAAAGTTTTCCGGGCACAAAAACGTGCAGTAAGAATTATATTTGGTGTGAACTCAAGAACATCCTGCAGAAGCCTGTTTAGGGAACTAGGGATACTAACTACAGCTTCCCAGTATATTTATTACTTAATGAAATTTGTCATTAAAAATATATCACTTTTTCAAACCAACAGCTCAATTCATGGAATCAATACTAGAAATTAGAATAATCTTCACAAGAATTTAAAGTCACTTAGTCTTGTACAAAAAGGTGTGCATTATTCAGGAACACACATTTTCAATAACTTGCCAGCAGCCATAAAAAGCTTAGCAACCAATGAAATTCAGTTTAAGAGAAGCCTAAAGGATTTATTGGTGGCCAACTCCTTCTACTCCATTGATGAATTTCTTAGTAAAACCAACTGATTTGTATATAAGTACAACATAACTTCTGCACAATTTCAGTGCAGTGATGTGTTCATTGAAAATTTGTGTGTGTGTGTAAGTATAATCTGACTTCTGCACCATTTCAGTGCAGTAATGTGTTCATTGTAAATAAGTATTACAGTAGTTGTATTACATGTTTATTACCTTATAAATAAATAAAAAACGTTTTTTATTTTAAATTCAGTGCATTAGTATTTGTAAAATGACTCTTAGTGTTCATTAAAAATGACGATCATTCCACTTGGAACCTGTGGAATGGTACATTAGCTTATTTGTTTTAGTTGTAAATATTTGTCATGTATTGTTGTTTTTCTGACATGTTCCACATCCAGGAGGACCTCCTCACTAAGGATCAATTGGAATGAAAGTAAATCTAATCTAAAATCTAATCTATTTCATAGCGACGCAATTTCCGTGTGAATTCGTCAATGTTTGGGAGTGAGGGATGCAGTAAAGAAGGATTAGTGGATCGGAAATGTGATTGTCGTATCCCAAAAGAAAATTTTGTCGTTTCCATAGAAACGTTACTCGATTTAGAAGGAAATGTCTTAGAACACATAGTACTCGTATTTCATAGCGACGGAATTTCCGTGTGAATTCGTCAATGTGTGGGAGTGAGGGATGCAGTAAAGAAGTATTAGTGGATCGGAAATGCGATTGTCGTATCCCAAAAGAAATTCCTGTCGTTTCCATAGAAACGCTACTCGATTTAGAAGGAAATGTCTTAGAACACATAGTACTCGTATTTCATAGCGACGCAATTTCCGTGTGAATTCGTCAATGTTAGGGAGTGAGGGATGCAATAAAGAAGGATTAGTGGATCGGATATGAGATTGTCGTATCCCAAAAGATAATCCTGTCGTTTCCATAGAAACGTTACTCGATTTAGAAGGAAATGTCTTACAACACATAGTACTCGTATTTCATAGCGACGCAATTTACGTGTGAATTCGTGAATGTGTGGGAGTGAGGGATGCAGTAAAGAAGGATTAGTGGATCGGAAATGAGATTGTCGTATCCCAAAAGAAAATCCAGTCGTTTCCATAGAAAAGTTACTCGATTTAGAAGGAAATGTCTTAGAACACATAGTACTCGTATATCATAGCGACGGAATTTCCGTGTGACTTCGTCAATGTGTGGTAGTGAGGGATGCAGTAAACAAGGATTAATGGATCGGAAATGTGATTGTCGTATCCCAAAAGAAAATCCTGTCGTTTCCATAGAAACGTTACTCGATTTACAAGGAAATGTCTTAGAACACATAGTACTCGTATTTCATAGCGACGCAATTTCCGTGTGAATTCGTCAATGTGTGGGAGTGAGGGATGCAGTAAAGAAGGATTAGTGGATCGGAAATGTGATTGTCGTATCCCAAACGAAAATCCTGTCGTTTCCATAGAAACGTTACTCGATTTAGAAGAAAATGTCTTAGAACACATAGTACTCGTATTTCATAGCGATGCAATTTCCGTGTGAATTCGTCAATGTGTGGGAGTGAGGGATACAGTGAAGAAGGATTAGTGGATCAGAAATGTGATTGTCGTATTCCAAAAGAAAATCCTGTCGTTTCCATAGAAACGTTACTCGATTTAGAAGGAAATGTCTTAGAACATATAGTACTCGTATTTCATAGAGACGGAATTTCCGTGTGAATTCGTCAATGTTTGGGAGTGAGGGATGCAGTAAAGAAGGATTAGTGGATCGGAAATGAGATTGTCGTATCCCAAAAATAAATTCTGTCGTTTCCATAGAAACGTTACTCGATTTAGAAGGTAATGTCTTAGAACACATAGTACTCGTATTTCATAGCGACGCAATTTCCGTGTGAATTCGTCAATGTGTGGGAGTGAGGGATGCAGTAAAGAAGGATTAGTGGATCAGAAATTTGATTGTCGTACCCCAAAAGAAAATCCTGTCGTTTCCATAGAAACGTTACTCGATTTAGAAGGAAATGTCTTAGAACACATAGTACTCGTATTTCATAGCGACGGAATTTCCGTGTGAATTCGTCAATGTTTGGGAGTGAGGGATGGAGTAAAGAAGGATTAGTGGATCGGAAATGGGATTGTCGTATCCCAAAAGAAAATCCTGTCGTTTCCATAGAAACGTTACTCGATTTAGAAGGAAATGTCTTAGAACACATAGTACTCGTATTTCATAGGGACGCAATTTCCGTGTGAATTCGTCAATGTTTGGGAGTGAGGGATGCAGTAAAGAACGATTAGTGGATCGGAAATGTGATTGTCGTATCCCAAAAGAAAATTCTGTCGTTTCCATAGAAACGTTACTCGATTTAGTAGGAAATGTCTTAGAACACATAGTACTCGTATTTCATAGCGACGGAATTTCCGTGTCAATTCTTCAATGTTTGGGAGTGAGGGATGCAGTAAGGAAGGATTAGTGGATCGGAAATGTGATTGTCGTATCCCAAAAGAAAATCCTGTCGTTTCCATAGGAACGTTACTCGATTTAAAAGGTAATGTCTTAGAACACATAGTACTCGTATTTCATAGCGACGCAATTTCCGTGTGAATTCGTCAATGTGTGGGAGTGAGGGATGCAGTAAAGAAGGATTAGTGGATCAGAAATGTGATTGTCGTATCCCAAAAGAAAATCCTGTCGTTTCCATAGAAACGTTACTCGATTTAGAAGGAAATGTCTTAGAACACATAGTACTCGTATTTCATAGCGAAGGAATTTCCGTGTAAATTCGTCAATGTTTGGGAGTGAGGGATGCAGTAAAGAAGGATTAGTGGATCGGAAATGTGATTGTCGTATCCCAAAAGAAAATCCTGTCGTTTCCATATAAACGTTACCCGATTTAGAGGGAAATGTCTTAGAACACATAGTACTCGTATTTCATAGCGACGCAATTTCCGTGTGAATTCGTCAATGTGTTGGACTGAGGGATGCAGTAAAGAAGGATTAGTGGATCGGAAATGAGATTGTCGTATCCCAAAAGAAAATCCTGTCGTTTCCATAGAAACATTACTCGATTTAGAAGGAAATGTCTTAGAACACATAGTTCTCGTATTTCATAGCGACGCAATTTCCGTGTGAATTCGTCAATGTGTGGGAGTGAGGGATGCAGTAAAGAAGGATTAGTGGATCGGAAATGAGATTGTCGTATCCCAAAAGAAAATCCTGTAGTTTCCATAGAAACGTTACTCGATTTAGAAGGAAATGTCTTAGTACACATAGTACTCGTATTTCATAGCGACGCAATTTCCGTGTGAATGCGTCAATGTTAGGGAGTGAGGGATGCAATAAAGAAGGATTAGTGGATCGGAAATGAGATTGTCGTATCCCAAAAGATAATCCTGTCGTTTCCATTGAAACGTTACTCGATTTAGAAGGAAATGTCTTAGAACACATAGTACTCGTATTTCATAGCGACGCATTTTACGTGTGAATTCGTGAGTGTGTGGGAGTGAGGGATGCAGTAAAGAAGGATTAGTGGATCGGAAATGAGATTGTCGTATCCCAAAAGAAAATCCTGTCGTTTCCATAGAAAAGTTACTCGATTTAGAAGGAAATGTCTTAGAACACATAGTACTCGTATATCATAGCGACGGAATTCCCGTGAGAATTCGTCAATGTGTGGTAGTGAGGGATGCAGTAAACAAGGATTAGTGGATCGGAAATGTGATTGTCGTATCCCAAAAGAAAATCCTGTCGTTTCCATAGCAACGTTACTCGATTTAGAAGGAAATGTCTTAGAACACATAGTACTCGTATTTCATAGCGACGGAATTTCCGTGTGAATTCGTCAATGTGTGGGAGTGAGGGATGCAGTAAACAAGGATTAGTGGATCGGAAATGCGATTGTCGTATCCCAAAAGAAATTCCTGTCGTTTCCATAGAAATGTTACTCGATTTAGAAGAAAATGTCTTAGAACACATAGTACTCGTATTTCATAGCGACGCAATTTCCGTGTGAATTCGTCAATGTGTGTGAGTGAGGGATGCAGTAAAGAAGGATTAGTGGACCGGAAATGTGATTGTCGTATCCCAAAAGAAAATCCTGTCGTTTCCATAGAAACGTTACTCGATTTAGAAGGAAATGTCTTAGAACATATAGTACTCGTATTTCATAGAGACGGAATTTCCGTGTGAATTGGTCAATGTTTGGGAGTGAGGGATGCGGTAAAGAAGGATTAGTGGATCGGAAATGAGATTGTCGTATCCCAAAAGAAAATCCTGTCGTTTCCATAGGAACGTTACTCGATTTAAAAGGTAATGTCTTAGAACACATAGTACTCGTATTTCATAGCGACGCAATTTCCGTGTGAATTCGTCAATGTGTGGGAGTGAGGGATGCAGTAAAGAAGGATTAGTGGATCAGAAATGTGATTGTCGTATCCCAAAAGAAAATCCTGTCGTTTCCATAGAAACGTTACTCGATTTAGAAGGAAATGTCTTAGAACACATAGTACTCGTATTTCATAGCGAAGGAATTTCCGTGTGAATTCGTCAATGTTTGGGAGTGAGGGATGCAGTAAAGAAGGATTAGTGGATCGGAAATGTGATTGTCGTATCCCAAAAGAAAATCCTGTCGTTTCCATATAAACGTTACCCGATTTAGAGGGAAATGTCTTAGAACACATAGTACTCGTATTTCATAGCGACGCAATTTCCGTGTGAATTCGTCAATGTGTTGGACTGAGGGATGCAGTAAAGAAGGATTAGTGGATCGGAAATGAGATTGTCGTATCCCAAAAGAAAATCCTGTCGTTTCCATAGAAACGTTACTCGATTTAGAAGGAAATGTCTTAGAACACATAGTTCTCGTATTTCATAGCGACGCAATTTCCGTGTGAATTCGTCAATGTGTGGGAGTGAGGGATGCAGTAAAGAAGGATTAGTGGATCGGAAATGAGATTGTCGAATCCCAAAAGAAAATCCTGTCGTTTCCATAGAAACGTTACTCGATTTAGAAGGAAATGTCTTAGAACACATAGTACTCGTATTTCATAGCGACGGAAGCTCCGTGTGAATTCGTCAATGTTTGGGAGTGAGGGATGCAGTAAAGAAGGATTAGTGGATCGGAAATGTGATTGTCGTACCAAAAAAGAAAATCCTGTCGTTTCCATAGAAACGTTACTCGATTTAGAAGGAAATGTCTTAGAACACATAGTACTCGTATTTCATAGCGACGCAATTTCCGTGTGAATTCGTCAATGTTTGGGAGTGAGGGATGCAGTAAAGAAGGATTAGTGGATCGGAAATGTGATTGTCGTATCCCAAAAGAAAATCCTGTCGTTTCCATAGAAACGTTACTCGATTTAGAAGGAAATGTCTTAGAACACATAGTACTCGTATTTCATAGCGACGGAATTTCCGTGTGAATTCGTCAATGTTTGGGAGTGAGGGATGGAGTAAAGAAGGATTAGTGGATCGGAAATGTGATTGTCGTATCCCAAAAGCAAATCCTGTCGTTTCCATAGTAACGTTACTCGATTTAAAAGGAAATGTCTTAGAACACATAGTACTCGTATTTCATAGCGACGCCATTTCCGTGTGAATTCGTCAATGTGTGGGAGTGAGGGATGCAGTAAAGAAGGATTAGTGGATCGGAAATGTGATTGTCGTATCCCAAAAGAAAATCCTGTCGTTTCCATAGAAACGTTACTCGATTTAGAAGGAAATGTCTTAGAACACATAGTACTCGTATTTCATAGCGACGGAATTTCCGTGTGAATTCGTGAATGTTTGGGAGTGAGGGATGCAGTAAAGAAGGATTAGTGGATCGGAAATGTGATTGTCGTTTCCCAAAAGAAAATCCTGTCGTTTCCATAGAAACGTTACTCGATTTAGAAGGAAATGTCTTAGAACACATAGTACTCGTATTTCATAGCGAAGGAATTTCCGTGTGAATTCGTCAATGTTTGGGAGTGAGGGATGCAGTAAAGAAGGATTAGTGGATCGGAAATGTGATTGTCGTATCCCACAAGAAAATCCTGTCGTTTCCATAGAAACGTTACTCGATTTAGAAGGATATGTCTTAGAACACATAGTACTCGTATTGCATAGCGACGTAATTTCCGTGTGAATTCGTCAATGCTTGGGTGTGAGGGATGCAGTAAAGAAGGATTAGTGGATCGGAAATGAGATTGTCGTATCCCAAAAGAGAATCCTGTCGTTTCCATAGAAACGTTACTCGATTTAGAAGGAAATGTCTTAGAACACATAGTACTCGTATTTCATAGCGACGGAATTTCCGTGTGAATTCTAAAATTTTTGGGAGTGAGGGATGCAGTAAAGAAGGATTAGTGGATCGGAAATGTGATTGTCGTATCCCAAAAAAAAATCATGTCGTTTCCATAGAAACGTTACTCGATTTAGAAGGAAATGTCTTAGAACACATAGTTCTCGTATTTCATAGCGACGCAATTTCCGTGTGAATTCGTCAATGTTTGAGAGTGAGGGATGCAGTAAAGAAGGATTAGTGGATCGGAAATGAGATTGTCGTATCCCAAAAGAAAATCCTGTCGTTTCCATAGAAACGTTACTCGATTTAGAAGGAAATGTCTTAGAACACATAGTACTCGTATTTCATAGCGAAGGAATTTCCGTGTGAATTCGTCAATGTTTGGGAGTGAGGGATGCAGTAAAGAAGGATTAGTGGATCGGAAATGTGATAGTCGTATCCCAAAAGAAAATCCTGTCGTTTCCATATAAACGTTACCCGATTTAGAGGGAAATGTCTTAGAACACATAGTACTCGTATTTCTTAGCGACGCAATTTCCGTGTGAATTCGTCAATGTTTGGGAGTGAGGGATGCAGTAAAGAACGATTAGTGGATCGGAAATGTGATTGTCGTATCCCAAAAGAAAATCCTGTCGTTTCCATAGAAACGTTACTCGATTTAGAAGGAAATGTCTCAGAGCACATAGTACTCGTATTTCATAGCGACGTAATTTCCGTTTGAATTCGTCAATGTTTGGGAGTGAGGGATGCAGTAAAGATAGATTAGTGGATCGGAAATGAGATTGTCGTATCCCAAAAGAGAATCCTGTCGTTTCCATAGAAACGTTACTCGATTTAGAAGGGAATGTCTTAGAACCCATAGTACTCGTATTTCATAGCGACGCAATTTCCGTGTGAATACTAGAATGTTTGGGAGTGAGGGATGCAGTAAAGAAGGATTTGTGGATCGGAAATGTGATTGTCGTATCCCAAACAAAATCCTGTCGTTTCCATAGAAACGTTACTCGATTTAGAAGGAAATGTCTTAGAACACATAGTACTCGTATTTCATAGCGACGCAATTTCCGTGTGAATTCGTCAATGTGTTGCACTGAGGGATGCAGTAAAGAAGGATTAGTGGATCGGAAATGAGATTGTCGTATGCCAAAAGAAAATCCTGTCGTTTCCATAGAAACGTTACTCGATTTAGAAGGAAATGTCTTAGAACACATAGTACTCGTATTTCATAGCGACGGAAGTTCTGTGTGAATTCGTCAATGTTTGGGAGTGAGGGATGCAGTAAAGAAGGATTAGTGGATCGGAAATGTGATTGTCGTATCCCAAAAGAAAATCCTGTCGTTTCCATAGAAACGTTACTCGATTTAGAAGGAAATGTCTTAGAACACATAGTACTCGTATTTCATAGCGACGGAAGTTCCGTGTGAATTCGTCAATGTTTGGGAGTGAGGGATGCAGTAAAGAAGGATTAGTGGATCGGAAATGTGATTGTCGTACCCCAAAAGAAAATCCTGTCGTTTCCATAGAAACGTTACTCGATTTAGAAGGAAATGTCCGAGAACACATAGTACTCGTATTTCATAGCGACGCAATTTCCGTGTGAATTCGTCAATGTTTGGGAGTGAGGGATGCAGTAAAGAAGGATTAGTGGATCGGAAATGTGATTGTCGTATCCCAAAAGAAAATCCTGTCGTTTCCATAGAAACGTTACTCGATTTAGAAGGAAATGTCTTAGAACACATAGTACTCGTATTTCATAGCGACGGAATTTCCGTGTGAATTCGTCAATGTTTGGGAGTGAGGGATGGAGTAAAGAAGGATTAGTGGATCGGAAATGTGATTGTCGTATCCCAAAAGCAAATCCTGTCGTTTCCATAGTAACGTTACTCGATTTAAAAGGAAATGTCTTAGAACACATAGTACTCGTATTTCATAGCGACGCAATTTCCGTGTGAATTCGTCAATGTGTGGGAGTGAGGGATGCAGTAAAGAAGGATTAGTGGATCGGAAATGTGATTGTCGTATCCCAAAAGAAAATCCTGTCGTTTCCATAGAAACGTTACTCGATTTAGAAGGAAATGTCTTAGAACACATAGTACTCGTATTTCATAGCGACGGAATTTCCGTGTGAATTCGTCAATGTTTGGGAGTGAGGGATGCAGTAAAGAAGGATTAGTGGATCGGAAATGTGATAGTCGTATCCCAAAAGAAAATCCTGTCGTTTCCATATAAACGTTACCCGATTTAGAGGGAAATGTCTTAGAACACATAGTACTCGTACTTCTTAGCGACGCAATTTCCGTGTGAATTCGTCAATGTTTGGGAGTGAGGGATGCAGTAAAGAACGATTAGTGGATCGGAAATGTGATTGTCGTATCCCAAAAGAAAATCCTGTCGTTTCCATAGAAACGTTACTCGATTTAGAAGGAAATGTCTCAGAGCACATAGTACTCGTATTTCATAGCGACGTAATTTCCGTTTGAATTCGTCAATGTTTGGGAGTGAGGGATGCAGTAAAGATAGATTAGTGGATCGGAAATGAGATTGTCGTATCCCAAAAGAGAATCCTGTCGTTTCCATAGAAACGTTACTCGATTTAGAAGGAAATGTCTTAGAACCCATAGTACTCGTATTTCATAGCGACGCAATTTCCGTGTGAATACTAGAATGTTTGGGAGTGAGGGATGCAGTAAAGAAGGATTTGTGGATCGGAAATGTGATTGTCGTATCCCAAACAAAATCCTGTCGTTTCCATAGAAACGTTACTCGATTTAGAAGGAAATGTCTTAGAACACATAGTACTCGTATTTCATAGCGACGCAATTTCCGTGTGAATTCGTCAATGTGTTGCACTGAGGGATGCAGTAAAGAAGGATTAGTGGATCGGAAATGAGATTGTCGTATGCGAAAAGAAAATCCTGTCGTTTCCATAGAAACGTTACTCGATTTAGAAGGAAATGTCTTAGAACACATAGTTCTCGTATTTCATAGCGACGCAATTTCCGTGTGAATTCGTCAATGTGTGGGAGTGAGGGATGCAGTAAAGAAGGATTAGTGGATCGGAAATGAGATTGTCGTATCCCAAAAGAAAATCCTGTCGTTTCCATAGAAACGTTACTCGATTTAGAAAGAAATGTCTTAGAACACATAGTACTCGTATTTCATAGCGACGGAAGTTCTGTGTGAATTCGTCAATGTTTGGGAGTGAGGGATGCAGTAAAGAAGGATTAGTGGATCGGAAATGTGATTGTCGTATCCCAAAAGAAAATCCTGTCGTTTCCATAGAAACGTTACTCGATTTAGAAGGAAATGTCTTAGAACACATAGTACTCGTATTTCATAGCGACGGAAGTTCCGTGTGAATTCGTCAATGTTTGGGAGTGAGGGATGCAGTAAAGAAGGATTAGTGGATCGGAAATGTGATTGTCGTACCCCAAAAGAAAATCCTGTCGTTTCCATAGAAACGTTACTCGATTTAGAAGGAAATGTCCGAGAACACATAGTACTCGTATTTCATAGCGACGCAATTTCCGTGTGAATTCGTCAATGTTTGGGAGTGAGGGATGCAGTAAAGAAGGATTAGTGGATCGGAAATGTGATTGTCGTATCCCAAAAGAAAATCCTGTCGTTTCCATAGAAACGTTACCCGATTTAGAGGGAAATGTCTTAGAACACATAGTACTCGTATTTCTTAGCGACGCAATTTCCGTGTGAATTCGTCAATGTTTGGGAGTGAGGGATGCAGTAAAGAACGATTAGTGGATCGGAAATGTGATTGTCGTATCCCAAAAGAAAATCCTGTCGTTTCCATAGAAACGTTACTCGATTTAGAAGGAAACGTCTCAGAGCACATAGTACTCGTATTTCATAGCGACGTAATTTCCGTTTGAATTCGTCAATGTTTGGGAGTGAGGGATGCAGTAAAGATAGATTAGTGGATCGGAAATGAGATTGTCGTATCCCAAAAGAGAATCCTGTCGTTTCCATAGAAACGTTACTCGATTTAGAAGGGAATGTCTTAGAACCCATAGTACTCGTATTTCATAGCGACGCAATTTCCGTGTGAATACTAGAATGTTTGGGAGTGAGGGATGCAGTAAAGAAGGATTAGTTAATAGGTAATGTGATTGTCGTACCCCAAAAGAAAATCCTGTCGTTTCCATAGAAACGTTACTCGATTTAGAAGGAAATGTCTTAGAACACATAGTACTCGTATTTCATAGCGACGCAATTTCCGTGTGAATTCGTCAATGTTTGGGAGTGAGGGATGCAGTAAAGAAGGATTAGTGGATCGGAAATGTGATTGTCGTATCCCAAAAGAAAATCCTGTCGTTTCCATAGAAACGTTACTCGATTTAGAAGGAAATGTCTTAGAACACATAGTACTCGTATTTCATAGCGACGGAATTTCCGTGTGAATTCGTCAATGTTTGGGAGTGAGGGATGGAGTAAAGAAGGATTAGTGGATCGGAAATGTGATTGTCGTATCCCAAAAGCAAATCCTGTCGTTTCCATAGTAACGTTACTCGATTTAAAAGGAAATGTCTTAGAACACATAGTACTCGTATTTCATAGCGACGCCATTTCCGTGTGAATTCGTCAATGTGTGAGAGTGAGGGATGCAGTAAAGAAGGATTAGTGGATCGGAAATGTGATTGTCGTATCCCAAAAGAAAATCCTGTCGTTTCCATAGAAACGTTACTCGATTTAGAAGGAAATGTCTTAGAACACATAGTACTCGTATTTCATAGCGACGGAATTTCCGTGTGAATTCGTCAATGTTTGGGAGTGAGGGATGCAGTAAAGAAGGATTAGTGGATCGGAAATGAGATTGTCGTTTCCCAAAAGAAAATCCTGTCGTTTCCATAGAAACGTTACTCGATTTAGAAGGAAATGTCTTAGAACACATAGTACTCGTATTTCATAGCGTCGGAATTTCCGTGTGAATTCGTCAATGTTTGGGAGTGAGGGATGCAGTAAAGAAGGATTAGTGGATCGGAAATGTGATTGTCGTATCCCACAAGAAAATCCTGTCGTTTCCATAGAAACGTTACTCGATTTAGAAGGATATGTCTTAGAACACATAGTACTCGTATTGCATAGCGACGTAATTTCCGTGTGAATTCGTCAATGCTTGGGTGTGAGGGATGCAGTAAAGAAGGATTAGTGGATCGGAAATGAGATAGTCGTATCCCAAAAGAGAATCCTGTCGTTTCCATAGAAACGTTACTCGATTTAGAAGGAAATGTCTTAGAACACATAGTACTCGTATTTCATAGCGACGGAATTTCCGTGTGAATTCTAAAATTTTTGGGAGTGAGGGATGCAGTAAAGAAGGATTAGTGGATCGGAAATGTGATTGTCGTATCCCAAAAAAAAATCATGTCGTTTCCATAGAAACGTTACTCGATTTAGAAGGAAATGTCTTAGAACACATAGTTCTCGTATTTCATAGCGACGGAATTTCCGTGTGAATTCTAAAATTTTTGGGAGTGAGGGATGCAGTAAAGAAGGATTAGTGGATCGGAAATGTGATAGTCGTATCCCAAAAGAGAATCCTGTCGTTTCCATATAAACGTTACCCGATTTAGAGGGAAATGTCTTAGAACACATAGTACTCGTATTTCTTAGCGACGCAATTTCCGTGTGAATTCGTCAATGTTTGGGAGTGAGGGATGCAGTAAAGAACGATTAGTGGATCGGAAATGTGATTGTCGTATCCCAAAAGAAAATCCTGTCGTTTCCATAGAAACGTTACTCGATTTAGAAGGAAATGTCTCAGAACACATAGTACTCGTATTTCATAGCGACGTAATTTCCGTTTGAATTCGTCAATGTTTGGGAGTGAGGGATGCAGTAAAGATAGATTAGTGGATCGGAAATGAGATTGTCGTATCCCAAAAGAGAATCCTGTCGTTTCCATAGAAACGTTACTCGATTTAGAAGGGAATGTCTTAGAACCCATAGTACTCGTATTTCATAGCGACGCAATTTCCGTGTGAATACTAGAATGTTTGGGAGTGAGGGATGCAGTAAAGAAGGATTAGTGGATCGGAAATGTGATTGTCGTATCCCAAACAAAATCCTGTCGTTTCCATAGAAACGTTACTCGATTTAGAAGGAAATGTCTTAGAACACATAGTACTCGTATTTCATAGCGACGCAATTTCCGTGTGAATTCGTCAATGTGTTGGACTGAGGGATGCAGTAAAGAAGGATTAGTGGATCGGAAATGAGATTGTCGTATCCCAAAAGAAAATCCTGTCGTTTCCATAGAAACGTTACTCGATTTAGAAGGAAATGTCTTAGAACACATAGTTCTCGTATTTCATAGCGACGCAATTTCCGTGTGAATTCGTCAATGTGTGGGAGTGAGGGATGCAGTAAAGAAGGATTAGTGGATCGGAAATGAGATTGTCGTATCCCAAAAGAAAATCCTGTCGTTTCCATAGAAACGTTACTCGATTTAGAAGGAAATGTCTTAGAACACATAGTACTCGTATTTCATAGCGACGGAAGTTCCGTGTGAATTCGTCAATGTTTGGGAGTGAGGGATGCAGTAAAGAAGGATTAGTGGATCGGAAATGTGATTGTCGTATCCCAAAAGAAAATCCTGTCGTTTCCATAGAAACGTTACTCGATTTAGAAGGAAATGTCTTAGAACACATAGTACTCGTATTTCATAGCGACGGAAGTTCCGTGTGAATTCGTCAATGTTTGGGAGTGAGGGATGCAGTAAAGAAGGATTAGTGGATCGGAAATGTGATTGTCGTACCCCAAAAGAAAATCCTGTCGTTTCCATAGAAACGTCACTCGATTTAGAAGGGAATGTCTTAGAACACATAGTACTCGTATTTCATAGCGACGCAATTTCCGTCTGAATTCGTCAATGTTTGGGAGTGAGGGATGCAGTAAAGAAGGATTAGTGGATCGGAAATGTGATTGTCGTATCCCAAAAGAAAATCCTGTCGTTTCCATAGAAACGTTACTCGATTTAGAAGGAAATGTCTTAGAACACATATTACTCGTATTTCATAGCGACGGAATTTCCGTGTGAATTCGTCAATGTTTGGGAGTGAGGGATGGAGTAAAGAAGGATTAGTGGATCGGAAATGTGATTGTCGTATCCCAAAAGCAAATCCTGTCGTTTCCATAGAAACGTTACTCGATTTAGAAGGAAATGTCTAAGAACACATAGTAGTCGTATTTCATAGCGACGCAATTTCCGGGTGAATTCGTCAATGTGTGGGAGTGAGGGATGCAGTAAAGAAGGATTAGTGGATCGGAAATGTGATTGTCGTATCCCAAAAGAAAATCCTGTCGTTTCCATAGAAACGTTACTCGATTTAGAAGGAAATGTCTTAGAACACATAGTACTCGTATTTCATAGCGACGGAATTTCCGTGTCATTTCGTCAATGTGTGGGAGTGAGGGATGCAGTAAAGAAGGATTAGTGGATCGGAAATGTGATTGTCGTATCCCAAAAGAAAATCCTGTCGTTTCCATAGAAACGTTACTCGATTTAGAAGGAAATGTTTTAGAACACATAGTACTCGTATTTCATAGCGACGGAATTTCCGTGTGAATTCGTCAATGTCTGAGAGTGAGGGATGCAGTAAAGAAGGATTAGTGGATCGGAAATGTGATTGTCGTTTCCCAAAAGAAAATCCTGTCGTTTCCATAGAAACGTTACTCGATTTAGAAGGAAATGTCTTAGAACACATAGTACTCGTATTTCATAGCGTCGGAATTTCCGTGTGAATTCGTCAATGTTTGGGAGTGAGGGATGCAGTAAAGAAGGATTAGTGGATCGGAAATGTGATTGTCGTATCCCACAAGAAAATCCTGTCGTTTCCATAGAAACGTTACTCGATTTAGAAGGATATGTCTTAGAACACATAGTACTCGTATTGCATAGCGACGTAATTTCCGTGTGAATTCGTCAATGCTTGGGTGTGAGGGATGCAGTAAAGAAGGATTAGTGGATCGGAAATTAGATTGTCGTATCCCAAAAGAGAATCCTGTCGTTTCCATAGAAACGTTACTCGATTCAGACGGAAATGTCTTAGAACACATAGTACTCGTATTTCATAGCGACGGAATTTCCGTGTGAATTCTAAAATTTTTGGGAGTGAGGGATGCAGTAAAGAAGGATTAGTGGATCGGAAATGTGATTGTCGTATCCCAAAAAAAAATCATGTCGTTTCCATAGAAACGTTACTCGATTTAGAAGGAAATGTCTTAGAACACATAGTTCTCGTATTTCATAGCGACGCAATTTCCGTGTGAATTCGTCAATGTTTGAGAGTGAGGGATGCAGTAAAGAAGGATTAGTGGATCGGAAATGAGATTGTCGTATCCCAAAAGAAAATCCTGTCGTTTCCATGGAAACGTTACTCGATTTAGAAGGTAATGTCTTAGAACACATAGTACTCGTATTTCATAGCGAGGGAATTTCCGTGTGAATTCGTCAATGTTTGGGAGTGAGGGATGCAGTAAAGAAGGATTAGTGGATCGGAAATGTGATAGTCGTATCCCAAAAGAAAATCCTGTCGTTTCCATATAAACGTTACCCGATTTAGAGGGAAATGTCTTAGAACACATAGTACTCGTATTTCTTAGCGACGCAATTTCCGTGTGAATTCGTCAATGTTTGGGAGTGAGGGATGCAGTAAAGAACGATTAGTGGATCGGAAATGTGATTGTCGTATCCCAAAAGAAAATCCTGTCGTTTCCATAGAAACGTTACTCGATTTAGAAGGAAATGTCTCAGAACACACAGTACTCGTATTTCATAGCGACGTAATTTCCGTTTGAATTCGTCAATGTTTGGGAGTGAGGGATGCAGTAAAGATAGATTAGTGGATCGGAAATGAGATTGTCGTATCCCAAAAGAGAATCCTGTCGTTTCCATAGAAACGTTACTCGATTTAGAAGGGAATGTCTTAGAACCCATAGTACTCGTATTTCATAGCGACGCAATTTCCGTGTGAATACTAGAATGTTTGGGAGTGAGGGATGCAGTAAAGAAGGATTAGTGGATCGGAAATGTGATTGTCGTATCCCAAACAAAATCCTGTCGTTTCCATAGAAACGTTACTCGATTTAGAAGGAAATGTCTTAGAACACATAGTACTCGTATTTCATAGCGACGCAATTTCCGTGTGAATTCGTCAATGTGTTGGACTGAGGGATGCAGTAAAGAAGGATTAGTGGATCGGAAATGAGATTGTCGTATCCCAAAAGAAAATCCTGTCGTTTCCATAGAAACGTTACTCGATTTAGAAGGAAATGTCTTAGAACACATAGTTCTCGTATTTCATAGCGACGCAATTTCCGTGTGAATTCGTCAATGTGTGGGAGTGAGGGATGCAGTAAAGAAGGATTAGTGGATCGGAAATGAGATTGTCGTATCCCAAAAGAAAATCCTGTCGTTTCCATAGAAACGTTACTCGATTTAGAAGGAAATGTCTTAGAACACATAGTACTCTTATTTCATAGCGACGGAAGTTCCGTGTGAATTCGTCAATGTTTGGGAGTGAGGGATGCAGTAAAGAAGGATTAGTGGATCGGAAATGTGATTGTCGTATCCCAAAAGAAAATCCTGTCGTTTCCATAGAAACGTTACTCGATTTAGAAGGAAATGTCTTAGAACACATAGTACTCGTATTTCATAGCGACGGAATTTCCGTGTGAATTCGTCAATGTTTGGGAGTGAGGGATGGAGTAAAGAAGGATTAGTGGCTCGGAAATGTGATTGTCGTATCCCAAAAGCAAATCCTGTCGTTTCCATAGAAATGTTACTCGATTTAAAAGGAAATGTCTTAGAACACATAGTACTCGTATTTCATAGCGACGCAATTTCCGTGTGAATTCGTCAATGTGTGGGAGTGAGGGATGCAGTAAAGAAGGATTAGTGGATCGGAAATGTGATTGTCGTATCCCAAAAGAAAATCCTGTCGTTTCCATAGAAACGTTACTCGATTTAGAAGGAAATGTCTTAGAACACATAGTACTCGTATTTCATAGCGACGGAATTTCCGTGTGAATTCGTCAATGTTTGGGAGTGAGGGATGCAGTAAAGAAGGATTAGTGGATCGGAAATGTGATTGTCGTTCCCCCAAAGAAAATCCTGTCGTTTCCATAGAAACGTTACTCGATTTAGAAGGAAATGTCTTAGAACACATAGTACTCGTATTTCATAGCGTCGGAATTTCCGTGTGAATTCGTCAATGTTTGGGAGTGAGGGATGCAGTAAAGAAGGATTAGTGGATCGGAAATGAGATTGTCGTATCCCAAAAGAAAATCCTGTCGTTTCCATAAAAACGTTACTCGATTTAGAAGGATATGTCTTAGAACACATAGTACTCGTATTTCATAGCGACGTAAGTTCCGTGTGAATTCGTCAATGCTTGAGAGTGAGGGATGCAGTAAAGAAATATTAGTGGATCGGAAATGAGATTGTCGTATCCCAAAAGAGAATCCTGTCGTTTCCATAGAAACGTTACTCGATTTAGAAGGAAATGTCTTAGAACACATAGTACTCGTATTTCATAGCGACGGAATTTCCGTGTGAATTCTAAAATTTTTGGGAGTGAGGGATGCAGTAAAGAAGGATTAGTGGATCGGAAATGTGATTGTCGTATCCCAAAAAAAAATCAAATCGTTTCCATAGAAACGTTACTCGATTTAGAAGGAAATGTCTTAGAACACATAGTTCTCGTATTTCATAGAGACGCAATTCCCGTGTGAATTCGTCAATGTTTGAGAGTGAGGGATGCAGTAAAGAAGGATTAGTGGATCGGAAATGAGATTGTCGTATCCCAAAAGAAAATCCTGTCGTTTCCATAGAAACGTTACTCGATTTAGAAGGAAATATATTAGAACACATAGTACTCGTATTTCATAGCGACGGAATTTCCGTGTGAATTCGTCAATGTTTGGGAGTGAGGGATGCAGTTAAGAAGGATTAGTGAATCGGAAAAGTGATTGCCGTATCCCAAAAGAAAATCCTGTCGTTTCCATAGAAACGTTACTCGATTTAGAAGGAAAAGTCTTAGAACACATAGTACTCGTATTTCATTGCGACGTAATTTCCGTGTGAATTCGTCAATGTTTGGGAGTGAGGGATGCAGTAAAGAAGGATTAGTGGATCGGAAATGAGAATGTCGTATCCCAAAGGAAAATCCTGTCGTTTCCATAGAAACGTTACTCGATTTAGAAGGAAATGTCTTAGAACACATAGTACTCGTATTTCATAGCGACGGAATTTCCGTGTGAATTCGTCAATGTTTGGGAGTGAGGGATGCAGTAAAGAAGGATTAGTGGATCGGAAATGTGATTGCCGTATCCCAAAAGGAAATCCTGTCGTTTCCATAGAAACGTTACTCGATTTAGAAGGAAATGTCTTAGAACACATAGTACTCGTATTTCATAGCGACGCAATTTCCGTGTGAATTCGTCAATGTTTGGGAGTGAGGGATGCAGTAAAGAAGGATTAGTGGATCGGAAATGTGATTGTCGTATCCCAATAGAAAATCCTGTCGTTTCCATAGAAACGTTACTCGATTTAGAAGGAAATGTCTTAGATCACATCGTACTCGTATTTCATAGCGACGGAAGTTCCGTGTGAATTCGTCAATGTTTGGGAGTGAGGGATGCAGTAAAGAAGGATTAGTGGATCGGAAATGTGATTGTCGTATCCCAAAAGAAAATCCTGTCGTTTCCATAGAAACGTTACTCGATTTAGAAGGAAATGTCTTAGAACACATAGTACTCGCATTTCATAGCGACGGAATTTCCGTGTGAATCCGTCAATGTTTGGGAGTGAGGGATGCAGTAAAGAAGGATTAGTGGATCGGAAATGAGATTGTCGTATCCCAAAGGAAAATCCTGTCGTTTCCATAGAAACGTTATTCGATTTAGAAGGAAATGTCTTAGAACACATAGTACTCGTATTTCATAGCGACGGAATTTCCGTGTGAATTCGTCAATGTGTGGGAGTGAGGGATGCAGTAAAGAAGGATTAGTGGATCGGAAATGTGATTGTCGTATCCCAAAAGAAAATCCTGTCGTTTCCATAGAAACGTTACTCGATTTAGAAGGAAATGTCTTAGAACACATAGTACTCGCATTTCATAGCGACGGAATTTCCGTGTGAATTTGTCAATGTTTGGGAGTGAGGGATGCAGTAAAGAAGGATTAGTGGATCGGAAATGTGATTGTCGTATCCCAAAAGAAAACCCTGTCGTTTCCATAGAAACGTTACTCGATTTAGAAGGAAATGTCTTAGAACACTTAGTACTCGCATTTCATAGCGACGGAATTTCCGTGTGAATCCGTCAATGTTTGGGAGTGAGGGATGCAGTAAAGAAGGATTAGTGGATCGGAAATTTGATTGTCGTATCCCAAAAGAAAATCCTGTCGTTTCCATAGAAACGTTATTCGATTTAGAAGGAAATGTCTTAGAACACATAGTACTCGCATTTCATAGCGACGGAATTTCCGTGTGAATCCGTCAATGTTTGGGAGTGAGGGATGCAGTAAAGAAGGATTAGTGGATCGGAAATGTGATTGTCGTATCCCAAAAGAAAATCCTGTCGTTTCCATAGAAACGTTATTCGATTTAGAAGGAAATGTCTTAGATCACATAGTACTCGCATTTCATAGCGACGGAATTTCCGTGTGAATCCGTCAATGTTTGGGAGTGAGGGATGCAGTAAAGAAGGATTAGTGGATCGGAAATGTGATTGTCGTATCCCAAAAGAAAACCCTGTCGTTTCCATAGAAACGTTACTCGATTTAGAAGGAAATGTCTTAGAACACATAGTACTCGCATTTCATAGCGACGGAATTTCCGTGTGAATCCGTCAATGTTTGGGAGTGAGGGATGCAGTAAAGAAGGATTAGTGGATCGGAAATGTGATTGTCGTATCCCAAAAGAAAACCCTGTCGTTTCCATAGAAACGTTACTCGATTTAGAAGGAAATGTCTTAGAACACATAGTACTCGCATTTCATAGCGACGGAATTTCCGTGTGAATCCGTCAATGTTTGGGAGTGAGGGATGCAGTAAAGAAGGATTAGTGGATCGGAAATGTGATTGTCGTATCCCAAAAGAAAATCCTGTCGTTTCCATAGAAACGTTATTCGATTTAGAAGGAAATGTCTTAGAACACATAGTACTCGCATTTCATAGCGACGGAATTTCCGTGTGAATCCGTCAATGTTTGGGAGTGAGGGATGCAGTAAAGAAGGATTAGTGGATCGGAAATGTGATTGTCGTATCCCAAAAGAAAATCCTGTCGTTTCCATAGAAACGTTACTCGATTTAGAAGGAAATGTCTTAGATCACATCGTACTCGTATTTCATAGCGACGGAAGTTCCGTGTGAATTCGTCAATGTTTGGGAGTGAGGGATGCAGTAAAGAAGGATTAGTGGATCGGAAATGTGATTGTCGTATCCCAAAGGAAAACCCTGTCGTTTCCATAGAAACGTTACTCGATTTAGAAGGAAATGTCTTAGAACACATAGTACTCGTATTTCATAACGACGCAATTTCCGTGTGAATTCGTCAATGTGTGGGAGTGAGGGATGCAGTAAAGAAGGATTAATGGATCGGAAATGAGATTGTCATATCCCAAAAGAAAATCCTGTCGTTTATATAGAAACGTTACTCGATTTAGAAGGAAATGTCTTAGAACACATAGTACTCGTATTTCATAGCGACGGAATTTCCGTGTGAATTCGTCAATGTTTGGGAGTGAGGGATGCAGTAAAGAAAGATTAGTGGATCGAAAATGTGATTGTCGTATCCCAAAAGAAAATCCTGTCGTTTCCATAGAAACGTTACTCGATTTAGAAGGAAATGCCTTAGAACACATAGTACTCGTATTTCATAGCGACGCAACTTCCGTGTGAATTCGTCAATGTGTGGGAGTGAGGGATGCAGTAAAGAAGGATTAGTGAATCGGAAATGAGATTGTCGTATCCAAAAGAAAATCCTGTCGCTTCCATAGAAACGTTACTCGATTTAGAAGGAAATGTCTTAGAACACATAGTTCTCGTATTTCATAGCGACGCAATTTCCGTGTGAATTCGTCAATGTGTGGGAGTGAGGGATGCAGTAAAGAAGGATTAGTGGATCAAAAATGAGATTGTCGTATCCCAAAAGAAAATCCTGTCGTTTCCATAGAAACGTTACTCGATTTAGAAGGAAATGTCTTTGAACAAATAGTACTCGTATTTCATAGCGACGGAATTTCCGTGTGAATTCGTCAATGTTTGGGAGTGAGGGATGCAGTAAAGAAGGATTAGTGGATCGAAAATGTGATTGCCGTATCCCAAAAGTAAATCCTGTCGTTTCCATAGAAGCGTTACTCGATTTAGAAGGAAATGTCTTAGAACACATAGTACTCGTATTTCATAGCGACGCAATTTCCATGTGAATTCGTCAATGTTTGGGAGTGAGGGATGCAGTGAAGAAGGATTAGCGGATCGGAAATGTGATTGCCGCATCCCAAAAGAAAATCCTGTCGTTTCCATAGAAACGTTACTCGATTTAGAAGGAAATGTCTTAGAACACATAGTACTGGTATTTCATAGCGACGCAATTTCCGTGTGAATACGGCAATGTGTGGGAGTGAGGGATGCAGTAAAGAAGAATTAGTGGATCGGAAATGAGATGGTCGTATCCCAAAAGAAAATCCTGTCGTTTCCATAGAAACGTTACTCGATTTAGAAGGAAATGTCTTAGAACACATAGTACTCGTATTTCATAGCAACGGAATTTCCGTGTGAATTCGTCAATGTTTGGGAGTGAGGGATGCAGTAAATAAGGATTAGTGGATCGGAAATGCGATTGTCGTATCCCAAAAGAAAATCCTGTCGTTTCCATAGAAACGTTACTCGATTTAGAAATAAATGTCTTAGAACACATACTACTCGTATTTCATAGTGACGGAATTTCCATGTGAATTCGTCAATGTTTGGGAGTGAGGGATGCAGTAAAGAAGGATTAGTGGATCGGAAATGTGATTGTCGTATCCCAAAAGAAAACCCTGTCGTTTCCATAGAAACGTTACTCGATTTAGAAGGAAATGTCTTAGAACACATAGTACTCGCATTTCATAGCGACGGAATTTCCGTGTGAATCCGTCAATGTTTAGGAGTGAGGGATGCAGTAAAGAAGGATTAGTGGATCGGAAATGTGATTGTCGTATCCCAAAAGAAAACCCTGTCGTTTCCATAGAAACGTTACTCGATTTAGAAGGAAATGTCTTAGAACACATAGTACTCGCATTTCATAGCGACGGAATTTCCGTGTGAATCCGTCAATGTTTGGGAGTGAGGGATGCAGTAAAGAAGGATTAGTGGATCGGAAATGTGATTGTCGTATCCCAAAAGAAAATCCTGTCGTTTCCATAGAAACGTTATTCGATTTAGAAGGAAATGTCTTAGAACACATAGTACTCGCATTTCATAGCGACGGAATTTCCGTGTGAATCCGTCAATGTTTGGGAGTGAGGGATGCAGTAAAGAAGGATTAGTGGATCGGAAATGTGATTGTCGTATCCCAAAAGAAAATCCTGTCGTTTCCATAGAAACGTTACTCGATTTAGAAGGAAATGTCTTAGAACACATAGTACTCGTATTTCATAGCGACGGAATTTCCGTGTGAATTCGTCAATGTTTGGGAGTGAGGGATGCAGTAAAGAAGGATTAGTGGATCGGAAATGTGATTGTCGTTCCCCCAAAGAAAATCCTGTCGTTTCCATAGAAACGTTACTCGATTTAGAAGGAAATGTCTTAGAACACATAGTACTCGTATTTCATAGCGTCGGAATTTCCGTGTGAATTCGTCAATGTTTGGGAGTGAGGGATGCAGTAAAGAAGGATTAGTGGATCGGAAATGAGATTGTCGTATCCCAAAAGAAAATCCTGTCGTTTCCATAGAAACGTTACTCGATTTAGAAGGATATGTCTTAGAACACATAGTACTCGTATTTCATAGCGACGTAAGTTCCGTGTGAATTCGTCAATGCTTGAGAGTGAGGGATGCAGTAAAGAAATATTAGTGGATCGGAAATGAGATTGTCGTATCCCAAAAGAGAATCCTGTCGTTTCCATAGAAACGTTACTCGATTTAGAAGGAAATGTCTTAGAACACATAGTACTCGTATTTCATAGCGACGGAATTTCCGTGTGAATTCTAAAATTTTTGGGAGTGAGGGATGCAGTAAAGAAGGATTAGTGGATCGGAAATGTGATTGTCGTATCCCAAAAAAAAATCAAATCGTTTCCATAGAAACGTTACTCGATTTAGAAGGAAATGTCTTAGAACACATAGTTCTCGTATTTCATAGAGACGCAATTCCCGTGTGAATTCGTCAATGTTTGAGAGTGAGGGATGCAGTAAAGAAGGATTAGTGGATCGGAAATGAGATTGTCGTATCCCAAAAGAAAATCCTGTCGTTTCCATAGAAACGTTACTCGATTTAGAAGGAAATATATTAGAACACATAGTACTCGTATTTCATAGCGACGGAATTTCCGTGTGAATTCGTCAATGTTTGGGAGTGAGGGATGCAGTTAAGAAGGATTAGTGAATCGGAAAAGTGATTGCCGTATCCCAAAAGAAAATCCTGTCGTTTCCATAGAAACGTTACTCGATTTAGAAGGAAAAGTCTTAGAACACATAGTACTCGTATTTCATTGCGACGTAATTTCCGTGTGAATTCGTCAATGTTTGGGAGTGAGGGATGCAGTAAAGAAGGATTAGTGGATCGGAAATGAGAATGTCGTATCCCAAAGGAAAATCCTGTCGTTTCCATAGAAACGTTACTCGATTTAGAAGGAAATGTCTTAGAACACATAGTACTCGTATTTCATAGCGACGGAATTTCCGTGTGAATTCGTCAATGTTTGGGAGTGAGGGATGCAGTAAAGAAGGATTAGTGGATCGGAAATGTGATTGCCGTATCCCAAAAGGAAATCCTGTCGTTTCCATAGAAACGTTACTCGATTTAGAAGGAAATGTCTTAGAACACATAGTACTCGTATTTCATAGCGACGCAATTTCCGTGTGAATTCGTCAATGTTTGGGAGTGAGGGATGCAGTAAAGAAGGATTAGTGGATCGGAAATGTGATTGTCGTATCCCAATAGAAAATCCTGTCGTTTCCATAGAAACGTTACTCGATTTAGAAGGAAATGTCTTAGATCACATCGTACTCGTATTTCATAGCGACGGAAGTTCCGTGTGAATTCGTCAATGTTTGGGAGTGAGGGATGCAGTAAAGAAGGATTAGTGGATCGGAAATGTGATTGTCGTATCCCAAAAGAAAATCCTGTCGTTTCCATAGAAACGTTACTCGATTTAGAATGAAATGTCTTAGAACACATAGTACTCGCATTTCATAGCGACGGAATTTCCGTGTGAATCCGTCAATGTTTGGGAGTGAGGGATGCAGTAAAGAAGGATTAGTGGATCGGAAATGAGATTGTCGTATCCCAAAGGAAAATCCTGTCGTTTCCATAGAAACGTTATTCGATTTAGAAGGAAATGTCTTAGAACACATAGTACTCGTATTTCATAGCGACGGAATTTCCGTGTGAATTCGTCAATGTGTGGGAGTGAGGGATGCAGTAAAGAAGGATTAGTGGATCGGAAATGTGATTGTCGTATCCCAAAAGAAAATCCTGTCGTTTCCATAGAAACGTTACTCGATTTAGAAGGAAATGTCTTAGAACACATAGTACTCGCATTTCATAGCGACGGAATTTCCGTGTGAATTTGTCAATGTTTGGGAGTGAGGGATGCAGTAAAGAAGGATTAGTGGATCGGAAATGTGATTGTCGTATCCCAAAAGAAAACCCTGTCGTTTCCATAGAAACGTTACTCGATTTAGAAGGAAATGTCTTAGAACACTTAGTACTCGCATTTCATAGCGACGGAATTTCCGTGTGAATCCGTCAATGTTTGGGAGTGAGGGATGCAGTAAAGAAGGATTAGTGGATCGGAAATTTGATTGTCGTATCCCAAAAGAAAATCCTGTCGTTTCCATAGAAACGTTATTCGATTTAGAAGGAAATGTCTTAGAACACATAGTACTCGCATTTCATAGCGACGGAATTTCCGTGTGAATCCGTCAATGTTTGGGAGTGAGGGATGCAGTAAAGAAGGATTAGTGGATCGGAAATGTGATTGTCGTATCCCAAAAGAAAATCCTGTCGTTTCCATAGAAACGTTATTCGATTTAGAAGGAAATGTCTTAGATCACATAGTACTCGCATTTCATAGCGACGGAATTTCCGTGTGAATCCGTCAATGTTTGGGAGTGAGGGATGCAGTAAAGAAGGATTAGTGGATCGGAAATGTGATTGTCGTATCCCAAAAGAAAACCCTGTCGTTTCCATAGAAACGTTACTCGATTTAGAAGGAAATGTCTTAGAACACATAGTACTCGCATTTCATAGCGACGGAATTTCCGTGTGAATCCGTCAATGTTTGGGAGTGAGGGATGCAGTAAAGAAGGATTAGTGGATCGGAAATGTGATTGTCGTATCCCAAAAGAAAACCCTGTCGTTTCCATAGAAACGTTACTCGATTTAGAAGGAAATGTCTTAGAACACATAGTACTCGCATTTCATAGCGACGGAATTTCCGTGTGAATCCGTCAATGTTTGGGAGTGAGGGATGCAGTAAAGAAGGATTAGTGGATCGGAAATGTGATTGTCGTATCCCAAAAGAAAATCCTGTCGTTTCCATAGAAACGTTATTCGATTTAGAAGGAAATGTCTTAGAACACATAGTACTCGCATTTCATAGCGACGGAATTTCCGTGTGAATCCGTCAATGTTTGGGAGTGAGGGATGCAGTAAAGAAGGATTAGTGGATCGGAAATGTGATTGTCGTATCCCAAAAGAAAATCCTGTCGTTTCCATAGAAACGTTACTCGATTTAGAAGGAAATGTCTTAGATCACATCGTACTCGTATTTCATAGCGACGGAAGTTCCGTGTGAATTCGTCAATGTTTGGGAGTGAGGGATGCAGTAAAGAAGGATTAGTGGATCGGAAATGTGATTGTCGTATCCCAAAAGAAAATCCTGTCGTTTCCATAGAAACGTTACTCGATTTAGAAGGAAATGTCTTAGAACACATAGTACTCGCATTTCATAGCGACGGAATTTCCGTGTGAATCCGTCAATGTTTGGGAGTGAGGGATGCAGTAAAGAAGGATTAGTGGATCGGAAATGTGATTGTCGTATCCCAAAAGAAAATCCTGTCGTTTCCATAGAAACGTTATTCGATTTAGAAATAAATGTCTTAGAACACATAGTACTCGTATTTCATAGCGACGGAATTCCGTGTGAATTCGTCAATGTTTGGGAGTGAGGGATGCAGTAAAGAAGGATTAGTGGATCGGAAATGTGATTGTCGTATCCCAAAAGAAAATCCTGTCGTTTCCATAGAAACGTTACTCGATTTAGCAGGAAATGTCTTAGAACACATAGTACTCGTATTTCATAGCGACGGAATTTCCGTGTGAATTCGTCAATGTTTGGGAGTGAGGGATGCAGTAAAGAAGGATTAGTGGATCGGAAATGTGATTGTCGTATCCCAAAGGAAAACCCTGTCGTTTCCATAGAAACGTTACTCGATTTAGAAGGAAATGTCTTAGAACACATAGTACTCGTATTTCATAACGACGCAATTTCCGTGTGAATTCGTCAATGTGTGGGAGTGAGGGATGCAGTAAAGAAGGATTAATGGATCGGAAATGAGATTGTCGTATCCCAAAAGAAAATCCTGTCGTTTATATAGAAACGTTACTCGATTTAGAAGGAAATGTCTTAGAACACATAGTACTCGTATTTCATAGCGACGGAATTTCCGTGTGAATTCGTCAATGTTTGGGAGTGAGGGATGCAGTAAAGAAAGATTAGTGGATCGAAAATGTGATTGTCGTATCCCAAAAGAAAATCCTGTCGTTTCCATAGAAACGTTACTCGATTTAGAAGGAAATGCCTTAGAACACATAGTACTCGTATTTCATAGCGACGCAACTTCCGTGTGAATTCGTCAATGTGTGGGAGTGAGGGATGCAGTAAAGAAGGATTAGTGAATCGGAAATGAGATTGTCGTATCCAAAAGAAAATCCTGTCGCTTCCATAGAAACGTTACTCGATTTAGAAGGAAATGTCTTAGAACACATAGTTCTCGTATTTCATAGCGACGCAATTTCCGTGTGAATTCGTCAATGTGTGGGAGTGAGGGATGCAGTAAAGAAGGATTAGTGGATCAAAAATGAGATTGTCGTATCCCAAAAGAAAATCCTGTCGTTTCCATAGAAACGTTACTCGATTTAGAAGGAAATGTCTTTGAACAAATAGTACTCGTATTTCATAGCGACGGAATTTCCGTGTGAATTCGTCAATGTTTGGGAGTGAGGGATGCAGTAAAGAAGGATTAGTGGATCGAAAATGTGATTGCCGTATCCCAAAAGTAAATCCTGTCGTTTCCATAGAAGCGTTACTCGATTTAGAAGGAAATGTCTTAGAACACATAGTACTCGTATTTCATAGCGACGCAATTTCCATGTGAATTCGTCAATGTTTGGGAGTGAGGGATGCAGTGAAGAAGGATTAGCGGATCGGAAATGTGATTGCCGCATCCCAAAAGAAAATCCTGTCGTTTCCATAGAAACGTTACTCGATTTAGAAGGAAATGTCTTAGAACACATAGTACTGGTATTTCATAGCGACGCAATTTCCGTGTGAATACGGCAATGTGTGGGAGTGAGGGATGCAGTAAAGAAGAATTAGTGGATCGGAAATGAGATGGTCGTATCCCAAAAGAAAATCCTGTCGTTTCCATAGAAACGTTACTCGATTTAGAAGGAAATGTCTTAGAACACATAGTACTCGTATTTCATAGCAACGGAATTTCCGTGTGAATTCGTCAATGTTTGGGAGTGAGGGATGCAGTAAATAAGGATTAGTGGATCGGAAATGCGATTGTCGTATCCCAAAAGAAAATCCTGTCGTTTCCATAGAAACGTTACTCGATTTAGAAATAAATGTCTTAGAACACATACTACTCGTATTTCATAGTGACGGAATTTCCATGTGAATTCGTCAATGTTTGGGAGTGAGGGATGCAGTAAAGAAGGATTAGTGGATCGGAAATGTGATTGTCGTATCCCAAAAGAAAACCCTGTCGTTTCCATAGAAACGTTACTCGATTTAGAAGGAAATGTCTTAGAACACATAGTACTCGCATTTCATAGCGACGGAATTTCCGTGTGAATCCGTCAATGTTTAGGAGTGAGGGATGCAGTAAAGAAGGATTAGTGGATCGGAAATGTGATTGTCGTATCCCAAAAGAAAACCCTGTCGTTTCCATAGAAACGTTACTCGATTTAGAAGGAAATGTCTTAGAACACATAGTACTCGCATTTCATAGCGACGGAATTTCCGTGTGAATCCGTCAATGTTTGGGAGTGAGGGATGCAGTAAAGAAGGATTAGTGGATCGGAAATGTGATTGTCGTATCCCAAAAGAAAATCCTGTCGTTTCCATAGAAACGTTATTCGATTTAGAAGGAAATGTCTTAGAACACATAGTACTCGCATTTCATAGCGACGGAATTTCCGTGTGAATCCGTCAATGTTTGGGAGTGAGGGATGCAGTAAAGAAGGATTAGTGGATCGGAAATGTGATTGTCGTATCCCAAAAGAAAATCCTGTCGTTTCCATAGAAACGTTACTCGATTTAGAAGGAAATGTCTTAGAACACATAGTACTCGCATTTCATAGCGACGGAATTTCCGTGTGAATCCGTCAATGTTTGGGAGTGAGGGATGCAGTAAAGAAGGATTAGTGGATCGGAAATGTGATTGTCGTATCCCAAAAGAAAATCCTGTCGTTTCCATAGAAACGTTATTCGATTTAGAAGGAAATGTCTTAGAACACATAGTACTCGCATTTCATAGCGACGGAAGTTCCGTGTGAATTCGTCAATGTTTGGGAGTGAGGGATGCAGTAAAGAAGGATTAGTGGATCGGAAATGTGATTGTCGTATCCCAAAAGAAAATCCTGTCGTTTCCATAGAAACGTTACTCGATTTAGAAGGAAATGTCTTAGAACACATAGTACTCGCATTTCATAGCGACGGAATTTCCGTGTGAATCCGTCAATGTTTGGGAGTGAGGGATGCAGTAAAGAAGGATTAGTGGATCGGAAATGTGATTGTCGTATCCCAAAAGAAAATCCTGTCGTTTCCATAGAAACGTTATTCGATTTAGAAATAAATGTCTTAGAACACATAGTACTCGTATTTCATAGCGACGGAATTCCATGTGAATTCGTCAATGTTTGGGAGTGAGGGATGCAGTAAAGAAGGATTAGTGGATCGGAAATGTGATTGTCGTATCCCAAAAGAAAATCCTGTCGTTTCCATAGAAACGTTACTCGATTTAGCAGGAAATGTCTTAGAACACATAGTACTCGTATTTCATAGCGACGGAATTTCCGTGTGAATTCGTCAATGTTTGGGAGTGAGGGATGCAGTAAAGAAGGATTAGTGGATCGGAAATGTGATTGTCGTATCCCAAAGGAAAACCCTGTCGTTTCCATAGAAACGTTACTCGATTTAGAAGGAAATGTCTTAGAACACATAGTACTCGTATTTCATAACGACGCAATTTCCGTGTGAATTCGTCAATGTGTGGGAGTGAGGGATGCAGTAAAGAAGGATTAATGGATCGGAAATGAGATTGTCGTATCCCAAAAGAAAATCCTGTCGTTTATATAGAAACGTTACTCGATTTAGAAGGAAATGTCTTAGAACACATAGTACTCGTATTTCATAGCGACGGAATTTCCGTGTGAATTCGTCAATGTTTGGGAGTGAGGGATGCAGTAAAGAAGGATTAGTGGATCGAAAATGTGATTGTCGTATCCCAAAAGAAAATCCTGTCGTTTCCATAGAAACGTTACTCGATTTAGAAGGAAATGCCTTAGAACACATAGTACTCGTATTTCATAGCGACGCAACTTCCGTGTGAATTCGTCAATGTGTGGGAGTGAGGGATGCAGTAAAGAAGGATTAGTGAATCGGAAATGAGATTGTCGTATCCAAAAGAAAATCCTGTCGCTTCCATAGAAACGTTACTCGATTTAGAAGGAAATGTCTTAGAACACATAGTTCTCGTATTTCATAGCGACGCAATTTCCGTGTGAATTCGTCAATGTGTGGGAGTGAGGGATGCAGTAAAGAAGGATTAGTGGATCAAAAATGAGATTGTCGTATCCCAAAAGAAAATCCTGTCGTTTCCATAGAAACGTTACTCGATTTAGAAGGAAATGTCTTTGAACAAATAGTACTCGTATTTCATAGCGACGGAATTTCCGTGTGAATTCGTCAATGTTTGGGAGTGAGGGATGCAGTGAAGAAGGATTAGCGGATCGGAAATGTGATTGCCGCATCCCAAAAGAAAATCCTGTCGTTTCCATAGAAACGTTACTCGATTTAGAAGGAAATGTCTTAGAACACATAGTACTGGTATTTCATAGCGACGCAATTTCCGTGTGAATACGGCAATGTGTGGGAGTGAGGGATGCAGTAAAGAAGGATTACCGGATCGGAAATGTGATTGCCGTATCCCAAAAGAAAATCCTGTCGTTTCCATAGAAACGTTACTCGATTTAGAAGGAAATGTCTTAGAACACATAGTACTGGTATTTCATAGCGACGCAATTTCCGTGTGAATACGGCAATGTGTGGGAGTGAGGGATGCAGTAAAGAAGAATTAGTGGATCGGAAATGAGATGGTCGTATCCCAAAAGAAAATCCTGTCGTTTCCATAGAAACGTTACTCGATTTAGAAGGAAATGTCTTAGAACACATAGTACTCGTATTTCATAGCAACGGAATTTCCGTGTGAATTCGTCAATGTTTGGGAGTGAGGGATGCAGTAAATAAGGATTAGTGGATCGGAAATGCGATTGTCGTATCCCAAAAGAAAATCCTGTCGTTTCCATAGAAACGTTACTCGATTTAGAAATAAATGTCTTAGAACACATACTACTCGTATTTCATAGCGACGGAATTTCCATGTGAATTCGTCAATGTTTGGGAGTGAGGGATGCAGTAAAGAAGGATTAGTGGATCGGAAATGTGATTGTCGTATCCCAAAAGAAAATCCTGTCGTTTCCATAGAAACGTTACTCGATTTAGCAGGAAATGTCTTAGAACACATAGTACTCGTATTTCATAGCGACGGAATTTCCGTGTGAATTCGTCAATGTTTGGGAGTGAGGGATGCAGTAAAGAAGGATTAGTGGATCGGAAATGTGATTGTCGTATCCCAAAGGAAAACCCTGTCGTTTCCATAGAAACGTTACTCGATTTAGAAGGAAATGTCTTAGAACACATAGTACTCGTATTTCATAACGACGAAATTTCCGTGTGAATTCGTCAATGTGTGGGAGTGAGGGATGCAGTAAAGAAGGATTAATGGATCGGAAATGAGATTGTCGTATCCCAAAAGAAAATCCTGTCGTTTATATAGAAACGTTACTCGATTTAGAAGGAAATGTCTTAGAACACATAGTACTCGTATTTCATAGCGACGGAATGTCCGTGTGAATTCGTCAATGTTTGGGAGTGAGGGATGCAGTAAAGAAGGATTAGTGGATCGGAAATGTGATTGTCGTATCCCAAAAGAAAATCCTGTCGTTTCCATAGAAACGTTACTCGATTTAGAAGGAAATGTCTTGGAACACATAGTACTCGTATTTCATAGCGACGCAACTTCCGTGTGAATTCGTCAATGTGTGGGAGTGAGGGATGCAGTAAAGAAGGATTAGTGAATCGGAAATGAGATTGTCGTATATAAAAGAAAATCCTGTCGCTTCCATAGAAACGTTACTCGATTTAGAAGGAAATGTCTTAGAACACATAGTTCTCGTATTTCATAGCGACGCAATTTCCGTGTGAATTCGTCAATGTGTGGGAGTGAGGGATGCAGTAAAGAAGGATTAGTGGATCAAAAATGAGATTGTCGTATCCCAAAAGAAAATCCTGTCGTTTCCATAGAAACGTTACTCGATTTAGAAGGAAATGTCTTTGAACAAATAGTACTCGTATTTCATAGCGACGGAATTTCCGTGTGAATTCGTCAATGTTTGGGAGTGAGGGATGCAGTAAAGAAGGATTAGTGGATCGAAAATGTGATTGCCGTATCCCAAAAGAAAATCCTGTCGTTTCCATAGAAGCGTTACTCGATTTAGAAGGAAATGTCTTAGATCACATAGTACTCGTATTTCATAGCGACGCAATTTCCATGTGAATTCGTCAATGTTTGGGAGTGAGGGATGCAGTAAAGAAGGATTACCGGATCGGAAATGTGATTGCCGTATCCCAAAAGAAAATCCTGTCGTTTCCATAGAAACGTTACTCGATTTAGAAGGAAATGTCTTAGAACACATAGTACTGGTATTTCATAGCGACGCAATTTCCGTGTGAATACGTCAATGTGTGGGAGTGAGGGATGCAGTAAAGAAGAATTAGTGGATCGGAAATGAGATGGTCGTATCCCAAAAGAAAATCCTGTCGTTTCCATAGAAACGTTACTCGATTTAGAAGGAAATGTCTTAGAACACATAGTACTCGTATTTCATAGCAACGGAATTTCCGTGTGAATTCGTCAATGTTTGGGAGTGAGGGATGCAGTAAAGAAGGATTAGTGGATCGGAAATGTGATTGTCGTATCCCAAAAGCAAATCCTGTCGTTTCCATAGAAACGTTACTCGATTTAGAAGGAAATGTCTTAGAACACATAGTACTCGTATTTCATAGCGACGGAATTTCCATGTGAATTCGTCAATGTTTGGGAGTGAGGGATGCAGTAAAGAAGGATTAGTGGATCGGAAATGTGATTGTCGTATCCCAAAAGAAAATCCTGTCGTTTCCATAGAAACGTTACTCGATTTACAAGGAAATGTCTTAGAACACATAGTACTCGTATTTCATAGCGACGCAATTTCCGTGTGAATTCGTCAATGTGTGGGAGTGAGGGATGCAGTAAAGAAGGATTAGTGGTACGGAAATGAGATTGTCGTATCCCAAAAGAAAATCCTGTCGTTTCCATAGAAACGTTACTCGATTTAGAAGGAAACGTCTTAGAACACATAGTACTCGTATTTCATAGCGACGCAATTTCCGTGTGAATTCGTCAATGTGTGGGAGTGAGGGATGCAGTAAAGAAGGATTAGTGGATCGGAAATGAGATTGTCGTATCCCAAAAGTAAATAATGTCGTTTCAATTGAAACGATACTCGATTTAGAAGGAAATGTCTTAGAACACATAGTCCTCGTATTTCATAGCGACGGAATTTCCGGGTGAATTCGTCAATGTTTGGGAGTGAGGGATGCAGTAAAGAAGGATTAGTGGATCGGAAAAGTGATTGTCGTATCCCAAAAGAATATCCTGTCGTTTCCATAGAAACGTTACTCGATTTAGAAGGAAATGTCTTAGAGCACATTGTACTCTTATTTCATAGCGACGCAATTTCCGTGTGAATTCGTCAATGTTTGGGAGTGAGGGATGCAGTAAAGAAAGATTAGTGGATCGGAAATGAGATTGTCGTATCCCAAAAGAAAATCAAGTCGTTTCCATAGAAACGTTACTCGATTTAGAAGGAAATGTCTTAGAACACATAGTACTCGTATTTCATAGCGACGCAATTTCCGTGTGAATTCGTCAATGTTTGGGAGTGAGGGATGCAGTAAAGAACGATTAGTGGATCGGAAATGTGATTGTCGCATCCCAAAAGAAAATCCTGTCGTTTCCATAGAAACGTTACTCGATTTAGAAGTAAATGTCTTAGAACACATAGTACTCGTATTTCATAGCGACGCAACTTCCGTGTGAATTCGTCAATGTTTTTGAGTGAGTGATGCAGTAAAGAACGATTAGTGGATCGGAAATGTGATTTTGGTATCCCTAAAGAAAATCCTGTCGTTTCCATAGAAACGTTACTCGATTTAGAAGGAAATGTCTTAGAACACATAGTACTCGCATTTCATAGCGACGCTACTTCCGTGTGAATTCGTCAATGTTTGGGAGTGAGGGATGCAGTAAAGAAGGATTAGTGGATCGGAAATGTGATTGTCGTATCCCAAAAGAAAATCCTGTCGTTTCCATAGAAACGTTACTCGATTTAGAAGGAAATGTCTTAAAACACATAGTACTCGTATTTCACAGCGACGCAACTTCCGTGTGAATTCGTCAATGTTTGGGAGTGAGGTAAGCAGTGAAGAAGGATTAGTGGATCGGAAATGTGATTGTCGTATCCCAAAAGAAAATCCTGTCGTTTCCATAGAAACGTTACTCGATTTAGAAGGAAATGTCTTAGAACACATAGTACTCGTATTTCATAGCGACGGAATTTCCGTGTGAATTCGTCAATGTTTGGGAGTGAGGGATGCAGTAAAGAATGATTAATGGATCGGAAATGTGATTGTCGCATCCCAAAAGAAAATCCTGTCGTTTCCATAGAAACGTTACTCGATATAGATGGAAATGTCTTAGAACACATAGTACTCGTATTTCATAGCGACGCAATTTCCGTGTGAATTCGTCAATGTGTGGGAGTGAGGGATGCAGTAAAGAAGGATTAGTGGATCGGAAATGAGATTGTCGTATCCCAAAAGAAAATCCTGTCGTTTCCATAGAAACGTTACTCGATTTAGAAGGAAACGTCTTAGAACACATAGTACTCGCATTTCATAGCGACGCAATTTCCGTGTGAATTCGTCAATGTGTGGGAGTGAGGGATGCAGTAAAGAAGGATTAGTGGATCGGAAATGAGATTGTCGTATCCCAAAAGAAAATCCTGTCGTTTCCATAGAAACGTTACTCGATTTAGAAGGAAATGTCTTAGAACACATAGTACTTGTATTTCATAGCGACGCAATTTCCGTGTGAATTCGTCAATGTTTGGGAGTGAGGGATGCAGTAAAGAACGATTAGTGGATCGGAAATGAGATTGTCGTATCCCAAAAAAAAAACCTGTCGTTTCCATAGAAACGTTACTCGATTTAGAAGGAAATGTCTTAGAACACATAGTACTCGTAATTCATAGCGACGGAATTTCCGTGTGAATTCGTCAATGTTTGGGAGTGAGGGATGCAGTAAAGAAGGATTAGTGGATCGGAAATGTGATTGTCGTATCCCAAAAGAAATTCCTGTCGTTTCCATAGAAACGTTACTCGATTTAGAAGGAAATGTCTTAGAACACATAGTACTCGTATTTCATAGCGACGCAATTTCCGTGTGAATTCGTCAATGTTTGGGAGTGAGGGATGCAGTAAAGAACGATTAGTGGATCGGAAATGAGATTGTCGTATCCCAAAAAAAAACCTGTCGTTTCCATAGAAACGTTACTCGATTTAGAAGGAAATGTCTTAGAACACATAGTACTCGTAATTCATAGCGACGGAATTTCCGTGTGAATTCGTCAATGTTTGGGAGTGAGGGATGCAGTAAAGAAGGATTAGTGGATCGGAAATGTGATTGTCGTATCCCAAAAGAAATTCCTGTCGTTTCCATAGAAACGTTACTCGATTTAGAAGGAAATGTCTTAGAACACATAGTACTCGTATTTCATAGCGACGCAATTTCCGTGTGAATTCGTCAATGTTTGGGAGTGAGGGATGCAGTAAAGAACGATTAGTGGATCGGAAATGTGATTGTCGTATCCCAAAAGAAAATCCTGTCGTTTCCATAGAAACGTTACTCGATTTAGAAGGAAATGTCTTAGAACACATAGTACTCGTATTTCATAGCGACGCAATTTCCGTGTGAATTCGTCAATGTTTGGGCGTGAGGGATGCAGTAAAGAACGATTAGTGGATCGGAAATGTGATTGTCGTATCCCAAAAGAAAATCCTGTCGTTTCCATAGAAACGTTACTCGATTTAGAAAGAAATGTCTCAGAACACATAATACTCGTATTTCATAGCGACGCAATTTCCGTGTGAATTCGTCTATGTTTGGGAGTGAGGGATGCAGTAAAGAACGATTAGTGGATCGGAAATGTGATTGTCGTATCCCAAAAGAAAATCCTGTCGTTTCCATAGAAACGTTACTCGATTTAGAAGGAAATGTCTTAGAACACATAGTACTCGTATTTCATTGCAACGCAATTTCCGTGTGAATTCGTCAATGTGTGGGAGTGCGGGATGCAGTAAAGAAAGATTAGTGGATCGGAAATGAGTTTGTCGTATTCCAAAGGAAAATCCTGTCGTTTCCATAGAAACGTTACTCGATTTAGAAGGAAATGTCTTAGAACACATAGAACTTGTATTTCATAGCGACGCAATTTCCGTGTGAATTCGTCAATGTTTGGGAGTGAGGGATGCAGTAAAGAACGATTAGTGGATCGGAAATGAGATTGTCGTATCCCAAAAGAAAATCCTGTCGTTTCCATAGAAACGTTACTCGATTTAGAAGGAAATGTCTTAGAACACATAGTACTCGTATTTCATAGCGACGGAATTTCCGTGTGAATTCGTCAATGTTTGGGAGTGAGGGATGCAGTAAAGAAGGATTAGTGGATCGGAAATGTGATTGTTGTATCCCAAAAGAAATTCCTGTCGTTTCCATAGAAACGTTACTCGATTTAGAAGGAAATGTCTTAGAACACATAGTACTCGTATTTCATAGCGACGCAATTTCCGTGTGAATTCGTCAATGTTTGGGAGTGAGGGATGCAGTAAAGAACGATTAGTGGATCGGAAATGTGATTGTCGTATCCCAAAAGAAAATCCTGTCGTTTCCATAGAAACGTTACTCGATTTAGAAGGAAATGTCTTAGAACACATAGTACTCGTATTTCATAGCGACGCAATTTCCGTGTGAATTCGTCAATGTTTGGGAGTGAGGGATGCAGTAAAGAACGATTAGTGGATCGGAAATGTGATTGTCGTATCCCAAAAGAAAATCCTGTCGTTTCCATAGAAACGTTACTCGATTTAGAAGGAAATGTCTTAGAGCACATAGTACTCGTATTTCATAGCGACGCAAATTCCGTGTGAATTCGTCAATGTTTGGGAGTGAGGGATGCAGTAAAGAAAGATTAGTGGATCGGAAATGTGATTGTCGTATCCCAAAAGAAAATCCTGTCGTTTCCTTAGAAACGTTACTCGATTTAGAAGGAAATATCTTAGAACACATAGTACTCGTATTTCATAGCGACGCAATTTCCGTGTGAATTCGTCAATGTTTGGGAGTGAGGGATGCAGTGAAGAACGATTAGTGGATCGGAAATGTGATTGTCGCATCCCAAAAGAAAATCCTGTCGTTTCCATAGAAACGTTACTCGATTTAGAAGGAAATGTCTTAGAACACATAGTACTCGTATTTCATAGCGACGCAATTTCCGTGTGAATTCGTCAATGTTTGGGAGTGAGGGATGCAGTAAAGAACGATTAGTGGATCGGAAATGTGATTGTCGTATCCCAAAAGAAAATCCTGTCGTTTCCATAGAAACGTTACTCGATTTAGAAAGAAATGTCTCAGAACACATAGTACTCGTATTTCATAGCGACGCAATTTCCGTGTGAATTCGTCAATGTTTGGGAGTGAGGGATGCAGTAAAGAACGATTAGTGGATCGGAAATGTGATTGTCGTATCCCAAAAGAAAATCCTGTCGTTTCCATAGAAACGTTACTCGATTTAGAAGGAAATGTCTTAGAACACATAGTACTCGTATTTCATTGCAACGCAATTTCCGTGTGAATTCGTCAATGTTTGGGAGTGAGGGATGCAGTAAAGAACGATTAGTGGATCGGAAATGTGATTGTCGTATCCCAAAAGAAAATCCTGTCGTTTCCATAGAAACGTTACTCGATTTAGAAGGAGAAGTCATAGAACCCATAGTACTCGTATATCATAGCGACGCAATTTCCGTGTGAATTCGTCAATGAGTTGGTGTGAGGGATGCAGTAAAGAAGGATTAGTGGATCGGAAATGAGATTGTCGTATCCCAAAAGAAAATCCTGTCGTTTCCATAGAAACGTTACTCGATTTAGAAGGAAATGTCTTAGAACACATAGTACTCGTATTTCATAGCGACGGAATTTCCGTGTGAATTCGTCAATGTTTGGGAGTGAGGGATGCAGTAATGGACGATTAGTGGATCGGAAATGTGATTTTGGTATCCCAAAAGAAAATCCTGTCGTTTCCATAGAAACGTTACTCGATTTAGAAGGAAATGTCTTAGAACACATAGTACTCGCATTTCATAGCGACGCAACTTCCGTGTGAATTCGTCAATGTTTGGGAGTGAGGGATGCAGTAAAGAAGGATTAGTGGATCGGAAATGTGATTGTCGTATCCCAAAAGAAAATCCTGTCGTTTCCATAGAAACGTTACTCGATTTAGAAAGAAATGTCTTAAAACACATAGTACTCGTATTTCACAGCGACGCAACTTCCGTGTGAATTCGTCAATGTTTGGGAGTGAGGTATGCAGTAAAGAAGGATTAGTGGATCGTAAATGTGATTGTCGTATCCCAAAAGAAAATCCTGTCGTTTCCATAGAAACGTTACTCGATTTAGAAGAAAATGTCTTAGAACACATAGTACTCGTATTTCATAGCGACGGAATTTCCGTGTGAATTCGTCAATGTTTGGGAGTGAGGGATGCAGTAAAGAAGGATTAGTGGATCGGAAATGTGATTGTCGCATCCCAAAAGAAAATCCTGTCGTTTCCATAGAAACGTTACTCGATATAGATGGAAATGTCTTAGAACACATAGTACTCGTATTTCATAGCGACGCAATTTCCGTGTGAATTCGTCAATGTGTGGGAGTGAGGGATGCAGTAAAGAAGGATTAGTGGATCGGAAATGAGATTGTCGTATCCCAAAAGAAAATCCTGTCGTTTCTATAGAAACGTTACTCGATTTAGAAGGAAACGGCTTAGAACACATAGTACTCGCATTTCATAGCGACGCAATTTCCGTGTGAATTCGTCAATGTGTGGGAGTGAGGGATGCAGTAAAGAAGGATTAGTGGATCGGAAATGAGATTGTCGTATCCCAAAAGAAAATCCTGTCGTTTCCATAGAAACGTTACTCGATTTAGAAGGAAATGTCTTAGAACACATAGTACTCGTATTTCATAGCGACGGAATTTCCGGGTGAATTCGGCAATGTTTGGGAGTGAGGGATGCAGTAAAGAAGGATTAGTGGATCGGAAAAGTGATTGTCGTATCCCAAAAGAAAATCCTGTCGTTTCCATAGAAACGTTACTCGATTTAGAAGGAAATGTCTTAGAGCACATTGTACTCGTATTTCATAGCGACGCAATTTCCGTGTGAATTCGTCAATGTTTGGGAGTGAGGGATGCAGTAAAGAAAGATTAGTGGATCGGAAATGAGATTGTCGTATCCCAAAAGAAAATCCTGTCGTTTCCATAGAAACGTTACTCGATTTAGAAGGAAATGTCTTAGAACACATAGTACTCGTATTTCATAGCGACGCAATTTCCGTGTGAATTCGTCAATGTTTGGGAGTGAGGGATGCAGTAAAGAACGATTAGTGGATCGGAAATGTGATTGTCGCATCCCAAAAGAAAATCCTGTCGTTTCCATAGAAACGTTACTCGATTTAGAAGGAAATGTCTTAGAACACATAGTACTCGTATTTAATAGCGACGCAACTTCCGTGTGAATTCGTCAATGAGTTGGAGTGAGGGAAGCAGTAAAGAAGGGTTAGTGGATCGGAAATGAGATTGTCGTATCCCAAAAGAAAATCCTGTCGTTTCCATAGAAACGTTACTCGATTTAGAAGGAGAAGTCATAGAACCCATAGTACTCGTATTTCATAGCGACGCAATTTCCGTGTGAATTCGTCAATGAGTTGGTGTGAGGGATGCAGTAAAGAAGGATTAGTGGATCGGAAATGAGATTGTCGTATCCCAAAAGAAAATCCTGTCGTTTCCATAGAAACGTTACTCGATTTAGAAGGAAATGTCTTAGAACACATAGTACTCGTATTTCATAGCGACGCAATTTCCGTGTGAATTCGTCAATGTTTGGGAGTGAGGGATGCAGTGAAGAACGATTAGTGGATCGGAAATGTGATTGTCGTATCCCAAAAGAAAATCCTGTCGTTTCCATAGAAACGTTACTCGATTTAGAAAGAAATGTCTCAGAACACATAGTACTCGTATTTCATAGCGACGCAATTTCCGTGTGAATTCGTCAATGTTTGGGAGTGAGGGATGCAGTAAAGAACGATTAGTGGATCGGAAATGTGATTGTCGCATCCCAAAAGAAAATCCTGTCGTTTCCATAGAAACGTTACTCGATTTAGAAGGAAATGTCTTAGAACACATAGTACTCGTATTTCATAGCGACGCAAATTCCGTGTGAATTCGTCAATGTTGGGGAGTGAGGGATGCAGTAAAGAACGATTAGTGGATCGGAAATGTGATTGTCGTATCCCAAAAGAAAATCCTGTCGTTTCCATAGAAACGTTACTCGATTTAGAAAGAAATGTCTCAGAACACATAGTACTCGTATTTCATAGCGACGCAATTTCCGTGTGAATTCGTCAATGTTTGGGAGTGAGGGATGCAGTAAAGAACGATTAGTGGATCGGAAATGTGATTGTCGTATCCCAAAAGAAAATCCTGTCGTTTCCATAGAAACGTTACTCGATTTAGAAGGAAATGTCTTAGAACACATAGTACTCGTATTTCATTGCAACGCAATTTCCGTGTGAATTCGTCAATGTTTGGGAGTGAGGGATGCAGTAAAGAACGATTAGTGGATCGGAAATGTGATTGTCGTATCCCAAAAGAAAATCCTGTCGTTTCCATAGAAACGTTACTCGATTTAGAAGGAGAAGTCATAGAACCCATAGTACTCGTATATCATAGCGACGCAATTTCCGTGTGAATTCGTCAATGAGTTGGTGTGAGGGATGCAGTAAAGAGGATTAGTGGATCGGAAATGAGATTGTCGTATCCCAAAAGAAAATCCTGTCGTTTCCATAGAAACGTTACTCGATTTAGAAGGAAATGTCTTAGAACACATAGTACTCGTATTTCATAGCGACGGAATTTCCGTGTGAATTCGTCAATGTTTGGGAGTGAGGGATGCAGTAATGGACGATTAGTGGATCGGAAATGTGATTTTGGTATCCCAAAAGAAAATCCTGTCGTTTCCATAGAAACGTTACTCGATTTAGAAGGAAATGTCTTAGAACACATAGTACTCGCATTTCATAGCGACGCAACTTCCGTGTGAATTCGTCAATGTTTGGGAGTGAGGGATGCAGTAAAGAAGGATTAGTGGATCGGAAATGTGATTGTCGTATCCCAAAAGAAAATCCTGTCGTTTCCATAGAAACGTTACTCGATTTAGAAAGAAATGTCTTAAAACACATAGTACTCGTATTTCACAGCGACGCAACTTCCGTGTGAATTCGTCAATGTTTGGGAGTGAGGTATGCAGTAAAGAAGGATTAGTGGATCGTAAATGTGATTGTCGTATCCCAAAAGAAAATCCTGTCGTTTCCATAGAAACGTTACTCGATTTAGAAGAAAATGTCTTAGAACACATAGTACTCGTATTTCATAGCGACGGAATTTCCGTGTGAATTCGTCAATGTTTGGGAGTGAGGGATGCAGTAAAGAAGGATTAGTGGATCGGAAATGTGATTGTCGCATCCCAAAAGAAAATCCTGTCGTTTCCATAGAAACGTTACTCGATATAGATGGAAATGTCTTAGAACACATAGTACTCGTATTTCATAGCGACGCAATTTCCGTGTGAATTCGTCAATGTGTGGGAGTGAGGGATGCAGTAAAGAAGGATTAGTGGATCGGAAATGAGATTGTCGTATCCCAAAAGAAAATCCTGTCGTTTCCATAGAAACGTTACTCGATTTAGAAGGAAACGGCTTAGAACACATAGTACTCGCATTTCATAGCGACGCAATTTCCGTGTGAATTCGTCAATGTGTGGGAGTGAGGGATGCAGTAAAGAAGGATTAGTGGATCGGAAATGAGATTGTCGTATCCCAAAAGAAAATCCTGTCGTTTCCATAGAAACGTTACTCGATTTAGAAGGAAATGTCTTAGAACACATAGTACTCGTATTTCATAGCGACGGAATTTCCGGGTGAATTCGGCAATGTTTGGGAGTGAGGGATGCAGTAAAGAAGGATTAGTGGATCGGAAAAGTGATTGTCGTATCCCAAAAGAAAATCCTGTCGTTTCCATAGAAACGTTACTCGATTTAGAAGGAAATGTCTTAGAGCACATTGTACTCGTATTTCATAGCGACGCAATTTCCGTGTGAATTCGTCAATGTTTGGGAGTGAGGGATGCAGTAAAGAAAGATTAGTGGATCGGAAATGAGATTGTCGTATCCCAAAAGAAAATCCTGTCGTTTCCATAGAAACGTTACTCGATTTAGAAGGAAATGTCTTAGAACACATAGTACTCGTATTTCATAGCGACGCAATTTCCGTGTGAATTCGTCAATGTTTGGGAGTGAGGGATGCAGTAAAGAACGATTAGTGGATCGGAAATGTGATTGTCGCATCCCAAAAGAAAATCCTGTCGTTTCCATAGAAACGTTACTCGATTTAGAAGGAAATGTCTTAGAACACATAGTACTCGTATTTAATAGCGACGCAACTTCCGTGTGAATTCGTCAATGTTTGGGAGTGAGGGATGCAGTAAAGAACGATTAGTGGATCGGAAATGTGATTGTCGTATCCCAAAAGAAAATCCTGTCGTTTCCATAGAAACGTTACTCGATTTAGAAGGAGAAGTCATAGAACCCATAGTACTCGTATATCATAGCGACGCAATTTCCGTGTGAATTCGTCAATGAGTTGGTGTGAGGGATGCAGTAAAGAGGATTAGTGGATCGGAAATGAGATTGTCGTATCCCAAAAGAAAATCCTGTCGTTTCCATAGAAACGTTACTCGATTTAGAAGGAAATGTCTTAGAACACATAGTACTCGTATTTCATAGCGACGGAATTTCCGTGTGAATTCGTCAATGTTTGGGAGTGAGGGATGCAGTAATGGACGATTAGTGGATCGGAAATGTGATTTTGGTATCCCAAAAGAAAATCCTGTCGTTTCCATAGAAACGTTACTCGATTTAGAAGGAAATGTCTTAGAACACATAGTACTCGCATTTCATAGCGACGCAACTTCCGTGTGAATTCGTCAATGTTTGGGAGTGAGGGATGCAGTAAAGAAGGATTAGTGGATCGGAAATGTGATTGTCGTATCCCAAAAGAAAATCCTGTCGTTTCCATAGAAACGTTACTCGATTTAGAAAGAAATGTCTTAAAACACATAGTACTCGTATTTCACAGCGACGCAACTTCCGTGTGAATTCGTCAATGTTTGGGAGTGAGGTATGCAGTAAAGAAGGATTAGTGGATCGTAAATGTGATTGTCGTATCCCAAAAGAAAATCCTGTCGTTTCCATAGAAACGTTACTCGATTTAGAAGAAAATGTCTTAGAACACATAGTACTCGTATTTCATAGCGACGGAATTTCCGTGTGAATTCGTCAATGTTTGGGAGTGAGGGATGCAGTAAAGAAGGATTAGTGGATCGGAAATGTGATTGTCGCATCCCAAAAGAAAATCCTGTCGTTTCCATAGAAACGTTACTCGATATAGATGGAAATGTCTTAGAACACATAGTACTCGTATTTCATAGCGACGCAATTTCCGTGTGAATTCGTCAATGTGTGGGAGTGAGGGATGCAGTAAAGAAGGATTAGTGGATCGGAAATGAGATTGTCGTATCCCAAAAGAAAATCCTGTCGTTTCCATAGAAACGTTACTCGATTTAGAAGGAAACGGCTTAGAACACATAGTACTCGCATTTCATAGCGACGCAATTTCCGTGTGAATTCGTCAATGTGTGGGAGTGAGGGATGCAGTAAAGAAGGATTAGTGGATCGGAAATGAGATTGTCGTATCCCAAAAGAAAATCCTGTCGTTTCCATAGAAACGTTACTCGATTTAGAAGGAAATGTCTTAGAACACATAGTACTCGTATTTCATAGCGACGGAATTTCCGGGTGAATTCGGCAATGTTTGGGAGTGAGGGATGCAGTAAAGAAGGATTAGTGGATCGGAAAAGTGATTGTCGTATCCCAAAAGAAAATCCTGTCGTTTCCATAGAAACGTTACTCGATTTAGAAGGAAATGTCTTAGAGCACATTGTACTCGTATTTCATAGCGACGCAATTTCCGTGTGAATTCGTCAATGTTTGGGAGTGAGGGATGCAGTAAAGAAAGATTAGTGGATCGGAAATGAGATTGTCGTATCCCAAAAGAAAATCCTGTCGTTTCCATAGAAACGTTACTCGATTTAGAAGGAAATGTCTTAGAACACATAGTACTCGTATTTCATAGCGACGCAATTTCCGTGTGAATTCGTCAATGTTTGGGAGTGAGGGATGCAGTAAAGAACGATTAGTGGATCGGAAATGTGATTGTCGCATCCCAAAAGAAAATCCTGTCGTTTCCATAGAAACGTTACTCGATTTAGAAGGAAATGTCTTAGAACACATAGTACTCGTATTTAATAGCGACGCAACTTCCGTGTGAATTCGTCAATGAGTTGGAGTGAGGGAAGCAGTAAAGAAGGGTTAGTGGATCGGAAATGAGATTGTCGTATCCCAAAAGAAAATCCTGTCGTTTCCATAGAAACGTTACTCGATTTAGAAGGAGAAGTCATAGAACCCATAGTACTCGTATTTCATAGCGACGCAATTTCCGTGTGAATTCGTCAATGAGTTGGTGTGAGGGATGCAGTAAAGAAGGATTAGTGGATCGGAAATGAGATTGTCGTATCCCAAAAGAAAATCCTGTCGTTTCCATAGAAACGTTACTCGATTTAGAAGGAAATGTCTTAGAACACATGGTACTCGTATTTCATAGCGACGCTATTTCCGTGTGAATTCGTCAATGTTTGGGAGTGAGGGATGCAGTAAAGAACGATTAGTGGATCGGAAATGTGATTGTCGTATCCCAAAAGAAAATCCTGTCGTTTCCATAGAAACGTTACTCGATTTAGAAGGAAATGTCTTAGAACACATAGTACTCGTATTTCATTGCGACGCAATTTCCGTGTGAATTCGTCAATGTTTGGGAGTGAGGGATGCAGTAAAGAACGATTAGTGGATCGGAAATGTGATTGTCGTATCCCAAAAGAAAATCCTGTCGTTTCCATAGAAACGTTACTCGATTTAGAAGGAAATGTCTTAGAACACATAGTACTTGTATTTCATAGCGACGCAATTTCCGTGTGAATTCGTCAATGTTTGGGAGTGAGGGATGCAGTAATGAACGATTAGTGGATCGGAAATGAGATTGTCGTATCCCAAAAGAAAATCCTGTCGTTTCCATAGAAACGTTACTCGATTTAGAAGGAAATGTCTTAGAACACATAGTACTCGTATTTCATAGCGACGGAATTTCCGTGTGAATTCGTCAATGTTTGGGAGTGAGGGAAGCAGTAAAGAAGGATTAGTGGATCGGAAATGTGATTGTCGAATCCCAAAAGAAATTCCTGTCGTTTCCATAGAAACGTTACTCGATTTAGAAGGAAATGTCTTAGAACACATAGTACTCGTATTTCATAGCGACGCAATTTCCGTGTGAATTCGTCAATGTTTGGGTGTGAGGGATGCAGTAAAGAACGATTAGTGGATCGGAAATGTGATTGTCGTATCCCAAAAGAAAATCCTGTCGTTTCCATAGAAACGTTACTCGATTTAGAAGGAAATGTCTTAGAACACATAGTACTCGTATTTCATAGCGACGCAATTTCCGTGTGAATTCGTCAATGTTTGGGAGTGAGGGATGCAGTAAAGAACGATTAGTGGATCGGAAATGTGATTGTCGTATCCCAAAAGAAAATCCTGTCGTTTCCATAGAAACGTTACTCGATTTAGAAGGAAATGTCTTAGAGCACATAGTACTCGTATTTCATAGCGACGCAAATTCCGTGTGAATTCGTCAATGTTTGGGAGTGAGGGATGCAGTAAAGAAAGATTAGTGGATCGGAAATGTGATTGTCGTATCCCAAAAGAAAATCCTGTCGTTTCCATAGAAACGTTACTCGATTTAGAAGGAAATGTCTTAGAACACATAGTACTCGTATTTCATAGCGACGCAATTTCCGTGTGAATTCGTCAATGTTTGGGAGTGAGGGATGCAGTAAAGAACGATTAGTGGATCGGAAATGTGATTGTCGCATCCCAAAAGAAAATCCTGTCGTTTCCATAGAAACGTTACTCGATTTAGAAGGAAATGTCTTAGAACACATAGTACTCGTATTTCATAGCGACGCAATTTCCGTGTGAATTCGTCAATGTTTGGGAGTGAGGGATGCAGTAAAGAACGATTAGTGGATCGGAAATGTGATTGTCGTATCCCAAAAGAAAATCCTGTCGTTTCCATAGAAACGTTACTCGATTTAGAAAGACATGTCTCAGAACACATAGTACTCGTATTTCATACCGACGCAATTTCCGTGTGAATTTGTCAATGTTTGGGAGTGAGGGATGCAATAAAGAACGATTAATGGATCGGAAATGTGATTGTCGTATCCCAAAAGAAAATCCTGTCGTTTCCATAGAAACGTTACTCGATTTAGAAGGAAATGTCTTAGAACACATAGTACTCGTATTTCATTGCAACGCAATTTCCGTGTGAATTCGTCAATGTTTGCGAGTGAGGGATGCAGTAAAGAAAGATTAGTGGATCGGAAATGAGTTTGTCGTATCCCAAAGGAAAATCCTGTCGTTTCCATAGAAACGTTACTCGATTCAGAAGGAAATGTCTTAGAACACATAGTACTCGTATTTCATAGCGACGCAATTTCCGTGTGAATTCGTCAATGTTTGGGAGTGAGGGATGCAGTAAAGAACGATTAGTGGATCGGAAATGTGATTGTCGCATCCCAAAAGAAAATCCTGTCGTTTCCATAGAAACGTTACTCGATTTAGAAGGAAATGTCTTAGAACACATAGTACTCGTATTTCATAGCGACGCAATTTCCGTGTGAATTCGTCAATGTTTGGGAGTGAGGGATGCAGTAAAGAAGGATTAGTGGATCGGAAATGTGATTGTCGTATCCCAAAAGAAAATCCTGTCGTTTCCATAGAAACGTTACTCAATTTAGAACGTAATGTCTTAGAACACATAGTACTCGTATTTCATAGCGACGCAATTTCCGTGTGAATTCGTCAATGTTTGGGAGTGAGGGATGCAGTAAAGAACGATTAGTGGATCGGAAATGTGATTGCCGCATCCCAAAAGAAAATCCTGTCGTTTCCATAGAAACGTTACTCGATTTAGAAGGAAATGTCTTAGAACACATAGTACCCGTATTTCATTGCGACGCAATTTCCGTGTGAATTCGTCAATGTTTGGGAGTGAGGGATGCAGTAAAGAAGGATTAGTGGATCGGAAATGAGTTTGTCGTATCCCAAAAAAAATCCTGTCGTTTCCATAGAAACGTTACTCGATTTGGAAGGAAATGTCTTAGAACACATAGTACTCGTATTTCATAGCGACGCAAATTCCGTGTGAATTCGTCAATGTTTGGGAGTGAGGGATGCAGTAAAGAAAGATTAGTGGATCGGAAATGTGATTGTCGTATCCCAAAAGAAAATCCTGTCGTTTCCATAGAAACGTTACTCGATTTAGAAGGAAATGTCTTAGGACACATAGTACTCGTATTTCATAGCGACGCAATTTCCGTGTGAATTCGTCAATGTTTGGGAGTGAGGGATGCAGTAAAGAACGATTAGTGGATCGGAAATGTGATTGTCGTATCCCAAAAGAAAATCCTGTCGTTTCCATAGAAACGTTACTCGATTTAGAAGGAAATGTCTTAGAACACATAGTACTCGTATTTCATAGCGACGCAATTTCCGTGTGAATTCGTCAATGTTTGGGAGTGAGGGATGCAGTAAAGAAGGATTAGTGGATCGGAAATGTGATTGTCGCATCCCAAAAGAAAATCCTGTCGTTTCCATAGAAACGTTACTCGATTTAGAAGGAAATGTCTTAGAACACATAGTACTCGTATTTCATAGCGACGCAATTTCCGTGTGAATTCGTCAATGTTTGAGAGTGAGGGATGCAGTAAAGAACGATTAGTGGATCGGAAATGTGATTGTCGTATCCCAAAAGAAAATCCTGTCGTTTCCATAGAAACGTTACTCGATTTAGAACGAAATGTCTTAGAACACATAGTACTCGTATTTCATAGCGACGCAATTTCCGTGTGAATTCGTCAATGTTTGGGAGTGAGGGATGCAGTAAAGAACGATTAGTGGATCGGAAATGTGATTGCCCCATCCCAAAAGAAAATCCTGTCGTTTCCATAGAAACGTTACTCGATTTAGAAGGAAATGTCTTAGAACACATAGTTCCCGTATTTCATTGCGACGCAATTTCCGTGTGAATTCGTCAATGTTTGGGAGTGAGGGATGCAGTAAAGAAGGATTAGTGGATCGGAAATGAGTTTGTCGTATCCCAAAAAAAATCCTGTCGTTTCCATAGAAACGTTACTCGATTTAGAAGGAAATGTCTTAGAACACATAGTACTCGTATTTCATAGCGACGCAAATTCCGTGTGATTTCGTCAATGTTTGGGAGTGAGGGATGCAGTAAAGAAAGATTAGTGGATCGGAAATGTGATTGTCGTATCCCAAAAGAAAATCCTGTCGTTTCCATAGAAACGTTACTCGATTTAGAAGGAAATGTCTTAGAACACATAGTACTCGTATTTCATAGCGACGCAATTTCCGTGTGAATTCGTCAATGTTTGGGAGTGAGGGATGCAGTAAAGAACGATTAGTGGATCGGAAATGTGATTGTCGTATCCCAAAAGAAAATCCTGTCGTTTCCATAGAAACGTTACTCGATTTAGAAGGAAATGTCTTAGAACAATATGGTACTCGTATTTCATTGCGACGCAATTTCCGTGTGAATTCGTCAATGTTTGGGAGTGAGGGATGCAGTAAAGAACGATTAGTGGATCGGAAATGAGATTGTCGTATCCCAAAAGAAAATCCTGTCGTTTCCATAGAAACGTTACTCGATTTAGAAGGAAATGACTTAGAACACATGGTACTCGTATTTCATAGCGACGCTATTTCCGTGTGAATTCGTCAATGTTTGGGAGTGAGGGATGCAGTAAAGAACGATTAGTGGATCGGAAATGTGATTGTCGTATCCCAAAAGAAAATCCTGTCGTTTCCATAGAAACGTTACTCGATTTAGAAGGAAATGTCTTAGAACACATAGTACTCGTATTTCATTGCGACGCAATTTCCGTGTGAATTCGTCAATGTTTGGGAGTGAGGGATGCAGTAAAGAACGATTAGTGGATCGGAAATGTGATTGTCGTATCCCAAAAGAAAATCCTGTCGTTTCCATAGAAACGTTACTCGATTTAGAAGGAAATGTCTTAGAACACATAGTACTTGTATTTCATAGCGACGCAATTTCCGTGTGAATTCGACAATGTTTGGGAGTGAGGGATGCAGTAATGAACGATTAGTGGATCGGAAATGAGATTGTCGTATCCCAAAAGAAAATCCTGTCGTTTCCATAGAAACGTTGCTCGATTTAGAAGGAAATGTCTTAGAACACATAGTACTCGTATTTCATAGCGACGGAATTTCCGTGTGAATTCGTCAATGTTTGGGAGTGAGGGAAGCAGTAATGAAGAATTTGTGGATCGGAAATGTGATTGTCGAATCCCAAAAGAAATTCCTGTCGTTTCCATAGAAACGTTACTCGATTTAGAAGGAAATGTCTTAGAACACATAGTACTCGTATTTCATAGCGACGCAATTTCCGTGTGAATTCGTCAATGTTTGGGTGTGAGGGATGCAGTAAAGAACGATTAGTGGATCGGAAATGTGATTGTCGTATCCCAAAAGAAAATCCTGTCGTTTCCATAGAAACGTTACTCGATTTAGAAGGAAATGTCTTAGAACACATAGTACTCGTATTTCATAGCGACGCAATTTCCGTGTGAATTCGTCAATGTTTGGGAGTGAGGGATGCAGTAAAGAACGATTAGTGGATCGGAAATGTGATTGTCGTATCCCAAAAGAAAATCCTGTCGTTTCCATAGAAACGTTACTCGATTTAGAAGGAAATGTCTTAGAGCACATAGTACTCGTATTTCATAGCGACGCAAATTCCGTGTGAATTCGTCAATGTTTGGGAGTGAGGGATGCAGTAAAGAAAGATTAGTGGATCGGAAATGTGATTGTCGTATCCCAAAAGAAAATCCTGTCGTTTCCATAGAAACGTTACTCGATTTAGAAGGAAATGTCTTAGAACACATAATACTCGTATTTCATAGCGACGCAATTTCCGTGTGAATTCGTCAATGTTTGGGAGTGAGGGATGCAGTAAAGAACGATTAGTGGATCGGAAATGTGATTGTCGCATCCCAAAAGAAAATCCTGTCGTTTCCATAGAAACGTTACTCGATTTGGAAGGAAATGTCTTAGAACACATAGTACTCGTATTTCATAGCGACGCAATTTCCGTGTGAATTCGTCAATGTTTGGGAGTGAGGGATGCAGTAAAGAACGATTAGTGGATCGGAAATGTGATTGTCGTATCCCAAAAGAAAATCCTGTCGTTTCCATAGAAACGTTACTCGATTTAGAAAGAAATGTCTCAGAACACATAGTACTCGTATTTCATACCGACGCAATTTCCGTGTGAATTCGTCAATGTTTGGGAGTGAGGGATGCAATAAAGAACGATTAGTGGATCGGAAATGTGATTGTCGTATCCCAAAAGAAAATCCTGTCGTTTCCATAGAAACGTTACTCGATTTAGAAGGAAATGTCTTAGAACACATAGTACTCGTATTTCATTGCAACGCAATTTCCGTGTGAATTCGTCAATGTTTGCGAGTGAGGGATGCAGTAACGAAAGATTAGTGGATCGGAAATGAGTTTGTCGTATCCCAAAGGAAAATCCTGTCGTTTCCATAGAAACGTTACTCGATTTAGAAGGAAATGTCTTAGAACACATAGTACTCGTATTTCATAGCGACGCAATTTCCGTGTGAATTCGTCAATGTTTGGGAGTGAGGGATGCAGTAAAGAACGATTAGTGGATCGGAAATGTGATTGTCGCATCCCAAAAGAAAATCCTGTCGTTTCCATAGAAACGTTACTCGATTTAGAAGGAAATGTCTTAGAACACATAGTACTCGTATTTCATAGCGACGCAATTTCCGTGTGAATTCGTCAATGTTTGGGAGTGAGGGATGCAGTAAAGAAGGATTAGTGGATCGGAAATGTGATTGTCGTATCCCAAAAGAAAATCCTGTCGTTTCCATAGAAACGTTACTCAATTTAGAACGTAATGTCTTAGAACACATAGTACTCGTATTTCATAGCGACGCAATTTCCGTGTGAATTCGTCAATGTTTGGGAGTGAGGGATGCAGTAAAGAACGATTAGTGGATCGGAAATGTGATTGCCGCATCCCAAAAGAAAATCCTGTCGTTTCCATAGAAACGTTACTCGATTTAGAAGGAAATGTCTTAGAACACATAGTACCCGTATTTCATTGCGACGCAATTTCCGTGTGAATTCGTCAATGTTTGGGAGTGAGGGATGCAGTAAAGAAGGATTAGTGGATCGGAAATGAGTTTGTCGTATCCCAAAAAAAATCCTGTCGTTTCCATAGAAACGTTACTCGATTTAGAAGGAAATGTCTTAGAACACATAGTACTCGTATTTCATAGCGACGCAAATTCCGTGTGAATTCGTCAATGTTTGGGAGTGAGGGATGCAGTAAAGAAAGATTAGTGGATCGGAAATGTGATTGTCGTATCCCAAAAGAAAATCCTGTCGTTTCCATAGAAACGTTACTCGATTTAGAAGGAAATGTCTTAGGACACATAGTACTCGTATTTCATAGCGACGCAATTTCCGTGTGAATTCGTCAATGTTTGGGAGTGAGGGATGCAGTAAAGAACGATTAGTGGATCGGAAATGTAATTGTCGTATCCCAAATGAAAATCCTGTCGTTTCCATAGAAACGTTACTCGATTTAGAAGGAAATGTCTTAGAACACATAGTACTCGTATTTCATAGCGACGCAATTTCCGTGTGAATTCGTCAATGTTTGGGAGTGAGGGATGCAGTAAAGAAGGATTAGTGGATCGGAAATGTGATTGTCGTATCCCAAAAGAAAATCCTGTCGTTTCCATAGAAACGTTACTCGATTTAGAAGGAAATGTCTTAGAACACATAGTACTCGTATTTCATAGCGACGCAATTTCCGTGTGAATTCGTCAATGTTTGAGAGTGAGGGATGCAGTAAAGAACGATTAGTGGATCGGAAATGTGATTGTCGTATCCCAAAAGAAAATCCTGTCGTTTCCATAGAAACGTTACTCGATTTAGAACGAAATGTCTTAGAACACATAGTACTCGTATTTCATAGCGACGCAATTTCCGTGTGAATTCGTCAATGTTTGGGAGTGAGGGATGCAGTAAAGAACTATTAGTGGATCGGAAATGTGATTGTCGTATCCCAAAAGAAAATCCTGTCGTTTCCATAGAAACGTTACTCGATTTAGAAGGAAATGTCTTAGAGCACATAGTACTCGTATTTCATAGCGACGCAAATTCCGTGTGAATTCGTCAATGTTTGGGAGTGAGGGATGCAGTAAAGAAAGATTAGTGGATCGGAAATGTGATTGTCGTATCCCAAAAGAAAATCCTGTCGTTTCCATAGAAACGTTACTCGATTTAGAAGGAAATGTCTTAGAACACATTGTACTCGTATTTCATAGCGACGCAATTTCCGTGTGAATTCGTCAATGTTTGGGAGTGAGGGATGAGGTAAAGAACGATTAGTGGATCGGAAATTTGATTGTCGCATCCCAAAAGAAAATCCTGTCGTTTCCATAGAAACGTTACTCGATTTAGAAGGAAATGTCTTAGAACACATAGTACTCGTATTTCATAGCGACGCTATTTCCGTGTTAATTCGTCAATGTTTGGGAGTTGGGATGCAGTAAAGAACGATTAGTGGATCGGAAATGTGATTGTCGTATCCCAAAAGAAAATCCTGTCGTTTCCATAGAAACGTTACTCGATTTAGAAGGAAATGTCTTAGAACACATAGTACTCGTATTTCATAGCGACGCAATTTCCGTGTGAATTCGTCAATGTTTGGGAGTGAGGGATGCAGTAAAGAACGATTAGTGGATCGGAAATGTGATTGTCGTATCCCAAAAGAAAATCCTGTCGTTTCCATAGAAACGTTACTCGATTTAGAAGGAAATGTCTTAGAACACATAGTACTCGCATTTCATAGCGACGCAATTTCCGTGTGAATTCGTCAATGTGTGGGAGTGAGGGTTGCAGTAAAGAAGGATTAGTGGATCGGAAATGAGATTGTCGTATCCCAAAAGAAAATCCTGTCATTTCCATAGAAACGTTACTCGATTTAGAAGGAAATGTCTTAGAACACATAGTACTCGTATTTCATAGCGACGGAATTTCCGGGTGAATTCGTCAATGTTTGGGAGTGAGGGATGCAGTAAAGAAGGATTAGTGGATCGGAAAAGTGATTGTCGTATCCCAAAAGAAAATCCTGTCGTTTCCATAGAAACGTTACTCGATTTAGAAGGAAATGTCTTAGAGCACATTGTACTCGTATTTCATAGCGACGCAATTTCCGTGTGAATTCGTCAATGTTTGGGAGTGAGGGATGCAGTAAAGAAAGATTAGTGGATCGGAAATGAGATTGTCGTATCCCAAAAGAAAATCCTGTCGTTTCCATAGAAACGTTACTCGATTTAGAATGAAATGTCTTAGAACACATAGTACTCGTATTTCATAGCGACGCAATTTCCGTGTGAATTCGTCAATGTTTGGGAGTGAGGGATGCAGTAAAGAACGATTAGTGGATCGGAAATGTGATTGTCGCATCCCAAAAGAAAATCCTGTCGTTTCCATAGAAACGTTACTCGATTTAGAAGGAAATGTCTTAGAACACATAGTACTCGTATTTAATAGCGACGCAACTTCCGTGTGAATTCGTCAATGAGTTGGAGTGAGGGATGCAGTAAAGAAGGATTAGTGGATCGGAAATGAGATTGTCGTATCCCAAAAGAAAATCCTGTCGTTTCCATAGAAACGTTACTCGATTTAGAAGGAGAAGTCATAGCACCCATAGTACTCGTATATCATAGCGACGCAATTTCCGTGTGAATTCGTCAATGAGTTGGTGTGAGGGATGCAGTAAAGAAGGATTAGTGGATCGGAAATGAGATTGTCGTATCCCAAAAGAAAATCCTGTCGTTTCCATAGAAACGTTACTCGATTTAGATGGAAATGTCTTAGAACACATAGTACTCGTATTTCATAGCGACGCTATTTCCGTGTGAATTCGTCAATGTTTGGGAGTGAGGGATGCAGTAAAGAACGATTAGTGGATCGGAAATGTGATTGTCGTATCCCAAAAGAAAATCCTGTCGTTTCCATAGAAACGTTACTCGATTTAGAAGGAAATGTCTTAGAGCACATAGTACTCGTATTTCATAGCGACGCAAATTCCGTGTGAATTCGTCAATGTTTGGGAGTGAGGGATGCAGTAAAGAAAGATTAGTGGATCGGAAATGTGATTGTCGTATCCCAAAAGAAAATCCTGTCGTTTCCATAGAAACGTTACTCGATTTAGAAGGAAATGTCTTAGAACACATAGAACTCGTATTTCACAGCGACGCAATTTCCGTGTGAATTCGTCAATGTTTGGGAGTAAGGGATGCAGTAAAGAACGATTAGTGGATCGGAAATTTGATTGTCGCATCCCAAAAGAAAATCCTGTCGTTTCCATAGAAACGTTACTCGATTTAGAAGGAAATGTCTTAGAACACATAGTACTCGTATTTCATAGCGACGCAATTTCCGTGTGAATTCGTCAATGTTTGGGAGTGAGGGATGCAGTAAAGAACGATTAGTGGATCGGAAATGTGATTGTCGTATCCCAAAAGAAAATCCTGTCGTTTCCATAGAAACGTTACTCGATTTAGAAGGAAATGTCTTAGAACACATAGTACTCGTATTTCATAGCGATGCAATTTCCGTGTGAATTCGTCAATGTTTGGGAGTGAGGGATGCAGTAAAGAACGATTAGTGGATCGGAAATGTGATTGCCGCATCCCAAAAGAAAATCCTGTCGTTTCCATAGAAACGTTACTCGATTTAGAAGGAAATGTCTTAGAACACATAGTACCCGTATTTCATTGCGACGCAATTTCCGTGTGAATTCGTCAATGTTTGGGAGTGAGGGATGCAGTAAAGAAGGATTAGTGGATCGGAAATGAGTTTGTCGTATCCCAAAAAAAATCCTGTCGTTTCCATAGAAACGTTACTCGATTTAGAAGGAAATGTCTTAGAACACATAGTACTCGTATTTCATAGCGACGCAAATTCCGTGTGAATTCGTCAATGTTTGGGAGTGAGGGATGCAGTAAAGAACGATTAGTGGATCGGAAATGTGATTGTCGTATCCCAAATGAAAATCCTGTCGTTTCCATAGAAACGTTACTCGATTTAGAAGGAAATGTCTTAGAACACATAGTACTCGTATTTCATAGCGACGCAATTTCCGTGTGAATTCGTCAATGTTTGGGAGTGAGGGATGCAGTAAAGAAGGATTAGTGGATCGGAAATGTGATTGTCGCATCCCAAAAGAAAATCCTGTCGTTTCCATAGAAACGTTACTCGATTTAGAAGGAAATGTCTTAGAACACATAGTACTCGTATTTCATAGCGACGCAATTTCCGTGTGAATTCGTCAATGTTTGAGAGTGAGGGATGCAGTAAAGAACGATTAGTGGATCGGAAATGTGATTGTCGTATCCCAAAAGAAAATCCTGTCGTTTCCATAGAAACGTTACTCGATTTAGAACGAAATGTCTTAGAACACATAGTACTCGTATTTCATAGCGACGCAATTTCCGTGTGAATTCGTCAATGTTTGGGAGTGAGGGATGCAGTAAAGAACTATTAGTGGATCGGAAATGTGATTGTCGTATCCCAAAAGAAAATCCTGTCGTTTCCATAGAAACGTTACTCGATTTAGAAGGAAATGTCTTAGAGCACATAGTACTCGTATTTCATAGCGACGCAAATTCCGTGTGAATTCGTCAATGTTTGGGAGTGAGGGATGCAGTAAAGAAAGATTAGTGGATCGGAAATGTGATTGTCGTATCCCAAAAGAAAATCCTGTCGTTTCCATAGAAACGTTACTCGATTTAGAAGGAAATGTCTTAGAACACATAGTACTCGTATTTCATAGCGACGCAATTTCCGTGTGAATTCGTCAATGTTTGGGAGTGAGGGATGCAGTAAAGAACGATTAGTGGATCGGAAATTTGATTGTCGCATCCCAAAAGAAAATCCTGTCGTTTCCATAGAAACGTTACTCGATTTAGAAGGAAATGTCTTAGAACACATAGTACTCGTATTTCATAGCGGCGCTATTTCCGTGTGAATTCGTCAATGTTTGGGAGTTGGGATGCAGTAAAGAACGATTAGTGGATCGGAAATGTGATTGTCGTATCCCAAAAGAAAATCCTGTCGTTTCCATAGAAACGTTACTCGATTTAGAAGGAAATGTCTTAGAACACATAGTACTCGTATTTCATAGCGACGCAATTTCCGTGTGAATTCGTCAATGTTTGGGAGTGAGGGATGCAGTAAAGAACGATTAGTGGATCGGAAATGTGATTGTCGTATCCCAAAAGAAAATCCTGTCGTTTCCATAGAAACGTTACTCGATTTAGAAGGAAATGTCTTAGAACACATAGTACTCGCATTTCATAGCGACGCAATTTCCGTGTGAATTCGTCAATGTGTGGGAGTGAGGGTTGCAGTAAAGAAGGATTAGTGGATCGGAAATGAGATTGTCGTATCCCAAAAGAAAATCCTGTCATTTCCATAGAAACGTTACTCGATTTAGAAGGAAATGTCTTAGAACACATAGTACTCGTATTTCATAGCGACGGAATTTCCGGGTGAATTCGTCAATGTTTGGGAGTGAGGGATGCAGTAAAGAAGGATTAGTGGATCGGAAAAGTGATTGTCGTATCCCAAAAGAAAATCCTGTCGTTTCCATAGAAACGTTACTCGATTTAGAAGGAAATGTCTTAGAGCACATTGTACTCGTATTTCATAGCGACGCAATTTCCGTGTGAATTCGTCAATGTTTGGGAGTGAGGGATGCAGTAAAGAAAGATTAGTGGATCGGAAATGAGATTGTCGTATCCCAAAAGAAAATCCTGTCGTTTCCATAGAAACGTTACTCGATTTAGAATGAAATGTCTTAGAACACATAGTACTCGTATTTCATAGCGACGCAATTTCCGTGTGAATTCGTCAATGTTTGGGAGTGAGGGATGCAGTAAAGAACGATTAGTGGATCGGAAATGTGATTGTCGCATCCCAAAAGAAAATCCTGTCGTTTCCATAGAAACGTTACTCGATTTAGAAGGAAATGTCTTAGAACACATAGTACTCGTATTTAATAGCGACGCAACTTCCGTGTGAATTCGTCAATGAGTTGGAGTGAGGGATGCAGTAAAGAAGGATTAGTGGATCGGAAATGAGATTGTCGTATCCCAAAAGAAAATCCTGTCGTTTCCATAGAAACGTTACTCGATTTAGAAGGAGAAGTCATAGCACCCATAGTACTCGTATTTCATAGCGACGCAATTTCCGTGTGAATTCGTCAATGAGTTGGTGTGAGGGATGCAGTAAAGAAGGATTAGTGGATCGGAAATGAGATTGTCGTATCCCAAAAGAAAATCCTGTCGTTTCCATAGAAACGTTACTCGATTTAGAATGAAATGTCTTAGAACACATAGTACTCGTATTTCATAGCGACGCAATTTCCGTGTGAATTCGTCAATGTTTGGGAGTGAGGGATGCAGTAAAGAACGATTAGTGGATCGGAAATGTGATTGTCGCATCCCAAAAGAAAATCCTGTCGTTTCCATAGAAACGTTACTCGATTTAGAAGGAAATGTCTTAGAACACATAGTACTCGTATTTAATAGCGACGCAACTTCCGTGTGAATTCGTCAATGAGTTGGAGTGAGGGATGCAGTAAAGAAGGATTAGTGGATCGGAAATGAGATTGTCGTATCCCAAAAGAAAATCCTGTCGTTTCCATAGAAACGTTACTCGATTTAGAAGGAGAAGTCATAGCACCCATAGTACTCGTATATCATAGCGACGCAATTTCCGTGTGAATTCGTCAATGAGTTGGTGTGAGGGATGCAGTAAAGAAGGATTAGTGGATCGGAAATGAGATTGTCGTATCCCAAAAGAAAATCCTGTCGTTTCCATAGAAACGTTACTCGATTTAGATGGAAATGTCTTAGAACACATAGTACTCGTATTTCATAGCGACGCTATTTCCGTGTGAATTCGTCAATGTTTGGGAGTGAGGGATGCAGTAAAGAACGATTAGTGGATCGGAAATGTGATTGTCGTATCCCAAAAGAAAATCCTGTCGTTTCCATAGAAACGTTACTCGATTTAGAAGGAAATGTCTTAGAGCACATAGTACTCGTATTTCATAGCGACGCAAATTCCGTGTGAATTCGTCAATGTTTGGGAGTGAGGGATGCAGTAAAGAAAGATTAGTGGATCGGAAATGTGATTGTCGTATCCCAAAAGAAAATCCTGTCGTTTCCATAGAAACGTTACTCGATTTAGAAGGAAATGTCTTAGAACACATAGAACTCGTATTTCACAGCGACGCAATTTCCGTGTGAATTCGTCAATGTTTGGGAGTAAGGGATGCAGTAAAGAACGATTAGTGGATCGGAAATTTGATTGTCGCATCCCAAAAGAAAATCCTGTCGTTTCCATAGAAACGTTACTCGATTTAGAAGGAAATGTCTTAGAACACATAGTACTCGTATTTCATAGCGACGCAATTTCCGTGTGAATTCGTCAATGTTTGGGAGTGAGGGATGCAGTAAAGAACGATTAGTGGATCGGAAATGTGATTGTCGTATCCCAAAAGAAAATCCTGTCGTTTCCATAGAAACGTTACTCGATTTAGAAGGAAATGTCTTAGAACACATAGTACTCGTATTTCATAGCGATGCAATTTCCGTGTGAATTCGTCAATGTTTGGGAGTGAGGGATGCAGTAAAGAACGATTAGTGGATCGGAAATGTGATTGCCGCATCCCAAAAGAAAATCCTGTCGTTTCCATAGAAACGTTACTCGATTTAGAAGGAAATGTCTTAGAACACATAGTACCCGTATTTCATTGCGACGCAATTTCCGTGTGAATTCGTCAATGTTTGGGAGTGAGGGATGCAGTAAAGAAGGATTAGTGGATCGGAAATGAGTTTGTCGTATCCCAAAAAAAATCCTGTCGTTTCCATAGAAACGTTACTCGATTTAGAAGGAAATGTCTTAGAACACATAGTACTCGTATTTCATAGCGACGCAAATTCCGTGTGAATTCGTCAATGTTTGGGAGTGAGGGATGCAGTAAAGAACGATTAGTGGATCGGAAATGTGATTGTCGTATCCCAAATGAAAATCCTGTCGTTTCCATAGAAACGTTACTCGATTTAGAAGGAAATGTCTTAGAACACATAGTACTCGTATTTCATAGCGACGCAATTTCCGTGTGAATTCGTCAATGTTTGGGAGTGAGGGATGCAGTAAAGAAGGATTAGTGGATCGGAAATGTGATTGTCGCATCCCAAAAGAAAATCCTGTCGTTTCCATAGAAACGTTACTCGATTTAGAAGGAAATGTCTTAGAACACATAGTACTCGTATTTCATAGCGACGCAATTTCCGTGTGAATTCGTCAATGTTTGAGAGTGAGGGATGCAGTAAAGAACGATTAGTGGATCGGAAATGTGATTGTCGTATCCCAAAAGAAAATCCTGTCGTTTCCATAGAAACGTTACTCGATTTAGAACGAAATGTCTTAGAACACATAGTACTCGTATTTCATAGCGACGCAATTTCCGTGTGAATTCGTCAATGTTTGGGAGTGAGGGATGCAGTAAAGAACTATTAGTGGATCGGAAATGTGATTGTCGTATCCCAAAAGAAAATCCTGTCGTTTCCATAGAAACGTTACTCGATTTAGAAGGAAATGTCTTAGAGCACATAGTACTCGTATTTCATAGCGACGCAAATTCCGTGTGAATTCGTCAATGTTTGGGAGTGAGGGATGCAGTAAAGAAAGATTAGTGGATCGGAAATGTGATTGTCGTATCCCAAAAGAAAATCCTGTCGTTTCCATAGAAACGTTACTCGATTTAGAAGGAAATGTCTTAGAACACATAGTACTCGTATTTCATAGCGACGCAATTTCCGTGTGAATTCGTCAATGTTTGGGAGTGAGGGATGCAGTAAAGAACGATTAGTGGATCGGAAATTTGATTGTCGCATCCCAAAAGAAAATCCTGTCGTTTCCATAGAAACGTTACTCGATTTAGAAGGAAATGTCTTAGAACACATAGTACTCGTATTTCATAGCGGCGCTATTTCCGTGTGAATTCGTCAATGTTTGGGAGTTGGGATGCAGTAAAGAACGATTAGTGGATCGGAAATGTGATTGTCGTATCCCAAAAGAAAATCCTGTCGTTTCCATAGAAACGTTACTCGATTTAGAAGGAAATGTCTTAGAACACATAGTACTCGTATTTCATAGCGACGCAATTTCCGTGTGAATTCGTCAATGTTTGGGAGTGAGGGATGCAGTAAAGAACGATTAGTGGATCGGAAATGTGATTGTCGTATCCCAAAAGAAAATCCTGTCGTTTCCATAGAAACGTTACTCGATTTAGAAGGAAATGTCTTAGAACACATAGTACTCGCATTTCATAGCGACGCAATTTCCGTGTGAATTCGTCAATGTGTGGGAGTGAGGGTTGCAGTAAAGAAGGATTAGTGGATCGGAAATGAGATTGTCGTATCCCAAAAGAAAATCCTGTCATTTCCATAGAAACGTTACTCGATTTAGAAGGAAATGTCTTAGAACACATAGTACTCGTATTTCATAGCGACGGAATTTCCGGGTGAATTCGTCAATGTTTGGGAGTGAGGGATGCAGTAAAGAAGGATTAGTGGATCGGAAAAGTGATTGTCGTATCCCAAAAGAAAATCCTGTCGTTTCCATAGAAACGTTACTCGATTTAGAAGGAAATGTCTTAGAGCACATTGTACTCGTATTTCATAGCGACGCAATTTCCGTGTGAATTCGTCAATGTTTGGGAGTGAGGGATGCAGTAAAGAAAGATTAGTGGATCGGAAATGAGATTGTCGTATCCCAAAAGAAAATCCTGTCGTTTCCATAGAAACGTTACTCGATTTAGAATGAAATGTCTTAGAACACATAGTACTCGTATTTCATAGCGACGCAATTTCCGTGTGAATTCGTCAATGTTTGGGAGTGAGGGATGCAGTAAAGAACGATTAGTGGATCGGAAATGTGATTGTCGCATCCCAAAAGAAAATCCTGTCGTTTCCATAGAAACGTTACTCGATTTAGAAGGAAATGTCTTAGAACACATAGTACTCGTATTTAATAGCGACGCAACTTCCGTGTGAATTCGTCAATGAGTTGGAGTGAGGGATGCAGTAAAGAAGGATTAGTGGATCGGAAATGAGATTGTCGTATCCCAAAAGAAAATCCTGTCGTTTCCATAGAAACGTTACTCGATTTAGAAGGAGAAGTCATAGCACCCATAGTACTCGTATTTCATAGCGACGCAATTTCCGTGTGAATTCGTCAATGAGTTGGTGTGAGGGATGCAGTAAAGAAGGATTAGTGGATCGGAAATGAGATTGTCGTATCCCAAAAGAAAATCCTGTCGTTTCCATAGAAACGTTACTCGATTTAGAAGGAAATGTCTTAGAACACATAGTACTCGTATTTCATAGCGACGCAATTTCCGTGTGAATTCGTCAATGTTTGGGAGTGAGGGATGCAGTAAAGAACGATTAGTGGATCGGAAATGTGATTGTCGTATCCCAAAAGAAAATCCTGTCGTTTCCATAGAAACGTTACTCGATTTAGAAGGAAATGTCTTAGAACACATAGTACTCGTATTTCATAGCGACGCAATTTCCGTGTGAATTCGTCAATGTTTGGGAGTGAGGGATGCAGTAAAGAACGATTAGTGGATCGGAAATGTGATTGTCGTATCCCAAAAGAAATTCCTGTCGTTTCCATAGAAACGTTACTCGATTTAGAAGGAAATGTCTTAGAACACATAGTACTCGTATTTCATAGCGACGCAATTTCCGTGTGAATTCGTCAATGTTTGGGAGTGAGGGATGCAGTAAAGAACGATTAGTGGATCGGAAATGTGATTGTCGTATCCCAAAAGAAAATCCTGTCGTTTCCATAGAAACGTTACTCGATTTAGAAGGAAATGTCTTAGAACACATAGTACTCGTATTTCATTGCGACGCAATTTCCGTGTGAATTCGTCAATGTTTGGGAGTGAGGGATGCAGTAAAGAACGATTAGTGGATCGGAAATGTGATTGTCGTATCCCAAAAGAAAATCCTGTCGTTTCCATAGAAACGTTACTCGATTTAGAAGGAAATGTCTTAGAGCACATAGTACTCGTATTTCATAGCGACGCAAATTCCGTGTGAATTCGTCAATGTTTGGCAGTGAGGGATGCAGTAAAGAAAGATTAGTGGATCGGAAATGTGATTGTCGTATCCCAAAAGAAAATCCTGTCGTTTCCATAGAAACGTTACTCGATTTAGAAGGAAATGTCTTAGAACACATAGTACTCGTATTTCATAGCGACGCAATTTCCGTGTGAATTCGTCAATGTTTGGGAGTGAGGGATGCAGTAAAGAACGATTAGTGGATCGGAAATTTGATTGTCGCATCCCAAAAGAAAATCCTGTCGTTTCCATAGAAACGTTACTCGATTTAGAAGGAAATGTCTTAGAACACATAGTACTCGTATTTCATAGCGACGCAATTTCCGTGTGAATTCGTCAATGTTTGGGAGTGAGGGATGCAGTAAAGAACGATTAGTGGATCGGAAATGTGATTGTCGTATCCCAAAAGAAAATCCTGTCGTTTCCATAGAAACGTTACTCGATTTAGAAGGAAATGTCTTAGAACACATAGTACTCGTATTTCATAGCGATGCAATTTCCGTGTGAATTCGTCAATGTTTGGGAGTGAGGGATGCAGTAAAGAACGATTAGTGGATCGGAAATGTGATTGTCGTATCCCAAAAGAAAATCCTGTCGTTTCCATAGAAACGTTACTCGATTTAGAAGGAAATGTCTTAGAACACATAGTACTCGTATTTAATAGCGACGCAACTTCCGTGTGAATTCGTCAATGAGTTGGAGTGAGGGATGCAGTAAAGAAGGATTAGTGGATCGGAAATGAGATTGTCGTATCCCAAAAGAATATCCTGTCGTTTCCATAGAAACGTTACTCGATTTAGAAGGAGAAGTCATAGCACCCATAGTACTCGTATTTCATAGCGACGCAATTTCCGTGTGAATTCGTCAGTGAGTTGGTGTGAGGGATGCAGTAAAGAAGGATTAGTGGATCGGAAATGAGATTGTCGTATCCCAAAAGAAAATCCTGTCGTTTCCATAGAAGCGTTACTCGATTTAGAAGGAAATGTCTTAGAACACATAGTACTCGTATTTCATAGCGACGCAATTTCCGTGTGAATTCGTCAATGTTTGGGAGTGAGGGATGCAGTAAAGAACGATTAGTGGATCGGAAATGTGATTGTCGTATCCCAAAAGAAAATCCTGTCGTTTCCATAGAAACGTTACTCGATTTAGAAGGAAATGTCTTAGAACACATAGTACTCGTATTTCATTGCGACGCAATTTCCGTGTGAATTCGTCAATGTTTGGGAGTGTGGGATGCAGTAAAGAACGATTAGTGGATCGGAAATGTGATTGTCGTATCCCAAAAGAAAATCCTGTCGTTTCCATAGAAACGTTACTCGATTTAGAAGGAAATGTCTTAGAACACATAGTACTTGTATTTCATAGCGACGCAATTTCCGTGTGAATTCGTCAATGTTTGGGAGTGAGGGATGCAGTAAAGAACGATTAGTGGAACGGAAATGAGATTGTCGTATCCCAAAAGAAAATCCTGTCGTTTCCATAGAAACGTTACTCGATTTAGAAGGAAATGTCTTAGAACACATAGAACTCGTATTTCACAGCGACGCAATTTCCGTGTGAATTCGTCAATGTTTGGGAGTAAGGGATGCAGTAAAGAACGATTAGTGGATCGGAAATTTGATTGTCGCATCCCAAAAGAAAATCCTGTCGTTTCCATAGAAACGTTACTCGATTTAGAAGGAAATGTCTTAGAACACATAGTACTCGTATTTCATAGCGACGCAATTTCCGTGTGAATTCGTCAATGTTTGGGAGTGAGGGATGCAGTAAAGAACGATTAGTGGATCGGAAATGTGATTGTCGTATCCCAAAAGAAAATCCTGTCGTTTCCATAGAAACGTTACTCGATTTAGAAGGAAATGTCTTAGAACACATAGTACTCGTATTTCATAGCGATGCAATTTCCGTGTGAATTCGTCAATGTTTGGGAGTGAGGGATGCAGTAAAGAACGATTAGTGGATCGGAAATGTGATTGCCGCATCCCAAAAGAAAATCCTGTCGTTTCCATAGAAACGTTACTCGATTTAGAAGGAAATGTCTTAGAACACATAGTACCCGTATTTCATTGCGACGCAATTTCCGTGTGAATTCGTCAATGTTTGGGAGTGAGGGATGCAGTAAAGAAGGATTAGTGGATCGGAAATGAGTTTGTCGTATCCCAAAAAAAATCCTGTCGTTTCCATAGAAACGTTACTCGATTTAGAAGGAAATGTCTTAGAACACATAGTACTCGTATTTCATAGCGACGCAAATTCCGTGTGAATTCGTCAATGTTTGGGAGTGAGGGATGCAGTAAAGAAAGATTAGTGGATCGGAAATGTGATTGTCGTATCCCAAAAGAAAATCCTGTCGTTTCCATAGAAACGTTACTCGATTTAGAAGGAAATGTCTTAGGACACATAGTACTCGTATTTCATAGCGACGCAATTTCCGTGTGAATTCGTCAATGTTTGGGAGTGAGGGATGCAGTAAAGAACGATTAGTGGATCGGAAATGTGATTGTCGTATCCCAAATGAAAATCCTGTCGTTTCCATAGAAACGTTACTCGATTTAGAAGGAAATGTCTTAGAACACATAGTACTCGTATTTCATAGCGACGCAATTTCCGTGTGAATTCGTCAATGTTTGGGAGTGAGGGATGCAGTAAAGAAGGATTAGTGGATCGGAAATGTGATTGTCGCATCCCAAAAGAAAATCCTGTCGTTTCCATAGAAACGTTACTCGATTTAGAAGGAAATGTCTTAGAACACATAGTACTCGTATTTCATAGCGACGCAATTTCCGTGTGAATTCGTCAATGTTTGAGAGTGAGGGATGCAGTAAAGAACGATTAGTGGATCGGAAATGTGATTGTCGTATCCCAAAAGAAAATCCTGTCGTTTCCATAGAAACGTTACTCGATTTAGAACGAAATGTCTTAGAACACATAGTACTCGTATTTCATAGCGACGCAATTTCCGTGTGAATTCGTCAATGTTTGGGAGTGAGGGATGCAGTAAAGAACTATTAGTGGATCGGAAATGTGATTGTCGTATCCCAAAAGAAAATCCTGTCGTTTCCATAGAAACGTTACTCGATTTAGAAGGAAATGTCTTAGAGCACATAGTACTCGTATTTCATAGCGACGCAAATTCCGTGTGAATTCGTCAATGTTTGGGAGTGAGGGATGCAGTAAAGAAAGATTAGTGGATCGGAAATGTGATTGTCGTATCCCAAAAGAAAATCCTGTCGTTTCCATAGAAACGTTACTCGATTTAGAAGGAAATGTCTTAGAACACATAGTACTCGTATTTCATAGCGACGCAATTTCCGTGTGAATTCGTCAATGTTTGGGAGTGAGGGATGCAGTAAAGAACGATTAGTGGATCGGAAATTTGATTGTCGCATCCCAAAAGAAAATCCTGTCGTTTCCATAGAAACGTTACTCGATTTAGAAGGAAATGTCTTAGAACACATAGTACTCGTATTTCATAGCGTCGCTATTTCCGTGTGAATTCGTCAATGTTTGGGAGTTGGGATGCAGTAAAGAACGATTAGTGGATCGGAAATGTGATTGTCGTATCCCAAAAGAAAATCCTGTCGTTTCCATAGAAACGTTACTCGATTTAGAAGGAAATGTCTTAGAACACATAGTACTCGTATTTAATAGCGACGCAACTTCCGTGTGAATTCGTCAATGAGTTGGAGTGAGGGATGCAGTAAAGAAGGATTAGTGGATCGGAAATGAGATTGTCGTATCCCAAAAGAAAATCCTGTCGTTTCCATAGAAACGTTACTCGATTTAGAAGGAGAAGTCATAGCACCCATAGTACTCGTATTTCATAGCGACGCAATTTCCGTGTGAATTCGTCAATGAGTTGGTGTGAGGGATGCAGTAAAGAAGGATTAGTGGATCGGAAATGAGATTGTCGTATCCCAAAAGAAAATCCTGTCGTTTCCATAGAAACGTTACTCGATTTAGAAGGAAATGTCTTAGAACACATAGTACTCGTATTTCATAGCGACGCAATTTCCGTGTGAATTCGTCAATGTTTGGGAGTGAGGGATGCAGTAAAGAACGATTAGTGGATCGGAAATGTGATTGTCGTATCCCAAAAGAAAATCCTGTCGTTTCCATAGAAACGTTACTCGATTTAGAAGGAAATGTCTTAGAACACATAGTACTCGTATTTCATAGCGACGCAATTTCCGTGTGAATTCGTCAATGTTTGGGAGTGAGGGATGCAGTAAAGAACGATTAGTGGATCGGAAATGTGATTGTCGTATCCCAAAAGAAATTCCTGTCGTTTCCATAGAAACGTTACTCGATTTAGAAGGAAATGTCTTAGAACACATAGTACTCGTATTTCATAGCGACGCAATTTCCGTGTGAATTCGTCAATGTTTGGGAGTGAGGGATGCAGTAAAGAACGATTAGTGGATCGGAAATGTGATTGTCGTATCCCAAAAGAAAATCCTGTCGTTTCCATAGAAACGTTACTCGATTTAGAAGGAAATGTCTTAGAACACATAGTACTCGTATTTCATTGCGACGCAATTTCCGTGTGAATTCGTCAATGTTTGGGAGTGAGGGATGCAGTAAAGAACGATTAGTGGATCGGAAATGTGATTGTCGTATCCCAAAAGAAAATCCTGTCGTTTCCATAGAAACGTTACTCGATTTAGAAGGAAATGTCTTAGAGCACATAGTACTCGTATTTCATAGCGACGCAAATTCCGTGTGAATTCGTCAATGTTTGGCAGTGAGGGATGCAGTAAAGAAAGATTAGTGGATCGGAAATGTGATTGTCGTATCCCAAAAGAAAATCCTGTCGTTTCCATAGAAACGTTACTCGATTTAGAAGGAAATGTCTTAGAACACATAGTACTCGTATTTCATAGCGACGCAATTTCCGTGTGAATTCGTCAATGTTTGGGAGTGAGGGATGCAGTAAAGAACGATTAGTGGATCGGAAATTTGATTGTCGCATCCCAAAAGAAAATCCTGTCGTTTCCATAGAAACGTTACTCGATTTAGAAGGAAATGTCTTAGAACACATAGTACTCGTATTTCATAGCGACGCAATTTCCGTGTGAATTCGTCAATGTTTGGGAGTGAGGGATGCAGTAAAGAACGATTAGTGGATCGGAAATGTGATTGTCGTATCCCAAAAGAAAATCCTGTCGTTTCCATAGAAACGTTACTCGATTTAGAAGGAAATGTCTTAGAACACATAGTACTCGTATTTCATAGCGATGCAATTTCCGTGTGAATTCGTCAATGTTTGGGAGTGAGGGATGCAGTAAAGAACGATTAGTGGATCGGAAATGTGATTGTCGTATCCCAAAAGAAAATCCTGTCGTTTCCATAGAAACGTTACTCGATTTAGAAGGAAATGTCTTAGAACACATAGTACTCGTATTTAATAGCGACGCAACTTCCGTGTGAATTCGTCAATGAGTTGGAGTGAGGGATGCAGTAAAGAAGGATTAGTGGATCGGAAATGAGATTGTCGTATCCCAAAAGAATATCCTGTCGTTTCCATAGAAACGTTACTCGATTTAGAAGGAGAAGTCATAGCACCCATAGTACTGGTATTTCATAGCGACGCAATTTCCGTGTGAATTCGTCAGTGAGTTGGTGTGAGGGATGCAGTAAAGAAGGATTAGTGGATCGGAAATGAGATTGTCGTATCCCAAAAGAAAATCCTGTCGTTTCCATAGAAGCGTTACTCGATTTAGAAGGAAATGTCTTAGAACACATAGTACTCGTATTTCATAGCGACGCAATTTCCGTGTGAATTCGTCAATGTTTGGGAGTGAGGGATGCAGTAAAGAACGATTAGTGGATCGGAAATGTGATTGTCGTATCCCAAAAGAAAATCCTGTCGTTTCCATAGAAACGTTACTCGATTTAGAAGGAAATGTCTTAGAACACATAGTACTCGTATTTCATTGCGACGCAATTTCCGTGTGAATTCGTCAATGTTTGGGAGTGTGGGATGCAGTAAAGAACGATTAGTGGATCGGAAATGTGATTGTCGTATCCCAAAAGAAAATCCTGTCGTTTCCATAGAAACGTTACTCGATTTAGAAGGAAATGTCTTAGAACACATAGTACTTGTATTTCATAGCGACGCAATTTCCGTGTGAATTCGTCAATGTTTGGGAGTGAGGGATGCAGTAAAGAACGATTAGTGGAACGGAAATGAGATTGTCGTATCCCAAAAGAAAATCCTGTCGTTTCCATAGAAACGTTACTCGATTTAGAAGGAAATGTCTTAGAACACATAGTACTTGTATTTCATAGCGACGCAATTTCCGTGTGAATTCGTCAATGTTTGGGAGTGAGGGATGCAGTAAAGAACGATTAGTGGAACGGAAATGAGATTGTCGTATCCCAAAAGAAAATCCTGTCGTTTCCATAGAAACGTTACTCGATTTAGAAGGAAATGTCTTAGAACACATAGTACTCGTATTTCATAGCGACGGAATTTCCGTGTGAATTCGTCAATGTTTGGGAGTGAGGGATGCAGTAAAGAAGGATTAGTGGATCGGAAATGTGATTGTCGTATCCCAAAAGAAATTCCTGTCGTTTCCATAGAAACGTTACTCGATTTAGAAGGAAATGTCTTAGAACACATAGTACTCGTATTTCATAGCGACGCAATTTCCGTGTGAATTCGTCAATGTTTGGGAGTGAGGGATGCAGTAAAGAACGATTAGTGGATCGGAAATGTGATTGTCGTATCCCAAAAGAAAATCCTGTCGTTTCCATAGAAACGTTACTCGATTTAGAAGGAAATGTCTTAGAACACATAGTACTCGTATTTCATAGCGACGCAATTTCCGTGTGAATTCGTCAATGTTTGGGAGTGAGGGATGCAGTAAAGAACGATTAGTGGATCGGAAATGTGATTGTCGTATCCCAAAAGAAAATCCTGTCGTTTCCATAGAAACGTTACTCGATTTAGAAGGAAATGTCTTAGAGCACATAGTACTCGTATTTCATAGCGACGCAAATTCCGTGTGAATTCGTCAATGTTTGGGAGTGAGGGATGCAGTAAAGAAAGATTAGTGGATCGGAAATGTGATTGTCGTATCCCAAAAGAAAATCCTGTCGTTTCCATAGAAACGTTACTCGATTTAGAAGGAAATGTCTTAGAACACATAGTACTCGTATTTCATAGCGACGCAATTTCCGTGTGAATTCGTCAATGTTTGGGAGTGAGGGATGCAGTAAAGAACGATTAGTGGATCGGAAATTTGATTGTCGCATCCCAAAAGAAAATCCTGTAGATTCCATAGAAACGTTACTCGATTTAGAAGGAAATGTCTTAGAACACATAGTACTCGTATTTCATAGCGACGCAATTTCCGTGTGAATTCGTCAATGTTTGGGAGTGAGGGATGCAGTAAAGAACGATTAGTGGATCGGAAATGTGATTGTCGTATCCCAAAAGAAAATCCTGTCGTTTCCATAGAAACGTTACTCGATTTAGAAAGAAATGTCTCAGAACACATAGTACTCGTATTTCATAGCGACGCAATTTCCGTGTGAATTCGTCAATGTTTGGGAGTGAGGGATGCAGTAAAGAACGATTAGTGGATCGGAAATGTGATTGTCGTATCCCAAAAGAAAATCCTGTCGTTTCCATAGAAACGTTACTCGATTTAGAAGGAAATGTCTTAGAACACATAGTACTCGTATTTCATTGCAACGCAATTTCCGTGTGAATTCGTCAATGTTTGGGAGTGAGGGATGCAGTAAAGAAAGATTAGTGGATCGGAAATGAGTTTGTCGTATCCCGAAGGAAAATCCTGTCGTTTCCATAGAAACGTTACTCGATTTAGAAGGAAATGTCTTAGAACACATAGTACTCGTATTTCATAGCGACGCAATTTCCGTGTGAATTCGTCAATGTTTGGGAGTGAGGGATGCAGTAAAGAAAGATTAGTGGATCGGAAATGAGATTGTCGTATCCCAAAAGAAAATCCTGTCGTTTCCATAGAAACGTTACTCGATTTAGAAGGAAATGTCTTAGAACACATAGTACTCGTATTTCATAGCGACGCAATTTCCGTGTGAATTCGTCAATGTTTGGGAGTGAGGGATGCAGTAAAGAACGATTAGTGGATCGGAAATGTGATTGTCGCATCCCAAAAGAAAATCCTGTCGTTTCCATAGAAACGTTACTCGATTTAGAAGGAAATGTCTTAGAACACATAGTACTCGTATTTCATAGCGACGCAATTTCCGTGTGAATTCGTCAATGAGTTGGAGTGAGGGATGCAGTAAAGAAGGATTAGTGGATCGGTAATGAGATTGTCGTATCCAAAAAGAAAATCCTGTCGTTTCCATAGAAACGTTACTCGATTTAGAAGGAGAAGTCATAGAACCCATAGTGCTTGTATATCATAGCGACGCAATTTCCGTGTGAATTCGTCAATGAGTTGGTGTGAGGGATGCAGCAAAGAAGGATTAGTGGATCGGAAATGAGATTGTCGTATCCCAAAAGAAAATCCTGTCGTTTCCATAGAAACGTTACTCGATTTAGAAGGAAATGTCTTAGAACACATAGTACTCGTATTTCATAGCGACGGAATTTCCGTGTGAATTCGTCAATGTTTGGGAGTGAGGGATGCAGTAATGGACGATTAGTGGATCGGAAATGTGATTTTGGTATCCCACATGAAAATCCTGTCGTTTCCATAGAAACGTTACTCGATTTAGAAGGAAATGTCTTAGAACACATAGTACTCGCATTTCATAGCGACGCAACTTCCGTGTGAATTCGTCAATGTTTGGGAGTGAGGGATGCAGTAAAGAAGGATTAGTGGATCGGAAATGTGATTGTCGTATCCCAAAAGAAAATCCTGTCGTTTCCATAGAAACGTTACTCGATTTAGAAGGAAATGTCTTAAAACACATAGTACTCGTATTTCACAGCGACGCAACTTCCGTGTGAATTCGTCAATGTTTGGGAGTGAGGTATGCAGTAAAGAAGGATTAGTGGATCGGAAATGTGATAGTCGTATCCCAAAAGAAAATCCTGTCGTTTCCATAGAAACGTTACTCGATTTAGAAGGAAATGTCTTAGAACACATAGTACTCGTATTTCATAGCGACGGAATTTCCGTGTGAATTCGTCAATGTTTGGGAGTGAGGGATGCAGTATAGAAGGATTAGTGGATCGGAAATGTGATTGTCGCATCCCAAAAGAAAATCCTGTCGTTTCCATAGAAACGTTACTCGATTTAGAAGGAAATGTCTTAGAACACATAGTACTCGTATTTCATAGCGACGCAATTTCCGTGTGAATTCGTCAATGAGTTGGAGTGAGGGATGCAGTAAAGAAGGATTAGTGGATCGGTAATGAGATTGTCGTATCCAAAAAGAAAATCCTGTCGTTTCCATAGAAACGTTACTCGATTTAGAAGGAGAAGTCATAGAACCCATAGTGCTTGTATATCATAGCGACGCAATTTCCGTGTGAATTCGTCAATGAGTTGGTGTGAGGGATGCAGTAAAGAAGGATTAGTGGATCGGAAATGAGATTGTCGTATCCCAAAAGAAAACCCTGTCGTTTCCATAGAAACGTTACTCGATTTAGAAGGAAATGTCTTAGAACACATAGTACTCGTATTTCATAGCGACGGAATTTCCGTGTGAATTCGTCAATGTTTGGGAGTGAGGGATGCAGTAATGGACGATTAGTGGATCGGAAATGTGATTTTGGTATCCCACATGAAAATCCTGTCGTTTCCATAGAAACGTTACTCGATTTAGAAGGAAATGTCTTAGAACACATAGTACTCGCATTTCATAGCGACGCAACTTCCGTGTGAATTCGTCAATGTTTGGGAGTGAGGGATGCAGTAAAGAAGGATTAGTGGATCGGAAATGTGATTGTCGTATCCCAAAAGAAAATCCTGTCGTTTCCATAGAAACGTTACTCGATTTAGAAGGAAATGTCTTAAAACACATAGTACTCGTATTTCACAGCGACGCAACTTCCGTGTGAATTCGTCAATGTTTGGGAGTGAGGTATGCAGTAAAGAAGGATTAGTGGATCGGAAATGTGATAGTCGTATCCCAAAAGAAAATCCTGTCGTTTCCATAGAAACGTTACTCGATTTAGAAGGAAATGTCTTAGAACACATAGTACTCGTATTTCATAGCGACGGAATTTCCGTGTGAATTCGTCAATGTTTGGGAGTGAGGGATGCAGTATAGAAGGATTAGTGGATCGGAAATGTGATTGTCGCATCCCAAAAGAAAATCCTGTCGTTTCCATAGAAACGTTACTCGATATAGATGGAAATGTCTTAGAACACATAGTACTCGTATTTCATAGCGACGCAATTTCCGTGTGAATTCGTCAATGTGTGGGAGTGAGGGATGCAGTAAAGAAGGATTAGTGGATCGGAAATGAGATTGTCGTATCCCAAAAGAAAATCCTGTCGTTTCCATAGAAACGTTACTCGATTTAGAAGGAAACGTCTTAGAACACATAGTACTCGTATTTCATAGCGACGCAATTTCCGTGTGAATTCGTCAATGTTTGGGAGTGAGGGATGCAGTAAAGAACGATTAGTGGATCGGAAATGTGATTGTCGTATCCCAAAAGAAAATCCTGTCGTTTCCATAGAAACGTTACTCGATTTAGAAGGAAATGTCTTAGAGCACATAGTACTCGTATTTCATAGCGACGCAAATTCCATGTGAATTCGTCAATGTTTGGGAGTGAGGGATGCAGTAAAGAAAGATTTGTGGATCGGGAAGGTGATTGTCATATCCCAAAAGAAAATCCTGTCGTTTCCATAGAAACGTTACTCGATTTAGAAGGAAATGTCTTAGAACACATAGTACTCGTATTTCATAGCGACGCAATTTCCGTGTGAATTCGTCAATGGTAGGGAGTGAGGGATGCAGTAAAGAACGATTAGTGGATCGGAAATGTGATTGTCGCATCCCAAAAGAAAATCCTGTCGTTTCCATAGAAACGTTACTCGATTTAGAAGGAAATGTCTTAGAACACATAGTACTCGTATTTCATAGCGACGCAATTTCCGTGTGAATTCGTCAATGTTTGGGAGTGAGGGATGCAGTAAAGAACGATTAGTGGATCGGAAATGTGATTGTCGTATCCCAAAAGAAAATCCTGTCGTTTCCATAGAAACGTTACTCGATTTAGAAAGAAATGTCTCAGAACACATAGTACTCGTATTTCATAGCGACGCAATTTCCGTGTGAATTCGTCAATGTTTGGGAGTGAGGGATGCAGTAAAGAACGATTAGTGGATCGGAAATGTGATTGTCGTATCCCAAAAGAAAATCCTGTCGTTTCCATAGAAACGTTACTCGATTTAGAAGGAAATGTCTTAGAACACATAGTACTCGTATTTCATAGCGACGCAATTTCCGTGTGAATTCGTCAATGTTTGGGAGTGAGGGATGCAGTAAAGAACGATTAGTGGATCGGAAATGTGATTGTCGCATCCCAAAAGAAAATCCTGTCGTTTCCATAGAAACGTTACTCGATTTAGAAGGAAATGTCTTAGAACACATAGTACTCGTATTTCATAGCGACGCAATTTCCGTGTGAATTCGTCAATGTTTGGGAGTGAGGGATGCAGTAAAGAACGATTAGTGGATCGGAAATGTGATTGTCGTATCCCAAAAGAAAATCCTGTCGTTTCCATAGAAACGTTACTCGATTTAGAACGAAATGTCTTAGAACACATAGTACTCGTATTTCATAGCGACGCAATTTCCGTGTGAATTCGTCAATGTTTGGGAGTGAGGGATGCAGTAAAGAACGATTAGTGGATCGGAAATGTGATTGCCGCATCCCAAAAGAAAATCCTGTCGTTTCCATAGAAACGTTACTCGATGTAGAAGGAAATGTCTTAGAACACATAGTACCCGTATTTCATTGCGACGCAATTTCCGTGTGAATTCGTCAATGTTTGGGAGTGAGGGATGCAGTAAAGAAGGATTAGTGGATCGGAAATGAGTTTGTCGTATCCCAAAAAAAATCCTGTCGTTTCCATAGAAACGTTACTCGATTTAGAAGGAAATGTCTTAGAACACATAGTACTCGTATTTCATAGCGACGCAAATTCCGTGTGAATTCGTCAATGTTTGGGAGTGAGGGATGCAGTTAAGAAAGATTAGTGGATCGGAAATGTGATTGTCGTATCCCAAAAGAAAATCCTGTCGTTTCCATAGAAACGTTACTCGATTTAGAAGGAAATGTCTTAGAACACATAGTACTCGTATTTCATAGCGACGCAATTTCCGTGTGAATTCGACAATGTTTGGGAGTGAGGGATGCAGTAAAGAACGATTAGTGGATCGGAAATGTGATTGTCGTATCCCAAAAGAAAATCCTGTCGTTTCCATAGAAACGTTACTCAATTTAGAACGAAATGTCTTAGAACACATAGTACTCTTATTTCATAGCGACGCAATTTCCGTGTGAATTCGTCAATGTTTGGGAGTGAGGGATGCAGTAAAGAACGATTAGTGGATCGGAAATGTGATTGCCGCATCCCAAAAGAAAATCCTGTCGTTTCCATAGAAACGTTACTCGATTTAGAAGGAAATGTCTTAGAACACATAGTACCCGTATTTCATTGCGACGCAATTTCCGTGTGAATTCGTCAATGTTTGGGAGTGAGGGATGCAGTAAAGAAGGATTAGTGGATCGGAAATGAGTTTGTCGTATCCCAAAAAAAATCTTGTCGTTTCCATAGAAACGTTACTCGATTTAGAAGGAAATGTCTTAGAACACATAGTACTCGTATTTCATAGCGACGCAAATTCCGTGTGAATTCGTCAATGTTTGGGAGTGAGGGATGCAGTAAAGAAAGATTAGTGGATCGGAAATGTGATTGTCGTATCCCAAAAGAAAATCCTGTCGTTTCCATAGAAACGTTACTCGATTTAGAAAGAAATGTCTCAGAACACATAGTACTCGTATTTCATAGCGACGCAATTTCCGTGTGAATTCGTCAATGTTTGGGAGTGAGGGATGCAGTAAAGAACGATTAGTGGATCGGAAATGTGATTGTCGTATCCCAAAAGAAAATCCTGTCGTTTCCATAGAAACGTTACTCGATTTAGAAGGAAATGTCTTAGAACACATAGTACTCGTATTTCATAGCGACGCAATTTCCGTGTGAATTCGTCAATGTTTGGGAGTGAGGGATGCAGTAAAGAACGATTAGTGGATCGGAAATTTGATTGTCGCATCCCAAAAGAAAGTCCTGTCGTTTCCATAGAAACGTTACTCGATTTAGAAGGAAATGTCTTAGAACACATAGTACTCGTATTTCATAGCGACGCAATTTCCGTGTGAATTCGTCAATGTTTGGGAGTGAGGGATGCAGTAAAGAACGATTAGTGGATCGGAAATGTGATTGTCGTATCCCAAAAGAAAATCCTGTCGTTTCCATAGAAACGTTACTCGATTTAGAACGAAATGTCTTAGAACACATAGTACTCGTATTTCATAGCGACGCAATTTCCGTGTGAATTCGTCAATATTTGGGAGTGAGGGATGCATTAAAGAACGATTAGTGGATCGGAAATGTGATTGCCGCATCCCAAAAGAAAATCCTGTCGTTTCCATAGAAACGTTACTCGATTTAGAAGGAAATGTCTTAGAACACATAGTACCCGTATTTCATTGCGACGCAATTTCCGTGTGAATTCGTCAATGTTTGGGAGTGAGGGATGCAGTAAAGAAGGATTAGTGGATCGGAAATGAGTTTGACGTATCCCAAAAAAAATCCTGTCGTTTCCATAGAAACGTTACTCGATTTAGAAGGAAATGTCTTAGAACACATAGCACTCGTATTTCATAGCGACGCAAATTCCGTGTGAATTCGTCAATGTTTGGGAGTGAGGGATGCAGTAAAGAAAGATTAGTGGATCGGAAATGTGATTGTGGTATCCCAAAAGAAAATCCTGTCATTTCCATAGAAACGTTACTCGATTTAGAAGGAAATGTCTTTGAACACATAGTACTCGTACTTCATAGCGACGCAATTTCCGTGTGAATTCGTCAATGTTTGGGAGTGAGGGATGCAGTAAAGAACGATTAGTGGATCGGAAATGTGATTGTCGTATCCCAAAAGAAAATCCTGTCGTTTCCATAGAAACGTTACTCAATTTAGAACGAAATGTCTTAGAACACATAGTACTCGTATTTCATAGCGACGCAATTTCCGTGTGAATTCGTCAATGTTTGGGAGTGAGGGATGCAGTAAAGAACGATTAGTGGATCGGAAATGTGATTGCCGCATCCCAAAAGAAAATCCTGTCGTTTCCATAGAAACGTTACTCGATTTAGAAGGAAATGTCTTAGAACACATAGTACCCGTATTTCATTGCGACGCAATTTCCGTGTGAATTCGTCAATGTTTGGGAGTGAGGGATGCAGTAAAGAAGGATTAGTGGATCGGAAATGAGTTTGACGTATCCCAAAAAAAATCCTGTCGTTTCCATAGAAACGTTACTCGATTTAGAAGGAAATGTCTTAGAACACATAGTACTCGTATTTCATAGCGACGCAAATTCCGTGTGAATTCGTCAATGTTTGGGAGTGAGGGATGCAGTAAAGAAAGATTAGTGGATCGGAAATGTGATTGTCGTATCCCAAAAGAAAATCCTGTCGTTTCCATAGAAACGTTACTCGATTTAGAACGAAATGTCTTAGAACACATAGTACTCGTATTTCATAGCGACGCAATTTCCGTGTGAATTCGTCAATGTTTGGGAGTGAGGGATGCAGTAAAGAACGATTAGTGGATCGGAAATGTGATTGTCGTATCCCAAAAGAAAATCCTGTCGTTTCCATAGAAACGTTACTCAATTTAGAACGAAATGTCTTAGAACACATAGTACTCGTATTTCATAGCGACGCAATTTCCGTGTGAACTCGTTAATGTTTGGGAGTGAGGGATGCAGTAAAGAACGATTAGTGGATCGGAAATGTGATTGCCGCATCCCAAAAGAAAATCCTGTCGTTTCCATAGAAACGTTACTCGATTTAGAAGGAAATGTCTTAGAACACATAGTACCCGTATTTTATTGCGACGCAATTTCCGTGTGAATTCGTCAATGTTTGGGAGTGAGGGATGCAGTAAAGAAGGATTAGTGGATCGGAAATGAGTTTGTCGTATCCCAAAAAAAATCCTGTCGTTTCCATAGAAACGTTACTCGGTTTAGAATTAAATGTCTTAGAACACATAGTACTCGTATTTCATAGCGACGCAAATTCCGTGTGAATTCGTCAATGTTTGGGAGTGAGGGATGCAGTAAAGAAAGATTAGTGGATCGGAAATGTGATTGTCGTATCCCAAAAGAAAATCCTGTCGTTTCCATAGAAACGTTACTCGATTTAGAAGGAAATGTCTTAGAACACATAGTACTCGTATTTCATAGCGACGCAATTTCCGTGTGAATTCGTCAATGTTTGGGAGTGAGGGATGCAGTAAAGAACGATTAGTGGATCGGAAATGTGATTGTCGTATCCCAAAAGAAAATCCTGTCGTTTCCATAGAAACGTTACTCGAATTAGAAGGAAATGTCTTAGAACACATAGTACTCGTATTTCATAGCGACGCAATTTCCGTGTGAATTCGTCAATGTTTGGGAGTGAGGGATGCAGTAAAGAACGATTAGTGGATCGGAAATGTGATTGTCGCATCCCAAAAGAAAATCCTGTCGTTTCCATAGAAACGTTACTCGATTAAGAAGGAAATGTCTTAGAACACATAGTACTCGTATTTCATAGCGACGCAATTTCCGTGTGAATTCGTCAATGTTTGGGAGTGAGGGATGTAGTAAAGAACGATTAGTGGATCGGAAATGTGATTGTCGTATCCCAAAAGAAAATCCTGTCGTTTCCATAGAAACGTTACTCGATTTAGAACGAAATGTCTTAGAACACATAGTACTCGTATTTCATAGCGACGCAATTTCCGTGTGAATTCGTCAATGTTTGGGAGTGAGGGATGCAGTAAAGAACGATTAGTGGATCGGAAATGTGATTGCCGCATCCCAAAAGAAAATCCTGTCGTTTCCATAGAAACGTTACTCGATTTAGAAGGAAATGTCTTAGAACACATAGTACCCGTATTTCATTGCGACGCAATTTCCGTGTGAATTCGTCAATGTTTGGGAGTGAGGGATGCAGTAAAGAAGGATTGGTGGATCGGAAATGAGTTTGTCGTATCCCAAAAAAAATCCTGTCGTTTCCATAGAAACGTTACTCGATTTAGAAGGAAATGTCTTAGAACACATAGTACTCGTATTTCATAGCGACGCAAATTCCGTGTGAAATCGTCAATGTTTGGGAGTGAGGGATGCAGTAAAGAAAGATTAGTGGATCGGAAATGTGATTGTCGTATCCCAAAAGAAAATCCTGTCGTTTCCATTGAAACGTTACTCGATTTAGAAGGAAATGTCTTAGAACACATAGTACTCGTATTTCATAGCGACGCAATTTCCGTGTGAATTCGTCAATGTTTGGGAGTGAGGGATGCAGTAAAGAACGATTAGTGGATCGGAAATGTGATTGTCGTATCCCAAAAGAAAATCCTGTCGTTTCCATAGAAACGTTACTCGAATTAGAAGGAAATGTCTTAGAACACATAGTACTCGTATTTCATAGCGACGCAATTTCCGTGTGAATTCGTCAATGTTTGGGAGTGAGGGATGCAGTAAAGAACGATTAGTGGATCGGAAATGTGATTGTCGCATCCCAAAAGAAAATCCTGTCGTTTCCATAGAAACGTTACTCGATTTAGAAGGAAATGTCTTAGAACACATAGTACTCGTATTTCATAGCGACGCAATTTCCGTGTGAATTCGTCAATGTTTGGGAGTGAGGGATGCAGTAAAGAACGATTAGTGGATCGGAAATGTGATTGTCGTATCCCAAAAGAAAATCCTGTCGTTTCCATAGAAACGTTACTCGATTTAGATCGAAATGTCTTAGAACACATAGTACTCGTATTTCATAGCGACGCAATTTCCGTGTGAATTTGTCAATGTTTGGGAGTGAGGGATGCAGTAAAGAACGATTAGTGGATCGGAAATGTGATTGCCGCATCCCAAAAGAAAATCCTGTCGTTTCCATAGAAACGTTACTCGATTTAGAAGGAAATGTCTTAGAACACATAGTACCCGTATTTCATTGCGACGCAATTTCCGTGTGAATTCGTCAATGTTTGGGAGTGAGGGATGCAGTAAAGAAGGATTGGTGGATCGGAAATGAGTTTGTCGTATCCCAAAAAAAATCCTGTCGTTTCCATAGAAACGTTACTCGATTTAGAAGGAAATGTCTTAGAACACATAGTACTCGTATATCATAGCGACGCAAATTCCGTGTGAATTCGTCAATGTTTGGGAGTGAGGGATGCAGTAAAGAAAGATTAGTGGATCGGAAATGTGATTGTCGTATCCCAAAAGAAAATTCTGTCGTTTCCATTGAAACGTTACTCGATTTAGAAGGAAATGTCTTAGAACACATAGTACTCGTATTTCATAGCGACGCAATTTCCGTGTGAATTCGTCAATGTTTGGGAGTGAGGGATGCAGTAAAGAACGATTAGTGGATCGGAAATGTTATTGTCGTATCCCAAAAGAAAATCCTGTCGTTTCCATAGAAACGTTACTCGATTTAGAACGAAATGTCTTAGAACACATAGTACTCGTATTTCATAGCGACGCAATTTCCGTGTGAATTCGTCAATGTTTGGGAGTGAGGGATGCAGTAAAGAACGATTAGTGGATCGGAAATGTGATTGCCGCATCCCAAAAGAAAATCCTGTCGTTTCCATAGAAACGTTACTCGATTTAGAAGGAAATGTCTTAGAACACATAGTACCCGTATTTCATTGCGACGCAATTTCCGTGTGAATTCGTCAATGTTTGGGAGTGAGGGATGCAGTAAAGAAGGATTAGTGGATCGGAAATGAGTTTGTCGTATCCCAAAAAAAATCCGGTCGTTTCCATAGAAACGTTACTCGATTTAGAAGGAAATGTCTTAGAACACATAGTACTCGTATTTCATAGCGACGCAAATTCCGTGTGAATTCGTCAATGTTTGGGAGTGAGGGATGCAGTAAAGAAAGATTAGTGGATCGGAAATGTGATTGTCGTATCCCAAAAGAAAATCCTGTCGTTTCCATAGAAACGTTACTCGATTTAGAAGGAAATGTCTTAGAACACATAGTACTCGTATTTCATAGCGACGCAATTTCCGTGTGAATTCGTCAATGTTTGGGAGTGAGGGATGCAGTAAAGAACGATTAGTGGATCGGAAATGTGATTGTCGTATCCCAAAAGAAAATCCTTTCGTTTCCATAGAAACGTTACTCGATTTAGAAGGAAATGTCTTAGAACACATAGTACTCGTATTTCATAGCGACTCAATTTCCGTGTGAATTCGTCAATGTTTGGGAGTGAGGGATGCAGTAAAGAACGATTAGTGGATCGGAAATGTGATTGTCGTATCCCAAAAGAAAATCCTGTCGTTTCCATAGAAACGTTACTCGATTTAGAAGGAAATGTCTTAGAACACATAGTACTCGTATTTCATAGCGACGCAATTTCCGTGTGAATTCGTCAATGTTTGGGAGTGAGGGATGCAGTAAAGAACGATTAGTGGATCGGAAATGTGATTGTCGTATCCCAAAAGAAAATCCTGTCGTTTCCATAGAAACGTTACTCGATTTAGAAGGAAATGTCTTAGAGCACATAGTACTCGTATTTCATAGCGACGCAAATTCCATGTGAATTCGTCAATGTTTGGGAGTGAGGGATGCAGTAAAGAAAGATTAGTGGATCGGAAATGTGATTGTCGTATCCCAAAAGAAAATCCTGTCGTTTCCATAGAAACGTTACTCGATTTAGAAGGAAATGTCTTAGAACACATAGTACTCGTATTTCATAGCGACGTAATTTCCGTGTGAATTCGTCAATGTTTGGGAGTGAGGGATGCAGTAAAGAACGATTAGTGGATCGGAAATGTGATTGTCGCATCCCAAAAGAAAATCCTGTCGTTTCCATAGAAACGTTACTCGATTTAGAAGGAAATGTCTTAGAACACGTAGTACTCGTATCTCATAGCGACGCAATTTCCGTGTGAATTCGTCAATGTTTGGGAGTGAGGGATGCAGTAAAGAACGATTAGTGGATCGGAATTGTGATTGTCGTATCCCAAAAGAAAATCCTGTCGTTTCCATAGAAACGATACTCGATTTAGAAAGAAATGTCTCAGAACACATAGTATTCGTATTTCATAGCGACGCAATTTCCGTGTGAATTCGTCAATGTTTGGGAGTGAGGGATGCAGTAAAGAACGATTAGTGGATCGGAAATGTGATTGTCGTATCCCAAAAGAAAATCCTGTCGTTTCCATAGAAACGTTACTCGATTTAGAAGGAAATGTCTTAGAACACATAGTACTCGTATTTCATTGCAACGCAATTTCCGTGTGAATTCGTCAATGTTTGGGAGTGAGGGATGCTGTAAAGAAAGATTAGTGGATCGGAAATGAGTTTGTCGTATCCCAAAGGAAAATCCTGTCGTTTCCATAGAAACGTTACTCGATTTAGAAGGAAATGTCTTAGAACACATAGTACTCGTATTTCATAGCGACGCAATTTCCGTGTGAATTCGTCAATGTTTGGGAGTGAGGGATGCAGTAAAGAACGATTAGTGGATCGGAAATGTGATTGTCGCATCCCAAAAGAAAATTCTGTCGTTTCCATAGAAACGTTACTCGATTTAGAAGGAAATGTCTTAGAACACATAGTACTCGTATTTCATAGCGACGCAATTTCCGTGTGAATTCGTCAATGTTTGGGAGTGAGGGATGCAGTAAAGAACGATTAGTGGATCGGAAATGTGATTGTCGTATCCCAAAAGAAAATCCTGTCGTTTCCATAGAAACGTTACTCGATTTAGAAGGAAATGTCTTAGAGCACATAGTACTCGTATTTCATAGCGACGCAAATTCCATGTGAATTCGTCAATGTTTGGGAGTGAGGGATGCAGTAAAGAAAGATTAGTGGATCGGAAATGTGATTGTCGTATCCCAAAAGAAAATCCTGTCGTTTCCATAGAAACGTTACTCGATTTAGAAGGAAATGTCTTAGAACACATAGTACTCGTATTTCATAGCGACGCAATTTCCGTGTGAATTCGTCAATGTTTGGGAGTGAGGGATGCAGTAAAGAACGATTAGTGGATCGGAAATGTGATTGTCGCATCCCAAAAGAAAATCCTGTCGTTTCCATAGAAACGTTACTCGATTTAGAAGGAAATGTCTTAGAACACGTAGTACTCGTATCTCATAGCGACGCAATTTCCGTGTGAATTCGTCAATGTTTGGGAGTGAGGGATGCAGTAAAGAACGATTAGTGGATCGGAATTGTGATTGTCGTATCCCAAAAGAAAATCCTGTCGTTTCCATAGAAACGATACTCGATTTAGAAAGAAATGTCTCAGAACACATAGTACTCGTATTTCATAGCGACGCAATTTCCGTGTGAATTCGTCAATGTTTGGCAGTGAGGGATGCAGTAAAGAACGATTAGTGGATCGGAAATGTGATTGTCGTATCCCAAAAGAAAATCCTGTCGTTTCCATAGAAACGTTACTCGATTTAGAAGGAAATGTCTTAGAACACATAGTACTCGTATTTCATTGCAACGCAATTTCCGTGTGAATTCGTCAATGTTTGGGAGTGAGGGATGCTGTAAAGAAAGATTAGTGGATCGGAAATGAGTTTGTCGTATCCCAAAGGAAAATCCTGTCGTTTCCATAGAAACGTTACTCGATTTAGAAGGAAATGTCTTAGAACACATAGTACTCGTATTTCATAGCGACGCAATTTCCGTGTGAATTCGTCAATGTTTGGGAGTGAGGGATGCAGTAAAGAACGATTAGTGGATCGGAAATGTGATTGTCGCATCCCAAAAGAAAATTCTGTCGTTTCCATAGAAACGTTACTCGATTTAGAAGGAAATGTCTTAGAACACATAGTACTCGTATTTCAGAGCGACGCAATTTCCGTGTGAATTCGTCAATGTTTGGGAGTGAGGGATGCAGTAAAGAACGATTAGTGGATCGGAAATGTGATTGTCGTATCCCAAAAGAAAATCCTGTCGTTTCCATAGAAACGTTACTCAATTTAGAACGAAATGTCTTAGAACACATAGTACTCGTATTTCATAGCGACGCAATTTCCGTGTGAATTCGTCAATGTTTGGGAGTGAGGGATGCAGTAAAGAACGATTAGTGGATCGGAAATGTGATTGCCGCATCCCAAAAGAAAATCCAGTCGTTTCCATAGAAACGTTACTCGATTTAGAAGGAAATGTCTTAGAACACATAGTACCCGTATTTCATTGCGACGCAATTTCCGTGTGAATTCGTCAATGTTTGGGAGTGAGGGATGCAGTAAAGAAGGATTAGTGGATCGGAAATGAGTTTGTCGTATCCCAAAAAAAATCCTGTCGTTTCCATAGAAACGTTACTCGATTTAGAAGGAAATGTCTTAGAACACATAGTACTCGTATTTCATAGCGACGCAAATTCCGTGTGAATTCGTCAATGTTTGGGAGTGAGGGATGCAGTAAAGAAAGATTAGTGGATCGGAAATGTGATTGTCGTATCCCAAAAGAAAATCCGGTCGTTTCCATAGAAACGTTACTCGATTTAGAAGGAAATGTCTTAGAACACGTAGTACTCGTATTTCATAGCGACGCAATTTCCATGCGAATTCGTCAATGTTTGGGAGTGAGGGATGCAGTAAAGAACGATTAGTGGATCGGAAATGTGATTGTCGCATCCCAAAAGAAACTCCTGTCGTTTCCATAGAAACGTTACTCGATTTAGAAGGAAATGTCTTAGAACACATAGTACTCGTATTTCATAGCGACGCAATTTCCGTGTGAATTCGTCAATGTTTGGGAGGAGGGATGCAGTAAAGAACGATTAGTGGATCGGAAATGTGATTGTCGTATCCCAAAAGAAAATCCTGTCGTTTCCATAGAAACGTTACTCGATTTAGAACGAAATGTCTTAGAACACATAGTACTCGTATTTCATAGCGACGCAATTTCCGTGTGAATTCGTCAATGTTTGGGAGTGAGGGATGCAGTAAAGAACGATTAGTGGATCGGAAATGTGATTGCCGCATCCCAAAAGAAAATCCTGTCGTTTCCATAGAAACGTTACTCGATTTAGAACGAAATGTCTTAGAACACATAGTACCCGTATTTCATTGCGACGCAATTTCCGTGTGAATTCGTCAATGTTTGGGAGTGAGGGATGCAGTAAAGAAGGATTAGTGGATCGGAAATGAGTTTGTCGTATCCCAAAAAAAATCCTGTCGTTACCATAGAAACGTTACTCGATTTAGAAGGAAATGTCTTAGAACACATAGTACTCGTATTTCATAGCGACGCAAATTCCGTGTGAATTCGTCAATGTTTGGGAGTGAGGGATGCAGTAAAGAAAGATTAGTGGATCGGAAATGTGATTGTCGTATCCCAAAAGAAAATCCTGTCGTTTCCATAGAAACGTTACTCGATTTAGAACGAAATGTCTTAGAACACATAGTACTCGTATTTCATAGCGACGCAATTTCCGTGTGAATTCGTCAATGTTTGGGAGTGAGGGATGCAGTAAAGAACGATTAGTGGATCGGGAATGTGATTGTCGTATCCCAAAAGAAAATCCTGTCGTTTCCATAGAAACGTTACTCAATTTAGAACGAAATGTCTTAGAACACATAGTACTCGTATTTCATGGCGACGCAATTTCCGTGTGAATTCGTTAATGTTTGGGAGTGAGGGATGCAGTAAAGAACGATTAGTGGATCGGAAATGTGATTGCCGCATCCCAAAAGAAAATCCTGTCGTTTCCATAGAAACGTTACGCGATTTAGAAGGAAATGTCTTAGAACACATAGTACCCGTATTTCATTGCGACGCAATTTCCGTGTGAATTCGTCAATGTTTGGGAGTGAGGGATGCAGTAAAGAAGGATTAGTGGATCGGAAATGAGTTTGTCGTATCCCAAAAAAAATCCTGTCGTTTCCATAGAAACGTTACTCGGTTTAGAAGGAAATGTCTTAGAACACATAGTACACGTATTTCATAGCGACGCAAATTCCGTGTGAATTCGTCAATGTTTGGGAGTGAGGGATGCAGTAAAGAAAGATTAGTGGATCGGAAATGTGATTGTCGTATCCCAAAAGAAAATCCTGTCGTTTCCATAGAAACGTTACTCGATTTAGAAGGAAATGTCTTAGAACACATAGTACTCGTATTTCATAGCGACGCAATTTAGGTGTGAATTCGTCAATGTTTGGGAGTGAGGGATGCAGTAAAGAACGATTAGTGGATCGGAAATGTGATTGTCGTATCCCAAAAGAAAATCCTGTCGTTTCCATAGAAACGTTACTCGATTTAGAAGGAAATGTCTTAGAACACATAGTACTCGTATTTCATAGCGACGCAATTTCCGTGTGAATTCGTCAATGTTTGGGAGTGAGGGATGCAGTAAAGAACGATTAGTGGATCGGAAATGTGATTGTCGCATCCCAAAAGAAAATCCTGTCGTTTCCATAGAAACGTTACTCGATTTAGAAGGAAATGTCTTAGAACACATAGTACTCGTATTTCATAGCGACGCAATTTCCGTGTGAATTCGTCAATGTTTGGGAGTGAGGGATGCAGTAAAGAACGATTAGTGGATCGGAAATGTGATTGTCGTATCCCAAAAGAAAATCCTGTCGTTTCCATAGAAACGTTACTCGATTTAGAACGAAATGTCTTAGAACACATAGTACTCGTATTTCATAGCGACGCAATTTCCGTGTGAATTCGTCAATGTTTGGGAGTGAGGGATGCAGTAAAGAACGATTAGTGGATCGGAAATGTGATTGCCGCATCCCAAAAGAAAATCCTGTCGTTTCCATAGAAACGTTACTCGATTTAGAAGGAAATGTCTTAGAACACATAGTACCCGTATTTCATTGCGACGCAATTTCCGTGTGAATTCGTCAATGTTTGGGAGTGAGGGATGCAGTAAAGAAGGATTGGTGGATCGGGAATGAGTTTGTCGTATCCCAAAAAAAATCCTGTCGTTTCCATAGAAACGTTACTCGATTTAGAAGGAAATGTCTTAGAACACATAGTACTCGTATTTCATAGCGACGCAAATTCCGTGTGAATTCGTCAATGTTTGGGAGTGAGGGATGCAGTAAAGAAAGATTAGTGGATCGGAAATGTGATTGTCGTATCCCAAAAGAAAATCCTGTCGTTTCCATTGAAACGTTACTCGATTTAGAAGGAAATGTCTTAGAACACATAGTACTCGTATTTCATAGCGACGCAATTTCCGTGTGAATTCGTCAATGTTTGGGAGTGAGGGATGCAGTAAAGAACGATTAGTGGATCGGAAATGTGATTGTCGTATCCCAAAAGAAAATCCTGTCGTTTCCATAGAAACGTTACTCGATTTAGTAGGAAATGTCTTAGAACAATATGGTACTCGTATTTCATTGCGACGCAATTTCCGTGTGAATTCGTCAATGTTTGGGAGTGAGGGATGCAGTAAAGAACGATTAGTGGATCGGAAATGAGATTGTCGTATCCCAAAAGAAAATCCTGTCGTTTCCATAGAAACGTTACTCGATTTAGATGGAAATGTCTTAGAACACATAGTACCCGTATTTCATTGCGACGCAATTTCCGCGTGAATTCGTCAATGTTTGGGAGTGAGGGATGCAGTAAAGAAGGATTAGTGGATCGGAAATGAGTTTGTCGTATCCCAAAAAAAATCCTGTCGTTTCCATAGAAACGTTACTCGATGTAGAAGGAAATGTCTTAGAACACATAGTACTCGTATTTCATAGCGACGCAAATTCCGTGTGAATTCGTCAATGTTTGGGAGTGAGGGATGCAGTAAAGAAAGATTAGTGGACCGGAAATGTGATTGTCGTATCCCAAAAGAAAATCCTGTCGTTTCCATAGAAACGTTACTCGATTTAGAAGGAAATGTCTTAGAACACATAGTACTCGTATTTCATAGCGACGCAATTTCCGTGTGAATTCGTCAATGTTTGGGAGTGAGGGATGCAGTAAAGAACGATTAGTGGATCGGAAATGGGATTGTCGTATCCCAAAGGAAATCCTGTCGTTTCCATAGAAACGTTACTCGATTTAGAAGGAAATGTCTTAGAACACATAGTACTCGTATTTCATAGCGACGCAATTTCCGTGTGAATTCGTCAATGTTTGGGAGTGAGGGATGCAGTAAAGAACGATTAGTGGATCGGAAATGTGATTGTCGCATCCCAAAAGAAAATCCTGTCGTTTCCATAGAAACGTTACTCGATTTTGAAGGAAATGTCTTAGAACACATAGTACTCGTATTTCATAGCGACGCAATTTCCGTGTGAATTCGTCAATGTTTGGGAGTGAGGGATGCAGTAAAGAACGATTAGTGGATCGGAAATGTGATTGTCGTATCCCAAAAGAAAATCCTGTCGTTTCCATAGAAACGTTACTCGATTTAGAACGAAATGTCTTAGAACACATAGTACTCGTATTTCATAGCGACGCAATTTCCGTGTGAATTCGTCAATGTTTGGGAGTGAGGGATGCAGTAAAGAACGATTAGTGGATCGGAAATGTGATTGCCGCATCCCAAAAGAAAATCCTGTCGTTTCCATAGAAACGTTACTCGATTTAGAAGGAAATGTCTTAGAACACATAGTACCCGTATTTCATTGCGACGCTATTTCCGTGTGAATTCGTCAATGTTTGGGAGTGAGGGATGCAGTAAAGAAGGATTAGTGGATCGGAAATGAGTTTGTCGTATCCCAAAAAAAATCCTGTCGTTTCCATAGAAACGTTACTCGATTTAGAAGGAAATGTCTTAGAACACATAGTACTCGTATTTCATAGCGACGCAAATTCCGTGTGAATTCGTCAATGTTTGGGAGTGAGGGATGCAGTAAAGAAAGATTAGTGGATCGGAAATGTGATTGTCGTATCCCAAAAGAAAATCCTGTCGTTTCCATAGAAACGTTACTCGATTTAGAAGGAAATGTCTTAGAACAATATGGTACTCGTATTTCATTGCGACGCAATTTCCGTGTGAATTCGTCAATGTTTGGGAGTGAGGGATGCAGTAAAGAACGATTAGTGGATCGGAAATGAGATTGTCGTATCCCAAAAGAAAATCCTGTCGTTTCCATAGAAACGTTACTCGATTTAGAAGGAAATGTCTTAGAACACATAGTACTCGTATTTCATAGCGACAGAATTTCCGTGTGAATTCGTCAATGTTTGGGAGTGAGGGATGCGGTAAAGAAGGATTAGTGGATCGGAAATGTGATTGTCGTATCCCAAAAGAAATTCCTGTCGTTTCCATAGAAACGTTACTCGATTTCGAAGGAAATGTCTTAGAACACATAGTACTCGTATTTCATAGCGACGCAATTTCCGTGTGAATTCGTCAATGTTTGGGAGTGAGGGATGCAGTAAAGAACGATTAGTGGATCGGATATGTGATTGTCGTATCCCAAAAGAAAATCCTGTCGTTTCCATAGAAACGTTACTCGATTTAGAAGGAAATGTCTTAGAACACATAGTACTCGTATTTCATAGCGACGCAATATCCGTGTGAATTCGTCAATGTTTGGGAGTGAGGGATGCAGTAAAGAACGATTAGTGGATCGGAAATGTGATTGTCGTATTCCAAAAGAATATCCTGTCGTTTCCATAGAAACGTTACTCGTTTTAGAAGGAAATGTCTTAGAGCACATAGTACTCGTATTTCATAGCGACGCAAATTCCGTGTGAATTCGTCAATGTTTGGGAGTGAGGGATGCAGTAAAGAAAGATTAGTGGATCGGAAATGTGATTGTCGTATCCCAAAAGAAAATCCTGTCGTTTCCATAGAAACGTTACTCGATTTAGAAGGAAATGTCTTAGAACACATAGTACTCGTATTTCATAGCGACGCAATTTCCGTGTGAATTCGTCAATGTTTGGGAGTGAGGGATGCAGTAAAGAAGGATTAGTGGATCGGAAATGAGTTTGTCGTATCCCAAAAAAAATCCTGTCGTTTCCATAGAAACGTTACTCGATTTAGAAGGAAATGTCATAGAACACATAGTACTCGTATTTCATAGCGACGCAAATTCCGTGTGAATTCGTCAATGTTTGGGAGTGAGGGATGCAGTAAAGAAAGATTAGTGGATCGGAAATGTGATTGTCGTATCCCAAAAGAAAATCCTGTCGTTTCCATAGAAACGTTACTCGATTTAGAAGGAAATGTCTTAGAACACATAGTACTCGTATTTCATAGCGACGCAATTTCCGTGTGAATTCGTCAATGTTTGGGAGTGAGGGATGCAGTAAAGAACGATTAGTGGATCGGAAATGTGATTGTCGTATCCCAAAAGAAAATCCTGTCGTTTCCATAGAAACGTTACTCGATTTAGAAGGAAATGTCTTAGAACAATATGGTACTCGTATTTCATTGCGACGCAATTTCCGTGTGAATTCGTCAATGTTTGGGAGTGAGGGATGCAGTAAAGAACGATTAGTGGATCAGAAATGAGATTGTCGTATCCCAAAAGAAAATCCTGTCGTTTCCATAGAAACGTTACTCGATTTAGTAGGTAATGTCTTAGAACACAGAGTACTCTTATTTCATAGCGACGGAATTTCCGTGTGAATTCGTCAATGTTTGGGAGTGAGGGATGCAGTAAAGAAGGATTAGTGGATCGGAAATGTGATTGTCATATCCCAAAGGAAATTCCTGTCGTTTCCATAGAAACGTTACTCGATTTAGAAGGAAATGTCTTAGAACACATAGTACTCGTATTTCATAGCGACGCAATTTCCGTGTGTATTCGTCAATGTTTGGGAGTGAGGGATGCAGTAAAGAACGATTAGTGGATCGGAAATGTGATTGTCGTATCCCAAAAGAAAATCCTGTCGTTTCCATAGAAACGTTACTCGATTTAGAAGGAAATGTCTTAGAACACATAGTACTCGTATTTCATAGCGACGCAATATCCGAGTGAATTCGTCAATGTTTGGGAGTGAGGGATGCAGTAAAGAACGATTAGTGGATCGGAAATGTGATTGTCGTATCCCAAAAGAAAATCCTGTCGTTTCCATAGAAACGTTACTCGATTTAGAAGGAAATGTCTTAGAGCACATAGTACTCGTATTTCATAGCGACGCAAATTCCGTGTGAATTCGTCAATGTTTGGGAGTGAGGGATGCAGTAAAGAAAGATTAGTGGATCGGAAATGTGATTGTCGTATCCCAAAAGAAAATCCTGTCGTTTCCATAGAAACGTTACTCGATTTAGAAGGAAATGTCTTAGAACACATAGTACTCGTATTTCATAGCGACGCAATTTCCGTGTGAATTCGTCAATGTTTGGGAGTGAGGGATGCAGTAAAGAACGATTAGTGGATCGGAAATGTGATTGTCGCATCCCAAAAGAAAATCCTGTCGTTTCCATAGAAACGTTACTCGATTTAGAAGGAAATGTCTTAGAACACATAGTACTCGTATTTCATAGCGACGCAATTTCCGTGTGAATTCGTCAATGTTTGGGAGTGAGGGATGCAGTAAAGAACGATTAGTGGATCGGAAATGTGATTGTCGTATCCCAAAAGAAAATCCTGTCGTTTCCATAGAAACGTTACTCGATTTAGAACGAAATGTCTCAGAACACATAGTACTCGTATTTCATAGCGACGCAATTTCCGTGTGAATTCGTCAATGTTTGGGAGTGAGGGATGCAGTAAAGAACGATTAGTGGATCGGAAATGTGATTGTCGTATCCCAAAAGAAAATCCTGTCGTTTCCATAGAAACGTTACTCGATTTAGAAGGTAATGTCTTAGAACACAGAGTACTCTTATTTCATAGCGACGGAATTTCCGTGTGAATTCGTCAATGTTTGGGAGTGAGGGATGCAGTAAAGAAGGATTAGTGGATCGGAAATGTGATTGTCATATCCCAAAGGAAATTCCTGTCGTTTCCATAGAAACGTTACTCGATTTAGAAGGAAATGTCTTAGAACACATAGTACTCGTATTTCATAGCGACGCAATTTCCGTGTGTATTCGTCAATGTTTGGGAGTGAGGGATGCAGTAAAGAACGATTAGTGGATCGGAAATGTGATTGTCGTATCCCAAAAGAAAATCCTGTCGTTTCCATAGAAACGTTACTCGATTTAGAAGGAAATGTCTTAGAACACATAGTACTCGTATTTCATAGCGACGCAATATCCGAGTGAATTCGTCAATGTTTGGGAGTGAGGGATGCAGTAAAGAACGATTAGTGGATCGGAAATGTGATTGTCGTATCCCAAAAGAAAATCCTGTCGTTTCCATAGAAACGTTACTCGATTTAGAAGGAAATGTCTTAGAGCACATAGTACTCGTATTTCATAGCGACGCAAATTCCGTGTGAATTCGTCAATGTTTGGGAGTGAGGGATGCAGTAAAGAAAGATTAGTGGATCGGAAATGTGATTGTCGTATCCCAAAAGAAAATCCTGTCGTTTCCATAGAAACGTTACTCGATTTAGAAGGAAATGTCTTAGAACACATAGTACTCGTATTTCATAGCGACGCAATTTCCGTGTGAATTCGTCAATGTTTGGGAGTGAGGGATGCAGTAAAGAACGATTAGTGGATCGGAAATGTGATTGTCGCATCCCAAAAGAAAATCCTGTCGTTTCCATAGAAACGTTACTCGATTTAGAAGGAAATGTCTTAGAACACATAGTACTCGTATTTCATAGCGACGCAATTTCCGTGTGAATTCGTCAATGTTTGGGAGTGAGGGATGCAGTAAAGAACGATTAGTGGATCGGAAATGTGATTGTCGTATCCCAAAAGAAAGTCCTGTCGTTTCCATAGAAACGTTACTCGATTTAGAACGAAATGTCTCAGAACACATAGTACTCGTATTTCATAGCGACGCAATTTCCGTGTGAATTCGTCAATGTTTGGGAGTGAGGGATGCAGTAAAGAACGATTAGTGGATCGGAAATGTGATTGTCGTATCCCAAAAGAAAATCCTGTCGTTTCCATAGAAACGTTACTCGATTTAGAAGGAAATGTCTTAGAACACATAGTACTCGTATTTCATAGCGACGCAATTTCCGTGTGAATTCGTCAATGTTTGAGAGTGAGGGATGCAGTAAAGAAGGATTAGTGGATCGGAAATGAGTTTGTCGTATCCCAAAAAAAATCCTGTCGTTTCCATAGAAACGTTACTCGATTTAGAAGGAAATGTCTTAGAACACATAGTACTCGTATTTCATAGCGACGCAATTTCCGTGTGAATTCGTCAATGTTTGGGAGTGAGGGATGCAGTAAAGAACGATTAGTGGATCGGAAATGTGATTGTCGTATCCCAAAAGAAAATCCTGTCGTTTCCATAGAAACGTTACTCGATTTAGAAGGAAATGTCTTAGAACACATAGTACTCGTATTTCATAGCGACGAAATTTCCGTGTGTATTCGTCAATGTTTGGGAGTGTGGGATGCAGTAAAGAACGATTAGTGGATCGGAAATGTGATTGTCGTATCCCAAAAGAAAATCCTGTCGTTTCCATAGAAACGTTACTCGATTTAGAAGGAAATGTCTTAGAACACATAGTACTCGTATTTCATAGCGACGCAATATCCGAGTGAATTCGTCAATGTTTGGGAGTGAGGGATGCAGTAAAGAACGATTAGTGGATCGGAAATGTGATTGTCGTATCCCAAAAGAAAATCCTGTCGTTTCCATAGAAACGTTACTCGATTTAGAAGGAAATGTCTTAGAGCACATAGTACTCGTATTTCATAGCGACGCAAATTCCGTGTGAATTCGTCAATGTTTGGGAGTGAGGGATGCAGTAAAGAAAGATTAGTGGATCGGAAATGTGATTGTCGTATCCCAAAAGAAAATCCTGTCGTTTCCATAGAAACGTTACTCGATTTAGAAGGAAATGTCTTAGAACACATAGTACTCGTATTTCATAGCGACGCAATTTCCGTGTGAATTCGTCAATGTTTGGGAGTGAGGGATGCAGTAAAGAACGATTAGTGGATCGGAAATGTGATTGTCGCATCCCAAAAGAAAATCCTGTCGTTTCCATAGAAACGTTACTCGATTTAGAAGGAAATGTCTTAGAACACATAGTACTCGTATTTCATAGCGACGCAATTTCCGTGTGAATTCGTCAATGTTTGGGAGTGAGGGATGCAGTAAAGAACGATTAGTGGATCGGAAATGTGATTGTCGTATCCCAAAAGAAAATCCTGTCGTTTCCATAGAAACGTTACTCGATTTAGAACGAAATGTCTCAGAACACATAGTACTCGTATTTCATAGCGACGCAATTTCCGTGTGAATTCGTCAATGTTTGGGAGTGAGGGATGCAGTAAAGAACGATTAGTGGATCGGAAATGTGATTGTCGTATCCCAAAAGAAAATCCTGTCGTTTCCATAGAAACGTTACTCGATTTAGAAGGAAATGTCTTAGAACACATAGTACTCGTATTTCATAGCGACGCAATTTCCGTGTGAATTCGTCAATGTTTGGGAGTGAGGGATGCAGTAAAGAAGGATTAGTGGATCGGAAATGAGTTTGTCGTATCCCAAAAAAAATCCTGTCGTTTCCATAGAAACGTTACTCGATTTAGAAGGAAATGTCTTAGAACACATAGTACCCGTATTTCATTGCGACGCTATTTCCGTGTGAATTCGTCAATGTTTGGGAGTGAGGGATGCAGTAAAGAAGGATTAGTGGATCGGAAATGAGTTTGTCGTATCCCAAAAAAAATCCTGTCGTTTCCATAGAAACGTTACTCGATTTAGAAGGAAATGTCTTAGAACACATAGTACTCGTATTTCATAGCGACGCAAATTCTGTGTGAATTCGTCAATGTTTGGGAGTGAGGGATGCAGTAAAGAAAGATTAGTGGATCGGAAATGTGATTGTCGTATCCCAAAAGAAAATCCTGTCGTTTCCATAGAAACGTTACTCGATTTAGAAGGAAATGTCTTAGAACAATATGGTACTCGTATTTCATTGCGACGCAATTTCCGTGTGAATTCGTCAATGTTTGGGAGTGAGGGATGCAGTAAAGAACGATTAGTGGATCGGAAATGAGATTGTCGTATCCCAAAAGAAAATCCTGTCGTTTCCATAGAAACGTTACTCGATTTAGAAGGAAATGTCTTAGAACACATAGTACTCGTATTTCATAGCGACGGAATTTCCGTGTGAATTCGTCAATGTTTGGGAGTGAGGGATGCGGTAAAGAAGGATTAGTGGATCGGAAATGTGATTGTCGTATCCCAAAAGAAATTCCTGTCGTTTCCATAGAAACGTTACTCGATTTCGAAGGAAATGTCTTAGAACACATAGTACTCGTATTTCATAGCGACGCAATTTCCGTGTGAATTCGTCAATGTTTGGGAGTGAGGGATGCAGTAAAGAACGATTAGTGGATCGGATATGTGATTGTCGTATCCCAAAAGAAAATCCTGTCGTTTCCATAGAAACGTTACTCGATTTAGAAGGAAATGTCTTAGAACACATAGTACTCGTATTTCATAGCGACGCAATATCCGTGTGAATTCGTCAATGTTTGGGAGTGAGGGATGCAGTAAAGAACGATTAGTGGATCGGAAATGTGATTGTCGTATTCCAAAAGAATATCCTGTCGTTTCCATAGAAACGTTACTCGTTTTAGAAGGAAATGTCTTAGAGCACATAGTACTCGTATTTCATAGCGACGCAAATTCCGTGTGAATTCGTCAATGTTTGGGAGTGAGGGATGCAGTAAAGAAAGATTAGTGGATCGGAAATGTGATTGTCGTATCCCAAAAGAATATCCTGTCGTTTCCATAGAAACGTTACTCGATTTAGAAGGAAATGTCTTAGAACACATAGTACTCGTATTTCATAGCGACGCAATTTCCGTGTGAATTCGTCAATGTTTGGGAGTGAGGGATGCAGTAAAGAAGGATTAGTGGATCGGAAATGAGTTTGTCGTATCCCAAAAAAAATCCTGTCGTTTCCATAGAAACGTTACTCGATTTAGAAGGAAATGTCATAGAACACATAGTACTCGTATTTCATAGCGACGCAAATTCCGTGTGAATTCGTCAATGTTTGGGAGTGAGGGATGCAGTAAAGAAAGATTAGTGGATCGGAAATGTGATTGTCGTATCCCAAAAGAAAATCCTGTCGTTTCCATAGAAACGTTACTCGATTTAGAAGGAAATGTCTTAGAACACATAGTACTCGTATTTCATAGCGACGCAATTTCCGTGTGAATTCGTCAATGTTTGGGAGTGAGGGATGCAGTAAAGAACGATTAGTGGATCGGAAATGTGATTGTCGTATCCCAAAAGAAAATCCTGTCGTTTCCATAGAAACGTTACTCGATTTAGAAGGAAATGTCTTAGAACAATATGGTACTCGTATTTCATTGCGACGCAATTTCCGTGTGAATTCGTCAATGTTTGGGAGTGAGGGATGCAGTAAAGAACGATTAGTGGATCAGAAATGAGATTGTCGTATCCCAAAAGAAAATCCTGTCGTTTCCATAGAAACGTTACTCGATTTAGAAGGTAATGTCTTAGAACACAGAGTACTCTTATTTCATAGCGACGGAATTTCCGTGTGAATTCGTCAATGTTTGGGAGTGAGGGATGCAGTAAAGAAGGATTAGTGGATCGGAAATGTGATTGTCATATCCCAAAGGAAATTCCTGTCGTTTCCATAGAAACGTTACTCGATTTAGACGGAAATGTCTTAGAACACATAGTACTCGTATTTCATAGCGACGCAATTTCCGTGTGTATTCGTCAATGTTTGGGAGTGAGGGATGCAGTAAAGAACGATTAGTGGATCGGAAATGTGATTGTCGTATCCCAAAAGAAAATCCTGTCGTTTCCATAGAAACGTTACTCGATTTAGAAGGAAATGTCTTAGAACACATAGTACTCGTATTTCATAGCGACGCAATATCCGAGTGAATTCGTCAATGTTTGGGAGTGAGGGATGCAGTAAAGAACGATTAGTGGATCGGAAATGTGATTGTCGTATCCCAAAAGAAAATCCTGTCGTTTCCATAGAAACGTTACTCGATTTAGAAGGAAATGTCTTAGAGCACATAGTACTCGTATTTCATAGCGACGCAAATTCCGTGTGAATTCGTCAATGTTTGGGAGTGAGGGATGCAGTAAAGAAAGATTAGTGGATCGGAAATGTGATTGTCGTATCCCAAAAGAAAATCCTGTCGTTTCCATAGAAACGTTACTCGATTTAGAAGGAAATGTCTTAGAACACATAGTACTCGTATTTCATAGCGACGCAATTTCCGTGTGAATTCGTCAATGTTTGGGAGTGAGGGATGCAGTAAAGAACGATTAGTGGATCGGAAATGTGATTGTCGCATCCCAAAAGAAAATCCTGTCGTTTCCATAGAAACGTTACTCGATTTAGAAGGAAATGTCTTAGAACACATAGTACTCGTATTTCATAGCGACGCAATTTCCGTGTGAATTCGTCAATGTTTGGGAGTGAGGGATGCAGTAAAGAACGATTAGTGGATCGGAAATGTGATTGTCGTATCCCAAAAGAAAATCCTGTCGTTTCCATAGAAACGTTACTCGATTTAGAACGAAATGTCTCAGAACACATAGTACTCGTATTTCATAGCGACGCAATTTCCGTGTGAATTCGTCAATGTTTGGGAGTGAGGGATGCAGTAAAGAACGATTAGTGGATCGGAAATGTGATTGTCGTATCCCAAAAGAAAATCCTGTCGTTTCCATAGAAACGTTACTCGATTTAGAAGGAAATGTCTTAGAACACATAGTACTCGTATTTCATAGCGACGCAATTTCCGTGTGAATTCGTCAATGTTTGGGAGTGAGGGATGCAGTAAAGAAGGATTAGTGGATCGGAAATGAGTTTGTCGTATCCCAAAAAAAATCCTGTCGTTTCCATAGAAACGTTACTCGATTTAGAAGGAAATGTCTTAGAACACATAGTACTCGTATTTCATAGCGACGCAATTTCCGTGTGAATTCGTCAATGTTTGGGAGTGAGGGATGCAGTAAAGAACGATTAGTGGATCGGAAATGTGATTGTCGTATCCCAAAAGAAAATCCTGTCGTTTCCATAGAAACGTTACTCGATTTAGAAGGAAATGTCTTAGAACACATAGTACTCGTATTTCATAGCGACGAAATTTCCGTGTGTATTCGTCAATGTTTGGGAGTGTGGGATGCAGTAAAGAACGATTAGTGGATCGGAAATGTGATTGTCGTATCCCAAAAGAAAATCCTGTCGTTTCCATAGAAACGTTACTCGATTTAGAAGGAAATGTCTTAGAACACATAGTACTCGTATTTCATAGCGACGCAATATCCGAGTGAATTCGTCAATGTTTGGGAGTGAGGGATGCAGTAAAGAACGATTAGTGGATCGGAAATGTGATTGTCGTATCCCAAAAGAAAATCCTGTCGTTTCCATAGAAACGTTACTCGATTTAGAAGGAAATGTCTTAGAGCACATAGTACTCGTATTTCATAGCGACGCAAATTCCGTGTGAATTCGTCAATGTTTGGGAGTGAGGGATGCAGTAAAGAAAGATTAGTGGATCGGAAATGTGATTGTCGTATCCCAAAAGAAAATCCTGTCGTTTCCATAGAAACGTTACTCGATTTAGAAGGAAATGTCTTAGAACACATAGTACTCGTATTTCATAGCGACGCAATTTCCGTGTGAATTCGTCAATGTTTGGGAGTGAGGGATGCAGTAAAGAACGATTAGTGGATCGGAAATGTGATTGTCGCATCCCAAAAGAAAATCCTGTCGTTTCCATAGAAACGTTACTCGATTTAGAAGGAAATGTCTTAGAACACATAGTACTCGTATTTCATAGCGACGCAATTTCCGTGTGAATTCGTCAATGTTTGGGAGTGAGGGATGCAGTAAAGAACGATTAGTGGATCGGAAATGTGATTGTCGTATCCCAAAAGAAAATCCTGTCGTTTCCATAGAAACGTTACTCGATTTAGAACGAAATGTCTCAGAACACATAGTACTCGTATTTCATAGCGACGCAATTTCCGTGTGAATTCGTCAATGTTTGGGAGTGAGGGATGCAGTAAAGAACGATTAGTGGATCGGAAATGTGATTGTCGTATCCCAAAAGAAAATCCTGTCGTTTCCATAGAAACGTTACTCGATTTAGAAGGAAATGTCTTAGAACACATAGTACTCGTATTTCATAGCGACGCAATTTCCGTGTGAATTCGTCAATGTTTGGGAGTGAGGGATGCAGTAAAGAAGGATTAGTGGATCGGAAATGAGTTTGTCGTATCCCAAAAAAAATCCTGTCGTTTCCATAGAAACGTTACTCGATTTAGAAGGAAATGTCTTAGAACACATAGTACTCGTATTTCATAGCGACGCAATTTCCGTGTGAATTCGTCAATGTTTGGGAGTGAGGGATGCAGTAAAGAACGATTAGTGGATCGGAAATGTGATTGTCGTATCCCAAAAGAAAATCCTGTCGTTTCCATAGAAACGTTACTCGATTTAGAAGGAAATGTCTTAGAACACATAGTACTCGTATTTCATAGCGACGCAATATCCGAGTGAATTCGTCAATGTTTGGGAGTGAGGAATGCAGTAAAGAACGATTAGTGGATCGGAAATGTGATTGCCGTATCCCAAAAGAAAATCTTGTCGTTTCCATAGAAACGTTACTCGATTTAGAAGGAAATGTCTTAGAGCACATAGTACTCGTATTTCATAGCGACGCAAATTCCGTGTGAATTCGTCAATGTTTGGGAGTGAGGGATGCAGTAAAGAAAGATTAGTGGATCGGAAATGTGATTGTCGTATCCCAAAAGAAAATCCTGTCGTTTCCATAGAAACGTTACTCGATTTAGAAGGAAATGTCTTAGAACACATAGTACTCGTATTTCATAGCGACGCAATTTCCGTGTGAATTCGTCAATGTTTGGGAGTGAGGGATGCAGTAAAGAACGATTAGTGGATCGGAAATGTGATTGTCGCATCCCAAAAGAAAATCCTGTCGTTTCCATAGAAACGTTACTCGATTTAGAAGGAAATGTCTTAGAACACATAGTACTCGTATTTCATAGCGACGCAATTTCCGTGTGAATTCGTCAATGTTTGGGAGTGAGGGATGCAGTAAAGAACGATTAGTGGATCGGAAATGTGATTGTCGTATCCCAAAAGAAAATCCTGTCGTTTCCATAGAAACGTTACTCGATTTAGAACGAAATGTCTCAGAACACATAGTACTCGTATTTCATAGCGACGCAATTTCCGTGTGAATTCGTCAATGTTTGGGAGTGAGGGATGCAGTAAAGAACGATTAGTGGATCGGAAATGTGATTGTCGTATCCCAAAAGAAAATCCTGTCGTTTCCATAGAAACGTTACTCGATTTAGAAGGAAATGTCTTAGAACACATAGTACTCGTATTTCATAGCGACGCAATTTCCGTGTGAATTCGTCAATGTTTGGGAGTGAGGGATGCAGTAAAGAAGGATTAGTGGATCGGAAATGAGTTTGTCGTATCCCAAAAAAAATCCTGTCGATTCCATAGAAACGTTACTCGATTTAGAAGGAAATGTCTTAGAACACATAGTACTCGTATTTCATAGCGACGCAAATTCCGTGTGAATTCGTCAATGTTTGGGAGTGAGGGATGCAGTAAAGAAAGATTAGTGGATCGGAAATGTGATTGTCGTATCCCAAAAGAAAATCCTGTCGTTTCCATAGAAACGTTACTCGATTTAGAAGGAAATGTCTTAGAACACATAGTACTCGCATTTCATAGCGACGCAATTTCCATGTGAATTCGTCAATGTTTGGGAGTGAGGGATGCAGTAAAGAACGATTAGTGGATCGGAAATGTGATTGTCGTATCCCAAAAGAAAATCCTGTCGTTTCCATAGAAACGTTACCCGATTTAGAAGGAAATGTCTTAGAACAATATGGTACTCGTATTTCATTGCGACGCAATTTCCGTGTGAATTCGTCAATGTTTGGGAGTGAGGGATGCAGTAAAGAACGATTAGTGGATCGGAAATGAGATTGTCGTATCCCAAAAGAAAATCCTGTCGTTTCCATAGAAACGTTACTCGATTTAGAAGGAAATGTCTTAGAACACATAGTACTCTTATTTCATAGCGACGGAATTTCCGTGTGAATTCTTCAATGTTCGGGAGTGAGGGATGCAGTAAAGAAGGATTAGTGGATCGGAAATGTGATTGTCGTATCCCAAAGGAAATTCCTGTCGTTTCCATAGAAACGTTACTCGATTTAGAAGGAAATGTCTTAGAACACATAGTACTCGTATTTCATAGCGACGCAATTTCCGTGTGAATTCGTCAATGTTTGGGAGTGAGGGATGCAGTAAAGAACGATTAGTGGATCGGAAATGTGATTGTCGTATCCCAAAAGAAAATCCTGTCGTTTCCATAGAAACGTTACTCGATTTAGAAGGAAATGTCTTAGAACACATAGTACTCGTATTTCATAGCGACGCAATATCCGAGTGAATTCGTCAGTGTTTGGGAGTGAGGGATGCAGTAAAGAACGATTAGTGGATCGGAAATGTGATTGTCGTATCCCGAAAGAAAATCCTGTCGTTTCCATAGAAACGTTACTCGATTTAGAAGGAAATGTCTTAGAGCACATAGTACTCGTATTTCATAGCGACGCAAATATCGTGTGAATTCGTCAATGTTTGGGAGTGAGGGATGCAGTAAAGAAAGATTAGTGGATCGGAAATGTGATTGTCGTATCCCAAAAGAAAATCCTGTCGTTTCCATAGAAACGTTACTCGATTTAGAAGGAAATGTCTTAGAACACATAGTACTCGTATTTCATAGCGACGCAATTTCCGTGTGAATTCGTCAATGTTTGGGAGTGAGGGATGCAGTAAAGAACGATTAGTGGATCGGAAATGTGATTGTCGCATCCCAAAAGAAAATCCTGTCGTTTCCATAGAAACGTTACTCGATTTAGAAGGAAATGTCTTAGAACACATAGTACTCGTATTTCATAGCGACGCAATTTCCGTGTGAATTCGTCAATGTTTGGGAGTGAGGGATGCAGTAAAGAACGATTAGTGGATCGGAAATGTGATTGTCGTATCCCAAAAGAAAATCCTGTCGTTTCCATAGAAACGTTACTCGATTTAGAACGAAATGTCTCAGAACACATTGTACTCGTATTTCATAGCGACGCAATTTCCGTGTGAATTCGTCAATGTTTGGGAGTGAGGGATGCAGTAAAGAACGATTAGTGGATCGGAAATGTGATTGTCGTATCCCAAAAGAAAATCCTGTCGGTTCCATAGAAACGTTACTCGATTTAGAAGGAAATGTCTTAGAACACATAGTACTCGTATTTCATTGCAACGCAATTTCCGTGTGAATTCGTCAATGTTTGGGAGTGAGGGATGCAGTAAAGAAAGATTAGTGGATCGGAAATGAGTTTGTCGTATCCCAAAAGAAAATCCTGTCGTTTCCATAGAAACGTTACTCGAATTAGAAGGAAATGTCTTAGAACACATAGTACTCGTATTTCATAGCGACGCAATTTCCGTGTGAATTCGTCAATGTTTGGGAGTGAGGGATGCAGTAAAGAACGATTAGTGGATCGGAAATGTGATTGTCGCATCCCAAAAGAAAATCCTGTCGTTTCCATAGAAACGTTACTCGATTTAGAAGGAAATGTCTTAGAACACATAGTACTCGTATTTCATAGCGACGCAATTTCCGTGTGAATTCGTCAATGTTTGGGAGTGAGGGATGCAGTAAAGAACGATTAGTGGATCGGAAATGTGATTGTCGTATCCCAAAAGAAAATCCTGTCGTTTCCATAGAAACGTTACTCGATTTAGAACGAAATGTCTTAAAACACATAGTACTCGTATTTCATAGCGACGCAATTTCCGTGTGAATTCGTCAATGTTTGGGAGTGAGGGATGCAGTAAAGAACGATTAGTGGATCGGAAATGTGATTGCCGCATCCCAAAAGAAAATCCTGTCGTCTCCATAGAAACGTTACTCGATTTAGAAGGAAATGTCTTAGAACACATAGTACCCGTATTTCATTGCGACGCAATTTCCGTGTGAATTCGTCAATGTTTGGGAGTGAGGGATGCAGTAAAGAAGGATTAGTGGATCGGAAATGAGTTTGTCGTATCCCAAAAAAAATCCTGCCGTTTCCATAGAAACGTTACTCGATTTAGAAGGAAATGTCTTAGAACACATAGTACTCGTATTTCATAACGACGCAAATTCCGTGTGAATTCGTCAATGTTTAGAAGTGAGGGATGCAGTAAAGAAAGATTAGTGGATCGGAAATGTGATTGTCGTATCCCAAAAGAAAATCCTGTCGTTTCCATAGAAACGTTACTCGATTTAGAAGGAAATGTCTTAGAACACATAGTACTCGTATTTCATAGCGACGCAATTTCCGTGTGAATTCGTCAATGTTTGGGAGTGAGGGATGCAGTAAAGAACGATTAGTGGATCGGAAATGTGATTGTCGTATCCCAAAAGAAAATCCTGTCGTTTCCATAGAAACGTTACTCGATTTAGAACGAAATGTCTCAGAACACATAGTACTCGTATTTCATAGCGACGCAATTTCCGTGTGAATTCGTCAATGTTTGGGAGTGAGGGATGCAGTAAAGAACGATTAGTGGATCGGAAATGTGATTGTCGTATCCCAAAAGAAAATCCTGTCGTTTCCATAGAAACGTTACTCGATTTAGAAGGAAATGTCTTAGAACACATAGTACTCGTATTTCATAGCGACGCAATTTCCGTGTGAATTCGTCAATGTTTGGGAGTGAGGGATGCAGTAAAGAACGATTAGTGGATCGGAAATGTGATTGTCGTATCCCAAAAGAAAATCCTGTCGTTTCCATAGAAACGTTACTCGATTTAGAAGGAAATGTCTTAGAACACATAGTACTCGTATTTCATAGCGACGCAATATCCGAGTGAATTCGTCAATGTTTGGGAGTGAGGAATGCAGTAAAGAACGATTAGTGGATCGGAAATGTGATTGTCGTATCCCAAAAGAAAATCTTGTCGTTTCCATAGAAACGTTACTCGATTTAGAAGGAAATGTCTTAGAGCACATAGTACTCGTATTTCATAGCGACGCAAATTCCGTGTGAATTCGTCAATGTTTGGGAGTGAGGGATGCAGTAAAGAAAGATTAGTGGATCGGAAATGTGATTGTCGTATCCCAAAAGAAAATCCTGTCGTTTCCATAGAAACGTTACTCGATTTAGAAGGAAATGTCTTAGAACACATAGTACTCGTATTTCATAGCGACGCAATTTCCGTGTGAATTCGTCAATGTTTGGGAGTGAGGGATGCAGTAAAGAACGATTAGTGGATCGGAAATGTGATTGTCGCATCCCAAAAGAAAATCCTGTCGTTTCCATAGAAACGTTACTCGATTTAGAAGGAAATGTCTTAGAACACATAGTACTCGTATTTCATAGCGACGCAATTTCCGTGTGAATTCGTCAATGTTTGGGAGTGAGGGATGCAGTAAAGAACGATTAGTGGATCGGAAATGTGATTGTCGTATCCCAAAAGAAAATCCTGTCGTTTCCATAGAAACGTTACTCGATTTAGAACGAAATGTCTCAGAACACATAGTACTCGTATTTCATAGCGACGCAATTTCCGTGTGAATTCGTCAATGTTTGGGAGTGAGGGATGCAGTAAAGAACGATTAGTGGATCGGAAATGTGATTGTCGTATCCCAAAAGAAAATCCTGTCGTTTCCATAGAAACGTTACTCGATTTAGAAGGAAATGTCGTAGAACACATAGTACTCGTATTTCATAGCGACGCAATTTCCGTGTGAATTCGTCAATGTTTGGGAGTGAGGGATGCAGTAAAGAAGGATTAGTGGATCGGAAATGAGTTTGTCGTATCCCCAAAAAAATCCTGTCGATTCCATAGAAACGTTACTCGATTTAGAAGGAAATGTCTTAGAACACATAGTACTCGTATTTCATAGCGACGCAAATTCCGTGTGAATTCGTCAATGTTTGGGAGTGAGGGATGCAGTAAAGAAAGATTAGTGGATCGGAAATGTGATTGTCGTATCCCAAAAGAAAATCCTGTCGTTTCCATAGAAACGTTACTCGATTTAGAAGGAAATGTCTTAGAACACATAGTACTCGTATTTCATAGCGACGCAATTTCCGTGTGAATTCGTCAATGTTTGGGAGTGAGGGATGCAGTAAAGAACGATTAGTGGATCGGAAATGTGATTGTCGTATCCCAAAAGAAAATCCTGTCGTTTCCATAGAAACGTTACCCGATTTAGAAGGAAATGTCTTAGAACAATATGGTACTCGTATTTCATTGCGACGCAATTTCCGTGTGAATTCGTCAATGTTTGGGAGTGAGGGATGCAGTAAAGAACGATTAGTGGATCGGAAATGAGATTGTCGTATCCCAAAAGAAAATCCTGTCGTTTCCATAGAAACGTTACTCGATTTAGAAGGAAATGTCTTAGAACACATAGTACTCTTATTTCATAGCGACGGAATTTCCGTGTGAATTCGTCAATGTTTGGGAGTGAGGGATGCAGTAAAGAACGATTAGTGGATCGGAAATGTGATTGTCGTATCCCAAAAGAAAATCCTGTCGTTTCCATAGAAACGTTACTCGATTTAGAACGAAATGTCTTAGAACACATAGTACTCGTATTTCATAGCGACGCAATTTCCGTGTGAATTCGTCAATGTTTGGGAGTGAGGGATGCAGTAAAGAACGATTAGTGGATCGGAAATGTGATTGCTGCATCCCAAAAGAAAATCCTGTCGTCTCCATAGAAACGTTACTCGATTTAGAAGGAAATGTCTTAGAACACATAGAACCCGTATTTCATTGCGACGCAATTTCCGTGTGAATTCGTCAATGTTTGGGAGTGAGGGATGCAGTAAAGAAGGATTAGTGGATCGGAAATGAGTTTGTCGTATCCCAAAAAAAATCCTGCCGTTTCCATAGAAACGTTACTCGATTTAGAAGGAAATGTCTTAGAACACATAGTACTCGTATTTCATAACGACGCAAATTCCGTGTGAATTCGTCAATGTTTAGAAGTGAGGGATGCAGTAAAGAAAGATTAGTGGATCGGAAATGTGATTGTCGTATCCCAAAAGAAAATCCTGTCGTTTCCATAGAAACGTTACTCGATTTAGAAGGAAATGTCTTAGAACACATAGTACTCGTATTTCATAGCGACGCAATTTCCGTGTGAATTCGTCAATGTTTGGGAGTGAGGGATGCAGTAAAGAACGATTAGTGGATCGGAAATGTGATTGTCGTATCCCAAAAGAAAATCCTGTCGTTTCCATAGAAACGTTACTCGATTTAGAACGAAATGTCTCAGAACACATAGTACTCGTATTTCATAGCGACGCAATTTCCGTGTGAATTCGTCAATGTTTGGGAGTGAGGGATGCAGTAAAGAACGATTAGTGGATCGGAAATGTGATTGTCGTATCCCAAAAGAAAATCCTGTCGTTTCCATAGAAACGTTACTCGATTTAGAAGGAAATGTCTTAGAACACATAGTACTCGTATTTCATAGCGACGCAATTTCCGTGTGAATTCGTCAATGTTTGGGAGTGAGGGATGCAGTAAAGAAGGATTAGTGGATCGGAAATGCGTTTGTCGTATCCCAAAAAAAATCCTGTCGTTTCCATAGAAACGTTACTCGATTTAGAAGGAAATGTCTTAGAACACATAGTACTCGTATTTCATAGCGACGCAATTTCCGTGTGAATTCGTCAATGTTTGGGAGTGAGGGATGCAGTAAAGAACGATTAGTGGATCGGAAATGTGATTGTCGTATCCCAAAAGAAAATCCTTTCGTTTCCATAGAAACGTTACTCGATTTAGAAGGAAATGTCTTAGAACACATAGTACTCGTATTTCATAGCGACGCAATATCCGACAGAATTCGTCAATGTTTGGGAGTGAGGAATGCAGTAAAGAACGATTAGTGGATCGGAAATGTGATTGTCGTATCCCAAAAGAAAATCTTGTCGTTTCCATAGAAACGTTACTCGATTTAGAAGGAAATGTCTTAGAGCACATAGTACTCGTATTTCATAGCGACGCAAATACCGTGTGAATTCGTCAATGTTTGGGAGTGAGGGATGCAGTAAAGAAAGATTAGTGGATCGGAAATGTGATTGTCGTATCCCAAAAGAAAATCCTGTCGTTTCCATAGAAACGTTACTCGATTTAGAAGGAAATGTCTTAGAACACATAGTACTCGTATTTCATAGCGACGCAATTTCCGTGTGAATTCGTCAATGTTTGGGAGTGAGGGATGCAGTAAAGAACGATTAGTGGATCGGAAATGTGATTGTCGCATCCCAAAAGAAAATCCTGTCGTTTCCATAGAAACGTTACTCGATTTAGAAGGAAATGTCTTAGAACACATAGTACTCGTATTTCATAGCGACGCAATTTCCGTGTGAATTCGTCAATGTTTGGGAGTGAGGGATGCAGTAAAGAACGATTAGTGGATCGGAAATGTGATTGTCGTATCCCAAAAGAAAATCCTGTCGTTTCCATAGAAACGTTACTCGATTTAGAACGAAATGTCTCAGAACACATAGTACTCGTATTTCATAGCGACGCAATTTCCGTGTGAATTCGTCAATGTTTGGGAGTGAGGGATGCAGTAAAGAACGATTAGTGGATCGGAAATGTGATTGTCGTATCCCAAAAGAAAATCCTGTCGTTTCCATAGAAACGTTACTCGATTTCGAAGGAAATGTCGTAGAACACATAGTACTCGTATTTCATAGCGACGCAATTTCCGTGTGAATTCGTCAATGTTTGGGAGTGAGGGATGCAGTAAAGAAGGATTAGTGGATCGGAAATGAGTTTGTCGTATCCCCAAAAAAATCCTGTCGATACCATAGAAACGTTACTCGATTTAGAAGGAAATGTCTTAGAACACATAGTACTCGTATTTCATAGCGACGCAAAATCCGTGTGAATTCGTCAATGTTTGGGAGTGAGGGATGCAGTAAAGAAAGATTAGTGGATCGGAAATGTGATTGTCGTATCCCAAAAGAAAATCCTGTCGTTTCCATAGAAACGTTACCCGATTTAGAAGGAAATGTCTTAGAACAATATGGTACTCGTATTTCATTGCGACGCAATTTCCGTGTGAATTCGTCAATGTTTGGGAGTGAGGGATGCAGTAAAGAACGATTAGTGGATCGGAAATGAGATTGTCGTATCCCAAAAGAAAATCCTGTCGTTTCCATAGAAACGTTACTCGATTTAGAAGGAAATGTCTTAGAACACATAGTACTCTAATTTCATAGCGACGGAATTTCCGTGTGAATTCGTCAATGTTTGGGAGTGAGGGATGCAGTAAAGAAGGATTAGTGGATCGGAAATGTGATTGTCGTATCCCAAAGGAAATTCCTGTCGTTTCCATAGAAACGTTACTCGATTTAGAAGGAAATGTCTTAGAACACATAGTACTCGTATTTCATAGCGACGCAATTTCCGTGTGAATTCGTCAATGTTTGGGAGTGAGGGATGCAGTAAAGAACGATTAGTGGATCGGAAATGTGATTGTCGTATCCCAAAAGAAAATCCTGTCGTTTCCATAGAAACGTTACTCGATTTAGAACGAAATGTCTCAGAACACATAGTACTCGTATTTCATAGCGACGCAATTTCCGTGCGAATTCGTCAATGTTTGGGAGTGAGGGATGCAGTAAAGAACGATTAGTGGATCGGAAATGTGATTGTCGTATCCCAAAAGAAAATCCTGTCGTTTCCATAGAAACGTTACTCGATTTCGAAGGAAATGTCGTAGAACACATAGTACTCGTATTTCATAGCGACGCAATTTCCGTGTGAATTCGTCAATGTTTGGGAGTGAGGGATGCAGTAAAGAAGGATTAGTGGATCGGAAATGAGTTTGTCGTATCCCCAAAAAAATCCTGTCGATACCATAGAAACGTTACTCGATTTAGAAGGAAATGTCTTAGAACACATAGTACTCGTATTTCATAGCGACGCAAAATCCGTGTGAATTCGTCAATGTTTGGGAGTGAGGGATGCAGTAAAGAAAGATTAGTGGATCGGAAATGTGATTGTCGTATCCCAAAAGAAAATCCTGTCGTTTCCATGGAAACGTTACTCGATTTAGAAGGAAATGTCTTAGAACACATAGTACTCGTATTTCATAGCGACGCAATTTCCGTGTGAATTCGTCAATGTTTGGGAGTGAGGGATGCAGTAAAGAACGATTAGTGGATCGGAAATGTGATTGTCGTATCCCAAAAGAAAATCCTGTCGTTTCCATAGAAACGTTACCCGATTTAGAAAGAAATGTCTTAGAACAATATGGTACTCGTATTTCATTGCGACGCAATTTCCGTGTGAATTCGTCAATGTTTGGGAGTGAGGGATGCAGTAAAGAACGATTAGTGGATCGGAAATGAGATTGTCGTATCCCAAAAGAAAATCCTGTCGTTTCCATAGAAACGTTACTCGATTTAGAAGGAAATGTCTTAGAACACATAGTACTCTAATTTCATAGCGACGGAATTTCCGTGTGAATTCGTCAATGTTTGGGAGTGAGGGATGCAGTAAAGAAGGATTAGTGGATCGGAAATGTGATTGTCGTATCCCAAAGGAAATTCCTGTCGTTTCCATAGAAACGTTACTCGATTTAGAAGGAAATGTCTTAGAACACATAGTACTCGTATTTCATAGCGACGCAATTTCCGTGTGAATTCGTCAATGTTTGGGAGTGAGGGATGCAGTAAAGAACGATTAGTGGATCGGAAATGTGATTGTCGTATCCCAAAAGAAAATCCTGTCGTTTCCATAGAAACGTTACTCGATTTAGAAGGAAATGTCTTAGAACACATAGTACTCGTATTTCATACCGACGCAATATCCGAGTGAATTCGTCAATGTTTGGGAGTGAGGGATGCAGTAAAGAACGATTAGTGGATCGGAAATGTGATTGTCGTATCCCAAAAGAAAATCCTGTCGTTTCCATTGAAACGTTACTCGATTTAGAAGGAAATGTCTTAGAGCACATAGTACTCGTATTTCATAGCGACGCAAATTCCGAGTGAATTCGTCAATGTTTGGGAGTGAGGGATGCAGTAAAGAAATATTAGTGGATCGGAAATGTGATTGTCGTATCCCAAAAGAAAATCCTGTCGTTTCCATAGAAACGTTACTCGATTTAGAAGGAAATGTCTTAGAACACATAGTACTCGTATTTCATAGCGACGCAATTTCCGTGTGAATTCGTCAATGTTTGGGAGTGAGGGATGCAGTAAAGAACGATTAGTGGATCGGAAATGTGATTGTCGTATCCCAAAAGAAAATCCTGTCGTTTCCATAGAAACGTTACTCGATTTAGAAGGAAATGTCTTAGAACACATAGTACTCGTATTTCATAGCGACGCAATTTCCGTGTGAATTCGTCAATGTTTGGGAGTGAGGGATGCAGTAAAGAACGATTAGTGGATCGGAAATGTGATTGTCGCATCCCAAAAGAAAATCCTGTCGTTTCCATAGAAACGTTACTCGATTTAGAAGGAAATGTCTTAGAACACATAGTACTCGTATTTCATAGCGACGCAATTTCCGTGTGAATTCGTCAATGTTTGGGAGTGAGGGATGCAGTAAAGAACGATTAGTGGATCGGAAATGTGATTGTCGTATCCCAAAAGAAAATCCTGTCGTTTCCATAGAAACGTTACTCGATTTAGAACGAAATGTCTCAGAACACATAGTACTCGTATTTCATAGCGACGCAATTTCCGTGTGAATTCGTCAATGTTTGGGAGTGAGGGATGCAGTAAAGAACGATTAGTGGATCGGAAATGTGATTGTCGTATCCCAAAAGAAAATCCTGTCGTTTCCATAGAAACGTTACTCGATTTCGAAGGAAATGTCGTAGAACACATAGTACTCGTATTTCATAGCGTCGCAATTTCCGTGTGAATTCGTCAATGTTTGGGAGTGAGGGATGCAGTAAAGAAGGATTAGTGGATCGGAAATGAGTTTGTCGTATCCCCAAAAAAATCCTGTCGATTCCATAGAAACGTTACTCGATTTAGAAGGAAATGTCTTAGAACACATAGTACTCGTATTTCATAGCGACGCAAAATCCGTGTGAATTCGTCAATGTTTGGGAGTGAGGGATGCAGTAAAGAAAGATTAGTGGATCGGAAATGTGATTGTCGTATCCCAAAAGAAAATCCTGTCGTTTCCATAGAAACGTTACTCGATTTAGAAGGAAATGTCTTAGAACACATAGTACTCGTATTTCATAGCGACGCAATTTCCGTGTGAATTCGTCAATGTTTGGGAGTGAGGGATGCAGTAAAGAACGATTAGTGGATCGGAAATGTGATTGTCGTATCCCAAAAGAAAATCCTTTCGTTTCCATAGAAACGTTACCCGATTTAGAAGGAAATGTCTTAGAACAATATGGTACTCGTATTTCATTGCGACGCAATTTCCGTGTGAATTCGTCAATGTTTGGGAGTGAGGGATGCAGTAAAGAACGATTAGTGGATCGGAAATGAGATTGTCGTATCCCAAAAGAAAATCCTGTCGTTTCCATAGAAACGTTACTCGATTTAGAAGGAAATGTCTTAGAACACATAGTACTCTAATTTCATAGCGACGGAATTTCCGTGTGAATTCGTCAATGTTTGGGAGTGAGGGATGCAGTAAAGAAGGATTAGTGGATCGGAAATGTGATTGTCGTATCCCAAAGGAAATTCCTGTCGTTTCCATAGAAACGTTACTCGATTTAGAAGGAAATGTCTTAGAACACATAGTACTCGTATTTCATAGCGACGCAATTTCCGTGTGAATTCGTCAATGTTTGGGAGTGAGGGATGCAGTAAAGAACGATTAGTGGATCGGAAATGTGATTGTCGCATCCCAAAAGAAAATCCTGTCGTTTCCATAGAAACGTTACTCGATTTAGAAGGAAATGTCTTAGAACACATAGTACTCGTATTTCATAGCGACGCAATTTCCGTGTGAATTCGTCAATGTTTGGGAGTGAGGGATGCAGTAAAGAACGATTAGTGGATCGGAAATGTGATTGTCGTATCCCAAAAGAAAATCCTGTCGTTTCCATAGAAACGTTACTCGATTTAGAACGAAATGTCTCAGAACACATAGTACTCGTATTTCATAGCGACGCAATTTCCGTGTGAATTCGTCAATGTTTGGGAGTGAGGGATGCAGTAAAGAACGATTAGTGGATCGGAAATGTGATTGTCGTATCCCAAAAGAAAATCCTGTCGTTTCCATAGAAACGTTACTCGATTTCGAAGGAAATGTCGTAGAACACATAGTACTCGTATTTCATAGCGACGCAATTTCCGTGTGAATTCGTCAATGTTTGGGAGTGAGGGATGCAGTAAAGAAGGATTAGTGGATCAAAAATGAGTTTGTCGTATCCCCAAAAAAATCCTGTCGATTCCATAGAAACGTTACTCGATTTAGAAGGAAATGTCTTAGAACACATAGTACTCGTATTTCATAGCGACGCAAAATCCGTGTGAATTCGTCAATGTTTGGGAGTGAGGGATGCAGTAAAGAAAGATTAGTGGATCGGAAATGTGATTGTCGTATCCCAAAAGAAAATCCTGTCGTTTCCATAGAAACGTTACTCGATTTAGAAGGAAATGTCTTAGAACACATAGTACTCGTATTTCATAGCGACGCAATTTCCGTGTGAATTCGTCAATGTTTGGGAGTGAGGGATGCAGTAAAGAACGATTAGTGGATCGGAAATGTGATTGTCGTATCCCAAAAGAAAATCCTGTCGTTTCCATAGAAACGTTACCCGATTTAGAAGGAAATGTCTTAGAACAATATGGTACTCGTATTTCATTGCGACGCAATTTCCGTGTGAATTCGTCAATGTTTGGGAGTGAGGGATGCAGTAAAGAACGATTAGTGGATCGGAAATGAGATTGTCGTATCCCAAAAGAAAATCCTGTCGTTTCCATAGAAACGTTACTCGATTTAGAAGGAAATGTCTTAGAACACATAGTACTCTAATTTCATAGCGACGGAATTTCCGTGTGAATTGGTCAATGTTTGGGAGTGAGGGATGCAGTAAAGAAGGATTAGTGGATCGGAAATGTGATTGTCGTATCTCAAAGGAAATTCCTGTCGTTTCCATAGAAACGTTACTCGATTTAGAAGGAAATGTCTTAGAACACATAGTACTCGTATTTCATAGCGACGCAATTTCCGTGTGAATTCGTCAATGTTTGGGAGTGAGGGATGCAGTAAAGAACGATTAGTGGATCGGAAATGTGATTGTCGTATCCCAAAAGAAAATCCTGTCGTTTCCATAGAAACGTTACTCGATTTAGAAGGAAATGTCTTAGAACACATAGTACTCGTATTTCATACCGACGCAATATCCGAGTGAATTCGTCAATGTTTGGGAGTGAGGGATGCAGTAAAGAACGATTAGTGGATCGGAAATGAGATTGTCGTATCCCAAAAGAAAATCCTGTCGTTTCCATAGAAACGTTACTCGATTTAGAAGGAAATGTCTTAGAACAATATGGTACTCGTATTTCATTGCGACGCAATTTCCGTGTGAATTCTTCAATGTTTGGGAGTGAGGGATGCAGTAAAGAACGATTAGTGGATCGGAAATGAGATTGTCGTATCCCAAAAGAAAATCCTGTCGTTTCCATAGAAACGTTACTCGATTTAGAAGGAAATGTCTTAGAACACATAGTACTCTAATTTCATAGCGACGGAATTTCCGTGTGAATTCGTCAATGTTTGGGAGTGAGGGATGCAGTAAAGAAGGATTAGTGGATCGGAAATGTGATTGTCGTATCCCAAAGGAAATTCCTGTCGTTTCCATAGAAACGTTACTCGATTTAGAAGGAAATGTCTTAGAACACATAGTACTCGTATTTCATAGCGACGCAATTTCCGTGTGAATTCGTCAATGTTTGGGAGTGAGGGATGCAGTAAAGAACGATTAGTGGATCGGAAATGTGATTGTCGCATCCCAAAAGAAAATCCTGTCGTTTCCATAGAAACGTTACTCGATTTAGAAGGAAATGTCTTAGAACACATAGTACTCGTATTTCATAGCGACGCAATTTCCGTGTGAATTCGTCAATGTTTGGGAGTGAGGGATGCAGTAAAGAACGATTAGTGGATCGGAAATGTGATTGTCGTATCCCAAAAGAAAATCCTGTCGTTTCCATAGAAACGTTACTCGATTTAGAACGAAATGTCTCAGAACACATAGTACTCGTATTTCATAGCGACGCAATTTCCGTGTGAATTCGTCAATGTTTGGGAGTGAGGGATGCAGTAAAGAACGATTAGTGGATCGGAAATGTGATTGTCGTATCCCAAAAGAAAATCCTGTCGTTTCCATAGAAACGTTACTCGATTTCGAAGGAAATGTCGTAGAACACATAGTACTCGTATTTCATAGCGACGCAATTTCCGTGTGAATTCGTCAATGTTTGGGAGTGAGGGATGCAGTAAAGAAGGATTAGTGGATCGGAAATGAGTTTGTCGTATCCCCAAAAAAATCCTGTCGATTCCATAGAAACGTTACTCGATTTAGAAGGAAATGTCTTAGAACACATAGTACTCGTATTTCATAGCGACGCAAAATCCGTGTGAATTCGTCAATGTTTGGGAGTGAGGGATGCAGTAAAGAAAGATTAGTGGATCGGAAATGTGATTGTCGTATCCCAAAAGAAAATCCTGTCGTTTCCATAGAAACGTTACTCGATTTAGAAGGAAATGTCTTAGAACACATAGTACTCGTATTTCATAGCGACGCAATTTCCGTGTGAATTCGTCAATGTTTGGGAGTGAGGGATGCAGTAAAGAACGATTAGTGGATCGGAAATGTGATTGTCGTATCCCAAAAGAAAATCCTGTCGTTTCCATAGAAACGTTACCCGATTTAGAAGGAAATGTCTTAGAACAATATGGTACTCGTATTTCATTGCGACGCAATTTCCGTGTGAATTCGTCAATGTTTGGGAGTGAGGGATGCAGTAAAGAACGATTAGTGGATCGGAAATGAGATTGTCGTATCCCAAAAGAAAATCCTGTCGTTTCCATAGAAACGTTACTCGATTTAGAAGGAAATGTCTTAGAACACATAGTACTCTAATTTCATAGCGACGGAATTTCCGTGTGAATTGGTCAATGTTTGGGAGTGAGGGATGCAGTAAAGAAGGATTAGTGGATCGGAAATGTGATTGTCGTATCTCAAAGGAAATTCCTGTCGTTTCCATAGAAACGTTACTCGATTTAGAAGGAAATGTCTTAGAACACATAGTACTCGTATTTCATAGCGACGCAATTTCCGTGTGAATTCGTCAATGTTTGGGAGTGAGGGATGCAGTAAAGAACGATTAGTGGATCGGAAATGTGATTGTCGTATCCCAAAAGAAAATCCTGTCGTTTCCATAGAAACGTTACTCGATTTAGAAGGAAATGTCTTAGAACACATAGTACTCGTATTTCATACCGACGCAATATCCGAGTGAATTCGTCAATGTTTGGGAGTGAGGGATGCAGTAAAGAACGATTAGTGGATCGGAAATGTGATTGTCGTATCCCAAAAGAAAATCCTGTCGTTTCCATTGAAACGTTACTCGATTTAGAAGGAAATGTCTTAGAGCACATAGTACTCGTATTTCATAGCGACGCAAATTCCGAGTGAATTCGTCAATGTTTGGGAGTGAGGGATGCAGTAAAGAAATATTAGTGGATCGGAAATGTGACTGTCGTATCCCAAAAGAAAATCCTGTCGTTTCCATAGAAACGTTACTCGATTTAGAAGGAAATGTCTTAGAACACATAGTACTCGTATTTCATAGCGACGCAATTTCCGTGTGAATTCGTAAATGTTTGGGAGTGAGGGATGCAGTAAAGAACGATTAGTGGATCGGAAATGTGATTGTCGCATCCCAAAAGAAAATCCTGTCGTTTCCATAGAAACGTTACTCGATTTAGAAGGAAATGTCTTAGAACACATAGTACTCGTATTTCATAGCGACGCAATTTCCGTGTGAATTCGTCAATGTTTGGGAGTGAGGGATGCAGTAAAGAACGATTAGTGGATCGGAAATGTGATTGTCGTATCCCAAAAGAAAATCCTGTCGTTTCCATAGAAACGTTACTCGATTTAGAACGAAATGTCTCAGAACACATAGTACTCGTATTTCATAGCGACGCAATTTCCGTGTGAATTCGTTGGTTCAAAATGGTTCAAATGGCTCTGAGCACTATGGGACTTAACATCTATGGTCATCAGTCCCCTAGAACTTAGAACTACTTAAACCTAACTAACCTAAGGACAGCACACAACACCCAGCCATCACGAGGCAGAGAAAATCCCTGACCCCGCCGGGAATCGAACCCGGGAACCCGGGCGTGGGAAGCGAGAACGCTACCGCACGACCACGAGATGCGGGCGTGAATTCGTCAATGTTTGGGAGTGAGGGATGTAGTAAAGAACGATTAGTGGATCGGAAATGTGATTGTCGTATCCCAAAAGAAAATCCTGTCGTTTCCATAGAAACGTTACTCGATTTAGAAGGAAATGTCTTAGAACACATAGTACTCGTATTTCATTGCAACGCAATTTCCGTGGGAATTCGTCAATGTTTGGGAGTCAGGGATGCAGTAAAGAAAGATTAGTGGATCGGAAATGAGTTTGTCGTATCCCAAAAGAAAATCCTGTCGTTTCCATAGAAACGTTACTCGATTTAGAAGGAAATGTCTTAGAACACATAGTACTCGTATTTCATAGCGACGCAATTTCCGTGTGAATTCGTCAATGTTTGGGAGTGAGGGATGCAGTAAAGAACTATTAGTGGATCGGAAATGTGATTGTCGCATCCCAAAAGAAAATCCTGTCGTTTCCATAGAAACGTTACTCGATTTAGAAGGAAATGTCTTAGAACACATAGTACTCGTATTTCATAGCGACGCAATTTCCGTGTGAATTCGTCAATGTTTGGGAGTGAGGGATGCAGTAAAGAACGATTAGTGGATCGGAAATGTGATTGTCGTATCCCAAAAGAAAATCCTGTCGTTTCCATAGAAACGTTACTCGATTTAGAACGAAATGTCTTAGAACACATAGTACTCGTATTTCATAGCGACGCAATTTCCGTGTGAATTCGTCAATGTTTGGGAGTGAGGGATGCAGTAAAGAACGATTAGTGGATCGGAAATGTGATTGCCGCATCCCAAAAGAAAATCCTGTCGTCTCCATAGAAACGTTACTCGATTTAGAAGGAAATGTCTTAGAACACATAGTACCCGTATTTCATTGCGACGCAATTTCCGTGTGAATTCGTCAATGTTTGGGAGTGAGGGATGCAGTAAAGAAGGATTAGTGGATCGGAAATGAGTTTGTCGTATCCCAAAAAAAATCCTGCCGTTTCCATAGAAACGTTACTCGATTTAGAAGGAAATGTCTTAGAACACATAGTACTCGTATTTCATAACGACGCAAATTCCGTGTGAATTCGTCAATGTTTAGGAGTGAGGGATGCAGTAAAGAAAGATTAGTGGATCGGAAATGTGATTGTCGTATCCCAAAAGAAAATCCTGTCGTTTCCATAGAAACGTTACTCGATTTAGAAGGAAATGTCTTAGAACACATAGTACTCGTATTTCATAGCGACGCAATTTCCGTGTGAATTCGTCAATGTTTGGGAGTGAGGGATGCAGTAAAGAACGAATAGTGGATTGGAAATGTGATTGTCGTATCCCAAAAGAAAATCCAGTCGTTTCCATAGAAACGTTACTCGATTTAGAAGGAAATGTCTTAGAACAATATAGTACTCGTATTTCATTGCGACGCAATTTCCGTGTGAATTCGTCAATGTTTGGGAGTGAGGGATGCAGTAAAGAACGATTAGTGGATCGGAAATGTGATTGTCGTATCCCAAAAGAAAATCCTGTCGTTTCCATAGAAACGTTACTCGATTTAGAAGGAAATGTCTTAGAACACATAGTACTCGTATTTCATAGCGACGCAAATTCCGTGTGAATTCGTCAATGTTTGGGAGTGAGGGATGCAGTAAAGAACGATTAGTGGATCGGAAATGAGATTGTCGTATCCCAAAAGAAAATCCTGTCGTTTCCATAGAAACGTTACTCGATTTAGAAGGAAATGTCTTAGAACACATAGTACTCGTATTTCATAGCGACGGAATTTCCGTGTGAATTCGTCAATGTTTGAGAGTGAGGGATGCAGTAAAGAAGGATTAGTGGATCGTAAATGTGATTGTCGTATCCCAAAAGAAATTCCTGTCGTTTCCATAGAAACGTTACTCGATTTAGAAGGAAATGTCTTAGAACACATAGTACTCGTATTTCATAGCGACGCAATTTCCGTGTGAATTCGTCAATGTTTGGGAGTGAGGGATGCAGTAAAGAACGATTAGTGGATCGGAAATGTGATTGTCGTATCCCAAAAGAAAATCCTGTCGTTTCCATAGAAACGTTACTCGATTTAGAAGGAAATGTCTTAGAACACATAGTACTCGTATTTCATTGCGACGCGATTTCCGTGTGAATTCGTCAATGTTTGGGAGTGAGGGATGCAGTAAAGAACGATTAATGGATCGGAAATGTGATTGTCGTATCCCAAAAGAAGATCTTGTCGTTTCCATAGAAACGTTACTCGATTTAGAAGGAAATGTCTTAGAACACATAGTACTCGTATTTCATAGCGACGCAATTTCCGTGTGAATTCGTCAATGTTTGGGAGTGAGGGATGCAGTAAAGAACGATTAGTGGATCGGAAGTGAGATTGTCGTATCCCAAAAGAAAATCCTGTCGTTTCCATAGAAACGTTACTCGATTTAGAAGGAAATGTCTTAGAACACATAGTACTCGTATTTCTTAGCGACGGAATTTCCGTGTGAATTCGTCAATGTTTGGGAGTGAGGGATGGAGTAAAGAAGGATTAGTGGATCGGAAATGTAATTGTCGTATCCCAAAAGCAAATCCTGTCGTTTCCATAGAAACGTTACTCGATTTAGAACGAAATGTCTTAGAACACATAGTACTCGTATTTCATAGCGACGCAATTTCCGTGTGAATTCGTCAATGTTTGGGAGTGAGGGATGCAGTAAAGAACGATTAGTGGATCGGAAATGTGATTGTCGTATCCCAAAAGAAAATCCTGTCGTTTCCATAGAAACGTTACTCGATTTAGAAGGAAATGTCTTAGAACACATAGTACTCGTATTTCATTGCAACGCAATTTCCGTGTGAATTCGTCAATGTTTGGGAGTGAGGGATGCAGTAAAGAAAGATTAGTGGATCGGAAATGAGTTTGTCGTATCCCAAAAGAAAATCCTGTCGTTTCCATAGAAACGTTACTCGATTTAGAAGGAAATGTCTTAGAACACATAGTACTAGTATTTCATAGCGACGCAATTTCCGTGTGAATTCGTCAATGTTTGGGAGTGAGGGATGCAGTAAAGAACGATTAGTGGATCGGAAATGTGATTGTCGCATCCCAAAAGAATATCCTGTCGTTTCCATAGAAACGTTACTCGATTTAGAAGGAAATGTCTTAGAACACATAGTACTCGTATTTCATAGCGACGCAATTTCCGTGTGAATTCGTCAATGTTTGGGAGTGAGGGATGCAGTAAAGAACGATTAGTGGATCGGAAATGTGATTGTCGTATCCCAAAAGAAGATCTTATCGTTTCCATAGAAACGTTACTCGATTTAGAAGGAAATGTCTTTGAACACATAGTACTCGTATTTCATAGCGACGCAATTTCCGTGTGAATTCGTCAATGTTTGGGAGTGTGGGATGCAGTAAAGAACGATTAGTGGATCGGAAGTGAGATTGTCGTATCCCAAAAGAAAATCCTGTCGTTTCCATAGAAACGTTACTCGATTTAGAAGGAAATGTCTTAGAACACATAGTACTCGTATTTCATAGCGACGGAATTTCCGTGTGAATTCGTCAATGTTTCGGAGTGAGGGATGGAGTAAAGATGGATTAGTGGATCGGAAATGTGATTGTCGTATCCCAAAATGCAAATCCGGTCGTTTCCATAGAAACGTTACTCGATTTAAAAGGAAATGTCTTAGAACACATAGTACTCGTATGTCATAGCGACGCAATTTCCGTGTGAATTCGTCAATGTGTGGGAGTGAGGGATGCAGTAAAGAAGGATTAGTGGATCGGAAATGTGATTGTCGTATGCCAAAAGAAAATCCTGTCGTTTCCATAGAAACGTTACTCGATTTAGAAGGAAATGTCTTAGAACACATAGTACTCGTATTTCATAGCGACGCAATTTCCGTGTGAATTCGTCAATGTTTGGGAGTGAGGGATGCAGTAAAGAACGATTAGTCGATCGGAAATGTGATTGTCGTATCCCAAAAGAAAATCCTGTCGTTTCCATAGAAAAGTTACTCGATTTAGAAGGAAATGTCTTAGAGCACATAGTACTCGTATTTCATAGCGACGCAATTTCCGTGTGAATTCGTTAATGTTTGGGAGTGAGGGATGCAGTAAAGAACGATTAGTGGATCGGAAATGTGATTGTCGTATCCCAAAAGAAAATCCTGTCGTTTCCATAGAAACGTTACTCGATTTAGAAGGAGATGTCTTAGAACACATAGTACTCGCATTTCATAGCGACGCAACTTCCGTGTGAATTCGTCAATGTTTGGGAGTGAGGGATGCAGTAAAGAACGATTAGTGGATCGGAAATGAGATTGTCGTATCCCAAAAGAAAATCCTGTCGTTTCCATAGAAACGTTACTCGATTTAGAAGGAAATGTCTTAGAACACAAAGTACTCGCATTTCATAGCGACGCAACTTCCGTGTGAATTCGTCAATGTTTGGGAGTGAGTGATGCAGTAAAGAACGATTAGTGGATCGGAAATGTGATTGTCGTATCCCAAAAGAAAATCCTGTCGTTTCCATAGAAACGTTACTCGATTTAGAAGGAAATGTCTTAGAACACATAGTACTCGCATTTCATAGCGACGCAACTTCCGTGTGAATTCGTCAATGTTTGGGAGTGAGGGATGCAGTAAAGAACGATTAGTGGATCGGAAATGAGATTGTCGTATCCCAAAAGAAAATCCTGTCGTTTCCATAGAAACGTTACTCGATTTAGAAGGAAATGTTTTAGAACACATAGTACTCGTATTTCATAGCGACGGAATTTCCGTGTGAATTCGTCAATGTTTGGGAGTGAGAGATGCAGTAAAGAAGGATTAGTGGATCGGAAATGTGATTGTCGTATCCCAAAAGAAATTCCTGTCGTTTCCATGGAAACGTTACTCGATTTAAAAGGAAATGTCTTAGAACACATAGTACTCGTATTTCATAGCGACGCAATTTCCGTGTGAATTCGTCAATGTTTGGGAGTGAGGGATGCAGTAAAGAACGATTAGTGGATCGGAAATGTGATTGTCGTACCCCAAAAGAAAATCCTGTCGTTTCCATAGAAACGATACTCGATTTATAAGGAAATGTCTTAGAACACATAGTACTCGTATTTCATTGGGACGCGATTTCCGTGTGAATTCGTCAATGTTTGGGAGTGAGGGATGCAGTAAAGAACGATTAGTGGATCGGAAATGAGATTGTCGTATCCCAAAAGAAGATCCTGTCGTTTCCATAGAAACGTTACTCGATTTAGAAGGAAATGTCTTAGAACACATAGTACTCGTATGTCATAGCGACGCAATTTCCGTGTGAATTCGTCAATGTGTGGGAGTGAGGGATGCAGTAAAGAAGGATTAGTGGATCGGAAATGTGATTGTCGTATCCCAAAAGAAAATCCAGTCGTTTCCTTAGAAACATTACTCGATTTAGAAGGAAATGTCTTAGAACACATAGTACTCGTATTTCATAGCGACGCAATTTCCGTGTGAACTCGTCAATGTTTGGGAGTGAGGGATGCAGTAAAGAACAATTAGTCGATCGGAAATGAGATTGTCGTATCCCAAAAGAAAATCCTGTCGTTTCCATAGAAACGTTACTCGATTTAGAAGGAAATGTCTTAGAACACATAGTACTCGCATTTCATAGCGACGCAACTTCCGTGTGAATTCGTCAATGTTTGGGAGTGAGAGATGCAGTAAAGAGCGATTAGTGGATCGGAAATGAGATTGTCGTATCCCAAAAGAAAATCCTGTCGTTTCCATAGAAACGTTACTCGATTTAGAAGGAAATGTCTTAGAACACAAAGTACTCGCATTTCATAGCGACGCAACTTCCGTGTGAATTCGTCAATGTTTGGGAGTGAGTGATGCAGTAAAGAACGATTAGTGGATCGGAAATGTGATTGTCGTATCCCAAAAGAAAATCCTGTCGTTTCCATAGAAACGTTACTCGATTTAGAAGGAAATGTCTTAGAACACATAGTACTCGCATTTCATAGCGACGCAACTTCCGTGTGAATTCGTCAATGTTTGGGAGTGAGGGATGCAGTAAAGAACGATTAGTGGATCGGAAATGAGATTGTCGTATCCCAAAAGAAAATCCTGTCGTTTCCATATAAACGTTACTCGATTTAGAAAGAAATGTCTTAGAACACATAGTACTCGTATTTCATAGCGACGCAATTTCCGTGTGAATTCGTCAATGTTTGGGAGTGAGGGATGCAGTAAAGAACGATTAGTGGATCGGAAATGTGATTGTCGTATCCCAAAAGAAAATCCTGTCGTTTCCATTGAAACGTTACTCGATTTAGAAGGAAATGTCTTAGAGCACATAGTACTCGTATTTCATAGCAACGCAATTTCCGTGTGAATTCGTCAATGTTTGGGAGTGAGGGATCCAGTAAAGAAAGATTAGTGGATCGGAAATGTGATTGTCGTATCCCAAAAGAAAATCCTGCCGTTTCCATAGAAACGTTACTCGATTTAGAAGGAAATGTCTTAGAACACATAGTACTCGCATTTTATAGCGACGCAACTTCCGTGTGAATTCGTCAATGTTTGGGAGTGAGGGATGCAGTAAAGAACGATTAGTGGATCGGAAATGAGATTGTCGTATCCCAAAAGAAAATCCAGTCGTTTCCATAGAAACGTTACTCGATTTAGAAGGAAATGTCTTAGAACACATAGTACTCGCATTTCATAGCGACGCAATTTCCGTGTGAATTCGTCAATGTGTGGGAGTGACGGATGCAGTAAAGAACGATTAGTGGATCGGAAATGTGATTGTCGTATCCCAAAAGAAAATCCTGTCGTTTCCATAGAAACGTTACTCGATTTAGAAGGAAATGTCTTAGAACACATAGTACTCGTATTTCATAGCGACGCAATTTCCGTGTGAATTCGTCAATGTTTGGGAGTGAGGGATGCTGTAAAGAACGATTAGTCGATCGGAAATGTGATTGTCGTATCCCAAAAGAAAATCCTGTCGTTTCCATAGAAAAGTTACTCGATTTAGAAGGAAATGTCTTAGAGCACATAGTACTCGTATTTCATAGCGACGCAATTTCCGTGTGAATTCGTCAATGTTTGGGAGTCAGGGATGCAGTAAAGAAAGATTAGTGGATCGGAAATGTGATTGTCGTATCCCAAAAGAAAATCCTGTCGTTTCCATAGAAACGTTACTCGATTTAGAAGGAAATGTCTTAGAACACATAGTACTCGCATTTCATAGCGACGCAACTTCCGTGTGAATTCGTCAATGTTTGGGAGTGAGGGATGCAGTAAAGAACGATTAGTGGATCGGAAATGAGATTGTCGTATCCCAAAAGAAAATCCAGTCGTTTCCATAGAAACGTTACTCGATTTAAAAGGAAATGTCTTAGAACACATAGTACTCGCATTTCATAGCGACGCAATTTCCGTGTGAATTCGTCAATGTCTGGGAGTGAGGGATGCAGTAAAGAACGATTAGTGGATCGGAAATGTAATTGTCGTATCCCAAAAGAAAATCCTGTCGTTTCCGTAGAAACGTTACTCGATTTAGAAGGAAATGTCTTAGAACACATAGTACTCGTATTTCATAGCGACGCAATTTCCGTGTGAATTCGTCAATGTTTGGGAGTAAGGGATGCAGTAAAGAACGATTAGTGGATCGGAAATGAGAATGTTGTATCCCAAAAGAAAATCCAGTCGTTTCCATAGAAACGTTTCTCGATTTAGAAGGAAATGTCTTAGAACACATAGTACTCGCATTTCATAGCGACGCAATTTCCGTGTGAATTCGTCAATGTGAGGGAGTAAGGGATGCAGTAAAGAACGATTAGTGGATCGGAAATGTGATTGTCGTATCCCAAAAGAAAATCCTGTCGTTTCCATAGAAACGTTACTCGATTTAGAAGGAAATGTCTTAGAACACATAGTACCCGTATTTCATAGCGACGCAATTTCCGTGTGAATTCGTCAATGTTTGGGAGTGAGGGATGCAGTAAAGAAAAATTAGTCGATCGGAAATGTGATTGTCGTATCCCAAAAGAAAATCGTGTCGTTTCCATAGAAAAGTTACTCGATTTAGAAGGAATTGTCTTAGAGCACATAGTACTTGTATTTCATAGCGACGCAATTTCCGTGTGAATTCGTCAATGTTTGGGAGTGAGGGATGCAGTAAAGAACGATTAGTGGATCGGAAATGTGATTGTCGTATCCCAAAAGAAAATCCTGTCGTTTCCATAGAAACGTTACTCGATTTAGAAGGAAATGTCTTAGAGCACATAGTACTCGTATTTCATAGCGACGCAATTTCCGTGTGAATTCGTCAATGTTTGGGAGTGAGGGATGCAGTAAAGAAAGATTAGTGGATCGGAAATGTGATTGTCGTATCCCAAAAGAAATTCCTGTCGTTTACATAGAAACGTTACTCGATTTAGAAGGAAATGTCTTAGAACACATAGTACTCGTATTTCATTGCGACGCGATTTCCGTGTGAATTCGTCAATGTTTGGGAGTGAGGGATGCAGTAAAGAACGATTAGTGGATCGGAAATGTGATTGTCGTATCCCAAAAGAAGATCTTATCGTTTCCATAGAAACGTTACTCGATTTAGAAGGAAATGTCTTTGAACACATAGTACTCGTATTTCATAGCGACGCAATTTCCGTGTTAATTCGTCAATGTTTGGGAGTGAGGGTTGCAGTAAAGAAGGATTAGTGGATCGGAAATGTGATTGTCGTATCCCAAAAGAAATTCCTGTCGTTTACATAGAAACGTTACTCGATTTAGAAGGAAATGTCTTAGAACACATAGTACTCGTATTTCATTGCAACGCGATTTCCGTGTGAATTCGTCAATGTTTGGGAGTGAGGGATGCAGTAAAGAATGATTAGTGGATCGGAAATGTGATTGTCGTATCCCAAAAGAAGATCTTATCGTTTCCATAGAAACGTTACTCGATTTAGAAGGAAATGTCTTTGAACACATAGTACTCGTATTTCATAGCGACGCAATTTCCGTGTGAATTCGTCAGGTTTGGGAGTGTGGGATGCAGTAAAGAACGATTAGTGGATCGGAAGTGAGATTGTCGTATCCCAAAAGAAAATCCTGTCGTTTCCATAGAAACGTTACTCGATTTAGAAGGAAATGTCTTAAAACACATAGTACTCGTATTTCATAGCGACGGAATTTCCGTGTGAATTCGTCAATGTTTCGGAGTGAGGGATGGAGTAAAGAAGGATTAGTGGATCGGAAATGTGATTGTCGTATCCCAAAAGCAAATCCGGTCGTTTCCATAGAAACGTTACTCGATTTAAAAGGAAATGTCTTAGAACACATAGTACTCGTATGTCATAGCGACGCAATTTCCGTGTGAATTCGTCAATGTGTGGGAGTGAGGGATGCAGTAAAGAAGGATTAGTGGATCGGAAATGTGATTGTCGTATCCCAAAAGAAAATCCAGTCGTTTCCATAGAAACGTTACTCGATTTAGAAGGAAATGTCTTAGAACACATAGTACTCGTATTTCATAGCGACGCAATTTCCGTGTGAATTCGTCAATGTTTGGGAGTGAGGGATGCAGTAAAGAACGATTAGTCGATCGGAAATGTGATTGTCGTATCCCAAAAGAAAATCCTGTCGTTTCCATAGAAAAGTTACTCGATTTAGAAGGAAATGTCTTAGAGCACATAGTACTCGTATTTCATAGCGACGCAATTTCCGTGTGAATTCGTCAATGTTTGGGAGTGAGGGATGCAGTAAAGAACGATTAGTGGATCGGAAATGTGATTGTCGTATCCCAAAAGAAAATCCTGTCGTTTCCATGGAAACGTTACTCGATTTAGAAGGAAATGTCTTAGAACACATAGTACTCGCATTTCATAGCGACGCAACTTCCGTGTGAATTCGTCAATGTTTGGGAGTGAGGGATGCAGTAAAGAACGATTAGTGGATCGGAAATGAGATTGTCGTATCCCAAAAGAAAATCCTGTCGTTTCCATAGAAACGTTACTCGATTTAGAAGGAAATGTCTTAGAACACATAGTACTCGCATTTCATAGCGACGCAACTTCCGTGTGAATTCGTCAATGTTTGGGAGTGAGAGATGCAGTAAAGAACGATTAGTGGATCGGAAATGAGATTGTCGTATCCCAAAAGAAAATCCTGTCGCTTCCATAGAAACGTTACTCGATTTAGAAGGAAATGTCTTAGAGCACATAGTACTCGTATTTCATAGCAACGCAATTTCCGTGTGAATTCGTCAATGTTTGGGAGTGAGGGATGCAGTAAAGAAAGATTAGTGGATCGGAAATGTGATTGTCGTATCCCAAAAGAAAATCCTGCCGTTTCCATAGAAACGTTACTCGATTTAGAAGGAAATGTCTTAGAACACATAGTACTCGCATTTTATAGCGACGCAACTTCCGTGTGAATTCGTCAATGTTTGGGAGTGAGGGATGCAGTAAAGAACGATTAGTGGATCGGAAATGAGATTGTCGTATCCCAAAAGAAAATCCAGTCGTTTCCATAGAAACGTTACTCGATTTAGAAGGAAATGTCTTAGAACACATAGTACTCGCATTTCATAGCGACGCAATTTCCGTGTGAATTCGTCAATGTGTGGGAGTGACGGATGCAGTAAAGAACGATTAGTGGATCGGAAATGTGATTGTCGTATCCCAAAAGAAAATCCTGTCGTTTCCATAGAAACGTTACTCGATTTAGAAGGAAATGTCTTAGAACACATAGTACTCGTATTTCATAGCGACGCAATTTCCGTGTGAATTCGTCAATGTTTGGGAGTGAGGGATGCTGTAAAGAACGATTAGTCGATCGGAAATGTGATTGTCGTATCCCAAAAGAAAATCCTGTCGTTTCCATAGAAAAGTTACTCGATTTAGAAGGAAATGTCTTAGAGCACATAGTACTCGTATTTCATAGCGACGCAATTTCCGTGTGAATTCGTCAATGTTTGGGAGTCAGGGATGCAGTAAAGAAAGATTAGTGGATCGGAAATGTGATTGTCGTATCCCAAAAGAAAATCCTGTCGTTTCCATAGAAACGTTACTCGATTTAGAAGGAAATGTCTTAGAACACATAGTACTCGCATTTCATAGCGACGCAACTTCCGTGTGAATTCGTCAATGTTTGGGAGTGAGGGATGCAGTAAAGAACGATTAGTGGATCGGAAATGAGATTGTCGTATCCCAAAAGAAAATCCAGTCGTTTCCATAGAAACGTTACTCGATTTAGAAGGAAATGTCTTAGAACACATAGTACTCGCATTTCATAGCGACGCAATTTCCGTGTGAATTCGTCAATGTCTGGGAGTGAGGGATGCAGTAAAGAACGATTAGTGGATCGGAAATGTAATTGTCGTATCCCAAAAGAAAATCCTGTCGTTTCCATAGAAACGTTACTCGATTTAGAAGGAAATGTCTTAGAACACATAGTACTCGTATTTCATAGCGACGCAATTTCCGTGTGAATTCGTCAATGTTTGGGAGTAAGGGATGCAGTAAAGAACGATTAGTGGATCGGAAATGAGAATGTCGTATCCCAAAAGAAAATCCAGTCGTTTCCATAGAAACGTTTCTCGATTTAGAAGGAAATGTCTTAGAACACATAGTACTCGCATTTCATAGCGACGCAATTTCCGTGTGAATTCGTCAATGTGAGGGAGTAAGGGATGCAGTAAAGAACGATTAGTGGATCGGAAATGTGATTGTCGTATCCCAAAAGAAAATCCTGTCGTTTCCATAGAAACGTTACTCGATTTAGAAGGAAATGTCTTAGAACACATAGTACCCGTATTTCATAGCGACGCAATTTCCGTGTGAATTCGTCAATGTTTGGGAGTGAGGGATGCAGTAAAGAAAAATTAGTCGATCGGAAATGTGATTGTCGTATCCCAAAAGAAAATCGTGTCGTTTCCATAGAAAAGTTACTCGATTTAGAAGGAATTGTCTTAGAGCACATAGTACTTGTATTTCATAGCGACGCAATTTCCGTGTGAATTCGTCAATGTTTGGGAGTGAGGGATGCAGTAAAGAACGATTAGTGGATCGGAAATGTGATTGTCGTATCCCAAAAGAAAATCCTGTCGTTTCCATAGAAACGTTACTCGATTTAGAAGGAAATGTCTTAGAGCACATAGTACTCGTATTTCATAGCGACGCAATTTCCGTGTGAATTCGTCAATGTTTGGGAGTGAGGGATGCAGTAAAGAAAGATTAGTGGATCGGAAATGTGATTGTCGTATCCCAAAAGAAATTCCTGTCGTTTACATAGAAACGTTACTCGATTTAGAAGGAAATGTCTTAGAACACATAGTACTCGTATTTCATTGCGACGCGATTTCCGTGTGAATTCGTCAATGTTTGGGAGTGAGGGATGCAGTAAAGAACGATTAGTGGATCGGAAATGTGATTGTCGTATCCCAAAAGAAGATCTTATCGTTTCCATAGAAACGTTACTCGATTTAGAAGGAAATGTCTTTGAACACATAGTACTCGTATTTCATAGCGACGCAATTTCCGTGTTAATTCGTCAATGTTTGGGAGTGAGGGTTGCAGTAAAGAAGGATTAGTGGATCGGAAATGTGATTGTCGTATCCCAAAAGAAATTCCTGTCGTTTACATAGAAACGTTACTCGATTTAGAAGGAAATGTCTTAGAACGCATAGTACTCGTATTTCATTGCGACGCGATTTCCGTGTGAATTCGTCAATGTTTGGGAGTGAGGGATGCAGTAAAGAATGATTAGTGGATCGGAAATGTGATTGTCGTATCCCAAAAGAAGATCTTATCGTTTCCATAGAAACGTTACTCGATTTAGAAGGAAATGTCTTTGAACACATAGTACTCGTATTTCATAGCGACGCAATTTCCGTGTGAATTCGTCAGGTTTGGGAGTGTGGGATGCAGTAAAGAACGATTAGTGGATCGGAAGTGAGATTGTCGTATCCCAAAAGAAAATCCTGTCGTTTCCATAGAAACGTTACTCGATTTAGAAGGAAATGTCTTAAAACACATAGTACTCGTATTTCATAGCGACGGAATTTCCGTGTGAATTCGTCAATGTTTCGGAGTGAGGGATGGAGTAAAGAAGGATTAGTGGATCGGAAATGTGATTGTCGTATCCCAAAAGCAAATCCGGTCGTTTCCATAGAAACGTTACTCGATTTAAAAGGAAATGTCTTAGAACACATAGTACTCGTATGTCATAGCGACGCAATTTCCGTGTGAATTCGTCAATGTGTGGGAGTGAGGGATGCAGTAAAGAAGGATTAGTGGATCGGAAATGTGATTGTCGTATCCCAAAAGAAAATCCAGTCGTTTCCATAGAAACGTTACTCGATTTAGAAGGAAATGTCTTAGAACACATAGTACTCGTATTTCATAGCGACGCAATTTCCGTGTGAATTCGTCAATGTTTGGGAGTGAGGGATGCAGTAAAGAACGATTAGTCGATCGGAAATGTGATTGTCGTATCCCAAAAGAAAATCCTGTCGTTTCCATAGAAAAGTTACTCGATTTAGAAGGAAATGTCTTAGAGCACATAGTACTCGTATTTCATAGCGACGCAATTTCCGTGTGAATTCGTCAATGTTTGGGAGTGAGGGATGCAGTAAAGAACGATTAGTGGATCGGAAATGTGATTGTCGTATCCCAAAAGAAAATCCTGTCGTTTCCATAGAAACGTTACTCGATTTAGAAGGAAATGTCTTAGAACACATAGTACTCGCATTTCATAGCGACGCAACTTCCGTGTGAATTCGTCAATGTTTGGGAGTGAGGGATGCAGTAAAGAACGATTAGTGGATCGGAAATGAGATTGTCGTATCCCAAAAGAAAATCCTGTCGTTTCCATAGAAACGTTACTCGATTTAGAAGGAAATGTCTTAGAACACATAGTACTCGCATTTCATAGCGACGCAACTTCCGTGTGAATTCGTCAATGTTTGGGAGTGAGAGATGCAGTAAAGAACGATTAGTGGATCGGAAATGAGATTGTCGTATCCCAAAAGAAAATCCTGTCGCTTCCATAGAAACGTTACTCGATTTTGAAGGAAATGTCTTAGAACACAAAGTACTCGCATTTCATAGCGACGCAATTTCCGTGTGAATTCGTCAATGTTTGGGAGTGAGGGATGCAGTAAAGAAGGATTAGTGGATCGGAAATGAGATTGTCGTATCCCAAAAGAAAATCCTGTCGTTTCCATAGAAACGTTACTCGATTTAGAAGAAAATGTCTTAGAACACATAGTACTCGTATTTCATAGCGACGCAATTTCCGTGTGAATTCGTCAATGTTTGGGAGTGAGTGATGCAGTAAAGAACGATTAGTGGATCGGAAATGTGATTGTCGTATCCCAAAAGAAAATCCTGTCGTTTCCATAGAAACGTTACTCGATTTAGAAGGAAATGTCTTAGAACACATAGTACTCGTATTTCATAGCGACGGAATTTCCGTGTGAATTCGTCAATGTTTGGGAGTGAGGGATGCAGTAAAGAACGATTAGTGGATCGGAAATGTGATTGTCGTATCCCAAAAGAAAATCCTGTCGTTTCCATAGAAAAGTTACTCGATTTAGAAGGAAATGTCTTAGAACACATAGTACTCGTATTTCATAGCGACGTAACTTCCGTGTGAATTCGTCAATGTTTGGGAGTGAGAGATGCAGTAAAGAACGATTAGTGGATCGGAAATGAGATTGTCGTATCTAAAAAGAAAATCCTGTCGTTTCCATAGAAACGTTACTCGATTTAGAAGGAAATGTCTTAGAACACAAAGTACTCGCATTTCATAGCGACGCAACTTCCGTGTGAATTCGTCAATGTTTGGGAGTGAGTGATGCAGTAAAGAACGATTAGTGGATCGGAAATGTGATTGTCGTATCCCAAAAGAAAATCCTGTCGTTTCCATAGAAACGTTACTCGATTTATAAGGAAATGTCTTCGAACACATAGTACTCGTATTTCATTGGGACCCGATTTCCGTGTGAATTCGTCAATGTTTGGGAGTGAGGGATGCAGTAAAGAACGATTAGTGGATCGGAAATGAGATTGTCGTATCCCAAAAGAAGATCCTGTCGTTTCCATAGAAACGTTACTTGATTTAGAAGGAAATGTCTTAGAACACATAGTACTCGTATGTCATAGCGACGCAATTTCCGTGTGAATTCGTCAATGTGTGGGAGTGAGGGATGCAGTAAAGAAGGATTAGTGGATCGGAAATGTGATTGTCGTATCCCAAAAGAAAATCCAGTCGTTTCCATAGAAACATTACTCGATTTAGAAGGAAATGTCTTAGAACACATAGTACTCGTATTTCATAGCGACGCAATGTCCGTGTGAACTCGTCAATGTTTGGGAGAGAGGGATGCAGTAAAGAACAATTAGTCGATCGGAAGTGAGATTGTCGTATCCCAAAAGAAAATCCTGTCGTTTCCATAGAAACGTTACTCGGTTTAGAAGGAAATGTCTTAGAACACATAGTACTCGCATTTCATAGCGACGCAACTTCCGTGTGAATTCGTCAATGTTTGGGAGTGAGAGATGCAGTAAAGAACGATTAGTGGATCGGAAATGAGATTGTCGTATCCCAAAAGAAAATCCTGTCGTTTCCATAGAAACGTTACTCGATTTAGAAGGAAATGTCTTAGAACACAAAGTACTCGCATTTCATAGCGACGCAACTTCCGTGTGAATTCGTCAATGTTTGGGAGTGAGTGATGCAGTAAAGAACGATTAGTGGATCGGAAATGTGATTGTCGTATCCCAAAAGAAAATCCTGTCGTTTCCATAGAAACGTTACTCGATTTAGAAGGAAATGTCTTAGAACACATAGTACTCGCATTTCATAGCGACGCAACTTCCGTGTGAATTCGTCATTGTTTGGGAGTGAGGGATGCAGTAAGGAACAATTAGTGGATCGGAAATGAGATTGTCGTATCCCAAAAGAAAATCCTGTCGTTTCCATAGAAACGTTACTCGATTTAGAAAGAAATGTCTTAGAACACATAGTACTCGTACTTCATAGCGACGCAATTTCCGTGTGAATTCGTCAATGTTTGGGAGTGAGGGATGCAGTAAAGAACGATTAGTGGATCGGAAATGTGATTGTCGTATCCCAAAAGAAAATCCTGTCGTTTCCATAGAAACGTTACTCGATTTAGAAGGAAATGTCTTAGAGCACATAGTACTCGTATTTCATAGCGACGCAATTTCCGTGTGAATTCGTCAATGTTTGGGAGTGAGGGATGCAGTAAAGAAAGATTAGTGGATCGGAAATGTGATTGTCGTATCCCAAAAGAAAATCTTGCCGTTTCCATAGAAACGTTACTCGATTTAGAAGGAAATGTCTTAGAACACATAGTACTCGCATTTCATAGCGACGCAACTTCCGTGTGAATTCGTCAATGTTTGGGAGTGAGGGATGCAGTAAAGAACGATTAGTGGATCGGAAATGAGATTGTCGTATCCCAAAAGAAAATCCAGTCGTTTCCATAGAAACGTTACTCGATTTAGAAGGAAATGTCTTAGAACATATAGTACTCGCATTTCATAGCGACGCAATTTCCGTGTGAATTCGTCAATGTTTGGGAGTGAGGGATGCAGTAAAGAACAATTAGTGGATCGGAAATGTGATTGTCGTATCCCAAAAGAAAATCCTGTCGTTTCCATAGAAACGTTACTCGATTTAGAAGGAAATGTCTTAGAACACATAGTACTCGTATTTCATAGCGACGCAATTTCCGTGTGAATTCGTCAATGTTTGGGAGTGAGGGATGCAGTAAAGAACGATTAGTGGATCGGAAATGAGATTGTCGTATCCCAAAAGGAAATCCAGTCGTTTCCATAGAAACGTTACTCGATTTAGAAGGAAATGTCTTAGAACACATAGTACTCGCATTTCATAGCGACGCAACTTCCGTGTGAATTCGTCAATGTCTGGGAGTGAGGGATGCAGTAAAGAACGATTAGTGGATCGGAAATGTGATTGTCGTATCCCAAAAGAAAATCCTGTCGTTTCCATAGAAACGTTACTCGATTTAGAAGGAAATGTCTTAGAACACATAGTACTCGTATTTCATAGCGACGCAATTTCCGTGTGAATTCGTCAATGTTTGGGAGTGAGGGATGCAGTAAAGAACGATTAGTGGATCGGAAATGAGATTGTCGTATCCCAAAAGAAAATCCAGTCGTTTCCATAGAAACGTTACTCGATTTAGAAGGAAATGTCTTAGAACACATAGTACTCGCATTTCATAGCGACGCAATTTCCGTGTGAATTCGTCAATGTGAGGGAGTAAGGGATGCAGTAAAGAACGATTAGTGGATCGGAAATGTGATTGTCGTATCCCAAAAGAAAATCCTGTCGTTTCCATAGAAACGTTACTCGATTTAGAAGGAAATGTCTTAGAACACATAGTACTCGTATTTCATAGCGACGCAATTTCCGTGTGAATTCGTCAATGTTTGGGAGTGAGGGATGCAGTAAAGAAAGATTAGTGGATCGGAAATGTGATTGTCGTATCCCAAAAGAAAATCCTGTCGTTTCCACAGAAACGTTACTCGATTTAGAAGGAAATGTCTTAGAACACATAGTACTCGCATTTCATAGCGACGCAACTTCCGTGTGAATTCGTCAATGTTTGGGAGTGAGGGATGCAGTAAAGAACGATTAGTGGATCGGAAATGAGATTGTCGTATCCCAAAAGAAAATCCTGTCGTTTCCATAGAAACGTTACTCGATTTAGAAGGAAATGTCTTAGATCACATAGTACTCGTATTTCATAGCGACGCAATTTCCGTGTGGAATCGTCAATGTTTGGGAGTGAGGGATGCAGTAAAGAACGATTAGTGGATCGGAAATGTGATTGTCGTATCCCAAAAGAAAATCCTGTCGTTTCCATAGAAACGTTACTCGATTTAGAAGGAAATGTCTTAGAACACATAGTACTCGCATTTCATAGCGACGCAACTTCCGTGTGAATTCGTCAATGTTTGGGAGTGAGTGATGCAGTAAAGAACGATTAGTGGATCGGAAATGTGATAGTCGTATCCCAAAAGAAAATCCTGTCGTTTCCATAGAAACGTTACTCGATTTAGCAGGAAATGTCTTAGAACACATAGTACTCGCATTTCATAGCGACGCAACTTCCGTGTGAATTCGTCAATGTTTGGGAGTGAGGGATGCAGTAAAGAACGATTAGTGGATCGGAAATGAGATTGTCGTATCCCAAAAGAAAATCCTGTCGTTTCCATAGAAACGTTACTCGATTTAGAAAGAAATGTCTTAGAACACATAGTACTCGTATTTCATAGCGACGCAATTTCCGTGTGAATTCGTCAATGTTTGGGAGTGAGGGATGCAGTAAAGAACGATTAGTGGATCGGAAATGTGATTGTCGTATCCCAAAAGAAAATCCTGTCGTTTCCATAGAAACGTTACTCGATTTAGCAGGAAATGTCTTAGAACACATAGTACTCGCATTTCATAGCGACGCAACTTCCGTGTGAATTCGTCAATGTTTGGGAGTGAGGGATGCAGTAAAGAACGATTAGTGGATCGGAAATGAGATTGTCGTATCCCAAAAGAAAATCCTGTCGTTTCCATAGAAACGTTACTCGATTTAGAAAGAAATGTCTTAGAACACATAGTACTCGTATTTCATAGCGACGCAATTTCCGTGTGAATTCGTCAATGTTTGGGAGTGAGGGATGCAGTAAAGAACGATTAGTGGATCGGAAATGTGATTGTCGTATCCCAAAAGAAAATCCTGTCGTTTCCATAGAAACGTTACTCGATTTAGAAGGAAATGTCTTACAGCACATAGTACTCGTATTTCATAGCGACGCAATTTCCGTGTGAATTCGTCAATGTTTGGGAGTGAGGGATGCAGTAAAGAAAGATTAGTGGATCGGAAATGTGATTGTCGTATCCCAAAAGAAAATCCTGCCGTTTCCATAGAAACGTTACTCGATTTAGAAGGAAATGTCTTAGAACACATAGTACTCGCATTTCATAGCGACGCAACTTCCGTGTGAATTCGTCAATGTTTGGGAGTGAGGGATGCAGTAAAGAACGATTAGTGGATCGGAAATGAGATTGTCGTATCCCAAAAGAAAATCCAGTCGTTTCCATAGAAACGTTACTCGATTTAGAAGGAAATGTCTTAGAACATATAGTACTCGCATTTCATAGCGACGCAATTTCCGTGTGAATTCGTCAATGTTTGGGAGTGAGGGATGCAGTAAAGAACAATTAGTGGATCGGAAATGTGATTGTCGTATCCCAAAAGAAAATCCTGTCGTTTCCATAGAAACGTTACTCGATTTAGAAGGAAATGTCTTAGAACACATAGTACTCGTATTTCATAGCGACGCAATTTCCGTGTGAATTCGTCAATGTTTGGGAGTGAGGGATGCAGTAAAGAACGATTAGTGGATCGGAAATGAGATTGTCGTATCCCAAAAGAAAATACAGTCGTTTCCATAGAAACGTTACTCGATTTAGAAGGAAATGTCTTAGAACACATAGTACTCGCATTTCATAGCGACGCAATTTCCGTGTGAATTCGTCAATGTGTGGGAGTGACGGATGCAGTAAAGAACGAATAGTGGATCGGAAATGTGATTGTCGTATCCCAAAAGAAAATAATGTCGTTTCCATAGAAACGTTACTCGATTTAGAAGGAAATGTCTTAGAACACATAGTACTCGTATTTCATAGCGACGCAATTTCCGTGTGAATTCGTCAATGTTTGGGAGTGAGGGATGCAGTAAAGAACGATTAGTCGATCGGAAATGTGATTGTCGTATCCCAAAAGAAAATCCTGTCGTTTCCATAGAAAAGTTACTCGATTTAGAAGGAAATGTCTTAGAGCACATAGTACTCGTATTTCATAGCGACGCAATTTCCGTGTGAATTCGTCAATGTTTGGGAGTGAGGGATGCAGTAAAGAAAGATTAGTGGATCGGAAATGTGATTGTCGTATCCCAAAAGAAAATCCTGTCGTTTCCATAGAAACGTTACTCGATTTAGAAGGAAATGTCTTAGAACACATGGTACTCGCATTTCATAGCGACGCAACTTCCGTGTGAATTCGTCAATGTTTGGGAGTGAGGGATGCAGTAAAGAACGATTAGTGGATCGGAAATGAGATTGTCGTATCCCAAAAGGAAATCCAGTCGTTTCCATAGAAACGTTACTCGATTTAGAAGGAAATGTCTTAGAACACATAGTACTCGCATTTCATAGCGACGCAATTTCCGTGTGAATTCTTCAATGTCTGGGAGTGAGGGATGCAGTAAAGAACGATTAGTGGATCGGAAATGTGATTGTCGTATCCCAAAAGAAAATCCTGTCGTTTCCATAGAAACGTTACTCGATTTAGAAGGAAATGTCTTAGAACACATAGTACTCGTATTTCATAGCGACGCAATTTCCGTGTGAATTCGTCAATGTTTGGGAGTGAGGGATGCAGTAAAGAACGATTAGTGGATCGGAAATGAGATTGTCGTATCCCAAAAGAAAATCCAGTCGTTTCCATAGAAACGTTACTCGATTTAGAAGGAAATGTCTTAGAACACATAGTACTCGCATTTCATAGCGACGCAATTTCCGTGTGAATTCGTCAATGTGAGGGAGTAAGGGATGCAGTAAAGAACGATTAGTGGATCGGAAATGTGATTGTCGTATCCCAAAAGAAAATCCTGTCATTTCCATAGAAACGTTACTCGATTTAGAAGGAAATGTCTTAGAACACATAGTACTCGTATTTCATAGCGACGCAATTTCCGTGTGAATTCGTCAATGTTTGGGAGTGAGGGATGCAGTAAAGAAAAATTAGTCGATCGGAAATGTGATTGTCGTATCCCAAAAGAAAATCGTGTCGTTTCCATAGAAAAGTTACTCGATTTAGAAGGAAATGTCTTAGAGCACATAGTACTCGTATTTCATAGCGACGCAATTTCCGTGTGAATTCGTCAATGTTTGGGAGTGAGGGATGCAGTAAAGAACGATTAGTGGATCGGAAATGTGATTGTCGTATCCCAAAAGAAAATCCTGTCGTTTCCATAGAAACGTTACTCGATTTAGAAGGAAATGTCTTAGAGCACATAGTACTCGTATTTCATAGCGACGCAATTTCCGTGTGAATTCGTCAATGTTTGGGAGTGAGGGATGCAGTAAAGAAAGATTAGTGGATCGGAAATGTGATTGTCGTATCCCAAAAGAAAATCCTGTCGTTTCCACAGAAACGTTACTCGATTTAGAAGGAAATGTCTTAGAACACATAGTACTCGCATTTCATAGCGACGCAACTTCCGTGTGAATTCGTCAATGTTTGGGAGTGAGGGATGCAGTAAAGAACGATTAGTGGATCGGAAATGAGATTGTCGTATCCCAAAAGAAAATCCTGTCGTTTCCATAGAAACGTTACTCGATTTAGAAGGAAATGTCTTAGATCACATAGTACTCGTATTTCATAGCGACGCAATTTCCGTGTGGAATCGTCAATGTTTGGGAGTGAGGGATGCAGTAAAGAACGATTAGTGGATTGGAAATGAGATTGTCGTATCCCAAAAGAAAATCCAGTCGTTTCCATAGAAACGTTACTCGATTTAGAAGGAAATGTCTTAGAACACATAGTACTCGCATTTCATAGCGACGCAATTTCCGTGTGAATTCGTCAATGTGTGGGAGTGAGGGATGCAGTAAAGAACGATTAGTGGATCGGAAATGTGATTGTCGTATCCCAAAAGAAAATCCTGTCGTTTCCATAGAAACGTTACTCGATTTAGAAGGAAATGTCTTAGAACACATAGTACTCGTATTTCATAGCGACGCAATTTTCGTGTGAATTCGTCAATGTTTGGGAGTGAGGGATGCAGTAAAGAACGACTAGTCGATCGGAAATGTGATTGTCGTATCCCAAAAGAAAATACTGTCGTTTCCATAGAAGAGTTACTCGATTTAGAAGGAAATGTCTTAGAGCACATAGTACCCGTATTTCATAGCGACGCAATTTCCGTGTGAATTCGTCAATGTTTCGGAGTGAGGGATGCAGTAAAGAACGATTAGTGGATCGGAAATGTGATTGTCGTATCCCAAAAGAAAATCCTGTCGTTTCCATAGAAACGTTACTCGATTTAGAAGGAAATGTCTTAGAACACATAGTACTCGCATTTCATAGCGACGCAACTTCCGTGTGAATTCGTCAATGTTTGGGAGTGAGTGATGCAGTAAAGAACGATTAGTGGATCGGAAATGTGATAGTCGTATCCCAAAAGAAAATCCTGTCGTTTCCATAGAAACGTTACTCGATTTAGCAGGAAATGTCTTAGAACACATAGTACTCGCATTTCATAGCGACGCAACTTCCGTGTGAATTCGTCAATGTTTGGGAGTGAGGGATGCAGTAAAGAACGATTAGTGGATCGGAAATGAGATTGTCGTATCCCAAAAGAAAATCCAGTCGTTACCATAGAAACGTTACTCGATTTAGAAGGAAATGTCTTAGAACACATAGTACTCGCATTTCATAGCGACGCAATTTCCGTGTGAATTCGTCAATGTTTGGGAGTGAGGGATGCAGTAAAGAAAGATTAGGGGATCGGAAATGTGATTGTCGTATCCCAAAAGGAAATCATGTCGTTTCCATAGAAACGTTACTCGATTTAGAAGGAAATGTCTTAGAACACATAGTACTCGTATTTCATAGCGACGCAATTTCCGTGTGAATTCGTCAATGTTTGGGAGTGAGGGATGCAGTAAAGAACGATTAGTGGATCGGAAATGTGATTGTCGTATCCCAAAAGAAAATCCTGTCGTTTCCATAGAAACGTTACTCGATTTAGAATGAAATGTCTTAGAACACATAGTACTCGTATTTCATAGCGACGCAATTTCCGTGTGAATTCGTCAATGTTTGGGAGTGAGGGATGCAGTAAAGAACGATTAGTGGATCGGAAATATGATTGTCGTATCCCAAAAGAAAATCCTGTCGTTTCCATAGAAACGTTACTCGATTTAGAAGGAAATGTCTTAGAACACATAGTACTCGTATTACATAGCGACGCAATTTCCGTGTGAATTCGTCAATGTTTGGGAGTGAGGGATGCAGTAAAGAACGATTAGTGGATCGGAAATGTGATTGTCGTATCCCAAAAGAAAATCCTGTCGTTTCCATAGAAACGTTACTCGATTTAGAAGGAAATGTCTTAGAACACATAGTACTCGTATTTCATAGCGACGCAATTTCCGTGTGAATTCGTCAATGTTTGGGAGTGAGGGATGCAGTAAAGAACGATTAGTGGTTCGGAAATGAGATTGTCGTATCCCAAAAGAAAATCCTGTCGTTTCCATAGAAACGTTACTCGATTTAGAAGGAAATGTCTTAGAACACATAGTACTCGTATTTCATAGCGACGGAATTTCCGTGTGAATTCGTCAATGTTTGGGAGTGAGGGATGCAGTATAGAAGGATTAGTGGATCGGAAATGTGATTGTCGTATCCCAAAAGAAAATCCTGTCGTTTCCATAGAAACGTTACTCGATTTAGAAGGAAATGTCTTAGAACACATAGTACTCGTATTTCATAGCGACGCAATTTCCGTGTGAATGCGTCAATGTTTGGGAGTGAGGGATGCAGTAAAGAACGATTAGTGGATCGGAAATGTGATTGTCGTATCCCAAAAGAAATTCCTGTCGTTTCCATAGAAACGTTACTCGATTTAGCAGGAAATGTCTTAGAACACATAGTACTCGCATTTCATAGCGACGCAACTTCCGTGTGAATTCGTCAATGTTTGGGAGTGAGGGATACAGTAAAGAACGATTAGTGGATCGGAAATGAGATTGTCGTATCCCAAAAGAAAATCCAGTCGTTTCCATAGAAACGTTACTCGATTTAGAAGGAAATGTCTTAGAACACATAGTACTCGCATTTCATAGCGACGCAATTTCCGTGTGAATTCGTCAATGTTTGGGAGTGAGGGTTGCAGTAAAGAAAGATTAGTGGATCGGAAATGTGATTGTCGTATCCCAAAAGGAAATCATGTCGTTTCCATAGAAACGTTACTCGATTTAGAAGGAAATGTCTTAAAACACATAGTACTAGTATTTCATAGCGACGCAATTTCCGTGTGAATTCGTCAATGTTTGGGAGTGAGGGATGCAGTAAAGAACGATTAGTGGATCGGAAATGTGATTGTCGTATCCCAAAAGAAAATCCTGTCGTTTCCATAGAAACGTTACTCGATTTAGAAGGTAATGTCTTAGAACACATAGTACTCGTATTTCATAGCGACGCAATTTCCGTGTGAATTCGTCAATGTTTGGGAGTGAGGGATGCAGTAAAGAACGATTAGTGGATCGGAAATATGATTGTCGTATCCCAAAAGAAAATCCTGTCGTTTCCATAGAAACGTTACTCGATTTAGAAGGAAATGTCTTAGAACACATAGTACTCGTATTTCATAGCGACGCAATTTCCGTGTGAATTCGTCAATGTTTGGGAGTGAGGGATGCAGTAAAGAACGAGTAGTGGATCGGAAATGTGATTGTCGTATCCCAAAATAAAATCCTGTCGTTTCCTTAGAAACGTTACTCGATTTAGAAGGAAATGTCTTAGAACACATAGTACTCGTATTTCATAGCGACGCAATTTTCGTGTGAATTCGTCAATGTTTGGGAGTGAGGGATGCAGTAAAGAACGACTAGTCGATCGGAAATGTGATTGTCGTATCCCAAAAGAAAATACTGTCGTTTCCATAGAAGAGTTACTCGATTTAGAAGGAAATGTCTTAGAGCACATAGTACCCGTATTTCATAGCGACGCAATTTCCGTGTGAATTCGTCAATGATTCGGAGTGAGGGATGCAGTAAAGAACGATTAGTGGATCGGAAATGTGATTGTCGTATCCCAAAAGAAAATCCTGTCGTTTCCATAGAAACGTTACTCGATTTAGAAGGAAATGTCTTAGAACACATAGTACTCGCATTTCATAGCGACGCAACTTCCGTGTGAATTCGTCAATGTTTGGGAGTGAGTGATGCAGTAAAGAACGATTAGTGGATCGGAAATGTGATAGTCGTATCCCAAAAGAAAATCCTGTCGTTTCCATAGAAACGTTACTCGATTTAGCAGGAAATGTCTTAGAACACATAGTACTCGCATTTCATAGCGACGCAACTTCCGTGTGAATTCGTCAATGTTTATGAGTGAGGGATGCAGTAAAGAACGATTAGTGGATCGGAAATGAGATTGTCGTATCCCAAAAGAAAATCCAGTCGTTACCATAGAAACGTTACTCGATTTAGAAGGAAATGTCTTAGAACACATAGTACTCGCATTTCATAGCGACGCAATTTCCGTGTGAATTCGTCAATGTTTGGGAGTGAGGGATGCAGTAAAGAAAGATTAGGGGATCGGAAATGTGATTGTCGTATCCCAAAAGGAAATCATGTCGTTTCCATAGAAACGTTACTCGATTTAGAAGGAAATGTCTTAGAACACATAGTACTCGTATTTCATAGCGACGCAATTTCCGTGTGAATTCGTCAATGTTTGGGAGTGAGGGATGCAGTAAAGAACGATTAGTGGATCGGAAATGTGATTGTCGTATCCCAAAAGAAAATCCTGTCGTTTCCATAGAAACGTTACTCGATTTAGAATGAAATGTCTTAGAACACATAGTACTCGTATTTCATAGCGACGCAATTTCCGTGTGAATTCGTCAATGTTTGGGAGTGAGGGATGCAGTAAAGAACGATTAGTGGATCGGAAATATGATTGTCGTATCCCAAAAGAAAATCCTGTCGTTTCCATAGAAACGTTACTCGATTTAGAAGGAAATGTCTTAGAACACATAGTACTCGTATTTCATAGCGACGCAATTTCCGTGTGAATTCGTCAATGTTTGGGAGTGAGGGATGCAGTAAAGAACGAGTAGTGGATCGGAAATGTGATTGTCGTATCCCAAAATAAAATCCTGTCGTTTCCTTAGAAACGTTACTCGATTTAGAAGGAAATGTCTTAGAACACATAGTACTCGTATTTCATAGCGACGCAATTTTCGTGTGAATTCGTCAATGTTTGGGAGTGAGGGATGCAGTAAAGAACGACTAGTCGATCGGAAATGTGATTGTCGTATCCCAAAAGAAAATACTGTCGTTTCCATAGAAGAGTTACTCGATTTAGAAGGAAATGTCTTAGAGCACATAGTACCCGTATTTCATAGCGACGCAATTTCCGTGTGAATTCGTCAATGATTCGGAGTGAGGGATGCAGTAAAGAACGATTAGTGGATCGGAAATGTGATTGTCGTATCCCAAAAGAAAATCCTGTCGTTTCCATAGAAACGTTACTCGATTTAGAAGGAAATGTCTTAGAACACATAGTACTCGCATTTCATAGCGACGCAACTTCCGTGTGAATTCGTCAATGTTTGGGAGTGAGTGATGCAGTAAAGAACGATTAGTGGATCGGAAATGTGATAGTCGTATCCCAAAAGAAAATCCTGTCGTTTCCATAGAAACGTTACTCGATTTAGCAGGAAATGTCTTAGAACACATAGTACTCGCATTTCATAGCGACGCAACTTCCGTGTGAATTCGTCAATGTTTGGGAGTGAGGGATGCAGTAAAGAACGATTAGTGGATCGGAAATGAGATTGTCGTATCCCAAAAGAAAATCCAGTCGTTACCATAGAAACGTTACTCGATTTAGAAGGAAATGTCTTAGAACACATAGTACTCGCATTTCATAGCGACGCAATTTCCGTGTGAATTCGTCAATGTTTGGGAGTGAGGGATGCAGTAAAGAAAGATTAGGGGATCGGAAATGTGATTGTCGTATCCCAAAAGGAAATCATGTCGTTTCCATAGAAACGTTACTCGATTTAGAAGGAAATGTCTTAGAACACATAGTACTCGTATTTCATAGCGACGCAATTTCCGTGTGAATTCGTCAATGTTTGGGAGTGAGGGATGCAGTAAAGAACGATTAGTGGATCGGAAATGTGATTGTCGTATCCCAAAAGAAAATCCTGTCGTTTCCATAGAAACGTTACTCGATTTAGAATGAAATGTCTTAGAACACATAGTACTCGTATTTCATAGCGACGCAATTTCCGTGTGAATTCGTCAATGTTTGGGAGTGAGGGATGCAGTAAAGAACGATTAGTGGATCGGAAATATGATTGTCGTATCCCAAAAGAAAATCCTGTCGTTTCCATAGAAACGTTACTCGATTTAGAAGGAAATGTCTTAGAACACATAGTACTCGTATTACATAGCGACGCAATTTCCGTGTGAATTCGTCAATGTTTGGGAGTGAGGGATGCAGTAAAGAACGATTAGTGGATCGGAAATGTGATTGTCGTATCCCAAAAGAAAATCCTGTCGTTTCCATAGAAACGTTACTCGATTTAGAAGGAAATGTCTTAGAACACATAGTACACGTATTTCATAGCGACGCAATTTCCGTGTGAATTCGTCAATGTTTGGGAGTGAGGGATGCAGTAAAGAACGATTAGTGGTTCGGAAATGAGATTGTCGTATCCCAAAAGAAAATCCTGTCGTTTCCATAGAAACGTTACTCGATTTAGAAGGAAATGTCTTAGAACACATAGTACTCGTATTTCATAGCGACGGAATTTCCGTGTGAATTCGTCAATGTTTGGGAGTGAGGGATGCAGTATAGAAGGATTAGTGGATCGGAAATGTGATTGTCGTATCCCAAAAGAAAATCCTGTCGTTTCCATAGAAACGTTACTCGATTTAGAAGGAAATGTCTTAGAACACATAGTACTCGTATTTCATAGCGACGCAATTTCCGTGTGAATGCGTCAATGTTTGGGAGTGAGGGATGCAGTAAAGAACGATTAGTGGATCGGAAATGTGATTGTCGTATCCCAAAAGAAAATCCTGTCGTTTCCATAGAAACGTTACTCGATTTAGCAGGAAATGTCTTAGAACACATAGTACTCGCATTTCATAGCGACGCAACTTCCGTGTGAATTCGTCAATGTTTGGGAGTGAGGGATACAGTAAAGAACGATTAGTGGATCGGAAATGAGATTGTCGTATCCCAAAAGAAAATCCAGTCGTTTCCATAGAAACGTTACTCGATTTAGAAGGAAATGTCTTAGAACACATAGTACTCGCATTTCATAGCGACGCAATTTCCGTGTGAATTCGTCAATGTTTGGGAGTGAGGGTTGCAGTAAAGAAAGATTAGTGGATCGGAAATGTGATTGTCGTATCCCAAAAGGAAATCATGTCGTTTCCATAGAAACGTTACTCGATTTAGAAGGAAATGTCTTAAAACACATAGTACTAGTATTTCATAGCGACGCAATTTCCGTGTGAATTCGTCAATGTTTGGGAGTGAGGGATGCAGTAAAGAACGATTAGTGGATCGGAAATGTGATTGTCGTATCCCAAAAGAAAATCCTGTCGTTTCCATAGAAACGTTACTCGATTTAGAAGGTAATGTCTTAGAACACATAGTACTCGTATTTCATAGCGACGCAATTTCCGTGTGAATTCGTCAATGTTTGGGAGTGAGGGATGCAGTAAAGAACGATTAGTGGATCGGAAATATGATTGTCGTATCCCAAAAGAAAATCCTGTCGTTTCCATAGAAACGTTACTCGATTTAGAAGGAAATGTCTTAGAACACATAGTACTCGTATTTCATAGCGACGCAATTTCCGTGTGAATTCGTCAATGTTTGGGAGTGAGGGATGCAGTAAAGAACGAGTAGTGGATCGGAAATGTGATTGTCGTATCCCAAAATAAAATCCTGTCGTTTCCTTAGAAACGTTACTCGATTTAGAAGGAAATGTCTTAGAACACATAGTACTCGTATTTCATAGCGACGCAATTTCCGTGTGAATTCGTCAATGTTTGGGAGTGAGGGATGCAGTAAAGAACGATTAGTGGTTCGGAAATGAGATTGTCGTATCCCAAAAGAAAATCCTGTCGTTTCCATAGAAACGTTACTCGATTTAGAAGGAAATGTCTTAGAACACATAGTACTCGTATTTCATAGCGACGGAATTTCCGTGTGAATTCCTCAATGTTTGGGAGTGAGGGATGCAGTAAAGAAGGATTAGTGGATCGGAAATGTGATTGTCGTATCGCAAAAGAAATTCCTGTCGTTTCCATAGAAACGTTACTCGATTTAGAAGGAAATGTCTTAGAACACATAGTACTCGTATTTCATAGCGACGCAATTTCCGTGTGAATGCGTCAATGTTTGGGAGTGAGGGATGCAGTAAAGAACGATTAGTGGATCGGAAATGTGATTGTCGTATCCCAAAAGAAAATCCTGTCGTTTCCATAGAAACGTTACTCGATTTAGAAGGAAATGTCTTAGAACACATAGTACTCGTATTTCATAGCGACGCAATTTCCGTGTAAATTCGTCAATGTTTGGGAGTGAGGGATGCAGTAAAGAATGATTAGTGGATCGGAAATGTGATTGTCGTATCCCAAAAGAAATTCCTGTCGTTTCCATAGAAACGTTACTCGATTTAGAAGGAAATGTCTTAGAGCACATAGTACTCGTATTTCATAGCGACGCAATTTCCGTGTGAATTCGTCAATGTTTGGGAGTGAGGGATGCAGTAAAGAACGATTAGTGGATCGGAAATGTGATTGTCGTATCCCATAAAAAAGTCCTGTCGTTTCCATAGAAACGTTACTCGATTTAGAAGGAAATGTCTTAGAACACATAGTACTCGCATTTCATAGCGACGCAACTTCCGTGTGAATTCGTCAATGTTTGGGAGTGAGGGATGCAGTAAAGAACGATTAGTGGATCGGAAATGAGAGTGTCGTATCCCAAAAGAAAATCCTGTCGTTTCCATAGAAACGTTACTCGATTTAGAAGGAAATGTCTTAGAACACATAGTACTCGTATTTCATAGCGACGCAATTTCCGTGTGAAATCGTCAATGTTTGGGAGTGAGGGATGCAGTAAAGAACGATTAGTGGATCGGAAATGAGATTGTCGTATCCCAAAAGAAAATCCAGTCGTTTCCATAGAAACGTTACTCGATTTAGAAGGAAATGTGTTAGAACACATAGTATTCGCATTTCATAGCGACGCAATTTCCGTGTGAATTCGTCAATGTGTGGGAGTGAGGGATGCAGTAAAGAACGATTAGTGGATCGGAAATGTGATTGTCGTATCCCAAAAGAAAATCCTGTCGTTTCCATAGAAACGTTACTCGATTTAGAAGGAAATGTCTTAGAACACATAGTACTCGTATTTCATAGCGACGCAATTTCCGTGTGAATTCTTCAATGTTTGGGAGTGAGGGATGCAGTAAAGAACGACTAGTCGATCGGAAATGTGATTGTCGTATCCCAAAAGAAAATACTGTCGTTTCCATAGAAAAGTTACTCGATTTAGAAGGAAATGTCTTAGAGCACATAGTACTCGTATTTCATAGCGACGCAATTTCCGTGTGAATTCGTCAATGTTTGGGAGTGAGGGATGCAGTAAAGAACGATTAGTGGATCGGAAATGTGATTGTCGTATCCCAAAAGAAAATCCTGTCGTTTCCATAGAAACGTTACTCGATTTAGAAGGAAATGTCTTAGAACACATAGTACTCGAATTTCATAGCGACGGAACTTCCGTGTGAATTCGTCAATGTTTGGGAGTGAGGGATGCAGTAAAGAACGATTAGTGGATCGGAAATGTGATTGTCGTATCCCAAAAGAAAATCCTGTCGTTTCCATAGAAACGTTACTCGATTTAGAACGAAATGTCTTAGAGCACATAGTACTCGTATTTCATAGCGACGCAATTTCCGTGTGAATTCGTCAATGTTTGGGAGTGAGGGATGCAGTAAAGAAAGATTAGTGGATCGGAAATGTGATTGTCGTATCCCAAAAGAAAATCCTGTCGTTTCCATTGAAACGTTACTCGATTTAGAAGGAAATGTCTTAGAACACATAGTACTCGCATTTCATAGCGACGCAACTTCCGTGTGAATTCGTCAATGTTTGGGAGTGAGGGATGCAGTAAAGAACGATTAGTGGATCGGAAATGAGATTGTCGTATCCCAAAAGAAAATCCTGTCGTTTCCATAGAAACGTTACTCGATGTAGAAGGAAATGTCTTAGATCACATAGTACTCGTATTTCATAGCGACTAAATTTCCGTGTGAAATCGTGAATGTTTGGGAGTGAGGGATGCAGTAAAGAACGATTAGTGGATCGGAAATGAGATTGTCGTATCCCCAAAAGAAAATCCAGTCGTTTCCATAGAAACGTTACTCGATTTAGAAGGAAATGTCTTAGAACACATAGTACTCGCATTTCATAGCAACGCCATTTCCGTGTGAATTCGTCAATGTGTGGGAGTGAGGGATGCAGTAAAGAACGATTAGTGGATCGGAAATGTGATTGTCGTATCCCAAAAGAAAATCCTGTCGTTTCCATAGAAACGTTACTCGATTTAGAAGGAAATGTCTTAGAACACATAGTACTCGTATTTCATAGCGACGCAATTTCCGTGTGAATTCGTCAATGTTTGGGAGTGAGGGATGCAGTAAAGAACGACTAGTCGATCGGAAATGTGATTGTCGTATCCCAAAAGAAAATACTGTCGTTTCCATAGATGAGTTACTCGATTTAGAAGGAAATGTCTTAGAGCACATAGTACTCGTATTTCATAGCGACGCAATTTCCGTGTGAATTCGTCAATGTTTGGGAGTGAGGGATGCAGTAAAGAAGGATTGGTGGATCGGAAATGAGATTGTCGTATCCCAAAAGAAAATCCAGTCGTTTCCATAGAAACGTTACTCGATTTAGAAGGAAATGTCTTAGAACACATAGTACTCGCATTTCATAGCGACGCAATTTCGGTGTGAATTCGTCAATGTTTGGGAGTGAGCGATGCAGTAAAGAAATATTAGTGGATCGGAAATGTGATTGTCGTATCCCAAAAGGAAATCATGTCGTTTCCATAGAAACGTTACTCGATTTAGAAGGAAATGTCTTAGAACACATAGTACTCGTATTTCATAGCGACGCAATTTCCGTGTGAATTCGTCAATGTTTGGGAGTGAGGGATGCAGTAAAGAACGATTAGTGGATCGGAAATGTGATTGTCGTATCCCAAAAGAAAATCCTGTCGTTTCCATAGAAACGTTACTCGATTTAGAAGGAAATGTCTTAGAGCACATAGTACTCGTATTTCATAGCGACGCAATTTCCGTGTGAATTCCTCAATGTTTGGGAGTGAGGGATGCAGTAAAGAAAGATTAGTGGATCGGAAATGTGATTGTCGTATCCCAAAAGAAAATCCTGTCGTTTCCATAGAAACGTTACTCGATTTAGCAGGAAATGTCTTAGAACACATAGTACTCGTATTTCATAGCGACGCAATTTCCGTGTGAATACGTCAATGTTTGGGAGTGAGGGATGCAGTAAAGAACGATTAGTGGTTCGGAAATGTGATTGTCGTATCCCAAAAGAAAATCCTGTCGTTTCCATAGAAACGTTACTCGATTTAGAAGGAAATGTCTTAGAACACATAGTACTCGTATTTCATAGCGACGGAATTTCCGTGTGAATTCGTCAATGTTTGGGAGTGAGGGATGCAGTAAAGAAGGATTAGTGGATCGGAAATGTAATTGTCGTATCCCAAAAGAAATTCCTGTCGTTTCCATAGAAACGTTACTCGATTTAGAAGGAAATGTCTTAGAACACATAGTACTCGTATTTCATAGCGACGCAATTTCCGTGTGAATTCGTCAATGTTTGGGAGTGAGGGATGCAGTAAAGAACGATTAGTGGATCGGAAATGTGATTGTCGTATCCCAAAAGAAAATCCTGTCGTTTCCAGAGAAACGTTACTCGATTTAGAAGGAAATGTCTTAGAACACATAGTACTCGTATTTCATAGCGACGCAATTTCCGTGTGAATTCGTCAATGTTTGGGAGTGAGGGATGCAGTAAAGAATGATTAGTGGATCGGAAATGTGATTGTCGTATCCCAAAAGAAATTCCTGTCGTTTCCATAGAAACGTTACTCGATTTAGAAGGAAATGTCTTAGAACACATAGTCTTCGTATTTCATAGCGACGCAATTTCCGTGTGAATTCGTCAATGTTTGGGAGTGAGGGATGCAGTAAAGAACGATTAGTGGATCGGAAATGTGATTGTCGTATCCCAAAAGAAAATCCTGTCGTTTCCATAGAAACGTTACTCGATTTAGAAGGAAATGTCTTAGAGCACATAGTACTCGTATTTCATAGCGACGCAATTTCCGTGTGAATTCGTCAATGTTTGGGAGTGAGGGATGCAGTAAAGAAAGATTAGTGGATCGGAAATGTGATTGTCGTATCCCAAAAGAAAATCCTGTCGTTTCCATAGAAACGTTACTCGATTTAGAAGGAAATGTCTTAGAACACATAGTACTCGCATTTCATAGCGACGCAACTTCCGTGTGAATTCGTCAATGTTTGGGAGTGAGGGATGCAGTAAAGAACGATTAGTGGATCGAAAATGAGATTGTCGTATCCCAAAAGAAGATCCTGTCGTTTCCATAGAAACGTTACACGATTTAGAAGGAAATGTCTTAGAACACATAGTACTCGCATTTCATAGCGACGCAATTTCGGTGTGAATTCGTCAATGTTTGGGAGTGAGGGATGCAGTAAAGAAAGATTAGTGGATCGGAAATGTGATTGTCGTATCCCAAAAGGAAATCATGTCGTTTCCATAGAAACGTTACTCGATTTAGAAGGAAATGTCTTAGAACACATAGTACTCGTATTTCATAGCGACGCAATTTCCGTGTGAATTCGTCAATGTTTGGGAGTGAGGGATGCAGTAAAGAACGATTAGTGGATCGGAAATGTGATTGTCGTATCCCAAAAGAAAATCCTGTCGTTTCCATAGAAACGTTACTCGATTTAGAAGGAAATGTCTAAGAGCACATAGTACTCGTATTTCATAGCGACGCAATTTCCGTGTGAATTCGTCAATGTTTGGGAGTGAGGGATGCAGTAAAGAAAGGTTAGTGGATCGGAAATGTGATTGTCGTTTCCCAAAAGAAAATCCTGTCGTTTCCATAGAAACGTTACTCGATTTAGCAGGAAATGTCTTAGAACACATAGTACTCGCATTTCATAGCGACGCAACTTCCGTGTGAATTCTTCAATGTTTGGGAGTGAGGGATGCAGTAAAGAACGATTAGTGGATCGGAAATGAGATTGTCGTATCCCAAAAGAAAATCCAGTCGTTTCCATAGAAACGTTACTCGATTTAGAAGGAAATGTCTTAGAACACATAGTACTCGCATTTCATAGCGACGCAATTTCCGTGTGAATTCGTCAATGTTTGGGAGTGACGGATGCAGTAAAAAAAGATTAGTGGATCGGAAATGTGATTGTCGTATCCCAAAAGGAAATCATGTCGTTTCCATAGAAACGTTACTCGATTTAGAAGGAAATGTCTTAGAACACATAGTACTCGTATTTCATAGCGACGCAATTTCCGTGTGAATTCGTCAATGTGTGGGAGTGAGGGATGCAGTAAAGAACGATTAGTGGATCGGAAATGTGATTGTCGTATCCCAAAAGAAAATCCTGTCGTTTCCATAGAAACGTTACTCTATTAGAAGGAAATGTCTTAGAACACATAGTACTCGTATTTCATAGCGACGCAATTTCCGTGTGAATTCGTCAATGTTTGGGAGTGAGGGATGCGGTAAAGAACGATTAGTGGATCGGAAATATGATTGTCGTATCCCAAAAGAAAATGCTGTCGTTTCCATAGAAACGTTACTCGATTTAGAAGGAAATGTCTTAGAACACATAGTACTCGTATTTCATAGCGACGCAATTTCCGTGTGAATTCGTCAATGTTTGGGAGTGAGGGATGCAGTAAAGAACGATTAGTGGATCGGAAATGTGATTGTCGTATCCCAAAAGAAAATCCTGTCGCTTCCATAGAAACGTTACTCGATTTAGAAGGAAATGTCTTAGAACACATAGTACTCGTATTTCATAGCGACGCAATTTCCGTGTGAATTCGTCAATGTTTGGGAGTGAGGGATGCAGTAAAGAACGATTAGTGGTTCGGAAATGAGATTGTCGTATCCCAAAAGAAAATCCTGTCGTTTCCATAGAAACGTTACTCGATTTAGAAGGAAATGTCTTAGAACACATAGTACTCGTATTTCATAGCGACGGAATTTCCGTGTGAATTCGTCAATGTTTGGGAGTGAGGGATGCAGTAAAGAAGGATTAGTGGATCGGAAATGTGATTGTCGTATCCCAAAAGAAATTCCTGTCGTTTCCATAGAAACGTTACTCGATTTAGAAGGAAATGTCTTAGAACACATAGTACTCGTATTTCATAGCGACGCAACTTCCGTGTGAATTCGTCAATGTTTGGGAGTGAGGGATGGAGTAAAGAACGATTAGTGGATCGGAAATGTGATTGTCGTATCCCAAAAGAAAATCCTGTCGTTTCCATAGAAACGTTACTCGATTTAGAAGGAAATGTCTTAGAACACATAGTACTCGTATTTCATAGCGACGCAATTTCCGTGTGAATTCGTCAATGTTTGGGAGTGAGGGATGCAGTATAGAATGATTAGTGGATCGGAAATGTGATTGTCGAATCCCAAAAGAAAATCCTGTCGTTTCCATAGAAACGTTACTCGATTTAGAAGGAAATGTCTTAGAGCACATAGTACTCGTATTTCATAGCGACGCAATTTCCGTGTGAATTCGTCAATGTTTGGGAGTGAGGGATGCAGTAAAGAACGATTAGTGGATCGGAAATGTGATTGTCGTATCCCAAAAGAAAATCCTGTCGTTTCCATAGAAACGTTACTCGATTTAGCAGGAAATGTCTTAGAACACATAGTACTCGCATTTCATAGCGACGCAACTTCCGTGTGAATTCTTCAATGTTTGGGAGTGAGGGATGAAGTAAAGAACGATTAGTGGATCGGAAATGAGATTGTCGTATCCCAAAAGAAAATCCAGTCGTTTCCATAGAAACGTTACTCGATTTAGAAGGAAATGTCTTAGAACACATAGTACTCGCATTTCATAGCGACGCAATTTCCGTGTGAATTCGTCAATGTTTGGGAGTGACGGATGCAGTAAAGAAAGATTAGTGGATCGGAAATGTGATTGTCGTATCCCAAAAGGAAATCATGTCGTTTCCATAGAAACGTTACTCGATTTAGAAGGAAATGTCTTAGAACACATAGTACTCGTATTTCATAGCGACGCAATTTCCGTGTGAATTCGTCAATGTTTGGGAGTGAGGGATGCAGTAAAGAACGATTAGTGGATCGGAAATGTGATTGTCGTATCCCAAAAGAAAATCCTGTCGCTTCCATAGAAACGTTACTCGATTTAGCAGGAAATGTCTTAGAACACATAGTACTCGCATTTCATAGCGACGCAACTTCCGTGTGAATTCTTCAATGTTTGGGAGTGAGGGATGCAGTAAAGAACGATTAGTGGATCGGAAATGAGATTGTCGTATCCCAAAAGAAAATCCAGTCGTTTCCATAGAAACGTTACTCGATTTAGAAGGAAATGTCTTAGAACACATAGTACTCGCATTTCATAGCGACGCAATTTCCGTGTGAATTCGTCAATGTTTGGGAGTGACGGATGCAGTAAAGAAAGATTAGTGGATCGGAAATGTGATTGTCGTATCCCAAAAGGAAATCATGTCGTTTCCATAGAAACGTTACTCTATTAGAAGGAAATGTCTTAGAACACATAGTACTCGTATTTCATAGCGACGCAATTTCCGTGTGAATTCGTCAATGTTTGGGAGTGAGGGATGCGGTAAAGAACGATTAGTGGATCGGAAATATGATTGTCGTATCCCAAAAGAAAATCCTGTCGTTTCCATAGAAACGTTACTCGATTTAGAAGGAAATGTCTTAGAACACATAGTTCTCGCATTTCATAGCGACGCAACTTCCGTGTGAATTCTTCAATGTTTGGGAGTGAGGGATACAGTAAAGAACGATTAGTGGATCGGAAATGAGATTGTCGTATCATAAAAGAAAATCCAGTCGTTTCCATAGAAACGTTACTCGATTTAGAAGGAAATGTCTTAGAACACATAGTACTCGCATTTCATAGCGACGCAATTTCCGTGTGAATTCGTCAATGTTTGGGAGTGACGGATGCAGTAAAGAAAGATTAGTGGATCGGAAATGTGATTGTCGTATCCCAAAAGGAAATCATGTCGTTTCCATAGAAACGTTACTCGATTTAGAAGGAAATGTCTTAGAACACATAGTACTCGTATGTCATAGCGACGCAATTTCCGTGTGAATTCGTCAATGAGTGGGAGTGAGGGATGCAGTAAAGAACGATTAGTGGATCGGAAATGTGATTGTCGTATCCCAAAAGAAAATCCTGTCGTTTCCATAGAAACGTTACTCTATTAGAAGGAAATGTCTTAGAACACATAGTACTCGTATTTCATAGCGACGCAATTTCCGTGTGAATTCGTCAATGTTTGGGAGTGAGGGATGCGGTAAAGAACGATTAGTGGATCGGAAATATGATTGTCGTATCCCAAAAGAAAATCCTGTCGTTTCCATAGAAACGTTACTCGATTTAGAAGGAAATGTCTTAGAACACATAGTACTCGTATTTCATAGCGACGCAATTTCCGTGTGAATTCGTCAATGTTTGGGAGTGAGGGATGCAGTAAAGAACGATTAGTGGATCGGAAATGTGATTGTCGTATCCCAAAAGAAAATCCTGTCGCTTCCATAGAAACGTTACTCGATTTAGAAGGAAATGTCTTAGAACACATAGTACTCGTATTTCATAGCGACGCAATTTCCGTGTGAATTCGTCAATGTTTGGGAGTGAGGGATGCAGTAAAGAACGATTAGTGGTTCGGAAATGAGATTGTCGTATCCCAAAAGAAAATCCTGTCGTTTCCATAGAAACGTTACTCGATTTAGAAGGAAATGTCTTAGAACACATAGTACTCGTATTTCATAGCGACGCAATTTCCGTGTGAATTCGTCAATGTTTGGGAGTGAGGGATGCAGTAAAGAACGATTAGTGGATCGGAAATGTGATTGTCGTATCCAAAAAGAAAATCCTGTCGCTTCCATAGAAACGTTACTCGATTTAGAAGGAAATGTCTTAGAACACATAGTACTCGTATTTCATAGCGACGCAATTTCCGTGTGAATTCGTCAATGTTTGGGAGTGAGGGATGCAGTAAAGAACGATTAGTGGTTCGGAAATGAGATTGTCGTATCCCAAAAGAAAATCCTGTCGTTTCCATAGAAACGTTACTCGATTTAGAAGGAAATGTCTTAGAACACATAGTACTCGTATTTCATAGCGACGGAATTTCCGTGTGAATTCGTCAATGTTTGGGAGTGAGGGATGCAGTAAAGAACGATTAGTGGATCGGAAATGTGATTGTCGTATCCCAAAAGAAATTCCTGTCGTTTCCATAGAAACGTTACTCGATTTAGAAGGAAATGTCTTAGAACACATAGTACTCGTATTTCATAGCGACGCAACTTCCGTGTGAATTCGTCAATGTTTGGGAGTGAGGGATGCAGTAAAGAACGATTAGTGGATCGGAAATGTGATTGTCGTATCCCAAAAGAAAATCCTGTCGTTTCCATAGAAACGTTACTCGATTTAGAAGGAAATGTCTTAGAACACATAGTACTCGTATGTCATAGCGACGCAATTTCCGTGTGAATTCGTCAATGTTTGGGAGTGAGGGATGCAGTAAAGAATGATTAGTGGATCGGAAATGTGATTGTCGAATCCCAAAAGAAAATCCTGTCGTTTCCATAGAAACGTTACTCGATTTAGAAGGAAATGTCTTAGAGCACATAGTACTCGTATTTCATAGCGACGCAATTTCCGTGTGAATTCGTCAATGTTTGGGAGTGAGGGATGCAGTAAAGAAGGATTAGTGGATCGGAAATGAGATTGTCGTATCCCAAAAGAAAATCCTGTCGTTTCCATAGAAACGTTACTCGATTTAGAAGGAAATGTCTTAGAACACATAGTATTCGCATTTCATAGCGACGCAACTTCCGTGTGAATTCGTCAATGTTTGGTAGTGAGTGATGCAGTAAAGAACGATTAGTGGATCGGAAATGAGATTGTCGTATCCCAAAAGAAAATCCTGTCGTTTCCATAGAAACGTTACTCGATTTAGAAGGAAATGTCTTAGAACACATAGTACTCGCATTTCATAGCCACGCAACTTCCGTGTGAATTCGTCAATGTTTGGGAGTGAGTGATGCAGTAAAGAACGATTAGACGATCGGAAATGTGATTGTCGTATCCCAAAAGAAATTCCTGTCGTTTCCATAGAAACGTTACTCGATTTAGAAGGAAATGTCTTAGAACACATAGTCTTCGTATTTCATAGCGACGCAATTTCCGTGTGAATTCGTCAATGTTTGGGAGTGAGGGATGCAGTAAAGAACGATTAGTGGATCGGAAATGTGATTGTCGTATCCCAAAAGAAAAACCTGTCGTTTCCATAGAAACGTTACTCGATTTAGAAGGAAATGTCTTAGAACACATAGTACTCGTACTTCATTGCGACGCGATTTATTTGTGAATTCGTCAATGTTTGGGAGTGAGGGATGGAGTAAAGGAGGATTAGTGGATCGGAAATGTGATTGTCGTATCCCAAAAGCAAATCCTGTCGTTTCCATAGAAACGTTACTCGATTTAGAAGGAAATGTCTTAGAACACATAGTACTCGTATTTCATAGCGACGCAATTTCCGTGTGAATTCGTCAATGTGTGGGAGTGAGGGATGCAGTAAAGAAGGATTAGTGGATCGGAAATGTGATTGTCGTATCCCAAAAGAAAATCCTGTCGTTTCCATAGAAACGTTACTCGATTTAGAAGGAAATGTCTTAGAACACATAGTACTCGCATTTTATAGCGACGCAACTTCCGTGTGAATTCGTCAATATTTGGGAGTGAGGGATGCAGTAAAGAACGATTAGTGGATCGGAAATGTGATTGTCGTATCCCAAAAGAAAATCCTGTCGTTTCCATAGAAACGTTACTCGATTTAGAAGGAAATGTCTTAGAACACATAGTACTCGTATTTCATAGCGTCGCAATTTCCGTGTGAATTCGTCAATGTTTGGGAGTGAGGGATGCAGTAAAGAACGATTAGTGGATCGGATATGAGATTGTCGTATCCCAAAAGAAAATCCAGTCGTTTCCATAGAAACGTTACTCGATTTAGAAGGAAATGTCTTAGAACACATAGTACTCGCATTTCATAGCGACGCAATTTCCGTGTGAATTCGTCAATGTTTGGGAGTGAGGGATGCAGTAAAGAAAGGTTAGTGGATCGGAAATGTGATTGTCGTATCCCAAAAGAAAATCCTGTCGTTTCCGTAGAAACGTTACTCGATTTAGCAGGAAATGTCTTAGAACACATAGTACTCGCATTTCATAGCGACTCAACTTCCGTGTGAATTCTTCAATGTTTGGGAGTGAGGGATGCAGTAAAGAACGATTAGTGGATCGGAAATGAGATTGTCGTATCCCAAAAGAAAATCCTGTCGTTTCCATAGAAACGTTACTCGATTTAGAAGGAAATGTCTTAGAACACATAGTACTCGCATTTCATAGCGACGCAATTTCCGTGTGAATTCGTCAATGTTTGGGAGTGAGGGATGCAGTAAAGAAAGATTAGTGGATCGGAAATGTGATTGTCGTATCCCAAAAGCCAATCATGTCGTTTCCATAGAAACGTTACTCGATTTAGAAGGAAATGTCTTAGAACACATAGTACTCGTATTTCATAGCGACGCAATTTCCGTGTGAATTCGTCAATGTGTGGGAGTGAGGGATGCAGTAAAGAACGATTAGTGGATCGGAAATGTGATTGTCGTATCCCAAAAGAAAATCCTGTCGTTTCCATAGAAACGTTACTCGATTTAGAAGGAAATGTCTTAGAACACATAGTACTCGTATTTCATAGCGACGCAATTTCCGTGTGAATTCGTCAATGTTTGGGAGTGAGGGATGCGGTAAAGAACGATTAGTGGATCGGAAATATGATTGTCGTATCCCAAAAGAAAATCCTGTCGTTTCCATAGAAACGTTACTCGATTTAGAAGGAAATGTCTTAGAACACATAGTACTCGTATTTCATAGCGACGCAATTTCCGTGTGAATTCGTCAATGTTTGGGAGTGAGGGATGCAGTAAAGAACGATTAGTGGATCGGAAATGTGATTGTCGTATCCCAAAAGAAAATCCTGTCGTTTCCATAGAAACGTTACTCGATTTAGAAGGAAATGTCTTAGAACACATAGTACTCGTTTTTCATAGCGACGCAATTTCCGTGTGAATTCGTCAATGTTTGGGAGTGAGGGATGCAGTAAAGAAGGATTATTGATTTGGAAATGAGATTGTCGTATCCCAAAAGAAAATCCTGTCGTTTCCATAGAAACGTTACTCGATTTAGAAGGAAATGTCTTAGAACACATAGTACTCGTATTTCATAGCGACGGAATTTCCGTGTGAATTCGTCAATGTTTGGGAGTGAGGGATGCAGTAAAGAACGATTAGTGGATCGGAAGAGAGATTGTCGTATCCCAAAAGAAAATCCTGTCGTTTCCATAGAAACGTTAATCGATTTAGAAGGAAATGTCTTAGAACACATAGTACTCGTATTTCATAGCGACGGAATTTCCGTGTGAATTCGTCAATGTTTGGGAGTGAGGGATGCAGTAAAGAAGGATTAGTGGATCGGAAGTGAGATTGTCGTATCCCAAAAGAAAATCCTGTCGTTTCCATAGAAACGTTACTCGATTTAGAAGGAAATGTCTTAGAACACATAGTACTCGTATTTCACAGCGACGGAATTTCCGTGTGAATTCGTCAATGTTTGGGAGTGAGGGATGCAGTAAAGAAGGATTATTGATTTGGAAATGAGATTGTCGTATCCCAAAAGAAAATCCTGTCGTTTCCATAGAAACGTTACTCGATTTAGAAGGAAATGTCTTAGAACACATAGTACTCGTATTTCATAGCGACGGAATTTCCGTGTGAATTCGTCAATGTTTGGGAGTGAGGGATGCAGTAAAGAAGGATTAGTGGATCGGAAATGTGATTGTCGTATCCCAAAAGAAATTCCTGTCGTTTCCATAGAAACGTTACTCGATTTAGAAGGAAATGTCTTAGAACACATAGTACTCGTATTTCATAGCGACGCAATTTCCGTGTGAATTCGTCAATGTTTGGGAGTGAGGGATGCAGTAAAGAACGATTAGTGGATCGGAAATGTGATTGTCGTATCCCAAAAGAAAATCCTGTCGTTTCCATAGAAACGTTACTCGATTTAGAAGGAAATGTCTTAGAACACATAGTACTCGTATTTCATAGCGACGCAATTTCCGTGTGAATTCGTCAATGTTTGGGAGTGAGGGATGCAGTAAAGAATGATTAGTGGATCGGAAATGTGATTGTCGAATCCCAAAAGAAAATCCTGTAGTTTCCATAGAAACGTTACTCGATTTGGAAGGAAATGTCTTAGAGCACATAGTACTCGTATTTCATAGCGACGCAATTTCCGTGTGAATTCGTCAATGTTTGGGAGTGAGGGATGCAGTAAAGAAGGATTAGTGGATCGGAAATGTGATTGTCGTATCCCAAAAGAAAATCCTGTCGTTTCCATAGAAACGTTACTCGAATTAGAAGGAAATGTCTTAGAACACATAGTACTCGCATTTCATAGCGACGCAACTTCCGTGTGAATTCGTCAATGTTTGGGAGTGAGTGATGCAGTAAAGAACGATTAGACGATCGGAAAAGTGATTGTCGTATCCCAAAAGAAATTCCTGTCGTTTCCATAGTAACGTTACTCGATTTAGAAGGAAATGTCTTAGAACACATAGTCTTCGTATTTCATAGCGACGCAATTTCCGTGTGAATTCGTCAATGTTTGGGAGTGAGGGATGCAGTAAAGAACGATTAGTGGATCGGAAATGTGATTGTCGTATCCCAAAAGAAAAACCTGTCGTTTCCATAGAAACGTTACTCGATTTAGAAGGAAATGTCTTAGAACACATAGTACTCGTACTTCATTGCGACTCGATTTATTTGTGAATTCGTCAATGTTTGGGAGTGAGGGATGGTGTAAAGGAGGATTAGTGGATCGGAAATGTGATTGTCGTATCCCAAAAGCAAATCCTGTCGTTTCCATAGAAACGTTACTCGATTTAGAAGGAAATGTCTTAGAACACATAGTACTCGTATTTCATAGCGACGCAATTTCCGTGTGAATTCGTCAATGTGTGGGAGTGAGGGATGCAGTAAAGAAGGATTAGTGGATCGGAAATGTGATTGTCGTATCCCAAAAGAAAATCCTGTCGTTTCCATAGAAACGTTACTCGATTTAGAAGGAAATGTCTTAGAACACATAGCACTCGCATTTCATAGCGACGCAACTTCCGTGTGAATTCGTCAATGTTTGGGAGTGAGGGATGCAGTAAAGAACGATTAGTGGATCGGAAATGTGATTGTCGTATCCCAAAAGAAAATCCTGTCGTTTCCATAGAAACGTTACTCGATTTAGAAGGAAATGTCTTAGAACACATAGTACTCGTATTTCATAGCGTCGCAATTTCGGTGTGAATTCGTCAATGTTTGGGAGTGAGGGATGCAGTAAAGAACGATTAGTGGATCGGAAATGTGATTGTCGTATCCCAAAAGAAAATCCAGTCGTTTCCATAGAAACGTTACTCGATTTAGAAGGAAATGTCTTAGAACACATAGTACTCGCATTTCATAGCGACGCAATTTCCGTGTGAATTCGTCAATGTGTGGGAGTGAGGGATGTAGTAAAGAACGATTAGTGGATCGGAAATGTGATTGTCGTATCCCAAAAGAAAATCCTGTCGTTTCCATAGAAACGTTACTCGATTTAGAAGGAAATGTCTTAGAACACATAGTACTCGTATTTCATAGCGACACAATTTCCGTGTGAATTCGTCAATGTTTGGGAGTGAGGGATGCAGTAAAGAACGATTAGTCGATCGGAAATGTGATTGTCGTATCCCAAAAGAAAATCCTGTCGTTTCCATAGAAACGTTACTCGATTTAGAAGGAAATGTCTTAGAACACATAGTACTCGCATTTCATATCGACGCAATTTCCGTGTGAATTCGTCAATGTGTGGGAGTGAGGGATGCAGTAAAGAACGATTAGTGGATCGGAAATGTGATTGTCGTATCCCAAAAGAAAATCCTGTCGTTTCCGTAGAAACGTTACTCGATTTAGAAGGAAATGTCTTAGAACACATAGTACTCGTATTTCATAGCGACGCAATTTCCGTGTGAATTCGACAATGTTTGGGAGTGAGGGATGCAGTAAAGAACGATTAGTCGATCGGAAATGTGATTGTCGTATCCCAAAAGAAAATCCTGTCGTTTCCATAGAAAAGTTACTCGATATAGATGGAAATGTCTTAGAGCACATAGTACTCGTATTTCATAGCGACGCAATTTCCGTGTGAATTCGTCAATGTTTGGGAGTGAGGGATGCAGTAAAGAACGATTAGTGGATCGGAAATGTGATTGCCGTATCCCAAAAGAAAATCCTGTCGTTTCCATAGAAACGTTACTCGATTTAGAAGGAAATGTCTTAGAACACATAGTACTCGCATTTCATAGCGACGCAACTTCCGTGTGAATTCGTCAATGTTTGGGAGTGAGTGATGCAGTGAAGAACGATTAGTGGATCGGAAATGAGATTGTCGTATCCCATAAGAAAATCCTGTCGTTTCCATAGAAACGTTACTCGATTTAGAAGGAAATGTCTTAGAACACATAGTACTCGCATTTCATAGCCACGCAACTTCCGTGTGAATTCGTCAATGTGTGGGAGTGAGGGATGCAGTAAAGAACGATTAGTGGATCGGAAATGTGATTGTCGTATCCCAAAAGAAAATCCTGTCGTTTCCATAGAAACGTTACTCGATTTAGAAGGAAATGTCTTAGAACACATAGTACTCGTATTTCATAGCGACGCAATTTCCGTGTGAATTCGTCAATGTTTGGGAGTGAGGGATGCAGTAAAGAACGATTAGTCGATCGGAAATGTGATTGTCGTATCCCAAAAGAAAATCCTGTCGTTTCCATAGAAAAGTTACTCGATTTAGAAGGAAATGTCTTAGAGCACATAGTACTCGTATTTCATAGCGACGCAATTTCCGTGTGAATTCGTCAATGTTTGGGAGTGAGGGATGCAGTAAAGAACGATTAGTGGATCAAAAATGTGATTGTCGTATCCCAAAAGAAAATCCTGTCGTTTCCATAGAAACGTTACTCGATTTAGAAGGAAATGTCTTAGAACACATAGTACTCGCATTTCATAGCGATGCAACTTCCGTGTGAATTCGTCAATGTTTGGGAGTGAGTGATGCAGTAAAGAACGATTAGTGGATCGGAAATGAGATTGTCGTATCCCAAAAGAAAATCCTGTCGTTTCCATAGAAACGTTACTCGATTTAGAAGGAAATGTCTTAGAACACATAGTACTCGCTTTTCATAGCGACGCAACTTCCGTGTGAATTCGTCAATGTTTGGGAGTGAGTGATGCAGTAAAGAACGATTAGTGGATCGGAAATGTGATTGTCGTATCCCAAAAGAAAATCCTGTCGTTTCCATAGAAACGTTACTCGATTTAGAAGGAAATGTCTTAGAACACATAGTACTCGCATCTCATAGCGACGCAATTTCCGTGTGAATTCGTCAATGTTTGGGAGTGAGGGATGCAGTAAAGAACGATTAGTGGATCGGAAATGAGATTGTCGTATCCCAAAAGAAAATCCTGTCGTTTCCATAGAAACGTTACTCGATTTAGAAAGAAATGTCTTAGAACACATAGTACTCGTATTTCATAGCGACGCAATTTCCGTGTGAATTCGTCAATGTTTGGGAGTGAGGGATGCAGTAAAGAACGATTAGTGGATCGGAAATGTGATTGTCGTATCCCAAAAGAAAATCATGTCGTTTCCATAGAAACGTTACTCGATTTAGAAGGAAATGTCTTAGAACACATAGTACTCGCATTTCATAGCGACGCAACTTCTGTGTGAATTTGTCAATGTTTGGGAGCGAGGGATGCAGTAAAGAACGATTAGTGGATCGGAAATGAGATTGTCGTATCCCAAAAGAAAATCCAGTCGTTTCCATAGAAAGGTTACTCGATTTAGAAGGAAATGTCTTAGAACACATAGTACTCGCATTTCATAGCGACGCAATTTCGGTGTGAATTCGTCAATGTTTGGGAGTGAGGGATGCAGTAAAGAAAGATTAGTGGATCGGAAATGTGATTGTCGTATCCCAAAAGAAAATCATGTCGTTTCCATAGAAACGTTACTCGATTTAGAAGGTAATGTCTTAGAACACATAGTACTCGTATTTCATAGCGACGCAATTTCCGTGTGAATTCGTCAATGTTTGGGAGTGAGGGATGCAGTAAAGAACGATTAGTGGATCGGAAATGTGATTGTCGTATCCCAAAAGAAAATCCTGTCGTTTCCATTGAAACGTTACTCGATTTAGAAGGAAATGTCTTAGAACACATAGTACTCGTATTCCATAGCGACGCAATATCCGTGTGAATTCGTCAATGTTTGGGAGTGAGGGATGCAGTAAAGAACGATTAGTGGATCGGAAATGTGATTGTCGTATCCCAAAAGAAAATCCTGTCGTTTGTATAGAAACGTTACTCGATTTAGAAGGAACTGTCTTAGAACACATAGTACTCGTATTTCATAGCGACGCAATTTCCGTGTGAATTCGTCAATGTTTGGGAGTGAGGGATGCAGTAAAGAACGATTAGTGGATCGGAAATGTGATTGTCGTATCCCAAAAGAAAATCCTGTCGTTTCCATAGAAACGTTACTCGATTTAGAAGGAAATGTCTTAGAACACATAGTACTCGTATTTCATAGCGACGCAATTTCCGTGTGAATTCGTCAATGTTTGGGAGTAAGGGATGCAGTAAAGAACGATTAGTCGTTCGGAAATGAGATTGTCGTATCCCAAAAGAAAATCCTGTCGTTTCCATAGAAACGTTACTCGATTTAGAAGGAAATCTCTTAGAACACAAAGTACTCGTATTTCATAGCGACGGAATTTCCGTGTGAATTCGTCAATGTTTGGGAGTGAGGGATGCAGTAAAGAAGAATTAGTGGATCGGAAATGTGATTGTCGTATCCCAAAAGAAAATCCTGTCGTTTCCATAGAAAAGTTACTCGATTTAGAAGGAAATGTCTTAGAACACATAGTACTCGCATTTCATAGCGACGCAACTTCCGTGTGAATTCGTCAATGTTTGGGAGTGACTGATGCAGTAAAGAACGATTAGTGGATCGGAAATGTGGTTGTCGTATCCCAAAAGAAATTCCTGTCGTTTCCATAGAAACGTTACTCGATTTAGAAGGAAATGTCTTAGAACACATAGTCTTCGTGTTTCATAGCGACGCAATTTCCGTTTGAATTCGTCAATGTTTGGGAGTGAGGGATGCAGTAAAGAACGATTAGTGGATCGGAAATGTGATTGTCGTATCCCAAAAGAAAGTCCTGTCGTTTCCATTGAAACGTTACTCGATTTAAAAGGAAATGTCTTAGAACACATAGTACTCGTATTTCATAGCGGCGCAATTTCCGTGTGAATTCGTCAATGTGTGGGAGTGAGGGATGCAGTAAAGAAGGATTAGTGGATCGGAAATGTGATTGTCGTATCCCAAAGGAAAATCCTGTCGTTTACATAGAAACGTTACTCGATTTAGAAGGAAATGTCTTAGAACACATAGTACTCGTATTTCATAGCGACGCAATTTCCGTGTGAATTCGTCAATGTTTGGGAGTGAGGGATGCAGTAAAGAACGATTAGTGGATCGGAAATGTGATTGTCGTATCCCAAAAGAAAATCCTGTCGTTTCCATAGAAACGTTACTCGATTTAGAAGGAAATGTCTTAGAACACATAGTACTCGTATTTCATAGCGACGCAATTTCCGTGTGAATTCGTCAATGTTTGGGAGTAAGGGATGCAGTAAAGAACGATTAGTCGTTCGGAAATGAGATTGTCGTATCCCAAAAGAAAATCCTGTCGTTTCCATAGAAACGTTACTCGATTTAGAAGGAAATCTCTTAGAACACAAAGTACTCGTATTTCATAGCGACGGAATTTCCGTGTGAATTCGTCAATGTTTGGGAGTGAGGGATGCAGTAAAGAAGAATTAGTGGATCGGAAATGTGATTGTCGTATCCCAAAAGAAAATCCTGTCGTTTCCATAGAAACGTTACTCGATTTAGAAGGAAATGTCTTAGAACACATAGTACTCGCATTTCATAGCGACGCAACTTCCGTGTGAATTCGTCAATGTTTGGGAGTGACTGATGCAGTAAAGAACGATTAGTGGATCGGAAATGTGATTGTCGTATCCCAAAAGAAATTCCTGTCGTTTCCATAGAAACGTTACTCGATTTAGAAGGAAATGTCTTAGAACACATAGTCTTCGTATTTCATAGCGACGCAATTTCCGTGTGAATTCGTCAATGTTTGGGAGTGAGGGATGCAGTAAAGAACGATTAGTGGATCGGAAATGTGATTGTCGTATCCCAAAAGAAAATCCTGTCGTTTCCATTGAAACGTTACTCGATTTAAAAGGAAATGTCTTAGAACACATAGTACTCGTATTTCATAGCGGCGCAATTTCCGTGTGAATTCGTCAATGTGTGGGAGTGAGGGATGCAGTAAAGAAGGATTAGTGGATCGGAAATGTGATTGTCGTATCCCAAAAGAAAATCCTGTCGTTTCCATAGAAACGTTACTCGATTTAGAAGGAAATGTCTTAGAACACATAGTACTCGTATTTCATAGCGACGCAATTTCCGTGTGAATTCGTCAATGTTTGGGAGTGAGGGATGGAGTAAACAAGGATTAGTGGATCGGAAATGTGATTGTCGTATCCCAAAAGAAAATCATGTCGTTTCCATAGAAACTTTACTCGATTTAGAAGGAAATGTCTTAGAACACATAGTCTTCGTATTTCATAGCGACGCGATTTCCGTGTGAATTCGTCAATGTTTGGGAGTGAGGGATCGAGTAAAGAAGGATTAGTGGATCGGAAATGTGATTGTCGTATCCCAAAAGCAAATCCTGTCGTTTTCATTGAAACGTTACTCGATTTAAAAGGAAATGTCTTAGAACACATAGTACTCGTATTTCATAGCGGCGCAATTTCCGTGTGAATTCGTCAATGTGTGGGAGTGAGGGATGCAGTAAAGAAGGATTAGTGGATCGGAAATGTGATTGTCGTATCCCAAAAGAAAATCCTGTCGTTTCCATAGAAACGTTACTCGATTTAGAAGGAAATGTCTTAGAACACATAGTACTCGTATTTCATAACGACGCAATTTCCGTGTGAATTTGTCAATGTTTGGGAGTGAGGGATGCAGTAAAGAACGATTAGTGGATCTGAAATGAGATTGTCGTATCAGAAAAGAAAATCCTGTCGTTTCCATAGAAACGTTACTCGATTTAGAAGGAAATGTCTTAGAACACATAGTACTCGTATTTCATAGCGACGGAATTTCCGTGTGAATTCGTCAATGTTTGGGAGTGAGGGATGGAGTAAACAAGGATTAGTGGATCGGAAATGTGATTGTCGTATCCCAAAAGCAAATCCTGTCGTTTCCATAGAAACGTTACTCGATTTAGAAGGAAATGTCTTAGAACACATAGTACTCGTATTTCATAGCGACGCAATTTCCGTGTGAATTCGTCAATGTTTGGGAGTGAGGGATGGAGTAAACAAGGATTAGTGGATCGGAAATGTGATTGTCGTATCCCAAAAGAAAATCCTGTCGTTTCCATAGAAACGTTACTCGATTTAGAAGGAAATGTCTTAGAACACATAGTACTCGTACTTCATTGCGACGCGATTTCCGTGTGAATTCGTCAATGTTTGGGAGTGAGGGATGCAGTAAAGAACGATTAGTGGATCGGAAATGTGATTGTCGTATCCCAAAAGCAAAACCTGTCGTTTCCATAGAAACGTTACTCGATTTAGAAGGAAATGTCTTAGAACACATAGTACTCGTATTTCATAGCGACGGAATTTCCGTGTGAATTCGTCAATGTTTGGGAGTGAGGGATGGAGTAAACAAGGATTAGTGGATCGGAAATGTGATTGTCGTATCCCAAAAGCAAATCCTGTCGTTTCCATAGAAACGTTACTCGATTTAGAAGGAAATGTCTTAGAACACATAGTACTCGTATTTCATAGCGACGGAATTTCCGTGTGAATTCGTCAATGTTTGGGAGTGAGGGAAGGAGTAAACAAGGATTAGTGGATCGGAAATGTGATTGTCGTATCCCAAAAGCAAATCCTGTCGTTTCCATAGAAACGTTACTCGATTTAGAAGGAAATGTCTTAGAACACATAGTACTCGTATTTCATAGCGACGGAATTTCCGTGTGAATTCGTCAATGTTTGGGAGTGAGGGATGGAGTAAACAAGGATTAGTGGATCGGAAATGTGATTGTCGTATCCCAAAAGCAAATCCTGTCGTTTCCATAGAAACGTTACTCGATTTAGAAGGAAATGTCTTAGAACACATAGTACTCGTATTTCATAGCGACGGAATTTCCGTGTGAATTCGTCAATGTTTGGGAGTGAGGGATGGAGTAAACAAGGATTAGTGGATCGGAAATGTGATTGTCGTATCCCAAAAGCAAATCCTGTCGTTTCCATAGAAACGTTACTCGATTTAGAAGGAAATGTCTTAGAACACATAGTACTCGTATTTCATAGCGACGCAATTTCCGTTTGAATTCGTCAATGTTTGGGAGTGAGGGATGCAGTAAAGAACGATTAGTGGATCGGAAATGTGATTGTCGTATCCCAAAAGAAAATCCTGTCGTTTCCATAGAAACGTTACTCGATTTAGAAGGAAATGTCTTAGAACACATAGTACTCGTATTTCATAACGACGCAATTTCCGTGTGAATTTGTCAATGTTTGGGAGTGAGGGATGCAGTAAAGAACGATTAGTGGATCGGAAATGAGATTGTCCTATCAGAAAAGAAAATCCTGTCGTTTCCATAGAAACGTTACTCGATTTAGAAGGAAATGTCTTAGAACACATAGTACTCGTATTTCATAGCGACGGAATTTCCGTGTGAATTCGTCAATGTTTGGGAGTGAGGGATGGAGTAAACAAGGATTAGTGGATCGGAAATGTGATTGTCGTATCCCAAAAGCAAATCCTGTCGTTTCCATAGAAACGTTACTCGATTTAAAAGGAAATGTCTTAGAACACATAGTACTCGTATTTCATAGCGACGCAATTTCCGTGTGAATTCGTCAATGTGTGGGAGTGAGGGATGCAGTAAAGAAGGATTAGTGGATCGGAAATGTGATTGTCGTATCCCAAAAGAAAATCCTGTCGTTTCCATAGAAACGTTACTCGATTTAGAAGGAAATGTCTTAGAACACATAGTACTCGTATTTCATAGCGACGCAATTTCCGTGTGAATTCGTCAATGTTTGGGAGTGAGGGATGCAGTAAAGAACGATTAGTGGATCGGAAATGTGATTGTCGTATCCCAAAAGAAAATCCTGTCGTTTCCATAGAAAAGTTACTCGATTTAGAAGGAAATGTCTTAGAGCACATAGTACTCGTATTTCATAACGACGCAATTTCCGTGTGAATTCGTCAATGTTTGGGAGTGAGGAATGCAGTAAAGAACGATTAGTGGATCGGAAATGTGATTGTTGTATCCCAAAAGAAAATCCTGTCGTTTCCATAGAAACGTTACTCGATTTAGAAGGAAATGTCTTAGAACACATAGTACTCGCATTTCATAGCGACGTAACTTCCGTGTGAATTCGTCAATGTTTGGGAGAGAGTGATGCAGTAAAGAACGATTAGTGGATCGGAAATGAGATTGTCGTATCCCAAAAGAAAATCCTGTCGTTTCCATAGAAACGTTACTCGATTTAGAAGGAAATGTCTTAGAACACATAGTACTCGCATTTCATAGCGACGCAACTTCCGTGTGAATTCGTCAATGTTTGGGAGTGAGAGATGCAGTAAAGAACGATTAGTGGATCGGAAATGAGATTGTCGTATCCCAAAAGAAAATCCTGTCGTTTCCATAGAAACGTTACTCGATTTAGAAGGAAATGTCTTAGAGCACATAGTAAACGTATTTCATTGCGACGCAATTTCCGTGTGAATTCGTCAATGTTTGGGAGTGAGGGATGCAGTAAGGAACGATTAGTGGATCGGAAATGTGATTGTCGTATCCCAAAAGAAAATCCTGTCGTTTCCATAGAAACGTTACTCGATTTAGAAGGAAATGTCTTAGAACACATAGTACTCGTATTTCATAGCGACGCTTTTTTTCCGTGTGAATTCGTCAATGTTTGGGAGTGAGGGATGCAGTAAAGAACGATTAGTGGATCGGAATTGTGATTGTCGTATCCCAAAAGAAAATCCTGTCGTTTCCATAGAAACGTTACTCTATTTAGAAGGAAATGTCTTAGAACACATAGTAAACGTATTTCATTGCGACGCAATTTCCGTGTGAATTCGTCAATGTTTGGGAGTGAGGGATGCAGTAAAGAACGATTAGTGGATCGGAAATGTGATTGTCGTATCACAAAAGAAAATCTTGTCGTTTCCATAGAAACGTTACTCGATTTAGAAGGAAATGTCTTAGAACACATAGTACTCGTATTTCATAGCGACGCAATTTCCGTGTGAATTCGTCAATGTTTGGGAGTGAGTGATGCAGTAAAGAACGATTAGTGGATCGGAAATGTGATTGTCGTATCCCAAAAGAAAATCCTGTCGTTTCCATAGAAACGTTACTCGATTTAGAAGGAAATGTCTTAGAACACATAGTACTCGTATTTCATAGCGACGCAATTTCCGTGTGAATTCGTCAATGTTTGGGAGTGAGGGATGCAGTAAAGAACGATTAGTGGATCGGAAATGTGATTGTCGTATCCTAAAAGAAAATCCTGTCGTTTCCATAGAAACGTTACTCGATTTAGAAGGAAATGTCTTAGAGCACATAGTAAACGTATTTCATTGCGACGCAATTTCCGTGTGTTTTCGTCAATGTTTGGGAGTGAGGGATGCAGTAAAGAACGATTAGTGGATCGGAAATGTGATTGTCGTATCCCAAAAGAAAATCCTGTCGTTTCCATAGAAACGTTACTCGATTTAGAAGGAAATGTCTTAGAACACATAGTACTCGTATTTCATAGCGACGCAATTTCCGTGTGAATTCGTCAATGTTTGGGAGTGAGTGATGCAGTAAAGAACGATTAGTGGATCGGAAATGTGATTGTCGTATCCCAAAAGAAAATCCTGTCGTTTCCATAGAAACGTTACTCGATTTAGAAGGAAATGTCTTAGAACACATAGTAAACGTATTTCATTGCGACGCAATTTCCGTGTGAATTCGTCAATGTTTGGGAGTGAGGGATTCAGTAAAGAACGATTAGTGGATCGGAAATGTGATTGTCGTATCCCAAAAGAAAATCCTGTCGTTTCCATAGAAACGTTACTCGATTTAGAAGGAAATGTCTTAGAACACATAGTACTCGTATTTCATAGCGACGCAATTACCGTGTGAATTCGTCAATGTTTGGGAGTGAGGGATGCAGTAAAGAACGATTAGTGGATCGGAAATGTGATTGTCGTATCCCAAAAGAAAATCCTGTCGTTTCCATAGAAACGTTACTCGATTTAGAAGGAAATGTCTTAGAACACATAGTACTCGTATTTCATAGCGACGCAATTTCCGTGTGAATTCGTCAATGTTTGGGAGTGAGTGATGCAGTAAAGAACGATTAGTGGATCGGAAATGTGATTGTCGTATCCCAAAAGAAAATCCTGTCGTTTCCATAGAAACGTTACTCTATTTAGAAGGAAATGTCTTAGAACACATAGTACTCGTATTTCATAGCGACGCAATTTCCGTGTGAATTCGTCAATGTTTGGGAGTGAGGGATGCAGTAAAGAAGGATTAGTGGATCGGAAATGTGATTGTCGTATCCGAAAAGAATATCCTGTCGTTTCCATAGAAACGTTACTCGATTTAGAAGGAAATGTCTTAGAGCACATAGTAAACGTATTTCATTGCGACGCAATTTCCGTGTGAATTCGTCAATGTTTGGGAGTGAGGGATGCAGTAAAGAACGATTAGTGGATCGGAAATGTGATTGTCGTATCCCAAAAGAAAATCCTGTCGTTTCCATAGAAACGTTACTCGATTTAGAAGGAAATGTCTTAGAACACATAGTACTCGTATTACATAGCGACGCAATTTCCGTGTGAATTCGTAAATGTTTGGGAGTGAGTGATGCAGTAAAGAACGATTAGTGGATCGGAAATGTGATTGTCGTATCCCAAAAGAAAATCCTGTCGTTTCCATAGAAACGTTACTCGATTTAGAAGGAAATGTCTTAGAACACATAGTAAACGTATTTCATTGCGATGCAATTTCCGTGTGAATTCGTCAATGTTTGGGAGTGAGGGATGCAGTAAAGAACGATTAGTGGATCGGAAATGTGATTGTCGTATCCCAAAAGAAAATCCTGTCGTTTCCATAGAAACGTTACTCGATTTAGAAGGAAATGTCTTAGAACACATAGTACTCGTATTTCATAGCGACGCAATTTCCGTGTGAATTCGTCAATGTTTGGGAGTGAGGGATGCAGTAAAGAACGATTAGTGGATCGGAAATGTGATTGTCGTATCCCAAAAGAAAATCCTGTCGTTTCCATAGAAACGTTACTCGATTTAAAAGGAAATGTCTTAGAGCACAAAGTACTCGTATTTCATAGCGACGCAATTTCCGTGTGAATTCGTCAGTGTTTGGGAGTGAGTGATGCAGTAAAGAACGATTAGTGGATCGGAAATGAGATTGTCGTATCCCAAAAGAAAATCCTGTCGTTTTCATAGAAACGTTACTCGATTTAGAAGGAAATGTCTTAGAGCACAAAGTACTCGTATTTCATAGCGACGCAACTTCCGTGTGAATTCTTCAATGTTTGGGAGTGAGTGATGCAGTAAAGAACGATTAGTGGATCGGAAATGAGATTGTCGTATCCCAAAAGAAAATCCTGTCGTTTCCATAGAAACGTTACTCGATTTAGAAGGAAATGTCTTAGAACACATAGTACTCGCATTTCATAGCGACGCAACTTCCGTGTGAATTCGTCAATGTTTGGGAGTGAGAGATGCAGTAAAGAACGATTAGTTGATCGGAAATGAGATTGTCGTTTCCCAAAAGAAAATCCTGTCGTTTCCATAGAAACGTTACTCGATTTAGAAGGAAACGTCTTAGAACACATAGTACTCGCATTTCATAGCGACGCAACTTCCGTGTGAATTCGTCAATGTTTGGGAGTGAGAGATGCAGTAAAGAACGATTAGGGGATCGGAAATGAGATTGTCGTATCCCAAAAGAAAATCCTGTCGTTTCCACAGGAACGTTCCTCGATTTAGAAGGAAATGTCTTAGAACACATAGTACTCGCATTTCATAGCGACGCAACTTCCGTGTGAATTCGTCAATGTTTGGGAGTGAGAGATGCAGTAAAGAACGATTAGTGGATCGGAAATGAGATTGTCGTATCCCAAAAGAAAATCCTGTCGTTTCCATAGAAACATTACTCGATTTAGAAGGAAATGTCTTAGAACACATAGTACTCGCATTTCATAGCGACGCAACTTCCGTGTGAATTCGTCAATGTTTGGGAGTGAGAGATGCAGTAAAGAACGATTAGTGGATCGGAAATGTGATTGTCGTATCCCAAAAGAAAATCCTGTCGTTTCCATAGAAACGTTACTCGATTTAGAAGGAAATGCCTTAGAGCACAAAGTACTCGTATTACATAGCGACGCAACTTCCGTGTGAATTCGTCAATGTTTGGGAGTGAGTGATGCAGTAAAGAACGATTAGTGGATCGGAAATGAGATTGTCGTATCCCAAAAGAAAATCCTGTCGTTTCCATAGAAACGTTACTCGATTTAGAAGGAAATGTTTTAGAACACATAGTACTCGCATTTCATAGCGACGCAACTTCCGTGTGAATTCGTCAATGTTTGGGAGTGAGTGATGCAGTAACGAACGATTAGTGGATCCGAAATGTGATTGTCGTATCCCAAAAGAAAATCCTGTCGTTTCCATAGAAACGTTACTCGATTTAGAAATAAATGTCTTAGAACACATAGTACTCGCATTTCATAGCGACGCAACTTCCGTGTGAATTCGTCAATGTTTGGGAGTGAGGGATGCAGTAAAGAACGATTAGTGGATCGGAAATGAGATTGTCGTATCCCAAAAGAAAATCCTGTCGTTTCCATAGAAACGTTACTCGATTTAGAAAGAAATGTCTTAGAACACATAGTACTCGTATTTCATAGCGACGCAATTTCCGTGTGAATTCATCAATGTTTGGGAGTGAGGGATGCAGTAAAGAATGATTAGTGGATCGGAAATGTGATTGTCGTATCCCAAAAGAAAATTCTGTCGTTTCCATAGAAACGTTACTCGATTTAGAAGGAAATGTCTTAGAACACATAGTACTCGAATTTCATAGCGACGCAATTTCCGTGTGAATTCGTCAATGTTTGGGAGTGAGTGATGCAGTAAAGAACGATTAGTGGATCGGAAATGTGATTGTCGTATCCCAAAATAAAATCCTGTCGTTTCCATAGAAACGTTACTCGATTTAGAAGGAAATGTCTTAGAACACATGGTACTCGCATTTCATAGCGACGTAACTTCCGTGTGAATTCGTCAATGTTTGGGAGTGAGGGATGCAGTAAAGAACGATTAGTGGATCGGAAATGAGATTGTCGTATCCCAAAAGAAAATCCTGTCGTTTCGATAGAAACGTTACTCGATTTAGAAGGAAATGTCTTAGAACACATAGTACTCGTATTTCATAGCGACGCAATTTCCGTGTGAATTCGTCAATGTTTGGGTGTGAGTGATACAGTAAAGAACGATTAGTGGATCGGAAATGAGATTGTCGTATCCCAAAAAGAAAATCCTGTCGTTTCCATAGAAACGTTACTCGATTTAGAAGGAAATGTCTTAGAGCACATAGTACTCGTATTTCATAGCGACGCAATTTCCGTGTGAATTTGTCAATGTTTGGGAGTGAGTGATGCAGTAAAGAACGATTAGTGGATCGGAAATGAGATTGTCGTATCCCAAAAGAAAATCCTGTCGTTTCCATAGAAACGTTACTCGATTTAGAAGGAAATGTCTTAGAACACATAGTACTCGTATTTCATAGCGACGCAATTTCCGTGTGAATTCGTCAATGTTTGGGAGTGAGGGATGCAGTAAAGAACGATTAGTGGATCGGAAATGTGATTGTCGTATCCCAAAAGAAAATCCTGTCGTTTCCATAGAAACGTTACTCGATTTAGAAGGAAATGTCTTAGAACACATAGTACTCGTATTTCATAGCGACGCAATTTCCGTGTGAATTCGTCAATGTTTGGGAGGGAGAGATGCAGTAAAGAACGATTAGTGGATCGGAAATGTGATTGTCGTATCCCAAAAGAAAATCCTGTCGTTTCCATAGAAACGTTACTCGATTTAGAAGGAAATGTCTTAGAACACATAGTACTCGCATTTCATAGCGACGCAACTTCCGTGTGAATTCGTCAATGTTTGGGAGTGAGGGATGCAGTAAAGAACGATTAGTGGATCGGAAATGAGATTGTCGTATCCCAAAAGAAAATCCTGTCGTTTCCATAGAAACGTTACTCGATTTAGAAGGAAATGTCTTAGAACACATAGTACTCGTATTTCATAGCGACGCAATTTCCGTGTGAATTCGTCAATGTTTGGGAGTGAGGGATGCAGTAAAGAACGATTAGTGGATCAGAAATGTGATTGTCGTATCCCAAAAGAAAATCCTGTCGTTTCCATAGAAACGTTACTCGATTTAGAAGGAAAAGTCTTAGAACACATAGTACTCGTATTTCATAGCGACGGAATTTCCGTGTGAATTCGTCAATGTTTGGGAGTGTGGGATGCAGTAAAGAACGATTAGTGGATCGGAAATGAGATTGTCGTATCCCAAAAGAAAATCCTGTCGTTTCCATAGAAACGTTACTCGATTTAGAAGGAAATGTCTTATAACACATAGTCCTCGTATTTCATAGCGACGCAATTTCCGTGAGAATTCGTCAATGTTTGGGAGTGAGGGATGCAGTAAAGAACGATTAGTGGATCGGAAATGTGATTGTCGTATCCCAAAAGAAAATCCTGTCGTTTCCATAGAAACGTTACTCGATTTAGAAGGAAATGTCTTAGAACACATAGTACTCGTATTTCATAGCGACGCAATTTCCGTGTGAATTCGTCAATGTTTGGGAGTGAGGGATGCAGTAAAGAAGGATTAATGGATCGGAAATGAGATTGTCGTATCCCAAAAGAAAATCCTGTCGTTTCCATAGAAACGTTACTCGATTTAGAAGGAAATATCTTAGAACACATAGTACTCGTATTTCATAGCGACGCAATTTCCGTGTGAATTCGTCAACGTTTGGGAGTGAGGGATGCAGTAAAGAACGATTAGTGGATCGGAAATGTGAATGTCGTATCCCAAAAGAAAATCCTGTCGTTTCCGTAGAAACGTTACTCGATTTAAAAGGAAATGTCTTAGAACACATAGTACTCGTATTTCATAGCGACGGAATTTCGTGTGAATTCGACAATGTGTGGGAGTGAGGGATGCAGTAAAGAAGGATTAGTGGATCGGAACTGAGATTGTAGTATCCCAAAAGAAAATCCTGTCGTTTCCATAGAAACGTTACTCGATTTAGAAGGAAATGTCTTAGAACACATAGTACTCGTATTTCATAGCGACGGAATTTCCGTGTGAATTCGTCAATGTTTGGGAGTGAGGGATGCAGTAAAGAAGGATTAGTGGATCGGAAATGAGATTGTCGTAACACAAAAGAAAATCCTGTCGTTTCCATAGAAACGTTACTCGATTTAGAAGGAAATGTCTTAGAACACATAGTACTCGTACATCATAGCGACTGAATTTCCGTGTGATTTCGTCAATGTTTGGGAGTGAGGGATGCAGTAAAGAAGGATTAGTGGATCGGAAATGTGATTGTCGTATTCCAAAAGAAAATCCTGTCGTTTCCGTAGAAACGTTACACGATTTAGAAGGAGAAGTCATAGAACCCATAGTACTCGTATTTCATAGCGACGCAATTTCCTTGTGATTTCGTCAATGTTTGGGAGTGAGGGATGCAGTAAAGAAGGATTAGTGGATCGGAAATGAGATTGTCGTAACACAAAAGAAAATCCTGTCGTTTCCATAGAAACGTTACTCGATTTAGAAGGAAATGTCTTAGAACACATAGTACTCGTACATCATAGCGACTGAATTTCCGTGTGATTTCGTCAATGTTTGGGAGTGAGGGATGCAGTAAAGAAGGATTAGTGGATCGGAAATGTGATTGTCGTATTCCAAAAGAAAATCCTGTCGTTTCCATAGAAACGTTACACGATTTAGAAGGAGAAGTCATAGAACCCATAGTACTCGTATTTCATAGCGACGCAATTTCCGTGTGAATTCGTCAATGTTTGGGAGTGAGGGATGCAGTAAAGAAGGATTGGTGGATCGGAAATGAGATTGTCGTATCCCAAAAGAAAATCCTGTCGTTTCCATAGAAACGTTACTCGATTTAGAAGGAAATGTCTTAGAACACATAGTACTCGTATTTCATAGCGACGCAATTTCCGTGTGAATTCGTCAATGTTTGGGAGTGAGGGATGCAGTAAAGAAGGATTGGTGGATCGGAAATGAGATTGTCGTATCCCAAAAGAAAATCCTGTCGTTTCCATAGAAACGTTGCTCGATTTAGAAGGAAATGTCTTAGAACACATAGTACTCGTATTTCATAGCGACGCAATTTCCGTGTGAATTCGTCAATGTTTGGGAGTGAGGGATGCAGTAAAGAACGATTAGTGGATCGGAAATGTGATTGTCGTATCCCAAAAGAAAATCCTGTCGTTTCCATAGAAACGTTACTCGATTTACAAGGAAATGTCTTAGAACACATAGTACCCGTATTTCATAGCGACGCAATTTCCGTGTGAATTCGTCAATGTTTTGGAGTGAGGGATGCAGTAAAGAAGGATTAGTGGATCGGAAATGTGATTGTCGTATCCCAAAAGAAAATCCTGTCGTTTCCATAGAAACGTTACTCGATTTAGAAGGAAATGTCTTAGAACACATAGTACTCGTATTTCATAGCGACGCAATTTCCGTGTGAATTCGTCAATGTTTGGGAGTGAGGGATGCAGTAAAGAAGGATTAGTGGATTGGAAATGTGATTGTCGCATCCCAAAAGAATATCCTTTCGTTTCCATAGAAACGTTACTCGATTTAGGAGGAAATGTCTTAGAACACATAGTACTCGTATTTCATAGCGACGCAATTTCCGTGTGAATTCGTCAATGTTTGGGATTGAGGGATGCAGTAAAGAACGATTAGTGGATCGGAAATGTGAATGTCGTATCCCAAAAGAAAATCCTGTCGTTTCCGTAGAAACGTTACTCGATTTAGGAGAAAATTCTTATAACACATAGTACTCGTATTTCATAGCGACGGAATTTCCGTGTGAATTCGACAATGTGTGGGAGTGAGGGATGCAGTAAAGAAGGATTAGTGGATCGGAAATGAGATTGTCGTATCCCCAAAGAGAATCCTGTCGTTTCCATTGAAACGTTACTCGATTTAGAAGGAAATGTCATAGAACACATAGTACTCGTATTTCATAGCGACGGAATTTCCGTGTGAATTCGTCAATGTTTGGGAGTGAGGGATGCAGTAAAGAACGACTAGTGGATCGGAAATGAGATTGTCGTAACACAAAAGAAAATCCTGTCGTTTCCATAGAAACGTTACTCGATTTAGAAGGAAATGTCTTAGAACACATAGTACTCGTACTTCATAGCGACTGAATTTCCGTGTGATTTCGTCAATGTTTGGGAGTGAGGGATGCAGTTAAGAACGATTAGTGGATCGGAAATGTGATTGTCGTATTCCAAAAGAAAATCCTGTCGTTTCCATAGAAACGTTACACGATTTAGAAGGAGAAGTCATAGAACCCATAGTACTCGTATTTCATAGCGACGCAATTTCCGTGTGAATTCGTCAATGTGTGGGAGTGAGGGATGCAGTAAAGAAGGATTAGTGGATCGGAAATGAGATTGTCGTATCCCAAAAGAAAATCCTGTCGTTTCCATAGAAACGTTACTCGATTTAGAAGGAAATGTCTTAGAACACATAGTACTCGTATTTCGTAGCGAAGCAATTTCCGTGTGAATTCGTCAATGTGTGGGAGTGAGGGATGCAGTAAAGAAGGATTAGTGGATCAGAAATGATATTGTCGTATCCCAAAAGAAAACCCTGTCGTTTCCATAGAAACGTTTCTCGATTGTAAGGAAATGTCTTAGAACACATAGTACTCGTATTTCATAGCGACGGAATTTCCGTGTGAATTCGTCAATGTTTGGGAGTGAGAGATGCAGTAAAGAAGGATTAGTGGATCGGAAATGTGATTGTCGTATCCCAAAAGAAAATCCTGTCGTTTCCATAGAAACGTTGCTCGATTTAGAAGGAAATGTCTTAGAACACATAGTACTCGTATTTCATAGCGATGCAATTTCCGTGTGAATTCGTCAATGCGTGGGAGTGAGGGATGCAGTAAAGAAGGATTAGTGGATCGGAAATGTGATTGTCGTATCCCAAAAGAAAATACTGTCGTTTCCATAGAAACGTTACTCGATTTAGAAGGAAATGTCTTAGAACATATAGTAATCGTACTTCATAGCGACTGAATTTCCGTGTGATTTCGTCAATGTTTGGGAGTGATTGATGCAGTAAAGAAGGATTAGTGGATCGGAAATGTGATTGTCGTATTCCAAAAGAAAATCCTGTCGTTTCCATAGAAACGTTACACGATTTAGAAGGAGAAGTCATAGAACCCATAGGACTCGTATTTCATAGCGACGCAATTTCCGTGTGAATTCGTCAATGTTTGGGAGTGAGGGATGCAGTAAAGAAGGATTAGTGGATCGGAAATAAGATTGTCGTAACACAAAAGAAAATCCTGTCGTTTCCATAGAAACGTTACTCGATTTAGAAGGAAATGTCTTAGAACACATAGTATACGTACTTCATAGCGACTGAATTTCTGTGTGATTTCGTCAATGTTTGGGAGTGAGCGATGCAGTAAAGAAGGATTAGTGGATCGGAAATGTGATTGTCGTATTCCAAAAGTAAATCCTGTCGTTTCCATAGAAACGTTACACGATTTAGAAGGAGAAGTCATAGAACCCATAGTACTCGTATTTCATAGCGACGCAATTTCCTTGTGAATTCGTCAATGTTTGGGAGTGAGGGATGCAGTAAAGAAGGATTAGTGGATCCGAAATGTGATTGTCGTATCCCAAAAGAAAATCCTGTCGTTTCCATAGAAACGTTACTCGATTTAGAAGGAAATGTCTTAGAACACATAGTACTCGTATTTCATAGCGACGCAATTTCCGTGTGAATTCGTCAATGTTTGGGAGTGAGGGATGCAGTAAAGAAGGATTGGTGGATCGGAAATGAGATTGTCGTATCCCAAAAGAAAATCCTGTCGTTTCCATAGAAACGTTGCTCGATTTAGAAGGAAATGTCTTAGAACACATAGTACTCGTATTTCATAGCGACGCAATTTCCGTGTGAATTCGTCAATGTTTGGGAGTGAGGGATGCAGTAAAGAACGATTAGTGGATCCGAAATGTGATTGTCGTATCCCAAAAGAAAATCCTGTCGTTTCCATAGAAACGTTACTCGATTTAGAAGGAAATGTCTTAGAACACATAGTACTCGTATTTCATAGCGACGCAATTTCCGTGTGAATTCGTCAATGTTTTCGAGTGAGGGATGCAGTAAAGGATTAGTGGATCGGAAATGTGATTGTCGTATCCCAAAAGAAAATCCTGTCGTTTCCATAGAAACGTTACTCGATTTAGAAGAAAATGTCTTAGAACACATAGTACTCGTATTTCATAGCGACGCAATTTCCGTGTGAATTCGTCAATGTGTGGGAGTGAGGGATGCAACAAAGAAGGATTAGTGGATCAGAAATGAGATTGTCGTATCCCAAAAGAAAATCCTGTCGTTTCCATAGAAACGTTACTCGATTTAGAAGGAAATGTCTTAGAACACATAGTACTCGTATTTCATAACGACGCAATTTCCGTGTGAATTCGTCAATGTTTGGGAGTGAGAGATGCAGTAAAGAAGGATTGGTGGATCGGATATGAGATTGTCGTATCCCAAAAGAAAATCCTGTCGTTTCCATAGAAACGTTGCTCGATTTAGAAGGAAATGTCTTAGAACACATAGTACTCGTATTTCATAGCGACGCAATTTCCGTGTGAATTCGCCAATGTTTGCGAGTGAGGGATGCAGTAAAGAACGATTAGTGGATCGGAAATGTGATTGTCGTATCCCAAAAGAAAATCCTGTCGTTTCCATAGAAACGTTACTCGATTTAGAAGGAAATGTCTTAGAACACATAGTACTCGTATTTCATAGCGACGCAATTTCCGTGTGAATTCGTCAATGTTTTCGAGTGAGGGATGCAGTAAAGAAGGATTAGTGGATCGGAAATGTGATTGTCGTATCCCAAAAGAAAATCCTGTCGTTTCCATAGAAACGTTACTCGATTTAGAAGGAAATGTCTTAGAACACATAGTACTCGTATTTCATAGCGACGCAATTTCCGTGTGAATTCGTCAATGTTTGGGAGTGAGGGATGCAGTAAAGAAGGATTAGTGGATCGGAAATGTGATTGTCGTATCCCAAAAGAAAATCCTGTCGTTTCCATAGAAACGTTGCTCGATTTAGAAGGAAATGTCTTAGAACGCATAGTACTCGTACTTCATAGCGACGGAATTTCCGTGTGAATTCGTCAATGTTTGGGAGTGAGGGATGCAGTAAAGAAGGATTAGTGGATCGGAAATGAGATTGTCGTAACACAAAAGAAAATCCTGTCGTTTCCATAGAAACGTTACTCGATTTAGAAGGAAATGTCTTAGAACACATAGTACTCGTATTTCATAGCGACGCAATTTCCGTGTGAATTCGTCAATGTGTGGGAGTGAGGGATGCAATAAAGAAGGATTAGTGGATCAGAAATGAGATTGTCGTATCCCAAAAGAAAATCCTGTCGTTTCCATAGAAACGTTACTCGATGTAGAAGGAAATGTCTTAGAACACATAGTACTCGTATTTCATAGCGACGGAATTTCCGTGTGAATTCGTCAATGTTTGGGAGTGAGGGATGCAGTAAAGAACGATTAGTGGATCGGAAATGTGATTGTCGTATTGCAAAAGAAAATCCTGTCGTTTCCATAGAAACGTTACACGATTTAGAAGGAGAAGTCATAGAACCCATAGTACTCGTATTTCATAGCGACGCAATTTCCGTGTGAATTCGTCAATGTGTGGGAGTGAGGGATGCAGTAAAGAAGGATTAGTGGATCGGAAATGAGATTGTCGTATCCCAAAAGAAAATCCTGTCGTTTCCATAGAAACGTTACTCGATTTAGAAGGAATTGTCTTAGAACACATAGTACTCGTATTTCATAGCGACGCAATTTCCGTGTGAATTCGTCAATGTGTGGGAGTGAGGGATGCAATAAAGAAGGATTAGTGGATCAGAAATGAGATTGTCGTATCCCAAAAGAAAATCCTGTCGTTTCCATAGAAACGTTACTCGAGTTAGAAGGAAATGTCTTAGAACACATAGTACTCGTATTTCATAGCGACGGAATTTCCGTGTGAATTCGTCAATGTTTGGGAGTGAGAGATGCAGTAAAGAATGATTAGTGGATCGGAAATGTGATTGTCGTATCCCAAAAGAAAATCCTGTCGTTTCCATAGAAACGTTGCTCGATTTAGAAGGAAATGTCTTAGAACACATAGTACTCGTATTTCATAGCGACGCAATTTCCGTGTGAATTCGTCAATGCGTGGGAGTGAGGGATGCAGTAAAGAAGGAATAGTGGATCGGAAATGTGATTGTCGTATCCCAAAAGAAAATCCTGTCGTTTCCATAGAATCGTTACTCGATTTAGAAGGAAATGTCTTAGAACACATAGTACTCGCATTTCATAGCGACGCAACTTCCGTGTGAATTCGTCAATGTTTGGGAGTGAGGGATGCAATAAAGAAGGATTAGTGGATCGGAAATGAGATTGTCGTATCCCAAAAGAAAATCCTGTCGTTTCCATAGAAACGTTACTCGATTTAGAAGGAAATGTCTTAGAATACATAGTACTCGTATTTCATAGCGACGCAATTTCCGTGTAAATTCGTCAATGTTTAAGAGTGAGGGATACAGTAAAGAACGATTAGTGGATCGGAAATGTGATTGTCGTATCCGAAAAGAAAATCCTGTCGTTTCCATAGAAACGTTACTCGATTTAGAAGGAAATGTCTTAGAACACATAGTACTCGTATTTCATAGCGACGCAATTTCCGTGTGAATTCGTCAATGTTTGGGAGTGAGGGATGCAGTAGAGAACGATTAGTGGATCGAAAATGTGATTGTCGTATCCCAAAAGAAAATCCTGTCGTTTCCATAGAAACGTTACTCGATTTAGAAGGAAATGTCTTAGAACACATAGTACTCGTATTTCATAGCGACGGAATTTCCGTGTGAATTCGTCAATGTTTGGGAGTGAGGGATGCAGTAAAGAACGATTAGTGGATCGGAAATGAGATTGTCGTATCCCAAAAGAAAATCCTGTCGTTTCCATAGAAACGTTACTCGGTTTAGAAGGAAATGTCTTAGAACACATAGTACTCATATTTCATAGCGACGCAATTTCCGTGTGAATTCGTCAATGTTTGGGAGTGAGGGATGCAGTAAAGAAGGATTAGTGGATCGGAAATGTGATTGTCGTATCCCAAAAGAAAATCCTGTCGTTTCCATAGAAACGTTACTCGATTTAGAAGGAAATGTCTTAGAACACATAGTACTCGTATTTCATAGCGACGGAATTTCCGTGTGAATTCGTCAATGTTTGGGAGTGAGGGATGCAGTAAAGAACGATTAGTGGATCGGAAATGTGATTGTCGTATCCCAAAAGAAAATCCTGTCGTTTCCATAGAAACGTTACTCGATTTAGAAGGAAATGTCTTAGAACACATAGTACTCGTATTTCATAGCGACGCAGTTTCCGTGTGAATTCGTCAATGTTTGGGAGTGAGGGATGCAGTAAAGAACCATTAGTGGATCGGAAATGAGATTGTCATATCCCAAAAGAAAATCCAGTCGTTTCCATAGAAACGTTACTCGATTTAGAAGGAAATGTCTTAGAACACATAGTACTCGTATTTCATAGCGACGCAATTTCCGTGTGAATGCGTCAATGTTTGGGAGTGATGGATGCAGTAAAGAACGATTAGTGGACCGGAAATGTGATTGTCGTATCCCAAAAGAAAATCCTGTCGTTTCCATAGAAACGTTACTCGATTTAGAAGGAAATGTCTTAGAACACATAGTACTCGTATTTCATAGCGACGCAATATCGGTGTGAATTCGTCAATGTTTGGGAGTGAGGGATGCAGTAAAGAACGATTAGTGGATCGGAAATGAGATTGTCGTATCCCAAAAGAAAATTCTGTCGTTTCCATAGAAACGTTACTCGATTTAGAAGGAAATGTCTTAGAACACATAGTACTCGAATTTCATAGCGACGGAATTTCCGTGTGAATTCGTCAATGTTTGGGAGTGAGGGATGCAGTAAAGAACGATTAGTGGATCGGAAATGAGATTGTCGTATCCCAAAAGAAAATCCTGTCGTTTCCATAGAAACGTTACTCGATTTAGAAGGAAATGTCTTAGAACACATAGAACTCGTATTTCAGAGCGACGGAATTTCCGTGTGAATTTGTCAATGTTTCTGAGTGAGGGATGCAGTAAAGAAGGATTAGTGGATCGGAAATGTGAATGTCGTATCATAAAAGAAAATCCTGTCGTTTCCATAGAAACGTTACTCGATTTAGAAGGAAATGTCTTAGAACACATAGTACTCGTATTTCATAGCGACGCAATTTCCGTGTGAATTCGTCAATGTGTGGGAGTGAGGGATGCAATAAAGAAGGATTAGTGGATCAGAAATGAGATTGTCGTATCCCAAAAGAAAATCCTGTCGTTTCCATAGAAACGTTACTCGATTTAGAAGGAAATGTCTTAGAACACATAGTACTCGTATTTCATAGCGACGGAATTTCCGTGTGAATTCGTCAATGTTTGCGAGTGAGAGATGCAGTAAAGAATGATTAGTGGATCGGAAATGTGATTGTCGTATCCCAAAAGAAAATCCTGTCGTTTCCATAGAAACGTTGCTCGATTTAGAAGGAAATGTCTTAGAACACATAGTACTCGTATTTCATAGCGACGCAATTTCCGTGTGAATTCGTCAATGCGTGGGAGTGAGGGATGCAGTAAAGAAGGAATAGTGGATCGGAAATGTGATTGTCGTATCCCAAAAGAAAATCCTGTCGTTTCCATAGAATCGTTACTCGATTTAGAAGGAAATGTCTTAGAACACATAGTACTCGCATTTCATAGCGACGCAACTTCCGTGTGAATTCGTCAATGTTTGGGAGTGAGGGATGCAATAAAGAAGGATTAGTGGATCGGAAATGAGATTGTCGTATCCCAAAAGAAAATCCTGTCGTTTCCATAGAAACGTTACTCGATTTAGAAGGAAATGTCTTAGAATACATAGTACTCGTATTTCATAGCGACGCAATTTCCGTGTAAATTCGTCAATGTTTAAGAGTGAGGGATACAGTAAAGAACGATTAGTGGATCGGAAATGTGATTGTCGTATCCGAAAAGAAAATCCTGTCGTTTCCATAGAAACGTTACTCGATTTAGAAGGAAATGTCTTAGAACACATAGTACTCGTATTTCATAGCGACGCAATTTCCGTGTGAATTCGTTAATGTTTGGGAGTGAGGGATGCAGTAGAGAACGATTAGTGGATCGGAAATGTGATTGTCGTATCCCAAAAGAAAATCCTGTCGTTTCCATAGAAACGTTACTCGATTTAGAAGGAAATGTCTTAGAACACATAGTACTCGTATTTCATAGCGACGGAATTTCCGTGTGAATTCGTCAATGTTTGGGAGTGAGGGATGCAGTAAAGAACGATTAGTGGATCGGAAATGAGATTGTCGTATCCCAAAAGAAAATCCTGTCGTTTCCATAGAAACGTTACTCGGTTTAGAAGGAAATGTCTTAGAACACATAGTACTCATATTTCATAGCGACGCAATTTCCGTGTGAATTCGTCAATGTTTGGGAGTGAGGGATGCAGTAAAGAAGGATTAGTGGATCGGAAATGTGATTGTCGTATCCCAAAAGAAAATCCTGTCGTTTCCATAGAAACGTTACTCGATTTAGAAGGAAATGTCTTAGAACACATAGTACTCGTATTTCATAGCGACGCAGTTTCCGTGTGAATTCGTCAATGTTTGGGAGTGAGGGATGCAGTAAAGAACCATTAGTGGATCGGAAATGAGATTGTCATATCCCAAAAGAAAATCCAGTCGTTTCCATAGAAACGTTACTCGATTTAGAAGGAAATGTCTTAGAACACATAGTACTCGTATTTCATAGCGACGCAATTTCCGTGTGAATGCGTCAATGTTTGGGAGTGATGGATGCAGTAAAGAACGATTAGTGGACCGGAAATGTGATTGTCGTATCCCAAAAGAAAATCCTGTCGTTTCCATAGAAACGTTACTCGATTTAGAAGGAAATGTCTTAGAACACATAGTACTCGTATTTCATAGCGACGCAATATCGGTGTGAAATCGTCAATGTTTGGGAGTGAGGGATGCAGTAAAGATCGATTAGTGGATCGGAAATGAGATTGTCGTATCCCAAAAGAAAATTCTGTCGTTTCCATAGAAACGTTACTCGATTTAGAAGGAAATGTCTTAGAACACATAGTACTCGAATTTCATAGCGACGGAATTTCCGTGTGAATTCGTCAATGTTTGGGAGTGAGGGATGCAGTAAAGAACGATTAGTGGATCGGAAATGAGATTGTCGTATCCCAAAAGAAAATCCTGTCGTTTCCATAGAAACGTTACTCGATTTAGAAGGAAATGTCTTAGAACACATAGAACTCGTATTTCAGAGCGACGGAATTTCCGTGTGAATTTGTCAATGTTTCTGAGTGAGGGATGCAGTAAAGAAGGATTAGTGTATCGAAAATGTGATTGTCGTATCCCAAAAGAAAATCTTGTCGTTTCCATAGAAACGTTACTCGATTTAGAAGGAAATGTCTTAGAACACATAGTACTCGTATTTCATAGCGACGCAATTTCCGTGTGAATTCGTCAATGTTTGGGAGTGAGGGATGCAGTAAAGGACGATTAGTGGATCGGAAATGTGATTGTCGTATCCCAAAAGAAAATCCTGTCGTTTCCATAGAAACGTTACTCGATTTAGAAGGAAATGTCTTAGAACACATAGTACTCGTACTTCATAGCGACGGAATTTCCGTGTAAATTCGTCAATGTTTGGGAGTGAGGGATGCAGTAAAGAACGATTAGTGAATCGGAAATGTGATTGTCGTATCCCAAAAGAAAATCCTGTCGTTTCCATAGAAACGTTACTCGATTTAGAAGGAAATGTCTTAGAACACATAGTACTCGTATTTCATAGCGACGCAATTTCCGTGTGAATTCGTCAATGTTTGGGAGTGAGGGATGCAGTAAAGAACCATTAGTGGATCGGAAATGAGATTGTCATATCCCAAAAGAAAATCCTGTCGTTTCCATAGAAACGTTACTCGATTTAGAAGGAAATGTCTTAGAACACATAGTACTCGTATTTCATAGCGACGCAATTTCCGTGTGAATGCATCAATGTTTGGGAGTGAGGGATGCAGTAAAGAACGATTAGTGGACCGGAAATGAGATTGTCGTATCCCAAAAGAAAATCCTGTCGTTTCCATAGAAACGTTACTCGATTTAGTAGGAAATGTCTTAGAACACATAGTACTCGTATTTCATAGCGACGCATTATCGGTGTGAATTCGTCAATGTTTGGGAGTGAGGGATGCAGTAAAGAACGATTAGTGGATCGGAAATGAGATTGTCGTATCCCAAAAGAAAATTCTGTCGTTTCCATAGAAACTGTACTCGATTTAGAATGAAATGTCCTAGAACACATAGTACTCGTATTTCATAGCGACGGATTTTCCGTGTGAATTCGTCAATGTTTGGGAGTGAGGGATGCAGTAAAGAACGATTAGTGGATCGGAAATGAGATTGTCGTATCCCAAAAGAAAATCCTGTCGTTTCCATAGAAACGTTACTCGATTTAGAAGGAAATGTCTTAGAACACATAGTACTCGTATTTCACAGCGACGGAATTTCCGTGTGAATTTGTCAATGTTTGGGAGTGAGGGATGCAGTAAAGAAGGATTAGTGTATCGGAAATGTGATTGTCGTATCCCAAAAGAAAATCCTGTCATTTCCATAGAAACGTTACTCGATTTAGAAGGAAATGTCTTAGAACACATAGTACTCGTATTTCATAGCGACGCAATTTCCGTGTGAATTCGTCAATGTTTGGGAGTGAGGAATTCAGTAAAGAACGATTAGTGGATCGGAAATGTGATTGTCGTATCCCAAAAGAAATTCCTGTCGTTTCCATAGAAACGTTAATCGATTTAGAAGGAAATGTCTTAGAACACATAGTACTCGTATTTCATAGCGACGCAATTTCCGTGTGAATTCGTCAATGTTTGGGAGTGAGGAATGCAGCAAAGAAGGATTAGTGGATCGGAAATGAGATTGTCGTATCCCAAAAGAAAATCCTGTCGTTTCCTTAGAAACGTTACTCGATTTAGAAGGAAATGTCTTAGAACACATAGTACTCGTATCTCATAGCGACGCAATTTCCGTGTGAATTCGTAAATGTTTGGGAGTGAGGGATGCAGTAAAGAACGATTAGAGGATCGGAAATGTGATTGTCGTATCCCAAAAGAAAATCCTGTCGTTTCCATAGAAACGTTACTCGATTTAGAAGGAAATGTCTTAGAACACATAGTACTCGTATTTCATAACGACTGAATTTCCGTGTGAATTCGTCAATGTTTGGTAGTGAGGGATGCAGTAAAGAACGATTAGTGGATCGGAAATGTGATTGTCGTATCCCAAAAGAAAATCCTGTCGATTCCATAGAAACGTTACTCGATTTAGAAGGAAATGTCTTAGAACACATAGTACTCGTATTTCATAGCGACGGAATTTCCGTGTGAATTCGTCAATTTTTGGGAGTGAGGGATGCAGTAAAGAACGATTAGTGGATCGGAAATGAGATTGTCGTATCCCAAAAGAAAATCCTGTCGTTTCCATAGAAACGATACTCGATTTAGAAGGAAATGTCTTAGAACACATAGTACTCGTATTTCACAGCGACGGAATTTCCGTGTGAATTCGTCAATGTTTGGGAGTGAGGGATGCAGTAAAGAACGATTAGTGGATGGGAAATGAGATTGTCGTATGCCAAAAGAAAATCCTGTCGTTTCCATAGAAACGTTACTCGATTTAGAAGGAAATGTCTTAGCACACATAGTACTCGTATTTCACAGCGGCGGAATTTCCGTGTGAATTCGTCCATGTTTGGGAGTCAGGGATGCAGTAAAGAAGGATTAGTGGATCGGAAATGTGATTGTCGTATCTCAAAAGAAAATCCTGTCGTTTCCATAGAAACTTTACTCGATTTAGAAGGAAATGTCTTAGAACACATAGTACTCGTATTTCACAGCGACGGAATTTCCGTGTGAATTCGTCAATGTTTGGGAGTGAGGGATGCAGTAAAGAACGATTAGTGGATCGGAAATGAGATTGTCGTATCCCAAAAGAAAGTCCTTTCGTTTCCATAGAAACGTTACTCGATTTAGAAGGAAATGTCTTAGAACACATAGTACTCGTATTTCACAGTGACGGAATTTCCGTGTGAATTCGTCAATGTTTGGGAGTGAGGGATGCAGTAAAGGACGATTAGTGGATCGGAAATGAGATTGTCGTATCCCAAAAGAAAATCCTGTCGTTTCCATAGAAACGTTACTCGATTTAGAAGGAAATGTCTTAGAACACATAGTACTCGTATTTCATAGCGACGCAATTTCCGTGTGAATTCGTCAATGTTTGGGAGTGAGGGATGCAGTAAAGAACGATTAGTGGATCGGAAATGTGATTGTCGTATCCCAAAAGAAAATCCTGTCGTTTCCATAGAAACGTTACTCGATTTAGAAGGAAATGTCTTAGAACACATAGTACTCGTATATCACAGCGACGGAATTTCCGTGTGAATTCGTCAATGTTTGGGAGTGAGGGATGCAGTAAAGAAGGATTAGTGGATCGGAAATGTGATTGTCGTATCCCAAAAGAAAATCCTGTCGTTTTCATAGAAACGTTACTCGATTTAGAAGGAAATGTCTTAGAACACATAGTACTCGTATTTCATAGCGACGCAAATTCCGTGTGAATTCGTCAATGTTTGGGAGTGAGGGATGCAGTAAAGAACAATTAGTGGATTGGAAATGTGATTGTCGTATCCCAAAAGGAAATCCTGTCGTTTCCATAGAAACGTTACTCGATTTAGAAGGAAATGTCTTAGAACACATAGTACTCGTATTTCACAGCGACGCAATTTCCGTGTGAATTCGTCAATGTTTGGGAGTGAGGGATGCAGTAAAGAACGATTAGTGGATCGGAAATGTGATTGTCGTATCCCAAAAGAAAATCCTGTCGTTTCCATAGAAACGTTACTCGATTTAGAAGGAAATGTCTTAGAACACATAGTACTCGTATTTCATAGCGACGCAATTTCCGTGTGTATTCGTCAATGTTTGAGAGTGAAGGATGCAGTAAAGAACGATTAGTGGATCGGAAATGAGATTGTCGTATCCCAAAAGAAAATCCTGTCGTTTCCATAGAAACGTTACTCGATTTAGAAGGAAATGTCTTAGAACACATAGTACTCGTATTTCATAGCGACGCAATTTCCGTGTGAATTCGTCAATGTTTGGGAGTGAGGGATGCAGTAAAGAACGATTAGTGGATCGGAAATGTGATTGTCGCATCCCAAAAGAAATTCCTGTCGTTTCCATAGAAACGTTACTCGATTTAGAAGGAAATGTCTTAGAACACATAGTACTCGTATTTCATAGCGACGCAATTTCCGTGTGAATTCGTCAATGTTTGGGAGTGAGGGATGCAGTAAAGAACGATTAGTGGATCGGAAATGTGATTGTCATATCCCAAAAGAAAATCCTGTCGTTTCCATAGAAACGTTACTCGATTTAGAAGGAAATGTCTTAGAACACATAGTACTCGTATTTCATAGCGACGCAATATCCGTGTGAATTCGTCAATGTTTGGGAGTGAGGGATGCAGTAAAGAACGATTAGTGGATCGGAAATGAGATTGTCGTATCCCAAAAGAAAATCCTGTCGTTTCCATAGAAACGTTAATCGATTTAGAAGGAAATGTCTTAGAACACATAGTACTCGTATTTGATAGCGATGCAATTTCCGTGTGTATTCGTCAATGTTTGAGAGTGAAGGATGCAGTAAAGAACGATTAGTGGATCGGAAATGAGATTGTCGTATCCCAAAAGAAAATCCTGTCGTATCCATAGAAACGTTACTCGATTTAGAAGGAAATGTCTTAGAACACATAGTACTCGTACTTCATAGTGACGCAATTTCCGTGTGAATTCGTCAATGTTTGGGAGTGAGGGATGCAGTAAAGATGGATTAGTGGATCAAAAATGAGATTGTCGTATCCCAAAAGAAAATCCTGTCGTTTCCATAGGAACGTTACTCGATTTAGAAGGAAACGTCTTAGAACACATAGTACTCGTATTTCATAGCGACGCAATTTCCGTGTGAATTCGTCAATGTTTGGGAGTGAGGGATGCAGTAAAGAACGATTAGTGGATCGGAAATGTGATTGTCATATCCCAAAAGAAAATCCTGTCGTTTCCATAGAAACGTTACTCGATTTAGAAGGAAATGTCTTAGAACACATAGTACTCGTATTTCATAGCGACGCAATATCCGTGTGAATTCGTCAATGTTTGGGAGTGAGGGATGCAGTAAAGAACGATTAGTGGATCGGAAATGAGATTGTCGTATCCCAAAAGAAAATCCTGTCGTTTCCATAGAAACGTTAATCGATTTAGAAGGAAATGTCTTAGAACACATAGTACTCGTATTTGATAGCGATGCAATTTCCGTGTGTATTCGTCAATGTTTGAGAGTGAAGGATGCAGTAAAGAACGATTAGTGGATCGGAAATGAGATTGTCGTATCCCAAAAGAAAATCCTGTCGTTTCCATAGAAACGTTACTCGATTTAGAAGGAAATGTCTTAGAACACATAGTACTCGTATTTCATAGCGACGCAATTTCCGTGTGAATTCGTCAATGTTTGGGAGTGAGGGATGCAGTAAAGAACGATTAGTGGATCAGAAATGTGATTGTCATATCCCAAAAGAAAATCCTGTCGTTTCCATAGAAACGTTACTCGATTTAGAAGGAAATGTCTTAGAACACATAGTACTCGTATTTCATAGCGACGCAATATCCGTGTGAATTCGTCAATGTTTGGGAGTGAGGGATGCAGTAAAGAACGATTAGTGGATCGGAAATGAGATTGTCGTATCCCAAAAGAAAATCCTGTCGTTTCCATAGAAACGTTAATCGATTTAGAAGGAAATGTCTTAGAACACATAGTACTCGTATTTGATAGCGATGCAATTTCCGTGTGTATTCGTCAATGTTTGAGAGTGAAGGATGCAGTAAAGAACGATTAGTGGATCGGAAATGAGATTGTCGTATCCCAAAAGAAAATCCTGTCGTTTCCATAGAAACGTTACTCGATTTAGAAGGAAACGTCTTAGAACACATAGTACTCGTATTTCATAGCGACGCAATTTCCGTGTGAATTCGTCAATGTTTGGGAGTGAGGGATGCAGTAAAGAACGATTAGTGGATCGGAAATGTGATTGTCATATCCCAAAAGAAAATCCTGTCGTTTCCATAGAAACGTTACTCGATTTAGAAGGAAATGTCTTAGAACACATAGTACTCGTATTTCATAGCGACGCAATATCCGTGTGAATTCGTCAATGTTTGGGAGTGAGGGATGCAGTAAAGAACGATTAGTGGATCGGAAATGAGATTGTCATATCCCAAAAGAAAATCCTGTCGTTTCCATAGAAACGTTACTCGATTTAGAAGGAAATGTCTTAGAACACATAGTACTCGTATTTGATAGCGATGCAATTTCCGTGTGTATTCGTCAATGTTTGAGAGTGAAGGATGCAGTAAAGAACGATTAGTGGATCGGAAATGAGATTGTCGTATCCCAAAAGAAAATCCTGTCGTTTCCATAGAAACGTTACTCGATTTAGAAGGAAATGTCTTAGAACACATAGTACTCGTATTTCATAGCGACGCAATTTCCGTGTGAATTCGTCAATGTTTGGGAGTGAGGGATGCAGTAAAGAACGATTAGTGGATCAGAAATGTGATTGTCATATCCCAAAAGAAAATCCTGTCGTTTCCATAGAAACGTTACTCGATTTAGAAGGAAATGTCTTAGAACACATAGTACTCGTATTTCATAGCGACGCAATATCCGTGTGAATTCGTCAATGTTTGGGAGTGAGGGATGCAGTAAAGAACGATTAGTGGATCGGAAATGAGATTGTCGTATCCCAAAAGAAAATCCTGTCGTTTCCATAGAAACGTTACTCGATTTAGAAGGAAACGTCTTAGAACACATAGTACTCGTATTTCATAGCGACGCAATTTCCGTGTGAATTCGTCAATGTTTGGGAGTGAGGGATGCAGTAAAGAACGATTAGTGGATCGGAAATGTGATTGTCATATCCCAAAAGAAAATCCTGTCGTTTCCATAGAAACGTTACTCGATTTAGAAGGAAATGTCTTAGAACACATAGTACTCGTATTTCATAGCGACGCAATATCCGTGTGAATTCGTCAATGTTTGGGAGTGAGGGATGCAGTAAAGAACGATTAGTGGATCGGAAATGAGATTGTCATATCCCAAAAGAAAATCCTGTCGTTTCCATAGAAACGTTAATCGATTTAGAAGGAAATGTCTTAGAACACATAGTACTCGTATTTGATAGCGATGCAATTTCCGTGTGTATTCGTCAATGTTTGAGAGTGAAGGATGCAGTAAAGAACGATTAGTGGATCGGAAATGTGATTGTCATATCCCAAAAGAAAATCCTGTCGTTTCCATAGAAACGTTACTCGATTTAGAAGGAAATGTCTTAGAACACATAGTACTCGTATTTCATAGCGACGCAATATCCGTGTGAATTCGTCAATGTTTGGGAGTGAGGGATGCAGTAAAGAACGATTAGTGGATCGGAAATGTGATTGTCATATCCCAAAAGAAAATCCTGTCGTTTCCATAGAAACGTTACTCGATTTAGAAGGAAATGTCTTAGAACACATAGTACTCGTATTTCATAGCGACGCAATATCCGTGTGAATTCGTCAATGTTTGGGAGTGAGGGATGCAGTAAAGAACGATTAGTGGATCGGAAATGAGATTGTCGTATCCCAAAAGAAAATCCTGTCGTTTCCATAGAAACGTTAATCGATTTAGAAGGAAATGTCTTAGAACACATAGTACTCGTATTTGATAGCGATGCAATTTCCGTGTGTATTCGTCAATGTTTGAGAGTGAAGGATGCAGTAAAGAACGATTAGTGGATCGGAAATGAGATTGTCGTATCCCAAAAGAAAATCCTGTCGTTTCCATAGAAACGTTACTCGATTTAGAAGGAAACGTCTTAGAACACATAGTACTCGTATTTCATAGCGACGCAATTTCCGTGTGAATTCGTCAATGTTTGGGAGTGAGGGATGCAGTAAAGAACGATTAGTGGATCGGAAATGTGATTGTCATATCCCAAAAGAAAATCCTGTCGTTTCCATAGAAACGTTACTCGATTTAGAAGGAAATGTCTTAGAACACATAGTACTCGTATTTCATAGCGACGCAATATCCGTGTGAATTCGTCAATGTTTGGGAGTGAGGGATGCAGTAAAGAACGATTAGTGGATCGGAAATGAGATTGTCGTATCCCAAAAGAAAATCCTGTCGTTTCCATAGAAACGTTACTCGATTTAGAAGGAAATGTCTTAGAACACATAGTACTCGTATTTCATAGCGACGCAATTTCCGTGTGAATTCGTCAATGTTTGGGAGTGAGGGATGCAGTAAAGAACGATTAGTGGATCAGAAATGTGATTGTCGTATCCCAAAAGAAAATCCTGTCGTTTCCATTGGAACGTTACTCGATTTAGAAGGAAATGTCTTAGAACACATAGAACTCGTATTTCAGAGCGACGGAATTTCCGTGTGAATTTGTCAATGTTTCTGAGTGAGGGATGCAGTAAAGAAGGATTAGTGTATCGAAAATGTGATTGTCGTATCCCAAAAGAAAATCTTGTCGTTTCCATAGAAACGTTACTCGATTTAGAAGGAAATGTCTTAGAACACATAGTACTCGTATTTCATAGCGACGCAATTTCCGTGTGAATTCGTCAATGTTTGGGAGTGAGGGATGCAGTAAAGGACGATTAGTGGATCGGAAATGTGATTGTCGTATCCCAAAAGAAAATCCTGTCGTTTCCATAGAAACGTTACTCGATTTAGAAGGAAATGTCTTAGAACACATAGTACTCGTACTTCATAGCGACGGAATTTCCGTGTAAATTCGTCAATGTTTGGGAGTGAGGGATGCAGTAAAGAACGATTAGTGAATCGGAAATGTGATTGTCGTATCCCAAAAGAAAATCCTGTCGTTTCCATAGAAACGTTACTCGATTTAGAAGGAAATGTCTTAGAACACATAGTACTCGTATTTCATAGCGACGCAATTTCCGTGTGAATTCGTCAATGTTTGGGAGTGAGGGATGCAGTAAAGAACCATTAGTGGATCGGAAATGAGATTGTCATATCCCAAAAGAAAATCCTGTCGTTTCCATAGAAACGTTACTCGATTTAGAAGGAAATGTCTTAGAACACATAGTACTCGTATTTCATAGCGACGCAATTTCCGTGTGAATGCATCAATGTTTGGGAGTGAGGGATGCAGTAAAGAACGATTAGTGGACCGGAAATGAGATTGTCGTATCCCAAAAGAAAATCCTGTCGTTTCCATAGAAACGTTACTCGATTTAGTAGGAAATGTCTTAGAACACATAGTACTCGTATTTCATAGCGACGCATTATCGGTGTGAATTCGTCAATGTTTGGGAGTGAGGGATGCAGTAAAGAACGATTAGTGGATCGGAAATGAGATTGTCGTATCCCAAAAGAAAATTCTGTCGTTTCCATAGAAACTGTACTCGATTTAGAATGAAATGTCCTAGAACACATAGTACTCGTATTTCATAGCGACGGATTTTCCGTGTGAATTCGTCAATGTTTGGGAGTGAGGGATGCAGTAAAGAACGATTAGTGGATCGGAAATGAGATTGTCGTATCCCAAAAGAAAATCCTGTCGTTTCCATAGAAACGTTACTCGATTTAGAAGGAAATGTCTTAGAACACATAGTACTCGTATTTCACAGCGACGGAATTTCCGTGTGAATTTGTCAATGTTTGGGAGTGAGGGATGCAGTAAAGAAGGATTAGTGTATCGGAAATGTGATTGTCGTATCCCAAAAGAAAATCCTGTCATTTCCATAGAAACGTTACTCGATTTAGAAGGAAATGTCTTAGAACACATAGTACTCGTATTTCATAGCGACGCAATTTCCGTGTGAATTCGTCAATGTTTGGGAGTGAGGAATTCAGTAAAGAACGATTAGTGGATCGGAAATGTGATTGTCGTATCCCAAAAGAAATTCCTGTCGTTTCCATAGAAACGTTAATCGATTTAGAAGGAAATGTCTTAGAACACATAGTACTCGTATTTCATAGCGACGCAATTTCCGTGTGAATTCGTCAATGTTTGGGAGTGAGGAATGCAGCAAAGAAGGATTAGTGGATCGGAAATGAGATTGTCGTATCCCAAAAGAAAATCCTGTCGTTTCCTTAGAAACGTTACTCGATTTAGAAGGAAATGTCTTAGAACACATAGTACTCGTATCTCATAGCGACGCAATTTCCGTGTGAATTCGTAAATGTTTGGGAGTGAGGGATGCAGTAAAGAACGATTAGAGGATCGGAAATGTGATTGTCGTATCCCAAAAGAAAATCCTGTCGTTTCCATAGAAACGTTACTCGATTTAGAAGGAAATGTCTTAGAACACATAGTACTCGTATTTCATAACGACTGAATTTCCGTGTGAATTCGTCAATGTTTGGTAGTGAGGGATGCAGTAAAGAACGATTAGTGGATCGGAAATGTGATTGTCGTATCCCAAAAGAAAATCCTGTCGATTCCATAGAAACGTTACTCGATTTAGAAGGAAATGTCTTAGAACACATAGTACTCGTATTTCATAGCGACGGAATTTCCGTGTGAATTCGTCAATTTTTGGGAGTGAGGGATGCAGTAAAGAACGATTAGTGGATCGGAAATGAGATTGTCGTATCCCAAAAGAAAATCCTGTCGTTTCCATAGAAACGATACTCGATTTAGAAGGAAATGTCTTAGAACACATAGTACTCGTATTTCACAGCGACGGAATTTCCGTGTGAATTCGTCAATGTTTGGGAGTGAGGGATGCAGTAAAGAACGATTAGTGGATGGGAAATGAGATTGTCGTATGCCAAAAGAAAATCCTGTCGTTTCCATAGAAACGTTACTCGATTTAGAAGGAAATGTCTTAGCACACATAGTACTCGTATTTCACAGCGGCGGAATTTCCGTGTGAATTCGTCCATGTTTGGGAGTCAGGGATGCAGTAAAGAAGGATTAGTGGATCGGAAATGTGATTGTCGTATCTCAAAAGAAAATCCTGTCGTTTCCATAGAAACTTTACTCGATTTAGAAGGAAATGTCTTAGAACACATAGTACTCGTATTTCACAGCGACGGAATTTCCGTGTGAATTCGTCAATGTTTGGGAGTGAGGGATGCAGTAAAGAACGATTAGTGGATCGGAAATGAGATTGTCGTATCCCAAAAGAAAGTCCTTTCGTTTCCATAGAAACGTTACTCGATTTAGAAGGAAATGTCTTAGAACACATAGTACTCGTATTTCACAGTGACGGAATTTCCGTGTGAATTCGTCAATGTTTGGGAGTGAGGGATGCAGTAAAGGACGATTAGTGGATCGGAAATGAGATTGTCGTATCCCAAAAGAAAATCCTGTCGTTTCCATAGAAACGTTACTCGATTTAGAAGGAAATGTCTTAGAACACATAGTACTCGTATTTCATAGCGACGCAATTTCCGTGTGAATTCGTCAATGTTTGGGAGTGAGGGATGCAGTAAAGAACGATTAGTGGATCGGAAATGTGATTGTCGTATCCCAAAAGAAAATCCTGTCGTTTCCATAGAAACGTTACTCGATTTAGAAGGAAATGTCTTAGAACACATAGTACTCGTATATCACAGCGACGGAATTTCCGTGTGAATTCGTCAATGTTTGGGAGTGAGGGATGCAGTAAAGAAGGATTAGTGGATCGGAAATGTGATTGTCGTATCCCAAAAGAAAATCCTGTCGTTTTCATAGAAACGTTACTCGATTTAGAAGGAAATGTCTTAGAACACATAGTACTCGTATTTCATAGCGACGCAAATTCCGTGTGAATTCGTCAATGTTTGGGAGTGAGGGATGCAGTAAAGAACAATTAGTGGATTGGAAATGTGATTGTCGTATCCCAAAAGGAAATCCTGTCGTTTCCATAGAAACGTTACTCGATTTAGAAGGAAATGTCTTAGAACACATAGTACTCGTATTTCACAGCGACGCAATTTCCGTGTGAATTCGTCAATGTTTGGGAGTGAGGGATGCAGTAAAGAACGATTAGTGGATCGGAAATGTGATTGTCGTATCCCAAAAGAAAATCCTGTCGTTTCCATAGAAACGTTACTCGATTTAGAAGGAAATGTCTTAGAACACATAGTACTCGTATTTCATAGCGACGCAATTTCCGTGTGTATTCGTCAATGTTTGAGAGTGAAGGATGCAGTAAAGAACGATTAGTGGATCGGAAATGAGATTGTCGTATCCCAAAAGAAAATCCTGTCGTTTCCATAGAAACGTTACTCGATTTAGAAGGAAATGTCTTAGAACACATAGTACTCGTATTTCATAGCGACGCAATTTCCGTGTGAATTCGTCAATGTTTGGGAGTGAGGGATGCAGTAAAGAACGATTAGTGGATCGGAAATGTGATTGTCGCATCCCAAAAGAAATTCCTGTCGTTTCCATAGAAACGTTACTCGATTTAGAAGGAAATGTCTTAGAACACATAGTACTCGTATTTCATAGCGACGCAATATCCGTGTGAATTCGTCAATGTTTGGGAGTGAGGGATGCAGTAAAGAACGATTAGTGGATCGGAAATGAGATTGTCATATCCCAAAAGAAAATCCTGTCGTTTCCATAGAAACGTTACTCGATTTAGAAGGAAATGTCTTAGAACACATAGTACTCGTATTTGATAGCGATGCAATTTCCGTGTGTATTCGTCAATGTTTGAGAGTGAAGGATGCAGTAAAGAACGATTAGTGGATCGGAAATGAGATTGTCGTATCCCAAAAGAAAATCCTGTCGTTTCCATAGAAACGTTACTCGATTTAGAAGGAAATGTCTTAGAACACATAGTACTCGTATTTCATAGCGACGCAATTTCCGTGTGAATTCGTCAATGTTTGGGAGTGAGGGATGCAGTAAAGAACGATTAGTGGATCAGAAATGTGATTGTCATATCCCAAAAGAAAATCCTGTCGTTTCCATAGAAACGTTACTCGATTTAGAAGGAAATGTCTTAGAACACATAGTACTCGTATTTCATAGCGACGCAATATCCGTGTGAATTCGTCAATGTTTGGGAGTGAGGGATGCAGTAAAGAACGATTAGTGGATCGGAAATGAGATTGTCGTATCCCAAAAGAAAATCCTGTCGTTTCCATAGAAACGTTACTCGATTTAGAAGGAAACGTCTTAGAACACATAGTACTCGTATTTCATAGCGACGCAATTTCCGTGTGAATTCGTCAATGTTTGGGAGTGAGGGATGCAGTAAAGAACGATTAGTGGATCGGAAATGTGATTGTCATATCCCAAAAGAAAATCCTGTCGTTTCCATAGAAACGTTACTCGATTTAGAAGGAAATGTCTTAGAACACATAGTACTCGTATTTCATAGCGACGCAATATCCGTGTGAATTCGTCAATGTTTGGGAGTGAGGGATGCAGTAAAGAACGATTAGTGGATCGGAAATGAGATTGTCATATCCCAAAAGAAAATCCTGTCGTTTCCATAGAAACGTTAATCGATTTAGAAGGAAATGTCTTAGAACACATAGTACTCGTATTTGATAGCGATGCAATTTCCGTGTGTATTCGTCAATGTTTGAGAGTGAAGGATGCAGTAAAGAACGATTAGTGGATCGGAAATGTGATTGTCATATCCCAAAAGAAAATCCTGTCGTTTCCATAGAAACGTTACTCGATTTAGAAGGAAATGTCTTAGAACACATAGTACTCGTATTTCATAGCGACGCAATATCCGTGTGAATTCGTCAATGTTTGGGAGTGAGGGATGCAGTAAAGAACGATTAGTGGATCGGAAATGTGATTGTCATATCCCAAAAGAAAATCCTGTCGTTTCCATAGAAACGTTACTCGATTTAGAAGGAAATGTCTTAGAACACATAGTACTCGTATTTCATAGCGACGCAATATCCGTGTGAATTCGTCAATGTTTGGGAGTGAGGGATGCAGTAAAGAACGATTAGTGGATCGGAAATGAGATTGTCGTATCCCAAAAGAAAATCCTGTCGTTTCCATAGAAACGTTAATCGATTTAGAAGGAAATGTCTTAGAACACATAGTACTCGTATTTGATAGCGATGCAATTTCCGTGTGTATTCGTCAATGTTTGAGAGTGAAGGATGCAGTAAAGAACGATTAGTGGATCGGAAATGAGATTGTCGTATCCCAAAAGAAAATCCTGTCGTTTCCATAGAAACGTTACTCGATTTAGAAGGAAACGTCTTAGAACACATAGTACTCGTATTTCATAGCGACGCAATTTCCGTGTGAATTCGTCAATGTTTGGGAGTGAGGGATGCAGTAAAGAACGATTAGTGGATCGGAAATGTGATTGTCATATCCCAAAAGAAAATCCTGTCGTTTCCATAGAAACGTTACTCGATTTAGAAGGAAATGTCTTAGAACACATAGTACTCGTATTTCATAGCGACGCAATATCCGTGTGAATTCGTCAATGTTTGGGAGTGAGGGATGCAGTAAAGAACGATTAGTGGATCGGAAATGAGATTGTCGTATCCCAAAAGAAAATCCTGTCGTTTCCATAGAAACGTTACTCGATTTAGAAGGAAATGTCTTAGAACACATAGTACTCGTATTTCATAGCGACGCAATTTCCGTGTGAATTCGTCAATGTTTGGGAGTGAGGGATGCAGTAAAGAACGATTAGTGGATCAGAAATGTGATTGTCGTATCCCAAAAGAAAATCCTGTCGTTTCCATTGGAACGTTACTCGATTTAGAAGGAAATGTCTTAGAACACATAGTACTCGTATCTCATAGCGACGCAATTTCCGTGTGAATTCGTAAATGTTTGGGAGTGAGGGATGCAGTAAAGAACGATTAGTGTATCGGAAATGTGATTGTCGTATCCCAAAAGAAAATCCTGTCGTTTCCATAGAAACGTTACTCGATTTAGAAGGAAATGTCTTAGAACACATAGTACTCGTATTTCATAGCGACTGAATTTCCGTGTGAATTCGTCAATCTTTGGGAGTGAGGGATGCAGTAAAGATCGATTAATGGATCGGAAATGTTATTGTCGTATCCCAAAAGAAAATCCTGTCGTTTCCATAGAAACGTTACTCGATTTAGAAGGAAATGTCTTAGAACACATAGTACTCGTATTTCATAGCGACGGAATTTCCGTGTGAATTCGTCAATTTTTGGGAGTGAGGGATGCAGTAAAGAACGATTAGTGGATCGGAAATGAGATTGTTGTATCCCAAAAGAAAATCCTGTCGTTTCCATAGAAACATTACTCGATTTAGAAGGAAATGTCTTAGAACACATAGTACTCGTATTTCACAGCGACGGAATATCCGTGTGAATTCGTCAATGTTTGGGAGTGAGGGATGCAGTAAAGAACGATTAGTGGATGGGAAATGAGATTGTCGTATGCCAAAAGAAAATCCTGTCGTTTCCATAGAAACGTTACTCGATTTAGAAGGAAATGTCTTAGAACACATAGTACTCGTATTTCACAGCGGCGGAATTTCCGTGTGAATTCGTCCATGTTTGGGAGTCAGGGATGCAGTAAAGAAGGATTAGTGGATCGGAAATGTGATTGTCGTATCCCAAAAGAAAATCCTGTCGTTTCCATAGAAACGTTACTCGATTTAGAAGGAAATGTCTTAGAACACATAGTACTCGTATTTCATAGCGACGCAATTTCCGTGTGAATTCGTCAATGTTTGGGAGTGAGGGATGCAGTAAAGAAGGATTAGTGGATCGGAAATGTGATTGTCGTATTCCAAAAGAAAATCCTGTCGTTTCCATAGAAACGTTACTCGATTTAGAAGGAAATGTCTTAGAACACATAGTAAACGTTTTTCATTGCGACGCAATTTCCGTGTGAATTCGTCAATGTTTGGGAGTGAGGGATGCAGTAAAGAACGATTAGTGGATCGGAAATGTGATTGTCGTATCCCAAAAGAAAATCCTGTCGTTTCCATAGAAACGTTACTCGATTTAGAAGGAAATGTCTTAGAACACATAGTACTCGTATTTCATAGCGACGCAATTTCCGTGTGAATTCGTCAATGTTTGGGAGTGAGGGATGCAGTAAAGAACGATTAGTGGATCGGAAATGTGATTGTCGTATCCCAAAAGAAAATCCTGTCGTTTCCATAGAAACGTTACTCGATTTAGAAGGAAATGTCTTAGAGCACATAGTACTCGTATTTCATAGCGACGCAATTTCCGTGTGAATTCGTCAATGTTTGGGAGTGAGGGATGCAGTAAAGAACGATTAGTGGATCGGAAATGTGATTGTCGTATCCCAAAAGAAAATCCAGTCGTTTCCATAGAAACGTTACTCGATTTAGAAGGAAATGTCTTAGAACACATAGTACTCGCATTTCATAGCGACGCAACTTCCGTGTGAATTCGTCAATGTTTTTGAGTGAGTGATGCAGTAAAGAACGATTAGTGGATCGGAAATGAGATTGTCGTATCCCAAAAGAAAATCCAGTCGTTTCCATAGAAACGTTACTCGATTTAGAAGGAAATGTCTTAGAACTCATAGTACTCGCATTTCATAGCGACGCAACTTCCGTGTGAATTCGTCAATGTTTGGCAGTGAGCGATGCAGTAAAGAACGATTAGTGGATCGGAAATGAGATTGTCGTATCCCAAAAGAAAATCCTGTCGTTTCCATAGAAACGTTACTCGATTTAGAAGGAAATGTCTTGGAACATATAGTACTCGCATTTCATAGCGACGCAAATTCCGTGTGAATTCGTCAATGTTTGGTAGTGAGTGATGCAGTAACGAACGATTAGTGGATCGGAAATGTGATTGTCGTATCCCAAAAGAAAATCCTGTCGTTTCCATAGAAACGTTACTCGATTTAGAAGGAAATGTCTTAGAACACATAGTACTCGCATTTCATAGCGACGCAACTTCCGTGTGAATTCGTCAATGTTTGGGAGTGAGGGATGCAGTAAAGAACGATTAGTGGATCGGAAATGAGATTGTCGTATCCCAAAAGGAAATCCTGTCGTTTCCATAGAAACGTTACTCGATTTAGAAAGAAATGTCTTAGAACACATAGTACTCGCATTTCATAGCGACGCAATTTCCGTGTGAATTCGTCAATGTTTGGGAGTGAGGCATGCAGTAAAGAACGATTAGTGGATCGGAAATGTGATTGTCGTATCCCAAAAGAAAATCCTGTCGTTTCCATAGAAACATTACTCGATTTAGAAGGAAATGTCTTAGAACACATAGTACTCGTATTTCACAGCGACGGAATATCCGTGTGAATTCGTCAATGTTTGGGAGTGAGGGATGCAGTAAAGAACGATTAGTGGATGGGAAATGAGATTGTCGTATGCCAAAAGAAAATCCTGTCGTTTCCATAGAAACGTTACTCGATTTAGAAGGAAATGTCTTAGAACACATAGTACTCGTATTTCACAGCGGCGGAATTTCCGTGTGAATTCGTCCATGTTTGGGAGTCAGGGATGCAGTAAAGAAGGATTAGTGGATCGGAAATGTGATTGTCGTATCCCAAAAGAAAATCCTGTCGTTTCCATAGAAACGTTACTCGATTTAGAAGGAAATGTCTTAGAACACATAGTACTCGTATTTCATAGCGACGCAATTTCCGTGTGAATTCGTCAATGTTTGGGAGTGAGGGATGCAGTAAAGAAGGATTAGTGGATCGGAAATGTGATTGTCGTATTCCAAAAGAAAATCCTGTCGTTTCCATAGAAACGTTACTCGATTTAGAAGGTAATGTCTTAGAACACATAGTAAACGTTTTTCATTGCGACGCAATTTCCGTGTGAATTCGTCAATGTTTGGGAGTGAGGGATGCAGTAAAGAACGATTAGTGGATCGGAAATGTGATTGTCGTATCCCAAAAGAAAATCCTGTCGTTTCCATAGAAACGTTACTCGATTTAGAAGGAAATGTCTTAGAACACATAGTACTCGTATTTCATAGCGACGCAATTTCCGTGTGAATTCGTCAATGTTTGGGAGTGAGGGATGCAGTAAAGAACGATTAGTGGATCGGAAATGTGATTGTCGTATCCCAAAAGAAAATCCTGTCGTTTCCATAGAAACGTTACTCGATTTAGAAGGAAATGTCTTAGAGCACATAGTACTCGTATTTCATAGCGACGCAATTTCCGTGTGAATTCGTCAATGTTTGGGAGTGAGGGATGCAGTAAAGAACGATTAGTGGATCGGAAATGTGATTGTCGTATCCCAAAAGAAAATCCAGTCGTTTCCATAGAAACGTTACTCGATTTAGAAGGAAATGTCTTAGAACACATAGTACTCGCATTTCATAGCGACGCAACTTCCGTGTGAATTCGTCAATGTTTTTGAGTGAGTGATGCAGTAAAGAACGATTAGTGGATCGGAAATGAGATTGTCGTATCCCAAAAGAAAATCCAGTCGTTTCCATAGAAACGTTACTCGATTTAGAAGGAAATGTCTTAGAACTCATAGTACTCGCATTTCATAGCGACGCAACTTCCGTGTGAATTCGTCAATGTTTGGCAGTGAGTGATGCAGTAAAGAACGATTAGTGGATCGGAAATGAGATTGTCGTATCCCAAAAGAAAATCCTGTCGTTTCCATAGAAACGTTACTCGATTTAGAAGGAAATGTCTTGGAACATATAGTACTCGCATTTCATAGCGACGCAAATTCCGTGTGAATTCGTCAATGTTTGGTAGTGAGTGATGCAGTAACGAACGATTAGTGGATCGGAAATGTGATTGTCGTATCCCAAAAGAAAATCCTGTCGTTTCCATAGAAACGTTACTCGATTTAGAAGGAAATGTCTTAGAACACATAGTACTCGCATTTCATAGCGACGCAACTTCCGTGTGAATTCGTCAATGTTTGGGAGTGAGGGATGCAGTAAAGAACGATTAGTGGATCGGAAATGAGATTGTCGTATCCCAAAAGGAAATCCTGTCGTTTCCATAGAAACGTTACTCGATTTAGAAAGAAATGTCTTAGAACACATAGTACTCGCATTTCATAGCGACGCAATTTCCGTGTGAATTCGTCAATGTTTGGGAGTGAGGCATGCAGTAAAGAACGATTAGTGGATCGGAAATGTGATTGTCGTATCCCAAAAGAAAATCCTGTCGTTTCCATAGAAACGTTAATCGATTTAAAAGGAAATGTCTTAGAGCACAAAGTACTCGTATTTCATAGCGACGCAATTTCCGTGTGAATTCGTCAGTGTTTGGGAGTGAGTGATGCAGTAAAGAACGATTAGTGGATCGGAAATGAGATTGTCGTATCCCAAAAGAAAATCCTGTCGTTTTCATAGAAACGTTACTCGATTTAGAAGGAAATGTCTTAGAGCACAAAGTACTCGTATTTCATAGCGACGCAACTTCCGTGTGAATTCTTCAATGTTTGGGAGTGAGTGATGCAGTAAAGAACGATTAGTGGATCGGAAATGAGATTGTCGTATCCCAAAAGAAAATCCTGTCGTTTCCATAGAAACGTTACTCGATTTAGAAGGAAATGTCTTAGAACACATAGTACTCGTATTTCATAGCGACGGAATTTCCGTGTGAATTCGTCAATGTTTGGGAGTGAGGGATGCAGTAAAGAAGGATTAGTGGATCGGAAATGAGATTGTCGTAACACAAAAGAAAATCCTGTCGTTTCCATAGAAACGTTACTCGATTTAGAAGGAAATGTCTTAGAACACATAGTACTCGTACTTCATCGCGACTGAATTTCCGTGTGATTTCGTCAATGTTTGGGAGTGAGGGATGCAGTAAAGAAGGATTAGTGGATCGGAAATGTGATTGTCGTATTCGAAAAGAAAATCCTGTCGTTTCCATAGAAACGTTACACGATTTAGAAGGAGAAGTCATAGAACCCATAGTACTCGTATTTCATAGCGACGCAATTTCCTTGTGATTTCGTCAATGTTTGGGAGTGAGGGATGCAGTAAAGAAGGATTAGTGGATCGGAAATGAGATTGTCGTAACACAAAAGAAAATCCTGTCGTTTCCATAGAAACGTTACTCGATTTAGAAGGAAATGTCTTAGAACACATAGTACTCGTACATCATAGCGACTGAATTTCCGTGTGATTTCGTCAATGTTTGGGAGTGAGGGATGCAGTAAAGAAGGATTAGTGGATCGGAAATGTGATTGTCGTATTCCAAAAGAAAATCCTGTCGTTTCCATAGAAACGTTACACGATTTAGAAGGAGAAGTCATAGAACCCATAGTACTCGTATTTCATAGCGACGCAATTTCCGTGTGAATTCGTCAATGTTTGGGAGTGAGGGATGCAGTAAAGAAGGATTGGTGGATCGGAAATGAGATTGTCGTATCCCAAAAGAAAATCCTGTCGTTTCCATAGAAACGTTACTCGATTTAGAAGGAAATGTCTTAGAACACATAGTACTCGTATTTCATAGCGACGCAATTTCCGTGTGAATTCGTCAATGTTTGGGAGTGAGGGATGCAGTAAAGAAGGATTGGTGGATCGGAAATGAGATTGTCGTATTCCAAAAGAAAATCCTGTCGTTTCCATAGAAACGTTGCTCGATTTAGAAGGAAATGTCTTAGAACACATAGTACTCGTATTTCATAGCGACGCAATTTCCGTGTGAATTCGTCAATGTTTGGGAGTGAGGGATGCAGTAAAGAACGATTAGTGGATCGGAAATCTGATTGTCGTATCCCAAAAGAAAATCCTGTCGTTTCCATAGAAACGTTACTCGATTTAGAAGGAAATGTCTTAGAACACATAGTACCCGTATTTCATAGCGACGCAATTTCCGTGTGAATTCGTCAATGTTTTGGAGTGAGGGATGCAGTAAAGAAGGATTAGTGGATCGGAAATGTGATTGTCGTATCCCAAAAGAAAATCCTGTCGTTTCCATAGAAACGTTACTCGATTTAGAAGGAAATGTCTTAGAACACATAGTACTCGTATTTCATAGCGACGCAATTTCCGTGTGAATTCGTCAATGTTTGGGAGTGAGGGATGCAGTAAAGAAGGATTAGTGGATTGGAAATGTGATTGTCGCATCCCAAAAGAAAAACCTGTCGTTTCCATAGAAACGTTACTCGATTTAGAAGGAAATGTCTTAGAACACATAGTACTCGTATTTCATAGCGACGCAATTTCCGTGTGAATTCGTCAATGTTTGGGATTGAGGGATGCAGTAAAGAACGATTAGTGGATCGGAAATGTGAATGTCGTATCCCAAAAGAAAATCCTGTCGTTTCCGTAGAAACGTTACTCGATTTAGAAGAAAATTCTTATAACACATAGTACTCGTATTTCATAGCGACGGAATTTCCGTGTGAATTCGACAATGTGTGGGAGTGAGGGATGCAGTAAAGAAGGATTAGTGGATCGGAAATGAGATTGTCGTATCCCCAAAGAGAATCCTGTCGTTTCCATTGAAACGTTACTCGATTTAGAAGGAAATGTCTTAGAAAACATAGTACTCGTATTTCATAGCGACGGAATTTCCGTGTGAATTCGTCAATGTTTGGGAGTGAGGGATGCAGTAAAGAACGATTAGTGGATCGGAAATGAGATTGTCGTAACACAAAAGAAAATCCTGTCGTTTCCATAGAAACGTTACTCGATTTAGAAGGAAATGTCTTAGAACACATAGTACTCGTATTTCGTAGCGAAGCAATTTCCGTGTGAATTCGTCAATGTGTGGGAGTGAGGGATGCAGTAAAGAAGGATTAGTGGATCAGAAATGATATTGTCGTATCCCAAAAGAAAACCCTGTCGTTTCCATAGAAACGTTACTCGATTGTAAGGAAATGTCTTAGAACACATAGTACTCGTATTTCATAGCGACGGAATTTCCGTGTGAATTCGTCAATGTTTGGGAGTGAGAGATGCAGTAAAGAAGGATTAGTGGATCGGAAATGTGATTGTCGTATCCCAAAAGAAAATCCTGTCGTTTCCATAGAAACGTTGCTCGATTTAGAAGGAAATGTCTTAGAACACATAGTACTCGTATTTCATAGCGACGCAATTTCCGTGTGAATTCGTCAATGTGTGGGAGTGAGGGATGCAGTAAAGAAGGATTAGTGGATCAGAAATGATATTGTCGTATCCCAAAAGAAAACCCTGTCGTTTCCATAGAAACGTTACTCGATTGTAAGGAAATGTCTTAGAACACATAGTACTCGTATTTCATAGCGACGGAATTTCCGTGTGAATTCGTCAATGTTTGGGAGTGAGAGATGCAGTAAAGAAGGATTAGTGGATCGGAAATGTGATTGTCGTATCCCAAAAGAAAATCCTGTCGTTTCCATAGAAACGTTGCTCGATTTAGAAGGAAATGTCTTAGAACACATAGTACTCGTATTTCATAGCGACGCAATTTCCGTGTGAATTCGTCAATGTTTGGGAGTGAGGGATGCAGTAAAGAACGATTAGTGGATCAGAAATGATATTGTCGTATCCCAAAAGAAAACCCTGTCGTTTCCATAGAAACGTTACTCGATTGTAAGGAAATGTCTTAGAACACATAGTACTCGTATTTCATAGCGACGGAATTTCCGTGTGAATTCGTCAATGTTTGGGAGTGAGAGATGCAGTAAAGAAGGATTAGTGGATCAGAAATGATATTGTCGTATCCCAAAAGAAAACCCTGTCGTTTCCATAGAAACGTTACTCGATTGTAAGGAAATGTCTTAGAACACATAGTACTCGTATTTCATAGCGACGGAATTTCCGTGTGAATTCGTCAATGTGTGGGAGTGAGGGATGCAGTAAAGAAGGATTAGTGGATCAGAAATGATATTGTCGTATCCCAAAAGAAAACCCTGTCGTTTCCATAGAAACGTTACTCGATTGTAAGGAAATGTCTTAGAACACATAGTACTCGTATTTCATAGCGACGGAATTTCCGTGTGAATTCGTCAATGTTTGGGAGTGAGAGATGCAGTAAAGAAGGATTAGTGGATCGGAAATGTGATTGTCGTATCCCAAAAGAAAACCCTGTCGTTTCCATAGAAACGTTGCTCGATTTAGAAGGAAATGTCTTAGAACACATAGTACTCGTATTTCATAGCGACGCAATTTCCGTGTGAATTCGTCAATGTTTGGGAGTGAGGGATGCAGTAAAGAACGATTAGTGGATCAGAAATGATATTGTCGTATCCCAAAAGAAAACCCTGTCGTTTCCATAGAAACGTTACTCGATTGTAAGGAAATGTCTTAGAACACATAGTACTCGTATTTCATAGCGACGGAATTTCCGTGTGAATTCGTCAATGTTTGGGAGTGAGAGATGCAGTAAAGAAGGATTAGTGGATCAGAAATGATATTGTCGTATCCCAAAAGAAAACCCTGTCGTTTCCATAGAAACGTTACTCGATTGTAAGGAAATGTCTTAGAACACATAGTACTCGTATTTCATAGCGACGGAATTTCCGTGTGAATTCGTCAATGTTTGGGAGTGAGAGATGCAGTAAAGAAGGATTAGTGGATCAGAAATGATATTGTCGTATCCCAAAAGAAAACCCTGTCGTTTCCATAGAAACGTTACTCGATTGTAAGGAAATGTCTTAGAACACATAGTACTCGTATTTCATAGCGACGGAATTTCCGTGTGAATTCGTCAATGTTTGGGAGTGAGAGATGCAGTAAAGAAGGATTAGTGGATCAGAAATGATATTGTCGTATCCCAAAAGAAAACCCTGTCGTTTCCATAGAAACGTTACTCGATTGTAAGGAAATGTCTTAGAACACATAGTACTCGTATTTCATAGCGACGGAATTTCCGTGTGAATTCGTCAATGTTTGGGAGTGAGAGATGCAGTAAAGAAGGATTAGTGGATCGGAAATGTGATTGGCGTATCCCAAAAGAAAACCCTGTCGTTTCCATAGAAACGTTGCTCGATTTAGAAGGAAATGTCTTAGAACACATAGTACTCGTATTTCATAGCGACGCAATTTCCGTGTGAATTCGTCAATGTTTGGGAGTGAGGGATGCAGTAAAGAACGATTAGTGGATCAGAAATGATATTGTCGTATCCCAAAAGAAAACCCTGTCGTTTCCATAGAAACGTTACTCGATTGTAAGGAAATGTCTTAGAACACATAGTACTCGTATTTCATAGCGACGGAATTTCCGTGTGAATTCGTCAATGTTTGGGAGTGAGAGATGCAGTAAAGAAGGATTAGTGGATCAGAAATGATATTGTCGTATCCCAAAAGAAAACCCTGTCGTTTCCATAGAAACGTTACTCGATTGTAAGGAAATGTCTTAGAACACATAGTACTCGTATTTCATAGCGACGGAATTTCCGTGTGAATTCGTCAATGTTTGGGAGTGAGAGATGCAGTAAAGAAGGATTAGTGGATCAGAAATGATATTGTCGTATCCCAAAAGAAAACCCTGTCGTTTCCATAGAAACGTTACTCGATTGTAAGGAAATGTCTTAGAACACATAGTACTCGTATTTCATAGCGACGGAATTTCCGTGTGAATTCGTCAATGTTTGGGAGTGAGAGATGCAGTAAAGAAGGATTAGTGGATCAGAAATGATATTGTCGTATCCCAAAAGAAAACCCTGTCGTTTCCATAGAAACGTTACTCGATTGTAAGGAAATGTCTTAGAACACATAGTACTCGTATTTCATAGCGACGGAATTTCCGTGTGAATTCGTCAATGTTTGGGAGTGAGAGATGCAGTAAAGAAGGATTAGTGGATCGGAAATGTGATTGTCGTATCCCAAAAGAAAACCCTGTCGTTTCCATAGAAACGTTACTCGATTGTAAGGAAATGTCTTAGAACACATAGTACTCGTATTTCATAGCGACGGAATTTCCGTGTGAATTCGTCAATGTTTGGGAGTGAGAGATGCAGTAAAGAAGGATTAGTGGATCGGAAATGTGATTGTCGTATCCCAAAAGAAAATCCTGTCGTTTCCATAGAAACGTTGCTCGATTTAGAAGGAAATGTCTTAGAACACATAGTACTCGTATTTCATAGCGACGCAATTTCCGTGTGAATTCGTCAATGTTTGGGAGTGAGGGATGCAGTAAAGAACGATTAGTGGATCAGAAATGATATTGTCGTATCCCAAAAGAAAACCCTGTCGTTTCCATAGAAACGTTACTCGATTGTAAGGAAATGTCTTAGAACACATAGTACTCGTATTTCATAGCGACGGAATTTCCGTGTGAATTCGTCAATGTTTGGGAGTGAGAGATGCAGTAAAGAAGGATTAGTGGATCAGAAATGATATTGTCGTATCCCAAAAGAAAACCCTGTCGTTTCCATAGAAACGTTACTCGATTGTAAGGAAATGTCTTAGAACACATAGTACTCGTATTTCATAGCGACGGAATTTCCGTGTGAATTCGTCAATGTGTGGGAGTGAGGGATGCAGTAAAGAAGGATTAGTGGATCAGAAATGATATTGTCGTATCCCAAAAGAAAACCCTGTCGTTTCCATAGAAACGTTACTCGATTGTAAGGAAATGTCTTAGAACACATAGTACTCGTATTTCATAGCGACGGAATTTCCGTGTGAATTCGTCAATGTTTGGGAGTGAGAGATGCAGTAAAGAAGGATTAGTGGATCGGAAATGTGATTGTCGTATCCCAAAAGAAAATCCTGTCGTTTCCACAGAAACGTTGCTCGATTTAGAAGGAAATGTCTTAGAACACATAGTACTCGTATTTCATAGCGACGCAATTTCCGTGTGAATTCGTCAATGTGTGGGAGTGAGGGATGCAGTAAAGAAGGATTAGTGGATCAGAAATGATATTGTCGTATCCCAAAAGAAAACCCTGTCGTTTCCATAGAAACGTTACTCGATTGTAAGGAAATGTCTTAGAACACATAGTACTCGTATTTCATAGCGACGGAATTTCCGTGTGAATTCGTCAATGTTTGGGAGTGAGAGATGCAGTAAAGAAGGATTAGTGGATCGGAAATGTGATTGTCGTATCCCAAAAGAAAATCCTGTCGTTTCCATAGAAACGTTGCTCGATTTAGAAGGAAATGTCTTAGAACACATAGTACTCGTATTTCATAGCGACGCAATTTCCGTGTGAATTCGTCAATGCGTGGGAGTGAGGGATGCAGTAAAGAAGGATTAGTGGATCGGAAATGTGATTGTCGTATCCCAAAAGAAAATACTGTCGTTTCCATAGAAACGTTACTCGATTTAGAAGGAAATGTCTTAGAACACATAGTAATCGTACTTCATAGCGACTGAATTTCCGTGTGATTTCGTCAATGTTTGGGAGTGAGGGATGCAGTAAAGAAGGATTAGTGGATCGGAAATGTGATTGTCGTATTCCAAAAGAAAATCCTGTCGTTTCCATAGAAACGTTACACGATTTAGAAGGAGAAGTCATAGAACCCATAGGACTCGTATTTCATAGCGACGCAATTTCCGTGTGAATTCGTCAATGTTTGGGAGTGAGGGATGCAGTAAAGAAGGATTAGTGGATCGGAAATGAGGTTGTCGTAACACAAAAGAAAATCCTGTCGTTTCCATAGAAACGTTACTCGATTTAGAAGGAAATGTCTTAGAACACATAGTATACGTACTTCATAGCGACTGAATTTCTGTGTGATTTCGTCAATGTTTGGGAGTGAGCGATGCAGTAAAGAAGGATTAGTGGATCGGAAATGTGATTGTCGTATTCCAAAAGAAAATCCTGTCGTTTCCATAGAAACGTTACACGATTTAGAAGGAGAAGTCATAGAACCCATAGTACTCGTATTTCATAGCGACGCAATTTCCTTGTGAATTCGTCAATGTTTGGGAGTGAGGGATGCAGTAAAGAAGGATTGGTGGATCGGAAATGAGATTGTCGTATCCCAAAAGAAAATCCTGTCGTTTCCATAGAAACGTTACTCGATTTAGAAGGAAATGTCTTAGAACACATAGTACTCGTATTTCATAGCGACGCAATTTCCGTGTGAATTCGTCAATGTTTGGGAGTGAGGGATGCAGTAAAGAAGGATTGGTGGATCGGAAATGAGATTGTCGTATCCCAAAAGAAAATCCTGTCGTTTCCATAGAAACGTTGCTCGATTTAGAAGGAAATGTCTTAGAACACATAGTACTCGTATTTCATAGCGACGCAATTTCCGTGTGAATTCGTCAATGTTTGGGAGTGAGGGATGCAGTAAAGAACGATTAGTGGATCGGAAATGTGATTGTCGTATCCCAAAAGAAAATCCTGTCGTTTCCATAGAAACGTTACTCGATTTAGAAGGAAATGTCTTAGAACACATAGTACTCGTATTTCATAGCGACGCAATTTCCGTGTGAATTCGTCAATGTTTGGGAGTGAGGGATGCAGTAAAGAAGGATTAGTGGATCGGAAATGTGATTGTCGCATCCCAAAAGAAAATCCTGTCGTTTCCATAGAAACGTTACTCGATTTAGAAGGAAATGTCTTAGAACACATAGTACTCGTATTTCATAGCGACGCAATTTCCGTGTGAATTCGTCAGTGTTTGGGAGTGAGGGATGCAGTAAAGAACGAGTAGTGGATCGGAAATGTGAATGTCGTATCCCAAAAGAAAATCCTGTCGTTTCCGTAGAAACGTAGAACACATAGTACTCGTATTTCATAGCGACGGAATTTCCGTGTGAATTCGTCAATGTTTGGGAGTGAGGGATGCAGTAAAGAAGGATTAGTGGATCGGAAATGAGATTGTCGTAACACAAAAGAAAATCCTGTCGTTTCCATAGAAACGTTACTCGATTTAGAAGGAAATGTCTTAGAACACATAGTACTCGTATTTCATAGCGACGCAATTTCCGTGTGAATTCGTCAATGTGTGGGAGTGAGGGATGCAATAAAGAAGGATTAGTGGATCAGAAATGAGATTGTCGTATCCCAAAAGAAAATCCTGTCGTTTCCATAGAAACGTTACTCGATGTAGAAGGAAATGTCTTAGAACACATAGTACTCGTATTTCATAGCGACGGACTTTCCGTGTGAATTCGTCAATGTTTGGGAGTGAGAGATGCAGTAAAGAATGATTAGTGGATCGGAAATGTGATTGTCGTATCCCAAAAGAAAATCCTGTCGTTTCCATAGAAACGTTGCTCGATTTAGAAGGAAATGTCTTAGAACACATAGTACTCGTATTTCATAGCGACGGAATTTCCGTGTGAATTCGTCAATGTTTGGGAGTGAGAGATGCAGTAAAGAATGATTAGTGGATCGGAAATGTGATTGTCGTATCCCAAAAGAAAATCCTGTCGTTTCCATAGAAACGTTGCTCGATTTAGAAGGAAATGTCTTAGGACACATAGTACTCGTATTTCATAGCGACGGAATTTCCGTGTGAATTCGTCAATGTTTGGGAGTGAGAGATGCAGTAAAGAATGATTAGTGGATCGGAAATGTGATTGTCGTATCCCAAAAGAAAATCCTGTCGTTTCCATAGAAACGTTGCTCGATTTAGAAGGAAATGTCTTAGAACACATAGTACTCGTATTTCATAGCGACGCAATTTCCGTGTGAATTCGTCAATGTTTGGGAGTGAGAGATGCAGTAAAGAATGATTAGTGGATCGGAAATGTGATTGTCGTATCCCAAAAGAAAATCCCGTCGTTTCCATAGAAACGTTGCTCGATTTAGAAGGAAATGTCTTAGAACACATAGTACTCGTATTTCATAGCGACGCAATTTCCGTGTGAATTCGTCAATGTTTGGGAGTGAGAGATGCAGTAAAGAATGATTAGTGGATCGGAAATGTGATTGTCGTATCCCAAAAGAAAATCCTGTCGTTTCCATAGAAACGTTGCTCGATTTAGAAGGAAATGTCTTAGAACACATAGTACTCGTATTTCATAGCGACGGAATTTCCGTGTGAATTCGTCAATGTTTGGGAGTGAGAGATGCAGTAAAGAATGATTAGTGGATCGGAAATGTGATTGTCGTATCCCAAAAGAAAATCCTGCCGTCTCCATAGAAACGTTGCTCGATTTAGAAGGAAATGTCTTAGAACACATAGTACTCGTACTTCATAGCGACTGAATTTCCGTGTGAATTCGTCAATGTGTGGGAGTGAGGGATGCAGTAAAGAAGGATTAGTGGATCGGAAATGTGATTGTCGTATTGCAAAAGAAAATCCTGTCGTTTAGATAGAAACGTTGCTCGATTTAAAAGGAAATGTCTTAGAACACATAGTACTCGTATTTCATAGCGACGGAATTTCCGTGTGAATTCGTCAATGTTTGGGAGTGAGAGATGCAGTAAAGAATGATTAGTGGATCGGAAATGTGATTGTCGTATCCCAAAAGAAAATCCTGTCGTTTCCATAGAAACGTTGCTCGATTTAGAAGGAAATGTCTTAGAACACATAGTACTCGTATTTCATAGCGACGGAATTTCCGTGTGAATTCGTCAATGTTTGGGAGTGAGAGATGCAGTAAAGAATGATTAGTGGATCGGAAATGTGATTGTCGTATCCCAAAAGAAAATCCTGCCGTCTCCATAGAAACGTTGCTCGATTTAGAAGGAAATGTCTTAGAACACATAGTACTCGTACTTCATAGCGACTGAATTTCCGTGTGAATTCGTCAATGTGTGGGAGTGAGGGATGCAGTAAAGAAGGATTAGTGGATCGGAAATGTGATTGTCGTATTGCAAAAGAAAATCCTGTCGTTTCCATAGAAACGTTACACGATTTAGAAGGAGAAGTCATAGAACCCATAGTACTCGTATTTCTTAGCGACGCAATTTCCGTGTGAATTCGTCAATGTGTGGGAGTGAGGGATGCAGTAAAGAAGGATTAGTGGATCGGATATGAGATTGTCGTATCCCAAAAGAAAATCCTGTCGTTTCCATAGAAACGTTACTCGATTTAGAAGGAAATGTCTTAGAACACATGGTACTCGTATTTCATAGCGACGCAATTTCCGTGTGAATTCGTCAATGTTTGGGAGTGAGAGATGCAGTAAAGAATGATTAGTGGATCGGAAATGTGATTGTCGTATCCCAAAAGAAAATCCTGTCGTTTCCATAGAAACGTTGCTCGATTTAGAAGGAAATGTCTTAGAACACATAGTACTCGTATTTCATAGCGACGGAATTTCCGTGTGAATTCGTCAATGTTTGGGAGTGAGAGATGCAGTAAAGAATGATTAGTGGATCGGAAATGTGATTGTCGTATCCCAAAAGAAAATCCTGTCGTTTCCATAGAAACGTTGCTCGATTTAGAAGGAAATGTCTTAGAACGCATAGTACTCGTATTTCATAGCGACGCAATTTCCGTGTGAATTCGTCAATGTGTGGGAGTGAGGGATGCAATAAAGAAGGATTAGTGGATCAGAAATGAGATTGTCGTATCCCAAAAGAAAATCCTGTCGTTTCCATAGAAACGTTACTCGATTTAGAAGGAAATGTCTTAGAACACATAGTACTCGTATTTCATAGCGACGGAATTTCCGTGTGAATTCGTCAATGTTTGGGAGTGAGAGATGCAGTAAAGAATGATTAGTGGATCGGAAATGTGATTGTCGTATCCCAAAAGAAAATCCTGTCGTTTCCATAGAAACGTTGCTCGATTTAGAAGGAAATGTCTTAGAACACATAGTACTCGTATTTCATAGCGACGCAATTTCCGTGTGAATTCGTCAATGTTTGGGAGTGAGAGATGCAGTACAGAATGATTAGTGGATCGGAAATGTGATTGTCGTATCCCAAAAGAAATTCCTGTCGTTTCCATAGAAACGTTTCTCGATTTAGAAGGAAATGTCTTAGAACGCATAGTACTCGTATTTCATAGCGACGCAATTTCCGTGTGAATTCGTCAATGTTTGGGAGTGAGGGATGCAGTAAAGAACGATTAGTGGATCGGAAATGTGATTGTCGTATTGCAAAAGAAAATCCTGTCGTTTCCATAGAAACGTTACACGATTTAGAAGGAGAAGTCTTAGAACCCATAGTACTCGTATTTCATAGCGACGCAATTTCCGTGTGAATTCGTCAATGTGTGGGAGTGAGGGATGCAGTAAAGAAGGATTAGTGGATCGGAAATGAGATTGTCGTATCCCAAAAGAAAATCCTGTCGTTTCCATAGAAACGTTACTCGATTTAGAAGGAAATGTCTTAGAACACATAGTACTCGTATTTCATAGCGACGCAATTTCCGTGTGAATTCGTCAATGTGTGGGAGTGAGGGATGCAATAAAGAAGGATTAGTGGATCAGAAATGAGATTGTCGTATTCCAAAAGAAAATCCTGTCGTTTCCATAGAAACGTTACTCGATTTAGAAGGAAATGTCTTAGAACACATAGTACTCGTATTTCATAGCGACGGAATTTCCGTGTGAATTCGTCAATGTTTGGGAGTGAGAGATGCAGTAAAGAATGATTAGTGGATCGGAAATGTGATTGTCGTATCCCAAAAGAAAATCCTGTCGTTTCCATAGAAACGTTGCTCGATTTAGAAGGAAATGTCTTAGAACACATAGTACTCGTATTTCATAGCGACGCAATTTCCGTGTGAATTCGTCAATGCGTGGGAGTGAGGGATGCAGTAAAGAAGGAATAGTGGATCGGAAATGTGATTGTCGTATCCCAAAAGAAAATCCTGTCGTTTCCATAGAATCGTTACTCGATTTAGAAGGAAATGTCTTAGAACACATAGTACTCGCATTTCATAGCGACGCAACTTCCGTGTGAATTCGTCAATGTTTGGGAGTGAGGGATGCAATAAAGAAGGATTAGTGGATCGGAAATGAGATTGTCGTATCCCAAAAGAAAATCCTGTCGTTTCCATAGAAACGTTACTCGATTTAGAAGGAAATGTCTTAGAATACATAGTACTCGTATTTCATAGCGACGCAATTTCCGTGTAAATTCGTCAATGTTTAAGAGTGGGGGATACAGTAAAGAACGATTAGTGGATCGGAAATGTGATTGTCGTATCCGAAAAGAAAATCCTGTCGTTTCCATAGAAACGTTACTCGATTTAGAAGGAAATGTCTTAGAACACATAGTACTCGTATTTCATAGCGACGCAATTTCCGTGTGAATTCGTCAATGTTTGGGAGTGAGGGATGCAGTAGAGAACGATTAGTGGATCGGAAATGTGATTGTCGTATCCCAAAAGAAAATCCTGTCGTTTCCATAGAAACGTTACTCGATTTAGAAGGAAATGTCTTAGAACACATAGTACTCGTATTTCATAGCGACGGAATTTCCGTGTGAATTCGTCAATGTTTGGGAGTGAGGGATGCAGTAAAGAACGATTAGTGGATCGGAAATGAGATTGTCGTATCCCAAAAGAAAATCCTGTCGTTTCCATAGAAACGTTACTCGATTTAAAAGGAAATGTCTTAGAACACATAGAACTCGTATTTCAGAGGTGACGGAATTTCCGTGTGAATTTGTCAATGTTTCTGAGTGAGGGATGCAGTAAAGATGGATTAGTGTATCGAAAATGTGATTGTCGTATCCCAAAAGAAAATCTTGTCGTTTCCATAGAAACGTTACTCGATTTAGAAGGAAATGTCTTAGAACGCATAGTACTCGTATTTCATAGCGACGCAATTTCCGTGTGAATTCGTCAATGTTTGGGAGTGAGGGATGCAGTAAAGGACGATTAGTGGATCGGAAATGTGATTGTCGTATCCCAAAAGAAAATCCTGTCGTTTCCATAGAAACGTTACTCGATTTAGAAGGAAATGTCTTAGAACACATAGTACTCGTACTTCATAGCGACGGAATTTCCGTGTAAATTCGTCAATGTTTGGGAGTGAGGGATGCAGTAAAGAACGATTAGTGAATCGGAAATGTGATTGTCGTATCCCAAAAGAAAATCCTGTCGTTTCCATAGAAACGTTACTCGATTTAGAAGGAAATGTCTTAGAACACATAGTACTCGTATTTCATAGCGACGCAATTTCCGTGTGAATTCGTCAATGTTTGGGAGTGAGGGATGCAGTAAAGAACCATTAGTGGATCGGAAATGAGATTGTCATATCCCAAAAGAAAATCCTGTCGTTTCCATAGAAACGTTACTCGATTTAGAAGGAAATGTCTTAGAACACATAGTACTCGTATTTCATAGCGACGCAATTTCCGTGTGAATGCATCAATGTTTGGGAGTGAGGGATGCAGTAAAGAACGATTAGTGGACCGGAAATGTGATTGTCGTATCCCAAAAGAAAATCCTGTCGTTTCCATAGAAACGTTATTCGATTTAGTAGGAAATGTCTTAGAACACATAGTACTCGTATTTCATAGCGACGCAATATCGGTGTGAATTCGTCAATGTTTGGGAGTGAGGGATGCAGTAAAGAACGATTAGTGGATCGGAAATGAGATTGTCGTATCCCAAAAGAAAATTCTGTCGTTTCCATAGAAACTTTACTCGATTTAGAAGGAAATGTCTTAGAACACATAGTACTCGTATTTCATAGCGACGGATTTTCCGTGTGAATTCGTCAATGTTTGGGAGTGAGGGATGCAGTAAAGAACGATTAGTGGATCGGAAATGAGATTGTCGTATCCCAAAAGAAAATCCTGTCATTTCCATAGAAACGTTACTCGATTTAGAAGGAAATGTCTTAGAACACATAGTACTCGTATTTCACAGCGACGGAATTTCCGTGTGAATTTGTCAATGTTTGGGAGTGAGGGATGCAGTAAAGAAGGATTAGTGTATCGGAAATGTGATTGTCGTATCCCAAAAGAAAATCCTGTCATTTCCATAGAAACGTTACTCGATTTAGAAGGAAATGTCTTAGAACACATTGTACTCGTATTTGATAGCGACGCAATTTCCGTGTGAATTCGTCAATGTTTGGGAGTGAGGAATTCAGTAAAGAACGATTAGTGGATCGGAAATGTGATTGTCGTATCCCAAAAGAAATTCCTGTCGTTTCCATAGAAACGTTAATCGATTTAGAAGGAAATGTCTTAGAACACATAGTACTCGTATTTCATAGCGACGCAATTTCCGTGTGAATTCGTCAATGTTTGGGAGTGAGGAATGCAGCAAAGAAGGATTAGTGGATCGGAAATGAGATTGTCGTATCCCAAAAGAAAATCCTGTCGTTTCCTTAGAAACGTTACTCGATTTAGAAGGAAATATCTTAGAACACATAGTACTCGTATCTCATAGCGACGCAATTTCCGTGTGAATTCGTAAATGTTTGGGAGTGAGGGATGCAGTAAAGAACGATTAGAGGATCGGAAATGTGATTGTCGTATCCCAAAAGAAAATCCTGTCGTTTCCATAGAAACGTTACTCGATTTAGAAGGAAATGTCTTAGAACACATAGTACTCGTATTTCATAACGACTGAATTTCCGTGTGAATTCGTCAATGTTTGGGAGTGAGGGATGCAGTAAAGAACGATTAGTGGATCGGAAATGAGATTGTCGTATCCCAAAAGAAAATCCTGTCGTTTCCATAGAAACGATACTCGATTTAGAAGGAAATGTCTTAGAACACATAGTACACGTATTTCACAGCGACGGAATTTCCGTGTGAATTCGTCAATGTTTGGGAGTGAGGGATGCAGTAAAGAACGATTAGTGGATGGGAAATGAGATTGTCGTATGCCAAAAGAAAATCCTGTCGTTTCCATAGAAACGTTACTCGATTTAGAAGGAAATGTCTTAGAACACATAGTACTCGTATTTCACAGCGGCGGAATTTCCGTGTGAATTCGTCCATGTTTGGGAGTCAGGGATGCAGTAAAGAAGGATTAGTGGATCGGAAATGTGATTGTCGTATCCCAAAAGAAAATCCTGTCGTTTCCATAGAAACGTTACTCGATTTAGAAGGAAATGTCTTAGAACACATAAAACTCGTATTTCATAGCGACGGAATTTCCGTGTGAATTCGTCAATGTTTGGGAGTGAGGGATGCAGTAAAGAACGATTAGTGGATCGGAAATGTGATTGTCGTATCTCAAAAGAAAATCCTGTCGTTTCCATAGAAACTTTACTCGATTTAGAAGGAAATGTCTTAGAACACATAGTACTCGTATTTCACAGCGACGGAATTTCCGTGTGAATTCGTCAATGTTTGGGAGTGAGGGATGCAGTAAAGAACGATTAGTGGATCGGAAATGAGATTGTCGTATCCCAAAAGAAAGTCCTGTCGTTTCCATAGAAACGTTACTCGATTTAGAAGGAAATGTCTTAGAACACACAGTACTCGTATTTCACAGTGACGGAATTTCCGTGTGAATTCGTCAATGTTTGGGAGTGAGGGATGCAGTAAAGGACGATTAGTGGATCGGAAATGAGATTGTCGTATCCCAAAAGAAAATCCTGTCGTTTCCATAGAAACGTTACTCGATTTAGAAGGAAATGTCTTAGAACACATAGTACTCGTATTTCATAGCGACGCAATTTCCGTGTGAATTCGTCAATGTTTGGGAGTGAGGGATGCAGTAAAGAACGATTAGTGGATCGGAAATGTGATTGTCGTATCCCAAAAGAAAATCCTGTCGTTTCCATAGAAACGTTACTCGATTTAGAAGGAAATGTCTTAGAACACATAGTACTCGTATATCACAGCGACGGAATTTCCGTGTGAATTCGTCAATGTTTGGGAGTGAGGGATGCAGTAAAGAAGGATTAGTGGATCGGAAATGTGATTGTCGTATCCCAAAAGAAAATCCTGTCGTTTTCATAGAAACGTTACTCGATTTAGAAGGAAATGTCTTAGAACACATAGTACTCGTATTTCATAGCGACGCAAATTCCGTGTGAAATCGTCAATGTTTGGGAGTGAGGGATGCAGTAAAGAACGATTAGTGGATTGGAAATGTGATTGTCGTATCCCAAAAGGAAATCCTGTCGTTTCCATAGAAACGTTACTCGATTTAGAAGGAAATGTCTTAGAACACATAGTACTCGTATTTCACAGCGACGCAATTTCCGTGTGAATTCGTCAATGTTTGGGAGTGAGGGATGCAGTAAAGAACGATTAGTGGATCGGAAATGTGATTGTCGTATCCCAAAAGAAAATCCTGTCGTTTCCATAGAAACGTTACTCGATTTAGAAGGAAATGTCTTAGAACACATAGTACTCGTATTTGATAGCGACGCAATTTCCGTGTGTATTCGTCAATGTTTGAGAGTGAAGGATGCAGTAAAGAACGATTAGTGGATCGGAAATGAGATTGTCGTATCCCAAAAGAAAATCCTGTCGTTTCCATAGAAACGTTACTCGATTTAGAAGGAAATGTCTTAGAACACATAGTACTCGTATTTCATAGCGACGCAATTTCCGTGTGAATTCGTCAATGTTTGGGAGTGAGGGATGCAGTATAGAACGATTAGTGGATCGGAAATGTGATTGTCGCATCCCAAAAGAAATTCCTGTCGTTTCCATAGAAACGTTACTCGATTTAGAAGGAAATGTCTTAGAACACATAGTACTCGTACTTCATAGTGACGCAATTTCCGTGTGAATTCGTCAATGTTTGGGAGTGAGGGATGCAGTAAAGATGGATTAGTGGATCAAAAATGAGATTGTCGTATCCCAAAAGAAAATCCTGTCGTTTCCATAGGAACGTTACTCGATTTAGAAGGAAACGTCTTAGAACACATAGTACTCGTATTTCATAGCGACGCAATTTCCGTGTGAATTCGTCAATGTTTGGGAGTGAGGGATGCAGTAAAGAACGATTAGTGGATCGGAAATGTGATTGTCATATCCCAAAAGAAAATCCTGTCGTTTCCATAGAAACGTTACTCGATTTAGAAGGAAATGTCTTAGAACACATAGTACTCGTATTTCATAGCGACGCAATATCCGTGTGAATTCGTCAATGTTTGGGAGTGAGGGATGCAGTAAAGAATGATTAGTGGATCGGAAATGAGATTGTCGTATCCCAAAAGAAAGTCCTGTCGTTTCCATAGAAACGTTACTCGATTTAGAAGGAAATGTCTTAGAACACATAGTACTCGTATTTCACAGTGACGGAATTTCCGTGTGAATTCGTCAATGTTTGGGAGTGAGGGATGCAGTAAAGGACGATTAGTGGATCGGAAATGAGATTGTCGTATCCCAAAAGAAAATCCTGTCGTTTCCATAGAAACGTTACTCGATTTAGAAGGAAATGTCTTAGAACACATAGTACTCGTATTTCATAGCGACGGAATTTCCGTGTGAATTCGTCAATGTTTGGGAGTGAGGGATGCAGTAAAGAACGATTAGTGGATCGGAAATGTGATTGTCGTATCCCAAAAGAAAATCCTGTCGTTTCCATAGAAACGTTACTCGATTTAGAAGGAAATGTGTTAGAACACATAGTACTCGTATATCACAGCGACGGAATTTCCGTGTGAATTCGTCAATGTTTGGGAGTGAGGGATGCAGTAAAGAAGGATTAGTGGATCGGAAATGTGATTGTCGTATCCCAAAAGAAAATCCTGTCGTTTTCATAGAAACGTTACTCGATTTAGAAGGAAATGTCTTAGAACACATAGTACTCGTATTTCATAGCGACGCAAATTCCGTGTGAATTCGTCAATGTTTGGGAGTGAGGGATGCAGTAAAGAACGATTAGTGGATTGGAAATGTGATTGTCGTATCCCAAAAGGAAATCCTGTCGTTTCCATAGAAACGTTACTCGATTTAGAAGGAAATGTCTTAGAACACATAGTACTCGTATTTCACAGCGACGCAATTTCCGTGTGAATTCGTCAATGTTTGGGAGTGAGGGATGCAGTAAAGAACGATTAGTGGATCGGAAATGTGATTGTCGTATCCCAAAAGAAAATCCTGTCGTTTCCATAGAAACGTTACTCGATTTAGAAGGAAATGTCTTAGAACACATAGTACTCGTATTTGATAGCGACGCAATTTCCGTGTGTATTCGTCAATGTTTGAGAGTGAAGGATGCAGTAAAGAACGATTAGTGGATCGGAAATGAGATTTGCGTATCCCAAAAGAAAATCCTGTCGTTTCCATAGAAACGTTACTCGATTTAGAAGGAAATGTCTTAGAACACATAGTACTCGTATTTCATAGCGACGCAATTTCCGTGTGAATTCGTCAATGTTTGGGAGTGAGGGATGCAGTATAGAACGATTAGTGGATCGGAAATGTGATTGTCGCATCCCAAAAGAAATTCCTGTCGTTTCCATAGAAACGTTACTCGATTTAGAAGGAAATGTCTTAGAACACATAGTACTCGTACTTCATAGTGACGCAATTTCCGTGTGAATTCGTCAATGTTTGGGAGTGAGGGATGCAGTAAAGATGGATTAGTGGATCAAAAATGAGATTGTCGTATCCCAAAAGAAAATCCTGTCGTTTCCATAGGAACGTTACTCGATTTAGAAGGAAACGTCTTAGAACACATAGTACTCGTATTTCATAGCGACGCAATTTCCGTGTGAATTCGTCAATGTTTGGGAGTGAGGGATGCAGTAAAGAACGATTAGTGGATCGGAAATGTGATTGTCATATCCCAAAAGAAAATCCTGTCGTTTCCATAGAAACGTTACTCGATTTAGAAGGAAATGTCTTAGAACACATAGTACTCGTATTTCATAGCGACGCAATATCCGTGTGAATTCGTCAATGTTTGGGAGTGAGGGATGCAGTAAAGAACGATTAGTGGATCGGAAATGAGATTGTCGTATCCCAAAAGAAAATCCTGTCGTTTCCATAGAAACGTTACTCGATTTAGAAGGAAATGTCTTAGAAAACATAGTACTCGTATTTGATAGCGACGCAATTTCCGTGTGTATTCGTCAATGTTTGAGAGTGAAGGATGCAGTAAAAAACGATTAGTGGATCGGAAATGAGATTGTCGTATCCCAAAAGAAAATCCTGTCGTTTCCATAGAAACGTTACTCGATTTAGAAGGAAATGTCTTAGAACACATAGTACTCGTATTTCATAGCGACGCAATTTCCGTGTGAATTCGTCAATGTTTGGGAGTGAGGGATGCAGTAAAGAACGATTAGTGGATCGGAAATGTGATTGTCGCATCCCAAAAGAAATTCCTGTCGTTTCCATAGAAACGTTACTCGATTTAGAAGGAAATGTCTTAGAACACATAGTACTCGTACTTCATAGTGACGCAATTTCCTTGTGAATTCGTCAATGTTTGGGAGTGAGGGATGCAGTAAAGATGGATTAGTGGATCAAAAATGAGATTGTCGTATCCCAAAAGAAAATCCTGTCGTTTCCATAGGAACGTTACTCGATTTAGAAGGAAACGTCTTAGAACACATAGTACTCGTATTTCATAGCGACGCAATTTCCGTGTGAATTCGTCAATGTTTGGGAGTGAGGGATGCAGTAAAGAACGATTAGTGGATCGGAAATGTGATTGTCATATCCCAAAAGAAAATCCTGTCGTTTCCATAGAAACGTTACTCGATTTAGAAGGAAATGTCTGAGAACACATAGTACTCGTATTTCATAGCGACTGAATTTCCGTGTGAATTCGTCAATGTTTGGGAGTGAGGGATGCAGTAAAGATCGATTAATGGATCGGAAATGTGATTGTCGTATCCCAAAAGAAAATCCTGTCGTTTCCATAGAAACGTTACTCGATTTAGAAGGAAATGTCTTAGAACACATAGTACTCGTATTTCATAGCGACGGAATTTCCGTGTGAATTCGTCAATTTTTGGGAGTGAGGGATGCAGTAAAGAACGATTAGTGGATCGGAAATGAGATTGTTGTATCCCAAAAGAAAATCCTGTCGTTTCCATAGAAACGTTACTCGATTTAGAAGGAAATGTCTTAGAACACATAGTACTCGTATTTCACAGCGACGGAATATCCGTGTGAATTCGTCAATGTTTGGGAGTGAGGGATGCAGTAAAGAACGATTAGTGGATGGGAAATGAGATTGTCGTATGCCAAAAGAAAATCCTGTCGTTTCCATAGAAACGTTACTCGATTTAGAAGGAAATGTCTTAGAACACATAGTACTCGTATATCACAGCGGCGGAATTTCCGTGTGAATTCGTCCATGTTTGGGAGTCAGGGATGCAGTAAAGAAGGATTAGTGGATCGGAAATGTGATTGTCGTATCCCAAAAGAAAATCCTGTCGTTTCCATAGAAACGTTACTCGATTTAGAAGGAAATGTCTTAGAACACATAGTACTCGTATTTCATAGCGACGCAATTTCCGTGTGAATTCGTCAATGTTTTGGAGTGAGGGATGCAGTAAAGAACGATTAGTGGATCGGAAATGTGATTGTCGTATCTCAAAAGAAAATCCTGTCGTTTCCATAGAAACTTTACTCGATTTAGAAGGAAATGTCTTAGAACACATAGTACTCGTATTTCACAGCGACGGAATTTCCGTGAGAATTCGTCAATGTTTGGGAGTGAGGGATGCAGTAAAGAACGATTAGTGGATCGGAAATGAGATTGTCGTATCCCAAAAGAAAGTCCTGTCGTTTCCATAGAAACGTTACTCGATTTAGAAGGAAATGTCTTAGAACACATAGTACTCGTATTTCACAGCGACGGAATTTCCGTGTGAATTCGTCAATGTTTGGGAGTGAGGGATGCAGTAAAGGACGATTAGTGGATCGGAAATGAGATTGTCGTATCCCAAAAGAAAATCCTGTCGTTTCCATAGAAACGTTACTCGATTTAGAAGGAAATGTCTTAGAACACATAGTACTCGTATTTCATAGCGACGGAATTTCCGTGTGAATTCGTCAAAGTTTGGGAGTGAGGGATGCAGTAAAGTACGATTAGTGGATCGGAAATGTGATTGTCGTATCCCAAAAGAAAATCCTGTCGTTTCCATTGAAACGTTACTCGATTTAGAAGGAAATGTCTTAGAACACATAGTACTCGTATTTCACAGCGACGGAATTTCCGTGTGAATTCGTCAATGTTTGGGAGTGAGGGATGCAGTAAAGAAGGATTAGTGGATCGGAAATGTGATCGTCGTATCCCAAAAGAAAATCCTGTCGTTTTCATAGAAACGTTACTCGATTTAGAAGGAAATGTCTTAGAACACATAGTACTCGTATTTCATAGCGACGAAAATTCCGTGTGAATTCGTCAATGTTTGGGAGTGAGGGATGCAGTAAAGAACGATTAGTGGATTGGAAATGTGATTGTCGTATCCCAAAAGAAAATCCTGTCGTTTCCATAGAAACGTTACTCGATTTAGAAAGAAATGTCTTAGAACACATAGTACTCGTATTTCATAGCGACGCAATTTCCGTGTGAATTCGTCAATGTTTGGGAGTGAGTGATGCAGTAAAGAACGATTAGTGGATCGGAAATGTGATTTTCCTATCCCAAAAGAAAATCCTGTCGTTTCCATAGAAACGTTACTCGATTTAGAAGGAAATGTCTTAGAACACATAGTACTCGTATTTGATAGCGACGCAATTTCCGTGTGTATTCGTCAATGTTTGGGAGTGAAGGATGCAGTAAAGAACGATTAGTGGATCGGAAATGAGATTGTCGTATCCCAAAAGAAAATCCTGTCGTTTCCATAGAAACGTTACTCGATTTAGAAGGAAATGTCTTAGAACACATAGTACTCGTATTTCATAGCGACGCAATTTCCGTGTGAATTCGTCAATGTTTGGGAGTGAGGGATGCAGTAAAGAACGATTAGTGGATCGGAAATGTGATTGTCGTATCTCAAAAGAAAATCCTGTCGTTTCCATAGAAACTTTACTCGATTTAGAAGGAAATGTCTTAGAACACATAGTACTCGTATTTCACAGCGACGGAATTTCCGTGAGAATTCGTCAATGTTTGGGAGTGAGGGATGCAGTAAAGAACGATTAGTGGATCGGAAATGAGATTGTCGTATCCCAAAAGAAAGTCCTGTCGTTTCCATAGAAACGTTACTCGATTTAGAAGGAAATGTCTTAGAACACATAGTACTCGTATTTCACAGCGGCGGAATTTCCGTGTGAATTCGTCAATGTTTGGGAGTGAGGGATGCAGTAAAGGACGATTAGTGGATCGGAAATGAGATTGTCGTATCCCAAAAGAAAATCCTGTCGTTTCCATAGAAACGTTACTCGATTTAGAAGGAAATGTCTTAGAACACATAGTACTCGTATTTCATAGCGACGCAATTTCCGTGTGAATTCGTCAATGTTTGGGAGTGAGGGATGCAGTAAAGAACGATTAGTGGATCGGAAATGTGATTGTCGTATCCCAAAAGAAAATCCTGTCGTTTCCATAGAAACGTTACTCGATTTAGAAGGAAATGTCTTAGAACACATAGTACTCGTATTTCACAGCGACGGAATTTCCGTGTGAATTCGTCAATGTTTGGGAGTGAGGGATGCAGTAAAGTAGGATTAGTGGATCGGAAATGTGATCGTCGTATCCCAAAAGAAAATCCTGTTGTTTTCATAGAAACGTTACTCGATTTAGAAGGAAATGTCTTAGAACACATAGTACTCGTATTTCATAGCGACGAAAATTCCGTGTGAATTCGTCAATGTTTGGGAGTGAGGGATGCAGTAAAGAACGATTAGTGGATTGGAAATGTGATTGTCGTATCCCAAAAGAAAATCCTGTCGTTTCCATAGAAACGTTACTCGATTTAGAAGGAAATGTCTTAGAACACATAGTACTCGTATTTCATAGCGACGCAATTTCCGTGTGAATTCGTCAATGTTTGGGAGTGAGGGATGCAGTAAAGAACGATTAGTGGATCGGAAATGTGATTTTCGTATCCCAAAAGAAAATCCTGTCGTTTCCATAGAAACGTTACTCGATTTAGAAGGAAATGTCTTAGAACACATAGTACTCGTATTTGATAACGACGCAATTTCCGTGTGTATTCGTCAATGTTTGGGAGTGAAGGATGCAGTAAAGAACGATTAGTGGATCGGAAATGAGATTGTCGTATCCCAAAAGAAAATCCTGTCGTTTCCATAGAAACGTTACTCGATTTAGAAGGAAATGTCTTAGAACACATAGTACTCGTATTTCATAGCGACGCAATTTCCGTGTGAATTCGTCAATGTTTGGGAGTGAGGGATGCAGTAAAGAACGATTAGTGGATTGGAAATGTGATTGTCGTATCCCAAAAGAAATTCCTGTCGTTTCCATAGAAACGTTACTCGATTTAGAAGGAAATGTCTTAGAACACATAGTACTCGTACTTCATAGTGACGCAATTTCCGTGTGAATTCGTCAATGTTTGGGAGTGAGGGATGCAGTAAAGATGGATTAGTGGATCAAAAATGAGATTGTCGTATCCCAAAAGAAAATCCTGTCGTTTCCAAAGGAACGTTACTCGATTTAGAAGGAAACGTCTTAGAACACATAGTACTCGTATTTCATAGCGACGCAATTTCCGTGTGAATTCGTCAATGTTTGGGAGTGAGGGATGCAGTAAAGAACGATTAGTGGATCGGAAATGTGATTGTCGTATCCCAAAAGAAAATCCTGTCGTTTCCATAGAAACGTTACTCGATTTAGAAGGAAATGTCTTAGAACACATAGTACTCGTATTTCATAGCGACGCAATATCCGTGTGAATTCGTCAATGTTTGGGAGTGAGGGATGCAGTAAAGAACGATTACTGGATCGGAAATGAGATTGTTGTATCCCAAAAGAAAATCCTGTCGTTTCCATAGAAACGTTACTCGATTTAGAAGGAAATGTCTTAGAACACATAGTACTCGTATTTCATAGCGACGCAATTTCCGTGTGAATTCGTCAATGTTTGGGAGTGAGGGATGCAGTAAAGAACGATTAGTGGATCAGAAATGTGATTGTCGTATCCCAAAAGAAAATCCTGTCGTTTCCATAGAAACGTTACTCGATTTAGAAGGAAATGTCTTAGAACACATAGTACTCGTATTTCATAGCGACGCAATTTCCGTGTGAATTCGTCAATTTTTGGGAGTGAGGGATGCAGTAAAGAAGGATTAGTGGATCGGAAATGAGATTGTCGTATACCAATAGAAAATCCTGTCGTTTCCATAGAAACGTTACTCGATTTAGAAGGAAATGTCTTAGAACACATAGTACTCGTATTTCACAGCGACGGAATTTCCGTGTGAATTCGTCAAAGTTTGGGAGTGAGGGATGCAGTAAAGAAGGGTTAGTGGATCGGAAACGTGATTGTCGTATCCCAAAAGAAAATCCTGTCGTTTCCCTAGAAACGTTACTCGATTTAGAAGGAAATGTCTTAGAACACATAGTACTCGTATTTCATAGCGACGGAATTTCCGTGTGAATTCGTCAATGGTTGGGAGTGACGGATGCAGTAAAAAAGGATTAGTGGATCGGAAATGTGATTGTCGTATCCCAAAAGAAAATCCTGTCGTTTCCATAGATACGTTACTCGATTTAGAAGGAAATGTCTTAGAACACATTGTACTCGTATTTCACGGCGACGGAATTTCCGTGTGAATTCGTCAAAGTTTGGGAGTGAGGGATGCAGTAAAGAAGGATTAGTGGATCGGAAGTGACATTGTCGTATCCCAAAAGAAAATCCTGTCGTTTCCATTGAAACGTTACTCCATTTAGAAGGAAATGTCTTAGAACACATAGTACTCATATTTCATAGCGACGGAATTTCCATGTGAATTCGTCAATGTTTGGGAGTGAGGTATGCAGTAAAGAAGGATTAGTGGATCGGAAGTGAGATTGTCGTATCCCAAAAGAAAATCCTGTCGTTTCCATAGAAACGTTACTCGATTTGGAAGGAAATGTCTTAGAACACATAGTACTCGTATTTCATAGCGACGGAATTTCCGTGTGAATTCGTCAATGTTTGGGAGTGAGGGATGCAGTAAAGAAGGATTAGTGGATCGGAAGTGAGATTGTCGTATCCCAAAAGGAAATCCTGTCGTTTCCATAGAAACGTTACTCGATTTAGAAGGAAATGTCTTAGAACACATAGTACTCGTATTTCATAGCGACGCAATTTCCGTGTGAATTCGTCAACGTTTGGGAGTGAGGGATGCAGTAAAGAACGATTAGTGGATCGGAAATGTGATTGTCGTATCCCAAAAGAAAATCCTGTCGTTTCCATAGAAACATTACTCGATTTAGAAGGAAATGTCTTAGAACACATAGTACTCGTATTTCATAGCGACGCAATTTCCGTGTGAATTCGTCAATTTTTGGGAGTGAGGGATGCAGTAAAGAAGGATTAGTGGATCGGAAATGAGATTGTCGTATACCAATAGAAAATCCTGTCGTTTCCATAGAAACGTTACTCGATTTAGAAGGAAATGTCTTAGAACACATAGTACTCGTATTTCCAGCGACGGAATTTCCGTGTGAATTCGTCAATGTTTGGGAGTGAGGGATGCAGTAAAGAAGGGTTAGTGGATCGGAAACGTGATTGTCGTATCCCAAAAGAAAATCCTGTCGTTTCCATAGAAACGTTACTCGATTTAGAAGGAAATGTCTTAGAACACATAGTACTCGTATTTCATAGCGACGCAATTTCCGTGTGAATTCGTCAATTTTTGGGAGTGAGGGATGCAGTAAAGAAGGATTAGTGGATCGGAAATGAGATTGTCGTATACCAATAGAAAATCCTGTCGTTTCCATAGAAACGTTACTCGATTTAGAAGGAAATGTCTTAGAACACATAGTACTCGTATTTCACAGTGACGGAATTTCCGTGTGAATTCGTCAATGTTTGGGAGTGAGGGATGCAGTAAAGGACGATTAGTGGATCGGAAATGAGATTGTCGTATCCCAAAAGAAAATCCTGTCGTTTCCATAGAAACGTTACTCGATTTAGAAGGAAATGTCTTAGAACACATAGTACTCGTATTTCACAGCGACGGAATTTCCGTGTGAATTCGACAATGTTTGGGAGTGAGGGATGCAGTAAAGAAGGGTTAGTGGATCGGAAACGTGATTGTCGTATCCCAAAAGAAAATCCTGTCGTTTCCATAGAAACGTTACTCGATTTAGAAGGAAATGTCTTAGAACACATAGTACTCGTATTTCATAGCGACGGAATTTCCGTGTGAATTCGTCAATGGTTGGGAGTGAGGGATGCAGTAAAGAAGGATTAGTGGATCGGAAATGTGATTGTCGTATCCCAAAAGAAAATCCTGTCGTTTCCATAGAAACGTTACTCGATTTAGAAGGAAATGTCTTAGAACACATAGTACTCGTATTTCATAGCGACGCAATTTCCGTGTGAATTCGTCAATGTTTGGCAGTGAGGGATGCAGTAAAGAACGATTAGTGGATCGGAAATGTGATTTTCGTATCCCAAAAGAAAATCCTGTCGTTTCCATAGAAACGTTACTCGATTTAGAAGGAAATGTCTTAGAACACATAGTACTCGTATTTCATAGCGACGCAATATCCGTGTGAATTCGACAATGTTTGGGAGTGAGGGATGCAGTAAAGAACGATTACTGGATCGGAAATGAGATTGTCGTATCCCAAAAGAAAATCCTGTCGTTTCCATAGAAACGTTACTCGATTTAGAAGGAAATGTCTTAGAACACATAGTACTCGTATTTCATAGCGACGCAATTTCCGTGTGAATTCGTCAATGTTTGGGAGTGAGGGATGCAGTAAAGAACGATTAGTGGATCAGAAATGTGATTGTCGTATCCCAAAAGAAAATCCTGTCGTTTCCATAGAAACGTTACTCGATTTAGAAGGAAATGTCTTAGAACACATAGTACTCGTATTTCATAGCGACGCAATTTCCGTGTGAATTCGTCAATTTTTGGGAGTGAGGGATGCAGTAAAGAAGGATTAGTGGATCGGAAATGAGATTGTCGTATACCAATAGAAAATCCTGTCGTTTCCATAGAAACGTTACTCGATTTAGAAGGAAATGTCTTAGAACACATAGTACTCGTATTTCACAGCGACGGAATTTCCGTGTGAATTCGTCAAAGTTTGGGAGTGAGGGATGCAGTAAAGAAGGGTTAGTGGATCGGAAACGTGATTGTCGTATCCCAAAAGAAAATCCTGTCGTTTCCCTAGAAACGTTACTCGATTTAGAAGGAAATGTCTTAGAACACATAGTACTCGTATTTCATAGCGACGGAATTTCCGTGTGAATTCGTCAATGGTTGGGAGTGACGGATGCAGTAAAGAAGGATTAGTGGATCGGAAATGTGATTGTCGTATCCCAAAAGAAAATCCTGTCGTTTCCATAGATACGTTACTCGATTTAGAAGGAAATGTCTTAGAACACATAGTACTCGTATTTCACGGCGACGGAATTTCCGTGTGAATTCGTCAAAGTTTGGGAGTGAGGGATGCAGTAAAGAAGGATTAGTGGATCGGAAGTGACATTGTCGTATCCCAAAAGAAAATCCTGCCGTTTCCATTGAAACGTTACTCCATTTAGAAGGAAATGTCTTAGAACACATAGTACTCATATTTCATAGCGACGGAATTTCCATGTGAATTCGTCAATGTTTGGGAGTGAGGTATGCAGTAAAGAAGGATTAGTGGATCGGAAGTGAGATTGTCGTATCCCAAAAGAAAATCCTGTCGTTTCCATAGAAACGTTACTCGATTTGGAAGGAAATGTCTTAGAACACATAGTACTCGTATTTCATAGCGACGGAATTTCCGTGTGAATTCGTCAATGTTTGGGAGTGAGGGATGCAGTAAAGAAGGGTTAGTGGATCGGAAACTTGATTGTCGTATCCGAAAAGAGAATCCTGTCGTTTCCACAGAAACGTTACTCGATTTAGAAGGAAATGTCTTAGAACACATAGTACTCGTATTTCATAGCGACGGAATTTCCGTGTGAATTCGTCAATGGTTGGGAGTGAGGGATGCAGTAAAGAAGGATTAGTGGATCGGAAATGTGATTGTCGTATCCCAAAAGAAAATCCTGTCGTTTCCATAGAAACGTTACTCGATTTAGAAGGAAATGTCTTAGAACACATAGTACTCGTATTTCATAGCGACGCAATTTCCGTGTGAATTCGTCAATGTTTGGGAGTGAGGAATGCAGTAAAGAACGATTAGTGGATCGGAAATGTGATTGTCGTATCCCAAAAGAAATTCCTGTCGTTTCCATAGAAACGTTACTCGATTTAGAAGGAAATGTCTTAGAACACATAGCACTCGTATTTCATAGCGACGCAATTTCCGTGTGAATTCGTCAATGTTTGGGAGTGAGGAATGCAGCAAAGAAGGATTAGTGGATCGGAAATGAGATTGTCGTATCCCAAAAGAAAATCCTGTCGTTTCCTTAGAAACGTTACTCGATTTAGAAGGAAATGTCTTAGAACACATAGTACTCGTATCTCATAGCGACGCAATTTCCGTGTGAATTCGTAAATGTTTGGGAGTGAGGGATGCAGTAAAGAACGATTAGTGGATCGGAAATGTGATTGTCGTATCCCAAAAGAAAATCCTGTCGTTTCCATAGAAACGTTACTCGATTTAGAAGGAAATGTCTTAGAACACATAGTACTCGTATTTCATAGCGACTGAATTTCCGTGTGAATTCGTCAATGTTTGGGAGTGAGGGATGCAGTAAAGAACGATTAGTGGATCGGAAATGTGATTGTCGTATCCCAAACGAAAATCCTGTCGTTTCCATAGAAACGTTACTCGATTTAGAAGGAAATGTCTTAGAACACATAGTACTCGTATTTCATAGCGACGGAATTTCCGTGTGAATTCGTCAATTTTTGGGAGTGAGGGATGCAGTAAAGAACGATTAGTGGATCGGAAATGTGATTGTCGTATCCCAAAAGAAAATCCTGTCGTTTCCATAGAAACGTTACTCGATTTAGAAGGAAATGTCTTAGAACACATAGTACTCGTATTTCATAGCGACGCAATTTCCGTGTGAATTCGTCAATGTTTGGGAGTGAGGAATGCAGTAAAGAACGATTAGTGGATCGGAAATGTGATTGTCGTATCCCAAAAGAAATTCCTGTCGTTTCCATAGAAACGTTACTCGATTTAGAAGGAAATGTCTTAGAACACATAGCACTCGTATTTCATAGCGACGCAATTTCCGTGTGAATTCGTCAATGTTTGGGAGTGAGGAATGCAGCAAAGAAGGATTAGTGGATCGGAAATGAGATTGTCGTATCCCAAAAGAAAATCCTGTCGTTTCCTTAGAAACGTTACTCGATTTAGAAGGAAATGTCTTAGAACACATAGTACTCGTATCTCATAGCGACGCAATTTCCGTGTGAATTCGTAAATGTTTGGGAGTGAGGGATGCAGTAAAGAACGATTAGTGGATCGGAAATGTGATTGTCGTATCCCAAAAGAAAATCCTGTCGTTTCCATAGAAACGTTACTCGATTTAGAAGGAAATGTCTTAGAACACATAGTACTCGTATTTCATAGCGACTGAATTTCCGTGTGAATTCGTCAATGTTTGGGAGTGAGGGATGCAGTAAAGAACGATTAGTGGATCGGAAATGTGATTGTCGTATCCCAAACGAAAATCCTGTCGTTTCCATAGAAACGTTACTCGATTTAGAAGGAAATGTCTTAGAACACATAGTACTCGTATTTCATAGCGACGGAATTTCCGTGTGAATTCGTCAATTTTTGGGAGTGAGGGATGCAGTAAAGAACGATTAGTGGATCGGAAATGAGATTGTCGTATCCCAAAAGAAAATCCTGTCGTTTCCATAGAAACGTTACTCGATTTAGAAGGAAATGTCTTAGAACACATAGTACTCGTATTTCACAGTGACGGAATTTCCGTGTGAATTCGTCAATGTTTGGGAGTGAGGGATGCAGTAAAGGACGATTAGTGGATCGGAAACGTGATTGTCGTATCCCAAAAGAAAATCCTGTCGTTTCCCTAGAAACGTTACTCGATTTAGAAGGAAATGTCTTAGAACACATAGTACTCGTATTTCATAGCGACGGAATTTCCGTGTGAATTCGTCAATGGTTGGGAGTGACGGATGCAGTAAAGAAGGATTAGTGGATCGGAAATGTGATTGTCGTATCCCAAAAGAAAATCCTGTCGTTTCCATAGATACGTTACTCGATTTAGAAGGAAATGTCTTAGAACACATAGTACTCGTATTTCACGGCGACGGAATTTCCGTGTGAATTCGTCAAAGTTTGGGAGTGAGGGATGCAGTAAAGAAGGATTAGTGGATCGGAAGTGACATTGTCGTATCCCAAAAGAAAATCCTGCCGTTTCCATTGAAACGTTACTCCATTTAGAAGGAAATGTCTTAGAACACATAGTACTCATATTTCATAGCGACGGAATTTCCATGTGAATTCGTCAATGTTTGGGAGTGAGGTATGCAGTAAAGAAGGATTAGTGGATCGGAAGTGAGATTGTCGTATCCCAAAAGAAAATCCTGTCGTTTCCATAGAAACGTTACTCGATTTGGAAGGAAATGTCTTAGAACACATAGTACTCGTATTTCATAGCGACGGAATTTCCGTGTGAATTCGTCAATGTTTGGGAGTGAGGGATGCAGTAAAGAAGGGTTAGTGGATCGGAAACTTGATTGTCGTATCCGAAAAGAGAATCCTGTCGTTTCCACAGAAACGTTACTCGATTTAGAAGGAAATGTCTTAGAACACATAGTACTCGTATTTCATAGCGACGGAATTTCCGTGTGAATTCGTCAATGGTTGGGAGTGAGGGATGCAGTAAAGAAGGATTAGTGGATCGGAAATGTGATTGTCGTATCCCAAAAGAAAATCCTGTCGTTTCCATAGAAACGTTACTCGATTTAGAAGGAAATGTCTTAGAACACATAGTACTCGTATTTCATAGCGACGCAATTTCCGTGTGAATTCGTCAATGTTTGGGAGTGAGGAATGCAGTAAAGAACGATTAGTGGATCGGAAATGTGATTGTCGTATCCCAAAAGAAATTCCTGTCGTTTCCATAGAAACGTTACTCGATTTAGAAGGAAATGTCTTAGAACACATAGCACTCGTATTTCATAGCGACGCAATTTCCGTGTGAATTCGTCAATGTTTGGGAGTGAGGAATGCAGCAAAGAAGGATTAGTGGATCGGAAATGAGATTGTCGTATCCCAAAAGAAAATCCTGTCGTTTCCTTAGAAACGTTACTCGATTTAGAAGGAAATGTCTTAGAACACATAGTACTCGTATCTCATAGCGACGCAATTTCCGTGTGAATTCGTAAATGTTTGGGAGTGAGGGATGCAGTAAAGAACGATTAGTGGATCGGAAATGTGATTGTCGTATCCCAAAAGAAAATCCTGTCGTTTCCATAGAAACGTTACTCGATTTAGAAGGAAATGTCTTAGAACACATAGTACTCGTATTTCATAGCGACTGAATTTCCGTGTGAATTCGTCAATGTTTGGGAGTGAGGGATGCAGTAAAGAACGATTAGTGGATCGGAAATGTGATTGTCGTATCCCAAACGAAAATCCTGTCGTTTCCATAGAAACGTTACTCGATTTAGAAGGAAATGTCTTAGAACACATAGTACTCGTATTTCATAGCGACGGAATTTCCGTGTGAATTCGTCAATTTTTGGGAGTGAGGGATGCAGTAAAGAACGATTAGTGGATCGGAAATGAGATTGTCGTATCCCAAAAGAAAATCCTGTCGTTTCCATAGAAACGTTACTCGATTTAGAAGGAAATGTCTTAGAACACATAGTACTCGTATTTCACAGTGACGGAATTTCCGTGTGAATTCGTCAATGTTTGGGAGTGAGGGATGCAGTAAAGGACGATTAGTGGATCGGAAATGAGATTGTCGTATCCCAAAAGAAAATCCTGTCGTTTCCATAGAAACGTTACTCGATTTAGAAGGAAATGTCTTAGAACACATAGTACTCGTATTTCACAGCGACGGAATTTCCGTGTGAATTCGACAATGTTTGGGAGTGAGGGATGCAGTAAAGAAGGGTTAGTGGATCGGAAACGTGATTGTCGTATCCCAAAAGAAAATCCTGTCGTTTCCATAGAAACGTTACTCGATTTAGAAGGAAATGTCTTAGAACACATAGTACTCGTATTTCATAGCGACGGAATTTCCGTGTGAATTCGTCAATGGTTGGGAGTGAGGGATGCAGTAAAGAAGGATTAGTGGATCGGAAATGTGATTGTCGTATCCCAAAAGAAAATCCTGTCGTTTCCATAGAAACGTTACTCGATTTAGAAGGAAATGTCTTAGAACACATAGTACTCGTATTTCATAGCGACGCAATTTCCGTGTGAATTCGTCAATGTTTGGCAGTGAGGGATGCAGTAAAGAACGATTAGTGGATCGGAAATGTGATTTTCGTATCCCAAAAGAAAATCCTGTCGTTTCCATAGAAACGTTACTCGATTTAGAAGGAAATGTCTTAGAACACATAGTACTCGTATTTCATAGCGACGCAATATCCGTGTGAATTCGACAATGTTTGGGAGTGAGGGATGCAGTAAAGAACGATTACTGGATCGGAAATGAGATTGTCGTATCCCAAAAGAAAATCCTGTCGTTTCCATAGAAACGTTACTCGATTTAGAAGGAAATGTCTTAGAACACATAGTACTCGTATTTCATAGCGACGCAATTTCCGTGTGAATTCGTCAATGTTTGGGAGTGAGGGATGCAGTAAAGAACGATTAGTGGATCAGAAATGTGATTGTCGTATCCCAAAAGAAAATCCTGTCGTTTCCATAGAAACGTTACTCGATTTAGAAGGAAATGTCTTAGAACACATAGTACTCGTATTTCATAGCGACGCAATTTCCGTGTGAATTCGTCAATTTTTGGGAGTGAGGGATGCAGTAAAGAAGGATTAGTGGATCGGAAATGAGATTGTCGTATACCAATAGAAAATCCTGTCGTTTCCATAGAAACGTTACTCGATTTAGAAGGAAATGTCTTAGAACACATAGTACTCGTATTTCACAGCGACGGAATTTCCGTGTGAATTCGTCAAAGTTTGGGAGTGAGGGATGCAGTAAAGAAGGGTTAGTGGATCGGAAACGTGATTGTCGTATCCCAAAAGAAAATCCTGTCGTTTCCCTAGAAACGTTACTCGATTTAGAAGGAAATGTCTTAGAACACATAGTACTCGTATTTCATAGCGACGGAATTTCCGTGTGAATTCGTCAATGGTTGGGAGTGACGGATGCAGTAAAGAAGGATTAGTGGATCGGAAATGTGATTGTCGTATCCCAAAAGAAAATCCTGTCGTTTCCATAGATACGTTACTCGATTTAGAAGGAAATGTCTTAGAACACATAGTACTCGTATTTCACGGCGACGGAATTTCCGTGTGAATTCGTCAAAGTTTGGGAGTGAGGGATGCAGTAAAGAAGGATTAGTGGATCGGAAGTGACATTGTCGTATCCCAAAAGAAAATCCTGCCGTTTCCATTGAAACGTTACTCCATTTAGAAGGAAATGTCTTAGAACACATAGTACTCATATTTCATAGCGACGGAATTTCCATGTGAATTCGTCAATGTTTGGGAGTGAGGTATGCAGTAAAGAAGGATTAGTGGATCGGAAGTGAGATTGTCGTATCCCAAAAGAAAATCCTGTCGTTTCCATAGAAACGTTACTCGATTTGGAAGGAAATGTCTTAGAACACATAGTACTCGTATTTCATAGCGACGGAATTTCCGTGTGAATTCGTCAATGTTTGGGAGTGAGGGATGCAGTAAAGAAGGGTTAGTGGATCGGAAACTTGATTGTCGTATCCGAAAAGAGAATCCTGTCGTTTCCACAGAAACGTTACTCGATTTAGAAGGAAATGTCTTAGAACACATAGTACTCGTATTTCATAGCGACGGAATTTCCGTGTGAATTCGTCAATGGTTGGGAGTGAGGGATGCAGTAAAGAAGGATTAGTGGATCGGAAATGTGATTGTCGTATCCCAAAAGAAAATCCTGTCGTTTCCATAGAAACGTTACTCGATTTAGAAGGAAATGTCTTAGAACACATAGTACTCGTATTTCATAGCGACGCAATTTCCGTGTGAATTCGTCAATGTTTGGGAGTGAGGAATGCAGTAAAGAACGATTAGTGGATCGGAAATGTGATTGTCGTATCCCAAAAGAAATTCCTGTCGTTTCCATAGAAACGTTACTCGATTTAGAAGGAAATGTCTTAGAACACATAGCACTCGTATTTCATAGCGACGCAATTTCCGTGTGAATTCGTCAATGTTTGGGAGTGAGGAATGCAGCAAAGAAGGATTAGTGGATCGGAAATGAGATTGTCGTATCCCAAAAGAAAATCCTGTCGTTTCCTTAGAAACGTTACTCGATTTAGAAGGAAATGTCTTAGAACACATAGTACTCGTATCTCATAGCGACGCAATTTCCGTGTGAATTCGTAAATGTTTGGGAGTGAGGGATGCAGTAAAGAACGATTAGTGGATCGGAAATGTGATTGTCGTATCCCAAAAGAAAATCCTGTCGTTTCCATAGAAACGTTACTCGATTTAGAAGGAAATGTCTTAGAACACATAGTACTCGTATTTCATAGCGACTGAATTTCCGTGTGAATTCGTCAATGTTTGGGAGTGAGGGATGCAGTAAAGAACGATTAGTGGATCGGAAATGTGATTGTCGTATCCCAAACGAAAATCCTGTCGTTTCCATAGAAACGTTACTCGATTTAGAAGGAAATGTCTTAGAACACATAGTACTCGTATTTCATAGCGACGGAATTTCCGTGTGAATTCGTCAATTTTTGGGAGTGAGGGATGCAGTAAAGAACGATTAGTGGATCGGAAATGAGATTGTCGTATCCCAAAAGAAAATCCTGTCGTTTCCATAGAAACGTTACTCGATTTAGAAGGAAATGTCTTAGAACACATAGTACTCGTATTTCACAGTGACGGAATTTCCGTGTGAATTCGTCAATGTTTGGGAGTGAGGGATGCAGTAAAGGACGATTAGTGGATCGGAAATGAGATTGTCGTATCCCAAAAGAAAATCCTGTCGTTTCCATAGAAACGTTACTCGATTTAGAAGGAAATGTCTTAGAACACATAGTACTCGTATTTCACAGCGACGGAATTTCCGTGTGAATTCGACAATGTTTGGGAGTGAGGGATGCAGTAAAGAAGGGTTAGTGGATCGGAAACGTGATTGTCGTATCCCAAAAGAAAATCCTGTCGTTTCCATAGAAACGTTACTCGATTTAGAAGGAAATGTCTTAGAACACATAGTACTCGTATTTCATAGCGACGGAATTTCCGTGTGAATTCGTCAATGGTTGGGAGTGAGGGATGCAGTAAAGAAGGATTAGTGGATCGGAAATGTGATTGTCGTATCCCAAAAGAAAATCCTGTCGTTTCCATAGAAACGTTACTCGATTTAGAAGGAAATGTCTTAGAACACATAGTACTCGTATTTCACAGCGACGGAATTTCCGTGTGAATTCGTCAAAGTTTGGGAGTGAGGGATGCAGTAAAGAAGGATTAGTGGATCGGAAGTGACATTGTCGTATCCGAAAAGAAAATCCTTTCGTTTCCATTGAAACGTTACTCCATTTAGAAGGAAATGTCTTAGAACACATAGTACTCATATTTCATAGCGACGGAATTTCCATGTGAATTCGTCAATGTTTGGGAGTGAGGGATGCAGTAAAGAAGGATTAGTGGATCGGAAGTGAGATTGTCGTATCCCAAAAGAAAATCCTGTCGTTTCCATAGAAACGTTACTCGATTTGGAAGGAAATGTCTTAGAACACATAGTACTCGTATTTCATAGCGACAGAATTTCCGTGTGAATTCGTCAATGTTTGGGAGTGAGGGATGCAGTAAAGAAGGATTAGTGGATCGGAAGTGAGATTGTCGTATCCCAAAAGAAAATCCTGTCGTTTCCATAGAAACGTTACTCGATTTAGAAGGAAATGTCTTAGAACACATAGTACTCGTATTTCACAGCGACGGAATTTCCGTGTGAATTCGTCAATGTTTGGGAGTGAGGGATGCAGTAAAGAAGGGTTAGTGGATCGGAAACGTGATTGTCGTATCCGAAAAGAGAATCCTGTCGTTTCCATAGAAACGTTACTCGATTTAGAAGGAAATGTCTTAGAACACATAGTACTCGTATTTCATAGCGACGGAATTTCCGTGTGAATTCGTCAATGGTTGGGAGTGAGGGATGCAGTAAAGAAGGATTAGTGGATCGGAAATGTGATTGTCGTATCCCAAAAGAAAATCCTGTCGTTTCCATAGAAACGTTACTCGATTTAGAAGGAAATGTCTTAGAACACATAGTACTCGTATTTCACAGCGACGGAATTTCCGTGTGAATTCGTCAATGTTTGGGAGTGAGGGATGCAGTAAAGAAGGATTAGTGGATCGGAAATGTGATCGTCGTATCCCAAAAGAAAATCCTGTCGTTTTCATAGAAACGTTACTCGATTTAGAAGGAAATGTCTTAGAACACATAGTACTCGTATTTCATAGCGACGAAAATTCCGTGTGAATTCGTCAATGTTTGGGAGTGAGGGATGCAGTAAAGAACGATTAGTGGATTGGAAATGTGATTGTCGTATCCCAAAAGAAAATCCTGTCGTTTCCATAGAAACGTTACTCGATTTAGAAGGAAATGTCTTAGAACACATAGTACTCGTATTTCATAGCGACGCAATTTCCGTGTGAATTCGTCAATGTTTGGCAGTGAGGGATGCAGTAAAGAACGATTAGTGGATCGGAAATGTGATTTTCGTATCCCAAAAGAAAATCCTGTCGTTTCCATAGAAACGTTACTCGATTTAGAAGGAAATGTCTTAGAACACATAGTACTCGTATTTCATAGCGACGCAATATCCGTGTGAATTCGACAATGTTTGGGAGTGAGGGATGCAGTAAAGAACGATTACTGGATCGGAAATGAGATTGTCGTATCCCAAAAGAAAATCCTGTCGTTTCCATAGAAACGTTACTCGATTTAGAAGGAAATGTCTTAGAACACATAGTACTCGTATTTCATAGCGACGCAATTTCCGTGTGAATTCGTCAATGTTTGGGAGTGAGGGATGCAGTAAAGAACGATTAGTGGATCAGAAATGTGATTGTCGTATCCCAAAAGAAAATCCTGTCGTTTCCATAGAAACGTTACTCGATTTAGAAGGAAATGTCTTAGAACACATAGTACTCGTATTTCATAGCGACGCAATTTCCGTGTGAATTCGTCAATTTTTGGGAGTGAGGGATGCAGTAAAGAAGGATTAGTGGATCGGAAATGAGATTGTCGTATACCAATAGAAAATCCTGTCGTTTCCATAGAAACGTTACTCGATTTAGAAGGAAATGTCTTAGAACACATAGTACTCGTATTTCACAGCGACGGAATTTCCGTGTGAATTCGTCAAAGTTTGGGAGTGAGGGATGCAGTAAAGAAGGGTTAGTGGATCGGAAACGTGATTGTCGTATCCCAAAAGAAAATCCTGTCGTTTCCCTAGAAACGTTACTCGATTTAGAAGGAAATGTCTTAGAACACATAGTACTCGTATTTCATAGCGACGGAATTTCCGTGTGAATTCGTCAATGGTTGGGAGTGACGGATGCAGTAAAGAAGGATTAGTGGATCGGAAATGTGATTGTCGTATCCCAAAAGAAAATCCTGTCGTTTCCATAGATACGTTACTCGATTTAGAAGGAAATGTCTTAGAACACATAGTACTCGTATTTCACGGCGACGGAATTTCCGTGTGAATTCGTCAAAGTTTGGGAGTGAGGGATGCAGTAAAGAAGGATTAGTGGATCGGAAGTGACATTGTCGTATCCCAAAAGAAAATCCTGCCGTTTCCATTGAAACGTTACTCCATTTAGAAGGAAATGTCTTAGAACACATAGTACTCATATTTCATAGCGACGGAATTTCCATGTGAATTCGTCAATGTTTGGGAGTGAGGTATGCAGTAAAGAAGGATTAGTGGATCGGAAGTGAGATTGTCGTATCCCAAAAGAAAATCCTGTCGTTTCCATAGAAACGTTACTCGATTTGGAAGGAAATGTCTTAGAACACATAGTACTCGTATTTCATAGCGACGGAATTTCCGTGTGAATTCGTCAATGTTTGGGAGTGAGGGATGCAGTAAAGAAGGATTAGTGGATCGGAAGTGAGATTGTCGTATCCCAAAGGGAAATCCTGTCGTTTCCATAGAAACGTTACTCGATTTAGAAGGAAATGTCTTAGAACACATAGTACTCGTATTTCATAGCGACGCAATTTCCGTGTGAATTCGTCAATGTTTGGGAGTGAGGGATGCAGTAAAGAACGATTAGTGGATCGGAAATGTGATTGTCGTATACCAATAGAAAATCCTGTCGTTTCCATAGAAACGTTACTCGATTTAGAAGGAAATGTCTTAGAACACATAGTACTCGTATTTCACAGCGACGGAATTTCCGTGTGAATTCGACAATGTTTGGGAGTGAGGGATGCAGTAAAGAAGGGTTAGTGGATCGGAAACGTGATTGTCGTATCCCAAAAGAAAATCCAGTCGTTTCCATAGAAACGTTACTCGATTTAGAAGGAAATGTCTTAGAACACATAGTACTCGTATTTCATAGCGACGGAATTTCCGTGTGAATTCGTCAATGGTTGGGAGTGAGGGATGCAGTAAAGAAGGATTAGTGGATCGGAAATGTGATTGTCGTATCCCAAAAGAAAATCCTGTCGTTTCCATAGAAACGTTACTCGATTTAGAAGGAAATGTCTTAGAACACATAGTACTCGTATTTCACAGCGACGGAATTTCCGTGTGAATTCGTCAAAGTTTGGGAGTGAGGGATGCAGTAAAGAAGGATTAGTGGATCGGAAGTGACATTGTCGTATCCGAAAAGAAAATCCTGTCGTTTCCATTGAAACGTTACTCCATTTAGAAGGAAATGTCTTAGAACACATAGTACTCATATTTCATAGCGACGGAATTTCCATGTGAATTCGTCAATGTTTGGGAGTGAGGGATGCAGTAAAGAAGGATTAGTGGATCGGAAGTGAGATTGTCGTATCCCAAAAGAAAATCCTGTCGTTTCCATAGAAACGTTACTCGATTTGGAAGGAAATGTCTTAGAACACTAAGTACTCGTATTTCATAGCGACGGAATTTCCGTGTGAATTCGTCAATGTTTGGGAGTGAGGGATGCAGTAAAGAAGGATTAGTGGATCGGAAGTGAGATTGTCGTATCCCAAAAGAAAATCCTGTCGTTTCCATAGAAACGTTACTCGATTTAGAAGGAAATGTCTTAGAACACATAGTACTCGTATTTCACAGCGACGGAATTTCCGTGTGAATTCGTCAATGTTTGGGAGTGAGGGATGCAGTAAAGAAGGGTTAGTGGATCGGAAACTTGATTGTCGTATCCGAAAAGAGAATCCTGTCGTTTCCACAGAAACGTTACTCGATTTAGAAGGAAATGTCTTAGAACACATAGTACTCGTATTTCATAGCGACGGAATTTCCGTGTGAATTCGTCAATGGTTGGGAGTGAGGGATGCAGTAAAGAAGGATTAGTGGATCGGAAATGTGATTGTCGTATCCCAAAAGAAAATCCTGTCGTTTCCATAGAAACGTTACTCGATTTAGAAGGAAATGTCTTAGAACACATAGTACTCGTATTTCATAGCGACGCAATTTCCGTGTGAATTCGTCAATGTTTGGGAGTGAGGAATGCAGTAAAGAACGATTAGTGGATCGGAAATGTGATTGTCGTATCCCAAAAGAAATTCCTGTCGTTTCCATAGAAACGTTACTCGATTTAGAAGGAAATGTCTTAGAACACATAGCACTCGTATTTCATAGCGACGCAATTTCCGTGTGAATTCGTCAATGTTTGGGAGTGAGGAATGCAGCAAAGAAGGATTAGTGGATCGGAAATGAGATTGTCGTATCCCAAAAGAAAATCCTGTCGTTTCCTTAGAAACGTTACTCGATTTAGAAGGAAATGTCTTAGAACACATAGTACTCGTATCTCATAGCGACGCAATTTCCGTGTGAATTCGTAAATGTTTGGGAGTGAGGGATGCAGTAAAGAACGATTAGTGGATCGGAAATGTGATTGTCGTATCCCAAAAGAAAATCCTGTCGTTTCCATAGAAACGTTACTCGATTTAGAAGGAAATGTCTTAGAACACATAGTACTCGTATTTCATAGCGACGCAATTTCCGTGTGAATTCGTCAATGTTTGGGAGTGAGGGATGCAGTAAAGAACGATTAGTGGATCGGAAATGTGATTGTCGTATCCCAAAAGAAAATCCTGTCGTTTCCATAGAAACGTTACTCGATTTAGAAGGAAATGTCTTAGAACACATAGTACTCGTATTTCACAGCGACGGAATTTCCGTGTGAATTCGTCAATGTTTGGGAGTGAGGGATGCAGTAAAGGACGATTAGTGGATCGGAAATGAGATTGTCGTATCCCAAAAGAAAATTCTGTCGTTTCCATAGAAACGTTACTCGATTTAGAAGGAAATGTCTTAGAACACATAGTACTCGTATTTCATAGCGACGGATTTTCCGTGTGAATTCGTCAATGTTTGGGAGTGAGGGATGCAGTAAAGAACGATTAGTGGATCGGAAATTAGATTGTCGTATCCCAAAAGAAAATCCTGTCGTTTCCATAGAAACGTTACTCGATTTAGAAGGAAATGTCTTAGAACACATAGTACTCGTATTTCACAGCGACGGAATTTCCGTGTGTATTTGTCAATGTTTGGGAGTGAGGGATGCAGTAAAGAAGGATTAGTGTATCGGAAATGTGATTGTCGTATCCCAAAAGAAAATCCTGTCGTTTCCATAGAAACGTTACTCGATTTAGAAGGAAATGTCTTAGAACACATAGTACTCGTATTTCATAGCGACGCAATATCCGTGTGAATTCGTCAATGTTTGGGAGTGAGGAATGCAGTAAAGAACGATTAGTGGATCGGAAATGTGATTGTCGTATCCCAAAAGAAATTCCTGTCGTTTCCATAGAAACGTTACTCGATTTAGAAGGAAATGTCTTAGAACACATAGCACTCGTATTTCATAGCGACGCAATTTCCGTGTGAATTCGTCAATGTTTGGGAGTGAGGAATGCAGCAAAGAAGGATTAGTGGATCGGAAATGAGATTGTCGTATCCCAAAAGAAAATCCTGTCGTTTCCATAGAAACGTTACTCGATTTAGAAGGAAATGTCTTAGAACACATAGTACTCGTATTTCATAGCGACGCAATTTCCGTGTGAATTCGTCAATGTTTGGGAGTGAGGGATGCAGTAAAGAACGATTAGTGGATCGGAAATGTGATTGTCGTATCCCAAAAGAAAATCCCGTCGTTTCCATAGAAACGTTACTCGATTTAGAAGGAAATGTCTTAGAACACATAGTACTCGTATTTCACAGCGACGGAATTTCCGTGTGAATTCGTCAATGTTTGGGAGTGAGGGATGCAGTAAAGAAGGATTAGTGGATCGGAAATGTGATTGTCGTATCCCAAAAGAAAATCCTGTAGTTTCCATAGAAACGTTACTCGATTTAGAAGGAAATGTCTTAGAACACATAGTACTCGTATTTCATAGCGACGCAAATTCCGTGTGAATTCGTCAATGTTTGGGGGTGAGGGATGCAGTAAAGAACGATTAGTGGATTGGAAATGTGATTGTCGTATCCCAAAAGAAAATCCTGTCGTTTCCATAGAAACGTTACTCGATTTAGAAGGAAATGTCTTAGAACACATAGTACTCGTATTTCATAGCGACGCAATTTCCGTGTGAGTTCGTCAATGTTTGGGAGTGAGGGATGCAGTAAAGAACGATTAGTGGATCGAAAATGTGATTGTCGTATCCCAAAAGAAAATCCTGTCGTTTCCATAGAAACGTTACTCGATTTAGAAGGAAATGTCTTAGAACACATAGTACTCGTATTTGATAGCGACGCAATTTCCGTGTGTATTCGTCAATGTTTGGGAGTGAAGGATGCAGTAAAGAACGATTAGTGGATCGGAAATGAGATTGTCGTATCCCAAAAGAAAATCCTGTCGTTTCCATAGAAACGTTACTCGATTTAGAAGGAAATGTCTTAGAACACATAGTACTCGTATTTCATAGCGACGCAATTTCCGTGTGAATTCGCCAATGTTTGGGAGTGAGGGATGCAGTAAAGAACGATTAGTGGATCGGAAATGTGATTGTCGTATCCCAAAAGAAATTCCTGTCGTTTCCATAGAAACGTTACTCGATTTAGAAGGAAATGTCTTAGAACACATAGTACTCGTACTTCATAGTGACGCAATTTCCGTGTGAATTCGTCAATGTTTGGGAGTGAGGGATGCAGTAAAGATGGATTAGTGGATCAAAAATGAGATTGTCGTATCCCAAAAGAAAATCCTGTCGTTTTCCATAGGAACGTTACTCGATTTAGAAGGAAACGTCTTAGAACACATGGTACTCGTATTTCATAGCGACGCAATTTCCGTGTGAATTCGTCAATGTTTTTGAGTGAGGGATGCAGTAAAGAACGATTAGTGGATCGGAAATGTGATTGTCGTATCCCAAAAGAAAATCCTGTCGTTTCCATAGAAACGTTACTCGATTTAGAAGGAAATGTCTTAGAACACATAGTACTCGTATTTCATAGCGACTGAATTTCCGTGTGAATTCGTCAATGTTTGGGAGTGAGGGATGCAGTAAAGAACGATTAGTGGATCGGAAATGTGATTGTCGTATCCCAAACGAAAATCCTGTCGTTTCCATAGAAACGTTACTCGATTTAGAAGGAAATGTCTTAGAACACATAGTACTCGTATTTCATAGCGACGGAATTTCCGTGTGAATTCGTCAATTTTTGGGAGTGAGGGATGCAGTAAAGAACGATTAGTGGATCGGAAATGAGATTGTCGTATCCCAAAAGAAAATCCTGTCGTTTCCATAGAAACGTTACTCGATTTAGAAGGAAATGTCTTAGAACACATAGTACTCGTATTTCACAGTGACGGAATTTCCGTGGAATTCGTCAATGTTTGGGAGTGAGGGATGCAGTAAAGGACGATTAGTGGATCGGAAATGAGATTGTCGTATCCCAAAAGAAAATCCTGTCGTTTCCATAGAAACGTTACTCGATTTAGAAGGAAATGTCTTAGAACACATAGTACTCGTATTTCATAGCGACGCAATTTCCGTGTGAATTCGTCAATGTTTGGGAGTGAGGGATGCAGTAAAGAACGATTAGTGGATCGGAAATGTGATTGTCGTATCCCAAAAGAAAATCCTGTCGTTTCCATAGAAACGTTACTCGATTTAGAAGGAAATGTCTTAGAACACATAGTACTCGTATTTCACAGCGACGGAATTTCCGTGTGAATTCGTCAATGTTTGGGAGTGAGGGATGCAGTAAAGGACGATTAGTGGATCGGAAATGAGATTGTCGTATCCCAAAAGAAAATTCTGTCGTTTCCATAGAAACGTTACTCGATTTAGAAGGAAATGTCTTAGAACACATAGTACTCGTATTTCATAGCGACGGATTTTCCGTGTGAATTCGTCAATGTTTGGGAGTGAGGGATGCAGTAAAGAACGATTAGTGGATCGGAAATTAGATTGTCGTATCCCAAAAGAAAATCCTGTCGTTTCCATAGAAACATTACTCGATTTAGAAGGAAATGTCTTAGAACACATAGTACTCGTATTTCACAGCGACGGAATTTCCGTGTGTATTTGTCAATGTTTGGGAGTGAGGGATGCAGTAAAGAAGGATTAGTGTATCGGAAATGTGATTGTCGTATCCCAAAAGAAAATCCTGTCGTTTCCATAGAAACGTTACTCGATTTAGAAGGAAATGTCTTAGAACACATAGTACTCGTATTTCATAGCGACGCAATATCCGTGTGAATTCGTCAATGTTTGGGAGTGAGGAATGCAGTAAAGAACGATTAGTGGATCGGAAATGTGATTGTCGTATCCCAAAAGAAATTCCTGTCGTTTCCATAGAAACGTTACTCGATTTAGAAGGAAATGTCTTAGAACACATAGCACTCGTATTTCATAGCGACGCAATTTCCGTGTGAATTCGTCAATGTTTGGGAGTGAGGAATGCAGCAAAGAAGGATTAGTGGATCGGAAATGAGATTGTCGTATCCCAAAAGAAAATCCTGTCGTTTCCATAGAAACGTTACTCGATTTAGAAGGAAATGTCTTAGAACACATAGTACTCGTATTTCATAGCGACGCAATTTCCGTGTGAATTCGTCAATGTTTGGGAGTGAGGGATGCAGTAAAGAACGATTAGTGGATCGGAAATGTGATTGTCGTATCCCAAAAGAAAATCCCGTCGTTTCCATAGAAACGTTACTCGATTTAGAAGGAAATGTCTTAGAACACATAGTACTCGTATTTCACAGCGACGGAATTTCCGTGTGAATTCGTCAATGTTTGGGAGTGAGGGATGCAGTAAAGAAGGATTAGTGGATCGGAAATGTGATTGTCGTATCCCAATAGAAAATCCTGTAGTTTCCATAGAAACGTTACTCGATTTAGAAGGAAATGTCTTAGAACACATAGTACTCGTATTTCATAGCGACGCAAATTCCGTGTGAATTCGTCAATGTTTGGGGGTGAGGGATGCAGTAAAGAACGATTAGTGGATTGGAAATGTGATTGTCGTATCCCAAAAGAAAATCCTGTCGTTTCCATAGAAACGTTACTCGATTTAGAAGGAAATGTCTTAGAACACATAGTACTCGTATTTCATAGCGACGCAATTTCCGTGTGAGTTCGTCAATGTTTGGGAGTGAGGGATGCAGTAAAGAACGATTAGTGGATCGAAAATGTGATTGTCGTATCCCAAAAGAAAATCCTGTCGTTTCCATAGAAACGTTACTCGATTTAGAAGGAAATGTCTTAGAACACATAGTACTCGTATTTGATAGCGACGCAATTTCCGTGTGTATTCGTCAATGTTTGGGAGTGAAGGATGCAGTAAAGAACGATTAGTGGATCGGAAATGAGATTGTCGTATCCCAAAAGAAAATCCTGTCGTTTCCATAGAAACGTTACTCGATTTGGAAGGAAATGTCTTAGAACACATAGTACTCGTATTTCATAGCGACGCAATTTCCGTGTGAATTCGCCAATGTTTGGGAGTGAGGGATGCAGTAAAGAACGATTAGTGGATCGGAAATGTGATTGTCGTATCCCAAAAGAAATTCCTGTCGTTTCCATAGAAACGTTACTCGATTTAGAAGGAAATGTCTTAGAACACATAGTACTCGTACTTCATAGTGACGCAATTTCCGTGTGAATTCGTCAATGTTTGGGAGTGAGGGATGCAGTAAAGATGGATTAGTGGATCAAAAATGAGATTGTCGTATCCCAAAAGAAAATCCTGTCGTTTCCATAGGAACGTTACTCGATTTAGAAGGAAACGTCTTAGAACACATGGTACTCGTATTTCATAGCGACGCAATTTCCGTGTGAATTCGTCAATGTTTTTGAGTGAGGGATGCAGTAAAGAACGATTAGTGGATCGGAAATGTGATTGTCGTATCCCAAAAGAAAATCCTGTCGTTTCCATAGAAACGTTACTCGATTTAGAAGGAAATGTCTTAGAACACATAGTACTCGTACTTCATAGTGACGCAATTTCCGTGTGAATTCGTCAATGTTTGAAAGTGAGGGATGCAGTAAAGATGGATTAGTGGATCAAAAATGAGATTGTCGTATCCCAAAAGAAAATCCTGTCGTTTCCATAGGGACGTTACTCGATTTAGAAGGAAACGTCTTAGAACACATGGTACTCGTATTTCATAGCGACGCAATTTCCGTGTGAATTCGTCAATGTTTTTGAGTGAGGGATGCAGTAAAGAACGATTAGTGGATCGGAAATGTGATTGACGTATCCCAAAAGAAAATCCTGTCGTTTCCATAGACACGTTACTCGATTTAGAAGGAAATGTCTTAGAACACATAGTACTCGTATTTCATAGCGACGCAATATCCGTGTGAATTCGTCAATGTTTGGGAGTGAGGGATGCAGTAAAGATCGATTAGTGGATCGGAAATGAGATTGTCGTATCCCAAAAGAAAATCCTGTCGTTTCCATAGAAACGTTACTCGATTTAGAAGGAAATGTCTTAGAACACATAGTACTCGTATTTCATAGCGACGCAATTTCCGTGTGAATTCGTCAATGTTTGGGAGTGAGGGATGCAGTAAAGAAGGATTAGTGGATCGGAAGTGAGATTGTCGTATCCCAAAAGAAAATCCTGTCGTTTCCATAGAAACGTTACTCGATTTGGAAGGAAATGTCTTAGAATACATAGTACTCGTATTTCATAGCGACGGAATTTCCGTGTGAATTCGTCAATGTTTGGGAGTGAGGGATGCAGTAAAGAAGGATTAGTGGATCGGAAGTGAGATTGTCGTATCCCAAAAGAAAATCCTGTCGTTTCCATAGAAACGTTACTCGATTTAGAAGGAAATGTCTTAGAACACATAGTACTCGTATTTCACAGCGACGCAATTTCCGTGTGAATTCGTCAATGTTTGGGAGTGAGGGATGCAGTAAAGAAGGATTATTGGTTTGGAAATGAGATTGTCGTATCCCAAAAGAAAATCCTGTCGTTTCCATAGAAACGTTACTCGATTTAGAAGGAAATATCTTAGAACACATAGTACTCGTATTTCATAGCGACGGAATTTCCGTGTGAATTCGCCAATGTTTGGGAGTGTGGGATGCAGTAAAGAAGAATTATTGGATCGGAAGTGAGATTGTCGTATCCCAAAAAAATCCTGTCGTTTCCATAGAAACGTTACTCGATTTAGAAGGAAATGTCTTAGAACACATAGTACTCGTATTTCACAGCGACGGAATTTCCGTGTGAATTCGTCAATGTTTGGGAGTGAGGGATGCAGTAAAGAAGGATTAGTGGATCGGAAGTGAGATTGTCGTATCCCAAAAGAAAATCCTGTCGTTTCCATAGAAACGTTACTCGATTTAGAAGGAAATGTCTTAGAACACATAGTACTCGTATTTCATAGCGACGGAATTTCCGTGTGAATTCGTCAATGTTTGGGAGTGAGGGATGCAGTAAAGAAGGATTAGTGGATCGGAAGTGAGATTGTCGTATCCCAAAAGAAAATCCTGTCGTTTCCATAGAAACGTTACTCGATTTAGAAGGAAATGTCTTAGAACACATAGTACACGTATTTCACAGCGACGGAATTTCCGTGTGAATTCGTCAATGTTTGGGAGTGAGGGATGCAGTAAAGAAGGATTAGTGGATCGGAAGTGAGATTGTCGTATCCCAAAAGAAAATCCTGTCGTTTCCATAGAAACGTTACTCGATTTAGAAGGAAATGTCTTAGAACACATAGTACTCGTATTTCATAGCGACGGAATTTCCGTGTGAATTCGTCAATGTTTGGGAGTGAGGGATGCAGTAAAGAAGGATTAGTGGATCGGAAATGTGATTGTCGTATCCCAAAAGAAAATCCTGTCGTTTCCATAGAAACGTTACTCGATTTAGAAGGAAATGTCTTAGAACACATAGTACTCGTATTTCATAGCGACGGAATTTCCGTGTGAATTCGTCAATGTTTGGGAGTGAGGGATGCAGTAAAGAACGATTAGTGGATCGGAAATGTGATCGTCGTATCCCAAAAGAAAATCCTGTCGTTTCCATAGAAACGTTACTCGATTTAGAAGGAAATGTCTTAGAACACATAGTACTCGTATTTCACAGCGACGGAATTTCCGTGTGAATTCGTCAGAGTTTGGGAGTGAGGGTGCAGTAAAGATGGATTAGTGGATCGGAAGTGACATTGTCGTATCCCAAAAGAAAATCCTGTCGTTTCCACTGAAACGTTACTCCATTTAGAAGGAAATGTCTTAGAACACATAGTACTCGTATTTCATAGCGACGGAGTTTCCGTGTGAATTCGTCAATGTTTGGGAGTGAGGGATGCAGTAAAGAAGGATTAGTGGATCGGAAGTGAGATTGTCGTATCCCAAAAGAAAATCCTGTCGTTTCCATAGAAACGTTACTCGATTTAGAAGGAAATGTCTTAGAACACATAGTACTCGTATTTCATAGCGACGCAATATCCGTGTGAATTCGTCAATGTTTGGGACTGAGGGATGCAGTAAAGAAGGATTAGTGGATCGGAAGTGAGATTGTCGTATCCCAAAAGAAAATCCTGTCGTTTCCATAGAAACGTTACTCGATTTAGAAGGAAATGTCTTAGAACACATAGTACTCGTATTTCACAGCGACGGAATTTCCGTGTGAATTCGTCAATGTTTGGGAGTGAGGGATGCAGTAAAGAAGGATTATTGATTTGGAAATGAGATTGTCGTATCCCAAAAGAAAATCCTGTCGTTTCCATAGAAACGTTACGCGATTTAGAAGGAAATGTCTTAGAACACATAGTACTCGTATTTCATAGCGACGGAATTTCCGTGTGAATTCGTCAATGTTTGGGAGTGAGGGATGCAGTAAAGAAGGATTATTGGATCGGAAGTGAGATTGTCGTATCCCAAAAAAAATCCTTTCGTTTCCATAGAAACGCTACTCGATTTAGAAGGAAATGTCTTAGAACACATAGTACTCGTATTTCACAGCGACGGAATTTCCGTGTGAATTCGTCAATGTTTGGGAGTGAGGGATGCAGTAATGAAGGATTAGTGGATCGGAAGTGAGATTGTCGTATCCCAAAAGAAAATCCTGTCGTCTCCATAGAAACGTTACTCGATTTAGAAGGAAATGTCTTAGAACACATAGTACTCGTATTTCATAGCGACGGAATTTCCGTGTGAATTCGTCAAAGTTTGGGAGTGAGGGATGCAGTAAAGAAGGATTAGTGGATTGGAAGTGAGATTGTCGTATCCCAAAAGAAAATCCTGTCGTTTCCATAGAAACGTTACTCGATTTAGAAGGAAATGTCTTAGAACACATAGTACACGTGTTTCACAGCGACGAAATTTCCGTGTGAATTCGTCAATGTTTGGGAGTGATGGATGCAGTAAAGAAGGATTAGTGGATCGGAAGTGAGATTGTCGTATCCCAAAAGAAAATCCTGTCGTTTCCATAGAAACGTTACTCGATTTAGAAGGAAATGTCTTAGAACACATAGTACTCGTATTTCATAGCGACGGAATTTCCGTGTGAATTCGTCAATGTTTGGGAGTGAGGGATGCAGTAAAGAACGATTAGTGGATCGGAAATGTGATTGTCGTATCCCAATAGAAAATCCTGTCGTTTCCATAGAAACGTTACTCGATTTAGAAGGAAATGTCTTAGAACACATAGTACACGTATTTCACAGCGACGGAATTTCCGTGTGAATTCGTCAATGTTTGGGAGTGAGGGATGCAGTAAAGAAGGATGAGTGGATCGGAAATGAGATTGTCGTATCCCAACAGAAAATCCTGTCGTTTCCATTGAAACGTTACTCGATTTAGAAGGAAATGTCTTAGAACACATAGTACTCGTATTATATAGCGACGCAATTTCCGTGTGAATTCGTCAATGTTTGGGAGTGAGGGATGCAGTAAAGAAGGATTAGTGGATCGGAAGTGAGATTGTCGTATCCCAAAAGAAAATCCTGTCGTTTCCATAGAAACGTTACTCGATTTGGAAGGAAATGTCTTAGAACACATAGTACTCGTATTTCATAGCGACGGAATTTCCGTGTGAATTCGTCAATGTTTGGGAGTGAGGGATGCAGTAAAGAAGGATTAGTGGATCGGAAGTGAGATTGTCGTATCCCAAAAGAAAATCCTGTCGTTTCCATAGAAACGTTACTCGATTTAGAAGGAAATGTCTTAGAACACATAGTACTCGTATTTCACAGCGACGGAATTTCCGTGTGAATTCGTCAATGTTAGGGAGTGAGGGATGCAGTAAAGAAGGATTATTGGTTTGGAAATGAGATTGTCGTATCCCAAAAGAAAATCCTGTCGTTTCCATAGAAACGTTACTCGATTTAGAAGGAAATATCTTAGAACCCATAGTACTCGTATTTCATAGCGACGGAATTTCCGTGTGAATTCGTCAATGTTTGGGAGTGTGGGATGCAGTAAAGAAGGATTATTGGATCGGAAGTGAGATTGTCGTATCCCAAAAAAATCCTGTCGTTTCCATAGAAACGTTACTCGATTTAGAAGGAAATGTCTTAGAACACATAGTACTCGTATTTCACAGCGACGGAATTTCCGTGTGAATTCGTCAATGTTTGGGAGTGAGGGATGCAGTAAAGAAGGATTAGTGGATCGGAAGTGAGATTGTCGTATCCCAAAAGAAAATCCTGTCGTTTCCATAGAAACGTTACTCGATTTAGAAGGAAATGTCTTAGAACACATAGTACTCGTATTTCATAGCGACGGAATTTCCGTGTGAATTTGTCAATGTTTGGGAGTGAGGGATGCAGTAAAGAAGGATTAGTGGATCGGAAGTGAGATTGTCGTATCCCAAAAGAAAATCCTGTCGTTTCCATAGAAACGTTACTCGATTTAGAAGGAAATGTCTTAGAACACATAGTACACGTATTTCACAGCGACGGAATTTCCGTGTGAATTCGTCAATGTTTGGGAGTGAGGGATGCAGTAAAGAAGGATTAGTGGATCGGAAGTGAGATTGTCGTATCCCAAAAGAAAATCCTGTCGTTTCCATAGAAACGTTACTCGATTTAGAAGGAAATGTCTTAGAACACATAGTACTCGTATTTCATAGCGACGGAATTTCCGTGTGAATTCGTCAATGTTTGGGAGTGAGGGATGCAGTAAAGAAGGATTAGTGGATCGGAAATGTGATTGTCGTATCCCAAAAGAAAATCCTGTCGTTTCCATAGAAACGTTACTCGATTTAGAAGGAAATGTCTTAGAACACATAGTACTCGTATTTCATAGCGACGGAATTTCCGTGTGAATTCGTCAATGTTTGGGAGTGAGGGATGCAGTAAAGAACGATTAGTGGATCGGAAATGTGATCGTCGTATCCCAAAAGAAAATCCTGTCGTTTCCATAGAAACGTTACTCGATTTAGAAGGAAATGTCTTAGAACACATAGTACTCGTATATCACAGCGACGGAATTTCCGTGTGAATTCGTCAAAGTTTGGGAGTGAGGGATGCAGTAAAGATGGATTAGTGGATCGGAAGTGACATTGTCGTATCCCAAAAGAAAATCCTGTCGTTTCCACTGAAACGTTACTCCATTTAGAAGGAAATGTCTTAGAACACATAGTACTCGTATTTCATAGCGACGGAGTTTCCGCGTGAATTCGTCAATGTTTGGGAGTGAGGGATGCAGTAAAGAAGGATTAGTGGATCGGAAGTGAGATTGTCGTATCCCAAAAGAAAATCCTGTCGTTTCCATAGAAACGTTACTCGATTTAGAAGGAAATGTCTTAGAACACATAGTACTCGTATTTCATAGCGACGGAATTTCCGTGTGAATTCGTCAATGTTTGGGAGTGAGGGATGCAGTAAAGAAGGATTAGTGGATCGGAAGTGAGATTGTCGTATCCCAAAAGAAAATCCTGTCGTTTCCATAGAAACGTTACTCGATTTAGAAGGAAATGTCTTAGAACACATAGTACTCGTATTTCACAGCGACGGAATTTCCGTGTGAATTCGTCAATGTTTGGGAGTGAGGGATGCAGTAAAGAAGGATTATTGATTTGGAAATGAAATTGTCGTATCCCAAAAGAAAATCCTGTCGTTTCCATAGAAACGTTACTCGATTTAGAAGGAAATGTCTTAGAACACATAGTACTCGTATTTCATAGCGACGGAATTTCCGTGTGAATTCGTCAATGTTTGGGAGTGAGGGATGCAGTAAAGAAGGATTATTGGATCGGAAGTGAGATTGTCGTATCCCAAAAAAAATCATGTCGTTTCCATAGAAACGTTACTCGATTTAGAAGGAAATGTCTTAGAACACATAGTACTCGTATTTCACAGCGACGGAATTTCCGTGTGAATTCGTCAATGTTTGGGAGTGAGGGATGCAGTAAAGAAGGATTAGTGGATCGGAAGTGAGATTGTCGTATCCCAAAAGAAAATCCTGTCGTCTCCATAGAAACGTTACTCGATTTAGAAGGAAATGTCTTAGAACACATAGTACTCGTATTTCATAGCGTCGGAATTTCCGTGTGAATTCGTCAAAGTTTGGGAGTGAGGGATGCAGTAAAGAAGGATTAGTGGATCGGAAGTGAGATTGTCGTATCCCAAAAGAAAATCCTGTCGTTTCCATAGAAACGTTACTCGATTTAGAAGGAAATGTCTTAGAACACATAGTACACGTGTTTCACAGCGACGGAATTTCCGTGTGAATTCGTCAATGTTTGGGAGTGAGGGATGCAGTAAAGAAGGATTAGTGGATCGGAAGTGAGATTGTCGTATCCCAAAAGAAAATCCTGTCGTTTCCATAGAAACGTTACTCGATTTAGAAGGAAATGTCTTAGAACACATAGTACTCGTATTTCATAGCGACGGAATTTCCGTGTGAATTCGTCAATGTTTGGGAGTGAGGGATGCAGTAAAGAACGATTAGTGGATCGGAAATGTGATTGTCGTATCCCAATAGAAAATCCTGTCGTTTCCATAGAAACGTTACTCGATTTAGAAGGAAATGTCTTAGAACACATAGTACACGTATTTCACAGCGACGGAATTTCCGTGTGAATTCGTCAATGTTTGGGAGTGAGGGATGCAGTAAAGAAGGATGAGTGGATCGGAAATGAGATTGTCGTATCCCAAAAGAAAATCCTGTCGTTTCCATTGAAACGTTACTCGATTTAGAAGGAAATGTCTTAGAACACATAGTACTCGTATTTCACAGCGACGCAATATCCGTGTGAATTCGTCAATGTTTGGGAGTGAGGGATGCAGTAAAGAAGGATTAGTGGATCGGAAATGAGATTGTCGTATCCCAAAAGAAAATCCTGTCGTTTCCATAGAAACGTTACTCGATTTAGAAGGAAATGTCTTAGAACACATAGTACACGTATTTCACAGCGACGGAATTTCCGTGTGAATTCGTCAATGTTTGGGAGTGAGGGATGCAGTAAAGAAGGATTAGTGGATCGGAAGTGAGATTGTCGTATCCCAAAAGAAAATCCTGTCGTTTCCATAGAAACGTTACTCGATTTAGAAGGAAATGTCTTAGAACACATAGTACTCGTATTTCATAGCGACGGAATTTCCGTGTGAATTCGTCAATGTTTGGGAGTGAGGGATGCAGTAAAGAAGGATTAGTGGATCGGAAATGTGATTGTCGTATCCCAAAAGAAAATCCTGTCGTTTCCATAGAAACGTTACTCGATTTAGAAGGAAATGTCTTAGAACACATAGTACTCGTATTTCATAGCGACGGAATTTCCGTGTGAATTCGTCAATGTTTGGGAGTGAGGGATGCAGTAAAGAACGATTAGTGGATCGGAAATGTGATCGTCGTATCCCAAAAGAAAATCCTGTCGTTTCCATAGAAACGTTACTCGATTTAGAAGGAAATGTCTTAGAACACATAGTACTCGTATTTCACAGCGACGGAATTTCCGTGTGAATTCGTCAAAGTTTGGGAGTGAGGGTGCAGTAAAGATGGATTAGTGGATCGGAAGTGACATTGTCGTATCCCAAAAGAAAATCCTGTCGTTTCCATAGAAACGTTACTCGATTTAGAAGGAAATGTCTTAGAACACATAGTACTCGTATTTCATAGCGACGGAATTTCCGTGTGAATTCGTCAATGTTTGGGAGTGAGGGATGCAGTAAAGAAGGATTAGTGGATCGGAAGTGAGATTGTCGTATCCCAAAAGAAAATCCTGTCGTTTCCATAGAAACGTTACTCGATTTAGAAGGAAATGTCTTAGAACACATAGTACTCGTATTTCACAGCGACGGAATTTCCGTGTGAATTCGTCAATGTTTGGGAGTGAGGGATGCAGTAAAGAAGGATTATTGATTTGGAAATGAAATTGTCGTATCCCAAAAGAAAATCCTGTCGTTTCCATAGAAACGTTACTCGATTTAGAAGGAAATGTCTTAGAACACATAGTACTCGTATTTCATAGCGACGGAATTTCCGTGTGAATTCGTCAATGTTTGGGAGTGAGGGATGCAGTAAAGAAGGATTATTGGATCGGAAGTGAGATTGTCGTATCCCAAAAAAAATCATGTCGTTTCCATAGAAACGTTACTCGATTTAGAAGGAAATGTCTTAGAACACATAGTACTCGTATTTCACAGCGACGGAATTTCCGTGTGAATTCGTCAATGTTTGGGAGTGAGGGATGCAGTAAAGAAGGATTAGTGGATCGGAAGTGAGATTGTCGTATCCCAAAAGAAAATCCTGTCGTCTCCATAGAAACGTTACTCGATTTAGAAGGAAATGTCTTAGAACACATAGTACTCGTATTTCATAGCGACGGAATTTCCGTGTGAATTCGTCAAAGTTTGGGAGTGAGGGATGCAGTAAAGAAGGATTAGTGGATCGGAAGTGAGATTGTCGTATCCCAAAAGAAAATCCTGTCGTTTCCATAGAAACGTTACTCGATTTAGAAGGAAATGTCTTAGAACACATAGTACACGTGTTTCACAGCGACGGAATTTCCGTGTGAATTCGTCAATGTTTGGGAGTGAGGGATGCAGTAAAGAAGGATTAGTGGATCGGAAGTGAGATTGTCGTATCCCAAAAGAAAATCCTGTCGTTTCCATAGAAACGTTACTCGATTTAGAAGGAAATGTCTTAGAACACATAGTACTCGTATTTCATAGCGACGGAATTTCCGTGTGAATTCGTCAATGTTTGGGAGTGAGGGATGCAGTAAAGAACGATTAGTGGATCGGAAATGTGATTGTCGTATCCCAATAGAAAATCCTGTCGTTTCCATAGAAACGTTACTCGATTTAGAAGGAAATGTCTTAGAACACATAGTACACGTATTTCACAGCGACGGAATTTCCGTGTGAATTCGTCAATGTTTGGGAGTGAGGGATGCAGTAAAGAAGGATGAGTGGATCGGAAATGAGATTGTCGTATCCCAAAAGAAAATCCTGTCGTTTCCATTGAAACGTTACTCGATTTAGAAGGAAATGTCTTAGAACACATAGTACTCGTATTTCACAGCGACGCAATATCCGTGTGAATTCGTCAATGTTTGGGAGTGAGGGATGCAGTAAAGAAGGATTAGTGGATCGGAAATGAGATTGTCGTATCCCAAAAGAAAATCCTGTCGTTTCCATAGAAACGTTACTCGATTTAGAAGGAAATGTCTTAGAACACATAGTACACGTATTTCACAGCGACGGAATTTCCGTGTGAATTCGTCAATGTTTGGGAGTGAGGGATGCAGTAAAGAAGGATTAGTGGATCGGAAGTGAGATTGTCGTATCCCAAAAGAAAATCCTGTCGTTTCCATAGAAACGTTACTCGATTTAGAAGGAAATGTCTTAGAACACATAGTACTCGTATTTCATAGCGACGGAATTTCCGTGTGAATTCGTCAATGTTTGGGAGTGAGGGATGCAGTAAAGAAGGATTAGTGGATCGGAAATGTGATTGTCGTATCCCAAAAGAAAATCCTGTCGTTTCCATAGAAACGTTACTCGATTTAGAAGGAAATGTCTTAGAACACATAGTACTCGTATTTCATAGCGACGGAATTCCCGTGTGAATTCGTCAATGTTTGGGAGTGAGGGATGCAGTAAAGAACGATTAGTGGATCGGAAATGTGATCGTCGTATCCCAAAAGAAAATCCTGTCGTTTCCATAGAAACGTTACTCGATTTAGAAGGAAATGTCTTAGAACACATAGTACTCGTATTTCACAGCGACGGAATTTCCGTGTGAATTCGTCAAAGTTTGGGAGTGAGGGTGCAGTAAAGATGGATTAGTGGATCGGAAGTGACATTGTCGTATCCCAAAAGAAAATCCTGTCGTTTCCACTGAAACGTTACTCCATTTAGAAGGAAATGTCTTAGAACACATAGTACTCGTATTTCATAGCGACGGAGTTTCCGTGTGAATTCGTCAATGTTTGGGAGTGAGGGATGCAGTAAAGAAGGATTAGTGGATCGGAAGTGAGATTGTCGTATCCCAAAAGAAAATCCTGTCGTTTCCATAGAAACGTTACTCGATTTAGAAGGAAATGTCTTAGAACACATAGTACTCGTATTTCACAGCGACGGAATTTCCGTGTGAATTCGTCAATGTTTGGGAGTGAGGGATGCAGTAAAGAAGGATTATTGATTTGGAAATGAGATTGTCGTATCCCAAAAGAAAATCCTGTCGTTTCCATAGAAACGTTACGCGATTTAGAAGGAAATGTCTTAGAACACATAGTACTCGTATTTCATAGCGACGGAATTTCCGTGTGAATTCGTCAATGTTTGGGAGTGAGGGATGCAGTAAAGAAGGATTATTGGATCGGAAGTGAGATTGTCGTATCCCAAAAAAAATCCTGTCGTTTTCATAGAAACGTTACTCGATTTAGAAGGAAATGTCTTAGAACACATAGTACTCGTATTTCACAGCGACGGAATTTCCGTGTGAATTCGTCAATGTTTGGGAGTGAGGGATGCAGTAAAGAAGGATTAGTGGATCGGAAGTGAGATTGTCGTATCCCAAAAGAAAATCCTGTCGTCTCCATAGAAACGTTACTCGATTTAGAAGGAAATGTCTTAGAACACATAGTACTCGTATTTCATAGCGACGGAATTTCCGTGTGAATTCGTCAAAGTTTGGGAGTGAGGGATGCAGTAAAGAAGGATTAGTGGATTGGAAGTGAGATTGTCGTATCCCAAAAGAAAATCCTGTCGTTTCCATAGAAACGTTACTCGATTTGGAAGGAAATGTCTTAGAACACATAGTACACGTGTTTCACAGCGACGGTATTTCCGTGTGAATTCGTCAATGTTTGGGAGTGAGGGATGCAGTAAAGAAGGATTAGTGGATCGGAAGTGAGATTGTCGTATCCCAAAAGAAAATCCTGTCGTTTCCATAGAAACGTTACTCGATTTAGAAGGAAATGTCTTAGAACACATAGTACTCGTATTTCATAGCGACGGAATTTCCGTGTGAATTCGTCAATGTTTGGGAGTGAGGGATGCAGTAAAGAACGATTAGTGGATCGGAAATGTGATTGTCGTATCCCAATAGAAAATCCTGTCGTTTCCATAGAAACGTTACTCGATTTAGAAGGAAATGTCTTAGAACACATAGTACACGTATTTCACAGCGACGGAATTTCCGTGTGAATTCGTCAATGTTTGGGAGTGAGGGATGCAGTAAAGAAGGATGAGTGGATCGGAAATGAGATTGTCGTATCCCAACAGAAAATCCTGTCGTTTCCATTGAAACGTTACTCGATTTAGAAGGAAATGTCTTAGAACACATAGTACTCGTATTATATAGCGACGCAATTTCCGTGTGAATTCGTCAATGTTTGGGAGTGAGGGATGCAGTAAAGAAGGATTAGTGGATCGGAAGTGAGATTGTCGTATCCCAAAAGAAAATCCTGTCGTTTCCATAGAAACGTTACTCGATTTGGAAGGAAATGTCTTAGAACACATAGTACTCGTATTTCATAGCGACGGAATTTCCGTGTGAATTCGTCAATGTTTGGGAGTGAGGGATGCAGTAAAGAAGGATTAGTGGATCGGAAGTGAGATTGTCGTATCCCAAAAGAAAATCCTGTCGTTTCCATAGAAACGTTACTCGATTTAGAAGGAAATGTCTTAGAACACATAGTACTCGTATTTCACAGCGACGGAATTTCCGTGTGAATTCGTCAATGTTAGGGAGTGAGGGATGCAGTAAAGAAGGATTATTGGTTTGGAAATGAGATTGTCGTATCCCAAAAGAAAATCCTGTCGTTTCCATAGAAACGTTACTCGATTTAGAAGGAAATATCTTAGAACCCATAGTACTCGTATTTCATAGCGACGGAATTTCCGTGTGAATTCGTCAATGTTTGGGAGTGTGGGATGCAGTAAAGAAGGATTATTGGATCGGAAGTGAGATTGTCGTATCCCAAAAAAATCCTGTCGTTTCCATAGAAACGTTACTCGATTTAGAAGGAAATGTCTTAGAACACATAGTACTCGTATTTCACAGCGACGGAATTTCCGTGTGAATTCGTCAATGTTTGGGAGTGAGGGATGCAGTAAAGAAGGATTAGTGGATCGGAAGTGAGATTGTCGTATCCCAAAAGAAAATCCTGTCGTTTCCATAGAAACGTTACTCGATTTAGAAGGAAATGTCTTAGAACACATAGTACTCGTATTTCATAGCGACGGAATTTCCGTGTGAATTCGTCAATGTTTGGGAGTGAGGGATGCAGTAAAGAAGGATTAGTGGATCGGAAGTGAGATTGTCGTATCCCAAAAGAAAATCCTGTCGTTTCCATAGAAACGTTACTCGATTTAGAAGGAAATGTCTTAGAACACATAGTACACGTATTTCACAGCGACGGAATTTCCGTGTGAATTCGTCAATGTTTGGGAGTGAGGGATGCAGTAAAGAAGGATTAGTGGATCGGAAGTGAGATTGTCGTATCCCAAAAGAAAATCCTGTCGTTTCCATAGAAACGTTACTCGATTTAGAAGGAAATGTCTTAGAACACATAGTACTCGTATTTCATAGCGACGGAATTTCCGTGTGAATTCATCAATGTTTGGGAGTGAGGGATGCAGTAAAGAAGGATTAGTGGATCGGAAATGTGATTGTCGTATCCCAAAAGAAAATCCTGTCGTTTCCATAGAAACGTTACTCGATTTAGAAGGAAATGTCTTAGAACACATAGTACTCGTATTTCATAGCGACGGAATTTCCGTGTGAATTCGTCAATGTTTGGGAGTGAGGGATGCAGTAAAGAACGATTAGTGGATCGGAAATGTGATCGTCGTATCCCAAAAGAAAATCCTGTCGTTTCCATAGAAACGTTACTCGATTTAGAAGGAAATGTCTTAGAACACATAGTACTCGTATTTCACAGCGACGGAATTTCCGTGTGAATTCGTCAAAGTTTGGGAGTGAGGGATGCAGTAAAGATGGATTAGTGGATCGGAAGTGACATTGTCGTATCCCAAAAGAAAATCCTGTCGTTTCCACTGAAACGTTACTCCATTTAGAAGGAAATGTCTTAGAACACATAGTACTCGTATTTCATAGCGACGGAGTTTCCGTGTGAATTCGTCAATGTTTGGGAGTGAGGGATGCAGTAAAGAAGGATTAGTGGATCGGAAGTGAGATTGTCGTATCCCAAAAGAAAATCCTGTCGTTTCCATAGAAACGTTACTCGATTTAGAAGGAAATGTCTTAGAACACATAGTACTCGTATTTCATAGCGACGGAATTTCCGTGTGAATTCGTCAATGTTTGGGAGTGAGGGATGCAGTAAAGAAGGATTAGTGGATCGGAAGTGAGATTGTCGTATCCCAAAAGAAAATCCTGTCGTTTCCATAGAAACGTTACTCGATTTAGAAGGAAATGTCTTAGAACACATAGTACTCGTATTTCACAGCGACGGAATTTCCGTGTGAATTCGTCAATGTTTGGGAGTGAGGGATGCAGTAAAGAAGGATTATTGATTTGGAAATGAGATTGTCGTATCCCAAAAGAAAATCCTGTCGTTTCCATAGAAACGTTACTCGATTTAGAAGGAAATGTCTTAGAACACATAGTACTCGTATTTCATAGCGACGGAATTTCCGTGTGAATTCGTCAATGTTTGGGAGTGAGGGATGCAGTAAAGAAGGATTATTGGATCGGAAGTGAGATTGTCGTATCCCAAAAAAAATCATGTCGTTTCCATAGAAACGTTACTCGATTTAGAAGGAAATGTCTTAGAACACATAGTACTCGTATTTCACAGCGACGGAATTTCCGTGTGAATTCGTCAATGTTTGGGAGTGAGGGATGCAGTAAAGAAGGATTAGTGGATCGGAAGTGAGATTGTCGTATCCCAAAAGAAAATCCTGTCGTCTCCATAGAAACGTTACTCGATTTAGAAGGAAATGTCTTAGAACACATAGTACTCGTATTTCATAGCGACGGAATTTCCGTGTGAATTCGTCAAAGTTTGGGAGTGAGGGATGCAGTAAAGAAGGATTAGTGGATCGGAAGTGAGATTGTCGTATCCCAAAAGAAAATCCTGTCGTTTCCATAGAAACGTTACTCGATTTAGAAGGAAATGTCTTAGAACACATAGTACACGTGTTTCACAGCGACGGAATTTCCGTGTGAATTCGTCAATGTTTGGGAGTGAGGGATGCAGTAAAGAAGGATTAGTGGATCGGAAGTGAGATTGTCGTATCCCAAAAGAAAATCCTGTCGTTTCCATAGAAACGTTACTCGATTTAGAAGGAAATGTCTTAGAACACATAGTACTCGTATTTCATAGCGACGGAATTTCCGTGTGAATTCGTCAATGTTTGGGAGTGAGGGATGCAGTAAAGAACGATTAGTGGATCGGAAATGTGATTGTCGTATCCCAATAGAAAATCCTGTCGTTTCCATAGAAACGTTACTCGATTTAGAAGGAAATGTCTTAGAACACATAGTACACGTATTTCACAGCGACGGAATTTCCGTGTGAATTCGTCAATGTTTGGGAGTGAGGGATGCAGTAAAGAAGGATTAGTGGATCGGAAATGAGATTGTCGTATCCCAAAAGAAAATCCTGTCGTTTCCATAGAAACGTTACTCGATTTAGAAGGAAATGTCTTAGAACACATAGTACACGTATTTCACAGCGACGGAATTTCCGTGTGAATTCGTCAATGTTTGGGAGTGAGGGATGCAGTAAAGAAGGATTAGTGGATCGGAAATGAGATTGTCGTATCCCAAAAGAAAATCCTGTCGTTTCCATAGAAACGTTACTCGATTTAGAAGGAAATGTCTTAGAACACATAGTACTCGTATTTCACAGCGACGGAATTTCCGTGTGAATTCGTCAATGTTTGGGAGTGAGGGATGCAGTAAAGAACGATTAGTGGATTGGAAATGTGATTGTCGTATCCCAAAAGAAAATCCTGTCGTTTCCATAGAATTGTTACTCGATTTAGAAGGAAATGTCTTAGAACACATAGTACACGTATTTCACAGCGACGGAATGTCCGTGTGAATTCGTCAATGTTTGGGAGTGAGGGATGCAGTAAAGAAGGATTAGTGGATCGGAAATGAGATTGTCGTATCCCAAAAGAAAATCCTGTTGTTTCCATAGAAACGTTACTCGATTTAGAAGGAAATGTCATAGAACACATAGTACTCGTAATTCATAGCGACGGAATTTCCGTGTGAATTCGTCAATGTTTGGGAGTGAGGGAAGCAGTAAAGAAGGATTAGTGGATCGGAAATGTGATTGTCGTATCCCAAAAGAAAATCCTGTCGTTTCCATAGAAACGTTACTCGATTTAGAAGGAAATGTCTTAGAACACATAGTACTCGTATTTCACAGCGACGGAATTTCCGTGTGAATTCGTCAATGTTTGGGAGTGAGGGATGCAGTAAAGAACGATTAGTGGAACGGAAATGTGATTGTCGTATCCCAAAAGAAAATCCTGTCGTTCCATAGAAACGTTACTCGATTTAGAAGGAAATGTCTTAGAACACATAGTACACGTATTTCACAGCGACGGAATTTCCGTGTGAATTCGTCAATGTTTGGGAGTGAGGGATGCAGTAAAGAAGGATTAGTGGATCGGAAATGAGATTGTCGTATCCGAAAAGAAAATCCTGTCGTTTCCATAGTAACGTTACTCGATTTAGAAGGAAATGTCATAGAACACATAGTACTCGTATTTCATAGCGACGGAATTTCCGTGTGAATTCGTCAATGTTTGGGAGTGAGGGATGCAGTAAAGAATGATTAGTGGATCGGAAATGTGACTGTCGTATCCCAAAAGAAAATCCTGTCGTTTCCATAGAAACGTTACTCGATTTAGAAGGAAATGTCTTAGAACACATAGTACTCGTATTTCACAGCGACGGAATTTCCGTGTGAATTCGTCAATGTTTGGGAGTGAGGGATGCAGTAAAGAAGGATTATTGGTTTGGAAATGAGATTGTCGTATCCCAAAAGAAAATCCTGTCGTTTCCACAGAAACGTTACTCGATTTAGAAGGAATTGTCTTAGAACACATAGTACTCGTATTTCATAGCGACGGAATTTCCGTGTGAATTCGTCAATGTTTGTGAGTGAGGGATGCAGTAAAGAAGGATTATTGGATCGGAAGTGAGATTGTCGTATCCCAAAAAAAATCCTGTCGTTTCCATAGAAACGTTACTCGATTTAGAAGGAAATGTCTTAGAACACATAGTACTCGTATTTCACAGCGACGGAATTTCCGTGTGAATTCGTCGATGTTTGGGAGTGAGGGATGCAGTAAAGAAGGATTAGTGGATCGGAAGTGAGATTGTCGTATCCCAAAAGAAAATCCTGTCGTTTCCATAGAAACGTTACTCGATTTAGAAGGAAATGTCTTAGAACACATAGTACTCGTATTTCATAGCGACGGAATTTCCGTGTGAATTCGTCAATGTTTGGGAGTGAGGGATGCAGTAAAGAAGGGTTAGTAGATCGGAAGTGAGATTGTCGTATCCCAAAAGCAAATCCTGTCGTTTCCATAGAAACGTTACTCGATTTAGAAGGAGATGTCTTAGAACACATAGTGCACGTATTTCACAGCGACGGAATTTCCGTCTGAATTCGTCAATGTTTGGGAGTGAGGTATGCAGTAAATAAGGATTAGTGGGTCGGAAGTGAGATTGTTGTATCCCAAAAGAAAATCCTGTCGTTTCCATAGAAACGTTACTCGATTTAGAAGGAAATGTCTTAGAACACATAGTACTCGTATTTCATAGCGACGGAATTTCCGTGTGAATTCGTCAATGTTTGGGAATGAGGGATACAGTAAAGAAGGATTAGTGGATCGGAAATGTGATTGTCGTATCCCAAAAGAAAATCCTGTCGTTTCCATAGAAACGTTACTCGATTTAGAAGGAAATGTCTTAGAACACATAGTACTCGTATTTCATAGCGACGGAATATCCGTGTGAATTCGTCAATGTTTGGGAGTGAGGGATGCAGTAAAGAAGGATTAGTGGATCGGAAGTGAGATTGTCGTATCCCAAAAGAAAATCCTGTCGTTTCCATACAAACGTTACTCGATTTAGAAGGAAATGTCTTAGAACACATAGTACTCGTATTTCATAGCGACGGAATTTCCGTGTGAATTCGTCAATGTTTGGGAGTGAGGGATGCAGTAAAGAAGGATTAGTGGATCGGAAGTGAGACTGTCGTATCCCAAAAGAAAATCCTGTCGTTTCCATAGAAACGTTACTCGATTTAGAAGGAAATGTCTTAGAACACATAGTACTCGTATTTCATAGCGACGCAATTTCCGTGTGAATTCGTCAATGTTTGGGAGTGAGGGATGCTGTAAGGAAGGATTAGTGGATCGAAAGTGAAATTGTCGTATCCCAAAAGAAAATCCTGTCGTTTCCATAGAAACGTTACTCGATTTAGAAGGAAATGTCTTAGAACACATAGTACTCGTATTTCACAGCGACGGAATTTCCGTGTGAATTCGTGAATGTTTGGGAGTGAGGGATGCAGTAAAGAAGGATTAGTGGATCGGAAGTGAGATTGTCGTATCCCAAAAGAAAATCCTGTCGTTTCCATAGAAACGTTACTCGATTTAGAAGGAAATGTCTTAGAACACATAGTACACGTATTTCACAGCGACGGAATTTCCGTGTGAATTCGTCAATGTTTGGGAGTGAGGGATGATGTAAAAAGGATTAGTGGATCGGAAGTGAGATTGTCGTATCCTAAAAGAAAATCCTGTCGTTTCCATAGAAACGTTACTCGATTTAGAAGGAAATGTCTTAGAACACATAGTACTCGTATTTCATAGCGACGGAATTTCCGTGTGAATTCGTCAATTTGTGGGAGTGAGGGATACAGTAAAGAACGATTAGTGGATCGGAAATGAGATTGTCGTATCCCAAAAGAAAATCCTGTCGTTTCCATAGGAACGTTACTCGATTTAGAAGGAAATGTCTTAGAACACATAGTACTCGTATTTCACAGCGACGGAATTTCCGTGTGAATTCGTCAATGTTTGGGAGTGAGGGATGCAGTAAAGAAGGATTAGTGGATCGGAAATGTGATTGTCGTATCCCAAAAGAAAGTCCTGTCGTTTCCATTGAAACGTTACTCGATTTAGAAGGAAATGTCTTAGAACACATAGTACTCGTATTTCATAGCGACGGAATTTCCGTGTGAATTCGTCAATGTGTGGGAGTGAGGGATGCAGTAATGAACGATTAGTGGATCGGAAATGTGATTGTCGTATCCCAAAAGAAAATCCTGTCGTTTCCATAGAACCGTTACTCGATTTAGAAGGAAATGTCTTAGAACACATAGTACACGTATTTCACAGCGACGGAATTTCCGTGTGAATTCGTCAATGTTTGGGAGTGAGGGATGCAGTAAAGAAGGATTAGTGGATCGGAAATGAGATTGTTGTATCCCAAAAGAAAATCCTGTCGTTTCCATAGAAACGTTACTCGATTTAGAAGGAAATGTCTTAGAACACATAGTACTCGTATTTCACAGCGACGCAATTTCCGTGTGAATTCGTCAATGTTTGGGAGTGAGGGATTCAGTAAAGAAGGATTAGTGGATCGGAAATGAGATTGTCGTATCCCAAAAGAAAATCCTGTCCTTTCCATAGAAACGTTACTCGATTTAGAAGGAAATGTCTTAGAACACATAGTACACGTATTTCACAGCGACGGAATTTAAGTGTGAATTCGTCAATGTTTGGGAGTGAGGGATGCAGTAAAGAAGGATTAGTGGATCGGAAATGCGATTGTCGTATCCCAAAAGAAAATCCTGTCGTTTCCATAGAAACGTTACTCGATTTAGAAGGAAATGTCTTAGATCACATAGTACTCGTACTTCACAGCGACGGAATTTCCGTGTGAATTCGTCAATGTTTGGGAGTGAGGGATGCAGTAAAGAACGATTAGTGGATCGGAAATGTGATTGTCGTATCCCAAAGGAAAATCCTGTCGTTTCCATAGAAACGTTACTCGATTTAGAAGGAAATGTCTTAGAACACATAGTACACGTGCTTCACAGCGACGGAATTTCCGTGTGAATTCGTCAATGTTTGGGAGTGAGGGACGCAGTAAAGAAGGATTAGTGGATCGGAAATGAGATTGTCGTATCCCAAAAGAAAATCCGGTCGTTTCCATAGAAACGTTACTCTATTTAGAAGGAAATGTCATAGAACACATAGTACTTGTATTTCATAGCGACGGAATTTCCGTGTGAATTCGTCAATGTTTGGGAGTGAGGGATGCAGTAAAGAACGATTAGTGGATCGGAAATGTGATTGTCGTATCCCAAAAGAAAATCCTGTCGTTTCCATTGAAACGTTACTCGATTTAGAACGAAATGTCTTAGAACACATAGTACACGTATTTCATAGCGACGGAATTTCCGTGTGAATTCGTCAATGTTTGGGAGTGAGGGATGCAGTAAAGAACGATTAGTGGATAGGAAATGTGATTGTCGTATCACAAAAGAAAATCCTGTCGTTTCCATAGAAACGTTACTCGATTTAGAAGGAAATGTCTTAGAACACATAGTACACGTATTTCATAGCGACGGAATTTCCGTGTGAATTCGTCAATGTTTGGGAGTGAGGGATGCAGTAAAGAACGATTAGTGGATCGGAAATGTGATTGTCGTATCCCAAAAGAAAATCCTGTCGTTTCCATAGAAACGTAACTCGATTTAGAAGGAAATGTCTTAGAACACATAGTACTCGTATTTCATAGCGACGCAATTTCCGTGTGAATTCGTCAATGTTTGGGAGTGAGGGATGCAGTAAAGAACGATTAGTGGATCGGAAATGTGATTGTCGTATCCCACAAGAAAATCATGTCGTTTCCATAGAAACGTTACTCGATTTAGAAGGAAATGTCTTAGAACACATAGTACTCGTATTTCATAGCGACGCAATATCCGTGTGAATTCGTCAATGTTTGGGAGTGAGGGATGCAGTAATGAACGATTAGTGGATTGGAAATGTGATTGTCGTATCCCAAAAGAAAATCCTGTCGTTTCCATAGAAACGTTACTCGATTTAGAAGGAAATGTCTTAGAACACATATTACTCGTATTTCATAGCGACGCAATTTCCGTGTGAATTCGTCAATGTTTGCGAGTGAGGGATGCAGTAAAGAACGATTAGTGGATCGGAAATGTGATTGTCGTATCCCAAAAGAAAATCCTGTCGTTTCCATAGAAACGTTACTCGATTTAGAAGGAAATGTCTGAGAACAAATAGTACTCGTATTTCATAGCGACGCAATTTCCGTGTGAATTCGTCAATGTTTGGGAGTGAGGGATGCAGAAAAGAACGATTAGTGGATCGGAAATGAGATTGTCGTATCCCAAAAGAAAATCCTGTCGTTTCCATAGAAACGTTACTCGATTTAGAAGCAAATGTCTTAGAACACATAGTACTCGTATTTCATAGCGACGCCATTTCCGTGTGAATTCGTCAATGTTTGGGAGTGAGGGATGCAGTAGAGAACGATTAGTGGATCGGAAATATGACTGTCGTATCCCAAAAGAAAATCCTGTCGTTTCCATAGAAACGTTACTCGATTTAGAAGGAAAAGTCTTAGAACACATAGTACTCGTATTTCATAGCGACGCAATTTCCGTGTGAATTCGTCAGTGTTTGGGAGTGAGGGATGCAGTAAAGAACGATTAGTGGATCGGAAATGAGATTGTCGTATCCCAAAAGAAAATCCTGTCGTTTCCATAGAAACGTTACTCGATTTAGAAGGAAATGTCTTAGAACACATAGTACTCGTAATTCACAGCGATGGAATTTCCGTGTGAATTCGTCAATGTTTGTGAGAGAGGGATGCAGTAAAGAAGAATTAGTGGATCGGAAATGAGACTGTCGTATCCCAAAAGAAAATCCTGTCGTTTCCATAGAAACGTTACTCGATTTAGAAGGAAATGTCTTAGAACACATAGTACTCGTATTTCATAGCGACGCAATTTCCGTGTGAATTCGTCAATGTGTGGGTGTGAGGGATGCAGTAAAGAAGGATTAGTGGATCGGAAATGAGATTGTCGTATCCCAAAAGAAAATCCAGTCGTTTCCATAGAAACGTTACTCGATTTAGAAGGAAATGTCTTAGAACACATAGTACTCGTATTTCATAGCGACGGAATTTCCGTGTGAATTCGTCAATGTTTGGGAGTGAGGGATGCAGTAAAGAAGGATTAGTGGATCGGAAATGTGATTGTCGTATCCCAAAAGAAAATCCTGTCATTTCCATAGAAACGTTGCTCGATTTAGAAGGAAATGTCTTAGAAAACATAGTACTCGTATTTCGTAGCGACGGAATTTCCGTGTGAATTCGTCAATGTTTGGGAGTGTGGGATGCAGTAAAGAAGGATTAGTGGATCGGAAATGAGATTGTTGTATCCCAAAAGAAAATCCTGTCGTGTCCATAGAAACGTTACTCGATTTAGAAGGAAATGTCTTAGACCACATAATACTCGTATTTCATAGCGACGCAATTTCCGTGTGAATTCGTCAATGTGTGGGAGTGAGGGATGCAGTAAAGAAGGATTAGTGGATCGGAAATGAGATTGTCGTATCCCAAAAGAAAATCCTGTCGTTTCCATAGAAACGTTACTCGATTTAGAAGGAAATGTCTTAGAACACATAGTACTCGTATTTCATAGCGACGCAATTTCCATGTGAATTCGTCAATGCGTGGGAGTGAGGGATGCAGTAAAGAAGGATTAGTGGATCGGAAATGTGATTGCCGTATCCCAAAAGAAAATCCTGTCGTTTCCATAGAAACGTTACTCGATTTAGAAGGAAATGTCTTAGAACACATAGTACTCGCATTTCATAGCGACGGAATTTCCATGTGAATTCGTCAATGTTTGGGAGTGAGGGATGCAGTAAAGAAGGATTAGTGGATCGGAAGTGAGATTGTCGTATCCCAAAAGAAAATCCTGTCGTTTCCATAGAAACGTTACTCGATTTGGAAGGAAATGTCTTAGAACAAATAGTACTCGTATTTCATAGCGACGGAATTTCCGTGTGAATTCGTCAATGTTTGGGAGTGAGGGATGCAGTAAAGAAGGATTAGTGGATCGGAAGTGAGATTGTCGTATCCCAAAAGAAAATCCTGTCGTTTCCATAGAAACGTTACTCGATTTAGAAGGAAATGTCTTAGAACACATAGTACTCGTATTTCACAGCAACGGAATTTCCGTGTGAATTCGTCAATGTTTGGGAGTGAGGGATGCAGTAAAGAAGGGTTAGTGGATCGGAAACGTGATTGTCGTATCCCAAAAGAGAATCCTGTCGTTTCCATAGAAACGTTACTCGATTTAGAAGGAAATGTCTTAGAACACATAGTACTCGTATTTCATAGCGACGGAATTTCCGTGTGAATTCGTCAATGGTTGGGAGTGAGGGATGCAGTAAAGAAGGATTAGTGGATCGGAAATGTGATTGTCGTATCCCAAAAGAAAATCCTGTCGTTTCCATAGAAACGTTACTCGATTTAGAAGGAAATGTCTTAGAACACATAGTACTCGTATTTCATAGCGACGCAATTTCCGTGTGAATTCGTCAATGTTTGGGAGTGAGGAATGCAGTAAAGAACGATTAGTGGATCGGAAATGTGATTGTCGTATCCCAAAAGAAATTCCTGTCGTTTCCATAGAAACGTTACTCGATTTAGAAGGAAATGTCTTAGAACACATAGCACTCGTATTTCATAGCGACGCAATTTCCGTGTGAATTCGTCAATGTTTGGGAGTGAGGAATGCAGCAAAGAAGGATTAGTGGATCGAAAATGAGATTGTCGTATCCCAAAAGAAAATCCTGTCGTTTCCTTAGAAACGTTACTCGATTTAGAAGGAAATGTCTTAGAACATATAGTACTCGTATCTCATAGCGACGCAATTTCCGTGTGAATTCGTAAATGTTTGGGAGTGAGGGATGCAGTAAAGAACGATTAGTGGATCGGAAATGTGATTGTCGTATCCCAAAAGAAAATCCTGTCGTTTCCATAGAAACGTTACTCGATTTAGAAGGAAATGTCTTAGAACACATAGTACTCGAATTTCATAGCGACTGAATTTCCGTGTGAATTCGTCAATGTTTGGGAGTGAGGGATGCAGTAAAGAACGATTAGTGGATCGGAAATGTGATTGTCGTATCCCAAACGAAAATCCTGTCGTGTCCATAGAAACGTTACTCGATTTAGAAGGAAATGTCTTAGGACACATAGTACTCGTATTTCATAGCGACGGAATTTCCGTGTGAATTCGTCAATTTTTGGGAGTGAGGGATGCAGTAAAGAACGATTAGTGGATCGGAAATGAGATTGTCGTATCCCAAAAGAAAATCCTGTCGTTTCCATAGAAACGTTACTCGATTTAGAAGGAAATGTCTTAGAACACATAGTACTCGTATTTCACAGCGACGGAATTTCCGTGTGAATTCGTCAATGTTTGGGAGTGAGGGATGCAGTAAAGGACGATTAGTGGATCGGAAATGAGATTGTCGTATCCCAAAAGAAAATCCTGTCGTTTCCATAGAAACGTTACTCGATTTAGAAGGAAATGTCTTAGAACACATAGTACTCGTATTTCATAGCGACGCAATTTCCGTGTGAATTCGTCAATGTTCGGGAGTGAGGGATGCAGTAAAGAACGATTAGTGGATCGGAAATGTGATTGTCGTATCCCAAAAGAAAATCCTGTCGTTTCCATAGAAACGTTACTCGATTTAGAAGGAAATGTCTTAGAACACATAGTACTCGTATTTCACAGCGACGGAATTTCCGTGTGAATTCGTCAATGTTTGGGAGTGAGGGATGCAGTAAAGGACGATTAGTGGATCGGAAATGAGATTGTCGTATCCCAAAAGAAAATTCTGTCGTTTCCATAGAAACGTTACTCAATTTAGAAGGAAATGTCTTAGAACACATAGTACTCGTATTTCATAGCGACGGATTTTCCGTGTGAATTCGTCAATGTTTGGGAGTGAGGGATGCAGTAAAGAACGATTAGTGGATCGGAAATGAGATTGTCGTATCCCAAAAGAAAATCCTGTCGTTTCCATAGAAACGTTACTCGATTCAGAAGGAAATGTCGTAGAACACATAGTACTCGTATTTCACAGCGACGGAATTTCCGTGTGAATTTGTCAATGTTTGGGAGTGAGGGATGCAGTAAAGAAGGATTAGTGTATCGGAAATGTGATTGTCGTATCCCAAAAGAAAATCCTGTCGTTTCCATAGAAACGTTACTCGATTTAGAAGGAAATGTCTTAGAACACATAGTACTCGTATTTCATAGCGACGCAATTTCCGTGTGAATTCGTCAATGTTTGGGAGTGAGGAATGCAGTAAAGAACGATTAGTGGATCGGAAATGTGATTGTCGTATCCCAAAAGAAATTCCTGTCGTTTCCATAGAAACGTTACTCGATTTAGAAGGAAATGTCTTAGAACACATAGCACTCGTATTTCATAGCGACGCAATTTCCGTGTGAATTCGTCAATGTTTGGGAGTGAGGAATGCAGCAAAGAAGGATTAGTGGATCGGAAATGAGATTGTCGTATCCCAAAAGAAAATCCTGTCGTTTCCTTAGAAACGTTACTCGATTTAGAAGGAAATGTCTTAGAACACATAGTACTCGTATCTCATAGCGACGCAATTTCCGTGTGAATTCGTAAATGTTTGGGAATGAGGGATGCAGTAAAGAACGATTAGTGGATCGGAAATGTGATTGTCGTATCCCAAAAGAAAATCCTGTCGTTTCCATAGAAACGTTACTCGATTTAGAAGGAAATGTCTTAGAACACATAGTACTCGTATTTCATAGCGACTGAATTTCCGTGTGAATTCGTCAATGTTTGGGAGTGAGGGATGCAGTAAAGAACGATTAGTGGATCGGAATTGTGATTGTCGTATCCCAAAAGAAAATCCTGTCGTTTCCATAGAAACGTTACTCGATTTAGAAGGAAATGTCTTAGAACACATAGTACTCGTATTTCATAGCGACGGAATTTCCGTGTGAATTCGTCAATTTTTGGGAGTGAGGGATGCAGTAAAGAACGATTAGTGGATCGGAAATGAGATTGTCGTATCCCAAAAGAAAATCCTGTCGTTTCCATAGAAACGTTACTCGATTTAGAAGGAAATGTCTTAGAACACATAGTACTCGTATTTCACAGCGACGGAATTTCCGTGTGAATTCGTCAATGTTTGGGAGTGAGGGATGCAGTAAAGGACGATTAGTGGATCGGAAATGAGATTGTCGTATCCCAAAAGAAAACCTGTCGTTTCCATAGAAACGTTACTCGATTTAGAAGGAAATGTCTTAGAACACATAGTACTCGTATTTCATAGCGACGCAATTTCCGTGTGAATTCGTCAATGTTTGGGAGTGAGGGATGCAGTAAAGAACGATTAGTGGATCGGAAATGTGATTGTCGTATCCCAAAAGAAAATCCCGTCGTTTCCATAGAAACGTAACTCGATTTAGAAGGAAATGTCTTAGAACACATAGTACTCGTATTTCACAGCGACGGAATTTCCGTGTGAATTCGTCAATGTTTGGGAGTGAGGGATGCAGTAAAGAAGGATTAGTGGATCGGAAATGTGATTGTCGTATCCCAAAAGAAAATCCTGTCGTTTCCATAGAAACGTTACTCGATTTAGAAGGAAATGTCTTAGAACACATAGTACTCGTATTTCATAGCGACGCAATTTCCGTGTGAGTTCGTCAATGTTTGGGAGTGAGGGATGCAGTAAAGAACGATTAGTGGATCGAAAATGTGATTGTCGTATCCCAAAAGAAAATCCTGTCGTTTCCATAGAAACGTTACTCGATTTAGAAGGAAATGTCTTAGAACACATAGTACTCGTATTTGATAGCGACGCAATTTCCGTGTGTATTCGTCAATGTTTGGGAGTGAAGGATGCAGTAAAGAACGATTAGTGGATCGGAAATGAGATTGTCGTATCCCAAAAGAAAATCCTGTCGTTTCCATAGAAACGTTACTCGATTTAGAAGGAAATGTCTTAGAACACATAGTACTCGTATTTCATAGCGATGCAATTTCCGTGTGAATTCGCCAATGTTTGGGAGTGAGGGATGCAGTAAAGAACGATTAGTGGATCGGAAATGTGATTGTCGTATCCCAAAAGAAATTCCTGTCGTTTCCATAGAAACGTTACTCGATTTAGAAGGAAATGTCTTAGAACACATAGTACTCGTACTTCATAGTGACGCAATTTCCGTGTGAATTCGTCAATGTTTGGGAGTGGGGGATGCAGTAAAGATGGATTAGTGGATCAAAAATGAGATTGTCGTATCCCAAAAGAAAATCCTGTCGTTTCCATAGGAACGTTACTCGATTTAGAAGGAAACGTCTTAGAACAAATGGTACTCGTATTTCATAGCGACGCAATTTCCGTGTGAATTCGTCAATGTTTGAGAGTGAGGGATGCAGTAAAGAACGATTAGTGGATCGGAAATGTGATTGTCGTATCCCAAAAGAAAATCCTGTCGTTTCCATAGAAACGTTACTCGATTTAGAAGGAAATGTCTTAGAACACATAGTACTCGTATTTCATAGCGACGCAATATCCGTGTGAATTCGTCAATGTTTGGGAGTGAGGGATGCAGTAAAGAACGATTAGTGGATCGGAAATGAGATTGTCGTATCCCAAAAGAAAATCCTGTCGTTTCCATAGAAACGTTACTCGATTTAGAAGGAAATGTCTTAGAACACATAGTACTCGTATTTCATAGCGACGCAATTTCCGTGTGAATTCGTCAATGTTTGGGAGTGAGGGATGCAGTAAAGAAGGATTAGTGGATCGGAAGTGAGATTGTCGTATCCCAAAAGAAAATCCTGTCGTTTCCATAGAAACGTTACTCGATTTGGAAGGAAATGTCTTAGAACACATAGTACTAGTATTTCATAGCGACGGAATTTCCGTGTGAATTCGTCAATGTTTGGGAGTGAGGGATGCAGTAAAGAAGGATTAGTGGATCGGATGTGAGATTGTCGTATCCCAAAAGAAAATCCTGTCGTTTCCATAGAAACGTTACTCGATTTAGAAGGAAATGACTTAGAACACATAGTACTCGTATTTCATAGCGACGCAATTTCCGTGTGAATTCGTCAATGTTTGGGAGTGAGGGATGCAGTAAAGAACGATTAGTGGATCGGAAATGTGATTGTCGTATCCCAAAAGAAAATCCTGTCGTTTCCATAGAAACGTTACTCGATTTAGAAGGAAATGTCTTAGAACACATAGTACTCGTATTTCATAGCGACGCAATTTCCGTGTGAATTCGTCAATTTTTGGGAGTGAGGGATGCAGTAAGGAAGGATTAGTGGATCGGAAATGAGATTGTCGTATACCAATAGAAAATCCTGTCGTTTCCATAGAAACGTTACTCGATTTAGAAGGAAATGTCTTAGAACACATAGTACTCGTATTTCACAGCGACGGAATTTCCGTGTGAATTCGTCAATGTTTGGGAGTGAGGGATGCAGTAAAGGACGATTAGTGGATTGGAAATGAGATTGTCGTATCCCAAAAGAAAATCCTGTCGTTTCCATAGAAACGTTACTCGATTTAGAAGGAAATGTCTTAGAACACATAGTACTCGTATTTCATAGCGACGCAATTTCCGTGTGAATTCGTCAATGTTTGGGAGTGAGGGATGCAGTAAAGAACGATTAGTGGATCGGAAATGTGATTGTCGTATCCCAAAAGAAAATCCCGTCGTTTCCATAGAAACGTAACTCGATTTAGAAGGAAATGTCTTAGAACACATAGTACTCGTATTTCACAGCGACGGAATTTCCGTGTGAATTCGTCAATATTTGGGAGTGAGGGATGCAGTAAAGAAGGATTAGTGGATCGGAAATGTGATTGTCGTATCCCAAAAGAAAATCCTGTCGTTTCCATAGAAACGTTACTCGATTTAGAAGGAAATGTCTTAGAACACATAGTACTCGTATTTCATAGCGACGCAATTTCCGTGTGAGTTCGTCAATGTTTGGGAGTGAGGGATGCAGTAAAGAACGATTAGTGGATCGAAAATGTGATTGTCGTATCCCAAAAGAAAATCCCGTCGTTTCCATAGAAACGTAACTCGATTTAGAAGGAAATGTCTTAGAACACATAGTACTCGTATTTCACAGCGACGGAATTTCCGTGTGAATTCGTCAATGTTTGGGAGTGAGGGATGCAGTAAAGAAGGATTAGTGGATCGGAAATGTGATTGTCGTATCCCAAAAGAAAATCCTGTCGTTTCCATAGAAACGTTACTCGATTTAGAAGGAAATGTCTTAGAACACATAGTACTCGTATTTCATAGCGACGCAATTTCCGTGTGAATTCGTCAATGTTTGGGAGTGAGGGATGCAGTAAAGAACGATTAGTGGATCGGAAATGTGATTGTCGTATCCCAAAAGAAAATCCCGTCGTTTCCATAGAAACGTAACTCGATTTAGAAGGAAATGTCTTAGAACACATAGTACTCGTATTTCACAGCGACGGAATTTCCGTGTGAATTCGTCAATGTTTGGGAGTGAGGGATGCAGTAAAGAAGGATTAGTGGATCGGAAATGTGATTGTCGTATCCCAAAAGAAAATCCTGTCGTTTCCATAGAAACGTTACTCGATTTAGAAGGAAATGTCTTAGAACACATAGTACTCGTATTTCATAGCGACGCAATTTCCGTGTGAGTTCGTCAATGTTTGGGAGTGAGGGATGCAGTAAAGAACGATTAGTGGATCGAAAATGTGATTGTCGTATCCCAAACGAAAATCCTGTCGTTTCCATAGAAACGTTACTCGATTTAGAAGGAAATGTCTTAGAACACATAGTACTCGTATTTGATAGCGACGCAATTTCCGTGTGTATTCGTCAATGTTTGGGAGTGAAGGATGCAGTAAAGAACGATTAGTGGATCGGAAATGAGATTGTCGTATCCCAAAAGAAAATCCTGTCGTTTCCATAGAAACGTTACTCGATTTAGAAGGAAATGTCTTAGAACACATAGTACTCGTATTTCATAGCGATGCAATTTCCGTGTGAATTCGCCAATGTTTGGGAGTGAGGGATGCAGTAAAGAACGATTAGTGGATCGGAAATGTGATTGTCGTATCCCAAAAGAAATTCCTGTCGTTTCCATAGAAACGTTACTCGATTTAGAAGGAAATGTCTTAGAACACATAGTACTCGTACTTCATAGTGACGCAATTTCCGTGTGAATTCGTCAATGTTTGGGAGTGAGGGATGCAGTAAAGATGGATTAGTGGATCAAAAATGAGATTGTCGTATCCCAAAAGAAAATCCTGTCGTTTCCATAGGAACGTTACTCGATTTAGAAGGAAACGTCTTAGAACAAATGGTACTCGTATTTCATAGCGACGCAATTTCCGTGTAAATTCGTCAATGTTTGGGAGTGAGGGATGCAGTAAAGAACGATTAGTGGATCGGAAATGTGATTGTCGTATCCCAAAAGAAAATCCTGTCGTTTCCATAGAAACGTTACTCGATTTAGAAGGAAATGTCTTAGAACACATAGTACTCGTATTTCATAGCGACGCAATATCCGTGTGAATTCGTCAATGTTTGGGAGTGAGGGATGCAGTAAAGAACGATTAGTGGATCGGAAATGAGATTGTCGTATCCCAAAAGAAAATCCTGTCGTTTCCATAGAAACGTTACTCGATTTAGAAGGAAATGTCTTAGAACACATAGTACTCGTATTTCATAGCGACGCAATTTCCGTGTGAATTCGTCAATGTTTGGGAGTGAGGGATGCAGTAAAGAAGGATTAGTGGATCGGAAGTGAGATTGTCGTATCCCAAAAGAAAATCCTTTCGTTTCCATAGAAACGTTACTCGATTTGGAAGGAAATGTCTTAGAACACATAGTACTAGTATTTCATAGCGACGGAATTTCCGTGTGAATTCGTCAATGTTTGGGAGTGAGGGATGCAGTAAAGAAGGATTAGTGGATTGGAAGTGAGATTGTCGTATCCCAAAAGAAAATCCTGTCGTTTCCATAGAAACGTTACTCGATTTAGAAGGAAATGACTTAGAACACATTGTACTCGTATTTCATAGCGACGCAATTTCCGTGTGAATTCGTCAATGTTTGGGAGTGAGGGATGCAGTAAAGAACGATTAGTGGATCGGAAATGTGATTGTCGTATCCCAAAAGAAAATCCTGTCGTTTCCATAGAAACGTTACTCGATTTAGAAGGAAATGTCTTAGAACACATAGTACTCGTATTTCACAGCGACGCAATTTCCGTGTGAATTCGTCAATTTTTGGGAGTGAGGGATGCAGTAAAGAAGGATTAGTGGATCGGAAATGAGATTGTCGTATACCAATAGAAAATCCTGTCGTTTCCATAGAAACGTTACTCGATTTAGAAGGAAATGTCTTAGAACACATAGTACTCGTATTTCACAGCGACGGAATTTCCGTGTGAATTCGTCAATGTTTGGGAGTGAGGGATGCAGTAAAGGACGATTAGTGGATCGGAAATGAGATTGTCGTATCCCAAAAGAAAATCCTGTCGTTTCCATAGAAACGTTGCTCGATTTAGAAGGAAATGTCTTAGAACACATAGTACTCGTATTTCATAGCGACGCAATTTCCGTGTGAATTCGTCAATGTTTGGGAGTGAGGGATGCAGTAAAGAACGATTAGTGGATCGGAAATGTGATTGTCGTATCCCAAAAGAAAATCCCGTCGTTTCCATAGAAACGTAACTCGATTTAGAAGGAAATGTCTTAGAACACATAGTACTCGTATTTCACAGCGACGGAATTTCCGTGTGAATTCGTCAATGTTTGGGAGTGAGGGATGCAGTAAAGAAGGATTAGTGGATCGGAAATGTGATTGTCGTATCCCAAAAGAAAATCCTGTCGTTTCCATAGAAACGTTACTCGATTTAGAAGGAAATGTCTTAGAACACATAGTACTCGTATTTCATAGCGACGCAATTTCCGTGTGAGTTCGTCAATGTTTGGGAGTGAGGGATGCAGTAAAGAACGATTAGTGGATCGAAAATGTGATTGTCGTATCCCAAAAGAAAATCCTGTCGTTTCCATAGAAACGTTACTCAATTTAGAAGGAAATGTCTTAGAACACATAGTACTCGTATTTGATAGCGACGCAATTTCCGTGTGTATTCGTCAATGTTTGGGAGTGAAGGATGCAGTAAAGAACGATTAGTGGATCGGAAATGAGATTGTCGTATCCCAAAAGAAAATCCTGTCGTTTCCATAGAAACGTTACTCGATTTAGAAGGAAATGTCTTAGAACACATAGTACTCGTATTTCATAGCGATGCAATTTCCGTGTGAATTCGCCAATGTTTGGGAGTGAGGGATGCAGTAAAGAACGATTAGTGGATCGGAAATGTGATTGTCGTATCCCAAAAGAAATTCCTGTCGTTTCCATAGAAACGTTACTCGATTTAGAAGGAAATGTCTTAGAACACATAGTACTCGTACTTCATAGTGACGCAATTTCCGTGTGAATTCGTCAATGTTTGGGAGTGAGGGATGCAGTAAAGACGGATTAGTGGATCAAAAATGAGATTGTCGTATCCCAAAAGAAAATCCTGTCGTTTCCATAGGAACGTTACTCGATTTAGAAGGAAACGTCTTAGAACAAATGGTACTCGTATTTCATAGCGACGCAATTTCCGTGTGAATTCGTCAATGTTTGGGAGTGAGGGATGCAGTAAAGAACGATTAGTGGATCGGAAATGTGATTGTCGTATCCCAAAAGAAAATCCTGTCGTTTCCACAGAAACGTTACTCGATTTAGAAGGAAATGTCTTAGAACACATAGTACTCGTATTTCATAGCGACGCAATATCCGTGTGAATTCGTCAATGTTTGGGAGTGAGGGATGCAGTAAAGAACGATTAGTGGATCGGAAATGAGATTGTCGTATCCCAAAAGAAAATCCTGTCGTTTCCATAGAAACGTTACTCGATTTAGAAGGAAATGTCTTAGAACACATAGTACTCGTATTTCATAGCGACGCAATTTCCGTGTGAATTCGTCAATGTTTGGGAGTGAGGGATGCAGTAAAGAAGGATTAGTGGATCGGAAGTGAGATTGTCGTATCCCAAAAGAAAATCCTGTCGTTTCCATAGAAACGTTACTCGATTTGGAAGGAAATGTCTTAGAACACATAGTACTAGTATTTCATAGCGACGGAATTTCCGTGTGAATTCGTCAATGTTTGGGAGTGAGGGATGCAGTAAAGAAGGATTAGTGGATCGGAAGTGAGATTGTCGTATCCCAAAAGAAAATCCTGTCGTTTCCATAGAAACGTTACTCGATTTAGAAGGAAATGACTTAGAACACATAGTACTCGTATTTCATAGCGACGCAATTTCCGTGTGAATTCGTCAATGTTTGGGAGTGAGGGATGCAGTAAAGATCGATTAGTGGATCGGAAATGTGATTGTCGTATCCCAAAAGAAAATCCTGTCGTTTCCATAGAAACGTTACTCGATTTAGAAGGAAATATCTTAGAACACATAGTACTCGTATTTCATAGCGACGGAATTTCCGTGTGAATTCGTCAATGTTTGGGAGTGAGGGATGCAGTAAAGAAGGATTAGTGGATCGGAAATGTGATTGTCATATCCCAAAAGAAAATCCTGTCGTTTCCATAGAAACGTTACTCGATTTAGAAGGAAATGTCTTAGAACACATAGTACTCGTATTTCATAGCGACGGAATTTCCGTGTGAATTCGTCAATGTTTGGGAGTGAGGGATGCAGTAAAGAACGATTAGTGGATCGGAAATGTGATCGTCGTATCCCATAAGAAAATCCTGTCGTTTCCATAGAAACGTTACTCGATTTAGAAGGAAATGTCTTAGAACACATAGTACTCGTATTTCACAGCGACGGAATTTCCGTGTGAATTCGTCAAAGTTTGGGAGTGAGGGATGCAGTAAAGATGGATTAGTGGATCGGAAGTGACATTGTCGTATCCCAAAAGAAAATCCTGTCGTTTCCACTGAAACGTTACTCCATTTAGAAGGAAATGTCTTAGAACACATAGTACTCGTATTTCATAGCGACGGAGTTTCCGTGTGAATTCGTCAATGTTTGGGAGTGAGGGATGCAGTAAAGAAGGATTAGTGGATCGGAAGTGAGATTGTCGTATCCCAAAAGAAAATCCTGTCGTTTCCATAGAAACGTTACTCGATTTAGAAGGAAATGTCTTAGAACACATAGTACTCGTATTTCATAGCGACGGAATTTCCGTGTGAATTCGTCAATGTTTGGGAGTGAGGGATGCAGTAAAGAAGGATTAGTGGATCGGAAGTGAGATTTTCGTATCCCAAAAGAAAATCCTGTCGTTTCCATAGAAACGTTACTCGATTTAGAAGGAAATGTCTTAGAACACATAGTACTCGTATTTCACAGCGACGGAATTTCCGTGTGAATTCGTCAATGTTTGGGAGTGAGGGATGCAGTAAAGAAGGATTATTGATTTGGAAATGAGATTGTCGTATCCCAAAAGAAAATCCTGTCGTTTCCATAGAAACGTTACTCGATTTAGAAGGAAATGTCTTAGAACACATAGTACTCGTATTTCATAGCGACGGAATTTCCGTGTGAATTCGTCAATGTTTCTGAGTGAGGGATGCAGTAAAGAAGGATTATTGGATCGGAAGTGAGATTGTCGTATCCCAAAAAAAATCCTGTCGTTTCCATAGAAACGTTACTCGATTTAGAAGGAAATGTCTTAGAACACATAGTACTCGTATTTCACAGCGACGGAATTTCCGTGTGAATTCGTCAATGTTTGGGAGTGAGGGATGCAGTAAAGAAGGATTAGTGGATCGGAAGTGAGATTGTCGTATCCCAAAAGAAAATCCTGTCGTCTCCATAGAAACGTTACTCGATTTAGAAGGAAATGTCTTAGAACACATAGTACTCGTATTTCATAGCGACGGAATTTCCGTGTGAATTCGTCAAAGTTTGGGAGTGAGGGATGCAGTAATGAAGGATTAGTGGATCGGAAGTGAGATTGTCGTATCCCAAAAGAAAATCCTGTCGTTTCCATAGAAACGTTACTCGATTTAGAAGGAAATGTCTTAGAACACATAGTACACGTGTTTCACAGCGACGGAATTTCCGTGTGAATTCGTCAATGTTTGGGAGTGAGGGATGCAGTAAAGAAGGATTAGTGGATCGGAAGTGTGATTGTCGTATCCCAAAAGAAAATCCTGTCGTTTCCATAGAAACGTTACTCGATTTAGAAGGAAATGTCTTAGAACACATAGTACTCGTATTTCATAGCGGCGGAATTTCCGTGTGAATTCGTCAATGTTTGGGAGTGAGGGATGCAGTAAAGAACGATTAGTGGATCGGAAATGTGATTGTCGTATCCCAATAGAAAATCCTGTCGTTTCCATAGAAACGTTACTCGATTTAGAAGGAAATGTCTTAGAACACATAGGACACGTATTTCACAGCGACGGAATTTCCGTGTGAATTCGTCAATGTTTGGGAGTGAGGGATGCAGTAAAGAAGGATGAGTGGATCGGAAATGAGATTGTCGTATCCCAAAAGAAAATCCTGTCGATTCCATTGAAACGTTACTCGATTTAGAAGGAAATGTCTTAGAACACATAGTACTCGTATTTCACAGCGACGCAATATCCTTGTGAATTCGTCAATGTTTGGGAGTGAGGGATGCAGTAAAGAAGGATTAGTGGATCGGAAATGAGATTGTCGTATCCCAAAAGAAAATCCTGTCGTTTCCATAGAAACGTTACTCGATTTAGAAGGAAATGTCTTAGAACACATAGTACACGTATTTCACAGCGACGGAATTTCCGTGTGAATTCGTCAATGTTTGGGAGTGAGGGATGCAGTAAAGAAGGATTAGTGGATCGGAAATGAGATTGTCGTATCCCAAAAGAAAATCCTGTCGTTTCCATAGAAACGTTACTCGATTTCGAAGGAAATGTCTTAGAACACATAGTACTCGTATTTCACAGCGACGGAATTTCCGTGTGAATTCGTCAATGTTTGGGAGTGAGGGATGCAGTAAAGAACGATTAGTGGATTGGAAATGTGATTGTCGTATCCCAAAAGAAAATCCTGTCGTTTCCATAGAAACGTTACTCGATTTAGAAGGAAATGTCTTAGAACACATAGTACACGTATTTCACAGCGACGGAATGTCCGTGTGAATTCGTCAATGTTTGGGAGTGAGGGATGCAGTAAAGAAGGATTAGTGGATCGGAAATGAGATTGTCGTATCCCAAAAGAAAATCCTGTTGTTTCCATAGAAACGTTACTCGATTTAGAAGGAAATGTCATAGAACACATAGTACTCGTAATTCATAGCGACGGAATTTCCGTGTGAATTCGTCAATGTTTGGGAGTGAGGGATGCAGTAAAGAAGGATTAGTGGATCGGAAATGTGATTGTCGTATCCCAAAAGAAAATCCTGTCGTTTCCATAGAAACGTTACTCGATTTAGAAGGAAATCTCTTAGAACACATAGTACTCGTATTTCACAGCGACGGAATTTCCGTGTGAATTCGTCAATGTTTGGGAGTGAGGGATGCAGTAAAGAACGATTAGTGGATCGGAAATGTGATTGTCGTATCCCAAAAGAAAATCCTGTCGTTTCCATAGAAACGTTACTCGATTTAGAAGGAAATGTCTTAGAACACATAGTACTCGTATTTCATAGCGACGCAATTTCCGTGTGAATTCGTCAATTTTTGGGAGTGAGGGATGCAGTAAAGAAGGATTAGTGGATCGGAAATGAGATTGTCGTATACCAATAGAAAATCCTGTCGTTTCCATAGAAACGTTACTCGATTTAGAAGGAAATGTCTTAGAACACATAGTACTCGTATTTCACAGCGACGGAATTTCCGTGTGAATTCGTCAATGTTTGGGAGTGAGGGATGCAGTAAAGAAGGGTTAGTGGATCGGAAACGTGATTGTCGTATCCCAAAAGAAAATCCTGTCGTTTCCATAGAAACGTTACTCGATTTAGGAGGAAATGTCTTAGAACACATAGTACTCGTATTTCATAGCGACGGAATTTCCGTGTGAATTCGTCAATGGTTGGGAGTGAGGGATGCAGTAAAGAAGGATTAGTGGATCGGAAATGTGATTGTCGTATCCCAAAAGAAAATCCTGTCGTTTCCATAGAAACGTTACTCGATTTAGAAGGAAATGTCTTAGAACACATAGTACTCGTATTTCACAGCGACGGAATTTCCGTGTGGATTCGTCAAAGTTTGGGAGTGAGGGATGCAGTAAAGAAGGATTAGTGGATCGGAAGTGACATTGTCGTATCCCAAAAGAAAATCCTGTCGTTTCCATAGAAACGTTACTCGATTTGGAAGGAAATGTCATAGAACACATAGTACTCGTATTTCATAGCGACGGAATTTGCGTGTGAATTCGTCAATGTTTGGGAGTGAGGGATGCAGTAAAGAAGGATTAGTGTATCGGATGTGAGATTGTCGTATCCCAAAAGAAAATCCTGTCGTTTCCATAGAAACGTTACTCGATTTAGAAGGAAATGTCTTAGAACACATAGTACTCGTATTTCACAGCGACGGAATTTCCGTGTGAATTCGTCAATGTTTGGGAGTGAGGGATGCAGTAAAGAAGGATTATTGGTTTGGAAATGAGATTGTCGTATCCCAAAAGAAAATCCTGTCGTTTCCATAGAAACGTTACTCGATTTAGAAGGAAATATCTTAGAACACATAGTACTCGTATTTCATAGCGACGGAATTTCCGTGTGAATTCGTCAATGTTTGGGAGTGTGGGTTGCAGTAAAGAAGGATTATTGGATCGGAAGTGAGATTGTCGTATCCCAAAAAAATCCCGTCGTTTCCATAGAAACGTTACTCGATTTAGAAGGAAATGTCTTAGAACACATAGTACTCGTATTTCACAGCGACGGAATTTCCGTGTGAATTCGTCAATGTTTGGGAGTGAGGGATGCAGTAAAGAAGGATTAGTGGATCGGAAGTGAGATTGTCGTATCCCAAAAGAAAATCCTGTCGTTTCCATAGAAACGTTACTCGATTTAGAAGGAAATGTCTTAGAACACATAGTACTCGTATTTCATAGCGACGGAATTTCCGTGTGAATTCGTCAATGTTTGGGAGTGAGGGATGCAGTAAAGAAGGATTAGTGGATCGGAAGTGAGATTGTCGTATCCCAAAAGAAAATCCTGTCGTTTCCATAGAAACGTTACTCGATTTAGAAGGAAATGTCTTAGAACACATAGTACACGTATTTCACAGCGACGGAATTTCCGTGTGAATTCGTCAATGTTTGGGAGTGAGGGATGCAGTACAGAAGGATTAGTGGATCGGAAGTGAGATTGTCGTATCCCAGAAGAAAATCCTGTCGTTTCCATAGAAACGTTACTCGATTTAGAAGGAAATGTCTTAGAACACATAGTACTCGTATTTCACAGCGACGGAATTTCCGTGTGAATTCGCCAATGTTTGGGAGTGAGGGATGCAGTAAAGAAGGATTAGTGGATCGGAAGTGAGATTGTCGTATCCCAAAAGAAAATCCTGTCGTTTCCATAGAAACGTTACTCGATTTAGAAGGAAATGTCTTAGAACACATAGTACACGTATTTCACAGCGACGGAATTTCCGTGTGAATTCGTCAATGTTTGGGAGTGAGGGATGCAGTACAGAAGGATTAGTGGATCGGAAGTGAGATTGTCGTATCCCAAAAGAAAATCCTGTCGTTTCCATAGAAACGTTACTCGATTTAGAAGGAAATGTCTTAGAACACATAGTACTCGTATTTCATAGCGACGGAATTTCCGTGTGAATTCGTCAATGTTTGGGAGTGAGGGATGCAGTAAAGAAGGATTAGTGGATCGGAAATGTGATTGTCGTATCCCAAAAGAAAATCCTGTCGTTTCCATAGAAACGTTACTCGATTTAGAAGGAAATGTCTTAGAACACATAGTACTCGTATTTCATAGCGACGGAATTTCCGTGTGAATTCGTCAATGTTTGGGAGTGATGAATGCAGTAAAGAACGATTAGTGGATCGGAAGTGTGATCGTCGTATCCCAAAAGAAAATCCTGTCGTTTCCATAGAAACGTTACTCGATTTAGAAGGAAATGTCTTAGAACACATAGTACTCGTATTTCACAGCGACGGAATATCCGTGTGAATTCGTCAAAGTTTGGGAGTGAGGGATGCAGTAAAGATGGATTAGTGGATCGGAAGTCACATTGTCGTATCCCAAAAGAAAATCCTGTCGTTTCCACTGAAACGTTACTCCATTTAGAAGGAAATGTCTTAGAACACATAGTACTCGTATTTCATAGCGACGGAGTTTCCGTGTGAATTCGTCAATGTTTGGGAGTGAGGGATGCAGTAAAGAAGGATTAGTGGATCGGAAGTGAGATTGTCGTATCCCAAAAGAAAATCCTGTCGTTTCCATAGAAACGTTACTCGATTTAGAAGGAAATGTCTTAGAACACATAGTACTCGTATTTCATAGCGACGGAATTTCCGTGTGAATTCGTCAATGTTTGGGAGTGAGGGATGCAGTAAAGAAGGATTAGTGGATCGGAAGTGAGATTGTCGTATCCCAAAAGAAAATCCTGTCGTTTCCATAGAAACGTTACTCGATTTAGAAGGAAATGTCTTAGAACACATAGTACTCGTATTTCACAGCGACGGAATTTCCGTGTGAATTCGTCAATGTTTGGGAGTGAGGGATGCAGTAAAGAAGGATTATTGATTTGGAAATGAGATTGTCGTATCCCAAAAGAAAATCCTGTCGTTTCCATAGAAACGTTACTCGATTTAGAAGGAAATGTCTTAGAACACATAGTACTCGTATTTCATAGCGACGGAATTTCCGTGTGAATTCGTCAATGTTTGGGAGTGAGGGATGCAGTAAAGAAGGATTATTGGATCGGAAGTGAGATTGTCGTATCCCAAAAAAAATCCTGTCGTTTCCATTGAAACGTTACTCGATTTAGAAGGAAATGTCTTAGAACACATAGTACTCGTATTTCACAGCGACGGAATTTCCGTGTGAATTCGTCAATGTTTGGGAGTGAGGGATGCAGTAAAGAAGGATTAGTGGATCGGAAGTGAGATTGTCGTTTCCCAAAAGAAAATCCTGTCGTCTCCATAGAAACGTTACTCGATTTAGAAGGAAATGTCTTAGAACACATAGTACTCGTATTTCATAGCGACGGAATTTCCGTGTGATTTCGTCAATGTTTGGGAGTGAGGGATGCAGTAAAGAACGATTAGTGGATCGGAAATGTGATTGTCGTATCCCAATAGAAAATCCTGTCGTTTCCATAGAAACGTTACTCGATTTAGAAGGAAATGTCTTAGAATACATAGTACACGTATTTCACAGCGACGGAATTTCCGTGTGAATTCGTCAATGTTTGGGAGTGAGGGATGCAGTAAAGAAGGATGAGTGGATCGGAAATGAGATTGTCGTATCCCAAAAGAAAATCCTGTCGTTTCCATTGAAACGTTACTCGATTTAGAAGGAAATGTCTTAGAACACATAGTACTCGTATTTCACAGCGACGCAATATCCGTGTGAATTCGTCAATGTTTGGGAGTGAGGGATGCAGTAAAGAAGGATTAGTGGATCGGAAATGAGATTGTCGTATCCCAAAAGAAAATCCTGTCGTTTCCATAGAAACGTTACTCGATTTAGAAGGAAATGTCTTAGAACGCATAGTACACGTATTTCACAGCGACGGAATTTCCGTGTGAATTCGTCAATGTTTGGGAGTTAGGGATGCAGTAAAGAAGGATTAGTGGATCGGAAATGAGATTGTCGTATCCCAAAAGAAAATCCTGTCGTTTCCATAGAAACGTTACTCGATTTAGAAGGAAATGTCTTAGAACACATAGTACTCGTATTTCACAGCGACGGAATTTCCGTGTGAATTCGTCAATGTTTGGGAGTGAGGGATGCAGTAAAGAACGATTAGTGGATTGGAAATGTGATTGTCGTATCCCAAAAGAAAATCCTGTCGTTTCCATAGAAACGTTACTCGATTTAGAAGGAAATGTCTTAGAACACATAGTACACGTATTTCACAGCGACGGAATGTCCGTGTGAATTCGTCAATGTTTGGGAGTGAGGGATGCAGTAAAGAAGGATTAGTGGATCGGAAATGAGATTGTCGTATCCCAAAAGAAAATCCTGTTGTTTCCATAGAAACGTTACTCGATTTAGAAGGAAATGTCATAGAACACATTGTACTCGTAATTCATAGCGACGGAATTTCCGTGTGAATTCGTCAATGTTTGGGAGTGAGGGATGCAGTAAAGAAGGATTTGTGGATCGGAAATGTGATTGTCGTATCCCAAAAGAAAATCCTGTCGTTTCCATAGAAACGTTACTCGATTTAGAAGGAAATGTCTTAGAACACATAGTACTCGTATTTCACAGCGACGGAATTTCCGTGTGAATTCGTCAATGTTTGGGAATGAGGGATACAGTAAAGAAGGATTAGTGGATCGGAAATGTGATTGTCGTATCCCAAAAGAAAGTCCTGTCGTTTCCATAGAAACGTTACTCGATTTAGAAGGAAATGTCTTAGAACACATAGTACTCGTATTTCATAGCGACGGAATATCCGTGTGAATTCGTCAATGTTTGGGAGTGAGGGATGCAGTAAAGAAGGATTAGTGGATCGGAAGTGAGATTGTCGTATCCCAAAAGAAAATCCTGTCGTTTCCATACAAACGTTACTCGATTTAGAAGGAAATGTCTTAGAACACATAGTACTCGTATTTCATAGCGACGGAATTTCCGTGTGAATTCGTCAATGTTTGGGAGTGAGGGATGCAGTAAAGAAGGATTAGTGGATCGGAAGTGAGACTGTCGTATCCCAAAAGAAAATCCTGTCGTTTCCATAGAAACGTTACTCGATTTAGAAGGAAATATCTTAGAACACATAGTACTCGTATTTCATAGCGACGGAATTTCCGTGTGAATTCGTTAATGTTTGGGAGTGAGGGATGCTGTAAGGAAGGATTAGTGGATCGAAAGTGAGATTGTCGTATCCCAAAAGAAAATCCTGTCGTTTCCATAGAAACGTTACTCGATTTAGAAGGAAATGTCTTAGAACACATAGTACTCGTATTTCACAGCGACGGAATTTCCGTGTGAATTCGTGAATGTTTGGGAGTGAGGGATGCAGTAAAGAAGGATTAGTGGATCGGAAGTGAGATTGTCGTATCCCAAAAGAAAATCCTGTCGTTTCCATAGAAACGTTACTCGATTTAGAAGGAAATGTCTTAGAACACATAGTACTCGTATTTCATAGCGACGGAATATCCGTGTGAATTCGTCAATGTTTGGGAGTGAGGGATGCAGTAAAGAAGGATTAGTGGATCGGAAGTGAGATTGTCGTATCCCAAAAGAAAATCCTGTCGTTTCCATACAAACGTTACTCGATTTAGAAGGAAATGTCTTAGAACACATAGTACTCGTATTTCATAGCGACGGAATTTCCGTGTGAATTCGTCAATGTTTGGGAGTGAGGGATGCAGTAAAGAAGGATTAGTGGATCGGAAGTGAGACTGTCGTATCCCAAAAGAAAATCCTGTCGTTTCCATAGAAACGTTACTCGATTTAGAAGGAAATATCTTAGAACACATAGTACTCGTATTTCATAGCGACGGAATTTCCGTGTGAATTCGTTAATGTTTGGGAGTGAGGGATGCTGTAAGGAAGGATTAGTGGATCGAAAGTGAGATTGTCGTATCCCAAAAGAAAATCCTGTCGTTTCCATAGAAACGTTACTCGATTTAGAAGGAAATGTCTTAGAACACATAGTACTCGTATTTCACAGCGACGGAATTTCCGTGTGAATTCGTGAATGTTTGGGAGTGAGGGATGCAGTAAAGAAGGATTAGTGGATCGGAAGTGAGATTGTCGTATCCCAAAAGAAAATCCTGTCGTTTCCATAGAAACGTTACTCGATTTAGAAGGAAATGTCTTAGAACACATAGTACACGTATTTCACAGCGACGGAATTTCCGTGTGAATTCGTCAATGTTTGGGAGTGAGGGATGATGTAAAGAAGGATTAGTGGATCGGAAGTGAGATTGTCGTATCCTAAAAGAAAATCCTGTCGTTTCCTTAGAAACGTTACTCGATTTAGAAGGAAATGTCTTAGAACACATAGTACTCGTATTTCATAGCGACGGAATTTCCGTGTGAATTCGTCAATTTGTGGGAGCGAGGGATACAGTAAAGAACGATTAGTGGATCGGAAATGAGATAGTCGTATCCCAAAAGAAAACCCTGTCGTTTCCATAGGAACGTTACTCGATTTAGAAGGAAATGTCTTAGAACACATAGTACTCGTAATTCACAGCGACGGAATTTCCGTGTGAATTCGTCAATGTTTGGGAGTGAGGGATGCAGTAAAGAAGGATTAGTGGATCGGAAATGTGATTGTCGTATCCCAAAAGAAAGTCCTGTCGTTTCCATAGAAACGTTACTCGATTTAGAAGGAAATGTCTTAGAACACATAGTACTCGTATTTCATAGCGACGGAATTTCCGTGTGAATTCGTCAATGTGTGGGAGTGAGGGATGCAGTAATGAACGATTAGTGGATCGGAAATGTGATTGTCCTATCCCAAAAGAAAATCCTGTCGTTTCCATAGAAACGTTACTCGATTTAGAAGGAAATGTCTTAGAACACATAGTACACGTATTTCACAGCGACGGAATTTCCGTGTGAATTCGTCAATGTTTGGGAGTGAGGGATGCAGTAAAGAAGGATTAGTGGATCGGAAATGAGATTGTCGTATCCCAAAAGAAAATCCTGTCGTTTCCATAGAAACGTTACTCGATTTAGAAGGAAATGTCTTAGAACACATAGTACTCGTATTTCACAGCGACGCAATTTCCGTGTGAATTCGTCAATGTTTGGGAGTGAGGGATTCAGTAAAGAAGGATTAGTGGATCGGAAATGAGATTGTCGTATCCCAAAAGAAAATCCTGTCCTTTCCATAGAAACGTTACTCGATTTAGAAGGAAATGTCTTAGAACACATAGTACACGTATTTCACAGCGACGGAATTTCCGTGTGAATTCGTCAATGTTTGGGAGTGAGGGATGCAGTAAAGAAGGATTAGTGGATCGGAAATGAGATTGTCGTATCCCAAAAGAAAATCCTGTCGTTTCCATAGAAACGTTACTCCATTTAGAAGGAAATGTCTTAGATCACATAGTACTCGTACTTCACAGCGACGGAATTTCCGTGTGAATTCGTCAATGTTTGGGAGTGAGGGATGCAGTAAAGAACGATTAGTGGATCGGAAATGTGATTGTCGTATCCCAAAGGAAAATCCTGTCGTTTCCATAGAAACGTTACTCGATTTAGAAGGAAATGTCTTAGAACACATAGTACACGTGCTTCACAGCGACGGAATTTCCGTGTGAATTCGTCAATGTTTGGGAGTGAGGGATGCAGTAAAGAAGGATTAGTGGATCGGAAATGAGATTGTCGTATCCCAAAAGAAAATCCGGTCGTTTCCATAGAAACGTTACTCTATTTAGAAGGAAATGTCATAGAACACATAGTACTTGTATTTCATAGCGACGGAATTTCCGTGTGAATTCGTCAATGTTTGGGAGTGAGGGATGCAGTAAAGAACGATTAGTGGATCGGAAATGTGATTGTCGTATCCCAAAAGAAAATCCTGTCGTTTCCATTGAAACGTTACTCGATTTAGAACGAAATGTCTTAGAACACATAGTACACGTATTTCATAGCGACGGAATTTCCGTGTGAATTCGTCAATGTTTGGGAGTGAGGGATGCAGTAAAGAACGATTAGTGGATAGGAAATGTGATTGTCGTATCCCAAAAGAAAATCCTGTCGTTTCCATAGAAACGTTACTCGATTTAGAAGGAAATGTCTTAGAACACATAGTACACGTATTTCATAGCGACGGAATTTCCGTGTGAATTCGTCAATGTTTGGGAGTGAGGGATGCAGCAAAGAACGATTAGTGGATCGGAAATGTGATTGTCGTATCCCAAAAGAAAATCCTGTCGTTTCCATAGAAACGTTACTCGATTTAGAAGGAAATGTCTTAGAACACATAGTACTCGTATTTCATAGCGACGGAATTTCCGTGTGAATTCGTCATTGTTTGGGAGTGAGGGATGCAGTAAAGAACGATTAGTGGATCGGAAATGTGATTGTCGTATCCCAAAAGAAAATCCTGTCGTTTCCATAGAACCGTTGCTCGATTTAGAAGGAAATGTCTTAGAACACATAGTACTCGTATTTCACAGCGACGGAATTTCCGTGTGAATTCGTCAATGTTTGGGAGTGAGGGATGCAGTAAAGAAGGATTATTGGTTTGGAAATGAGATTGTCGTATCCCAAAAGAAAATCCTGTCGTTTCCATAGAAACGTTACTCGATTTAGAAGGAAATGTCTTACAACACATAGTACTCGTATTTCATAGCGACGCAATTTCCGGTTGAATTCGTCAATGTTTGGGAGTGAGGGATGCAGTAAAGAACCATTAGTGGATCGGAAATGAGATTGTCGTATCCCAAATGAAAATCCTGTCGTTTCCATAGAAACGTTACTCGATTTAGAAGGAAATGTCTTAGAACACATAGTACTCGTATTTCATAGCGACGCAATTTCCGTGTGAATTCGTCAATGTTTGGGAGTGAGGGATGCAGTAAAGAACGATTAGTGGATCGGAAATGTGATTGTCGTATCCCAAAAGAAAATCATGTCGTTTCCATAGAAACGTTACTCGATTTAGAAGGAAATGTCTTAGAACACATAGTACTCGTATTTCATAGCGACGCAATATCCGTGTGAATTCGTCAATGTTTGGGAGTGAGGGATGCAGTAAAGAACGATTAGTGGATCGGAAATGTGATTGTCGTATCCCAAAAGAAAATCCTGTCGTTTCCATAGAAACGTTACTCGATTTAGAAGGAAATGTCTGAGAACAAATAGTACTCGTATTTCATAGCGACGCAATTTCCGTGTGAATTCGTCAATGTTTGGGAGTGAGGGATGCAGAAAAGAACGATTAGTGGATCGGAAATGAGATTGTCGTATCCCAAAAGAAAATCCTGTCGTTTCCATAGAAACGTTACTCGATTTAGAAGCAAATGTCTTAGAACACATAGTACTCGTATTTCATAGCGACGCCATTTCCGTGTGAATTCGTCAATGTTTGGGAGTGAGGGATGCAGTAGAGAACGATTAGTGGATCGGAAATATGACTGTCGTATCCCAAAAGAAAATCCTGTCGTTTCCATAGAAACGTTACTCGATTTAGAAGGAAATGTCTTAGAACACATAGTACTCGTATTTCATAGCGACGCAATATCCGTGTGAATTCGTCTATGTTTGGGAGTGAGGGATGCAGTAAAGAAGGATTAGTGGATCGGAAATGAGATTGTCGTATCCCAAAAGAAAATCCTGTCGTTTCCATAGAAACGTTACTCGATTTAGAAAAAAATGTCTTAGAACACATAGTACTCGTATTTCATAGCGACGCAATTTCCGTGTGAATTCGTCAGTGTTTGGGAGTGAGGGATGCAGTAAAGAACGATTAGTGGATCGGAAATGAGATTGTCGTATCCCAAAAGAAAATCCTGTCGTTTCCATAGAAACGTTACTCGATTTAGAAGGAAATGTCTTAGAACACATAGTACTCGTAATTCACAGCGATGGAATTTCCGTGTGAATTCGTCAATGTTTGTGAGAGAGGGATGCAGTAAAGAAGAATTAGTGGATCGGAAATGAGACTGTCGTATCCCAAAAGAAAATCCTGTCGTTTCCATAGAAACGTTACTCGATTTAGAAGGAAATGTCTTAGAACACATAGTACTCGTATTTCTTAGCGACGCAATTTCCGTGTGAATTCGTCAATGTGTGGGTGTGAGGGATGCAGTAAAGAAGGATTAGTGGATCGGAAATGAGATTGTCGTATCCCAAAAGAAAATCCAGTCGTTTCCAAAGAAACGTTACTCGATTTAGAAGGAAATGTCTTAGAACACATGGTACTCGTATTTCATAGCGACGGAATTTCCGTGTGAATTCGTCAATGTTTGGGAGTGAGGGATGCAGTAAAGAAGGATTAGTGGATCGGAAATGTGATTGTCGTATCCCAAAAGAAAATCCTGTCATTTCCATAGAAACGTTGCTCGATTTAGAAGGAAATGTCTTAGAACACATAGTACTCGTATTTCGTAGCGACGGAATTTCCGTGTGAATTCGTCAATGTTTGGGAGTGAGGGATGCAGTAAAGAAGGATTAGTGGATCGGAAATGAGATTGTTGTATCCCAAAAGAAAATCCTGTCGTGTCCATAGAAACGTTACTCGATTTAGAAGGAAATGTCTTAGACCACATAATACTCGTATTTCATAGCGACGCAATTTCCGCGTGAATTCGTCAATGTGTGGGAGTGAGGGATGCAGTAAAGAAGGATTAGTGGATCGGAAATGAGATTGTCGTATCCCAAAAGAAAATCCTGTCGTTTCCATAGAAACGTTACTCGATTTAGAAGGAAATGTCTTAGAACACATAGTACTCGTATTTCATAGCGACGCAATTTCCATGTGAATTCGTCAATGCGTGGGAGTGAGGGATGCAGTAAAGAAGGATTAGTGGATCGGAAATGTGATTGTCGTATCATAAAAGAAAATCCTGTCGTTTCCATAGAAACGTTACTCGATTTAGAAGGAAATGTCTTAGAACACATAGTACTCGCATTTCATAGCGACGCAATTTCCGTGTGAATTCGTCAATGTTTGGGAGTGAGGGATGCAGTAAAGAACGATTAGTGGATCGGAAATGAGATTGTCGTATCCCAAAAGAAAATCCTGTCGTTTCCATAGAAACGTTACTCGATTTAGAAGGAAATGTCTTATAACTCATAGTACTCGTATTTCATAGCGACGGAAATGCCGTGTGAATTCGTCAATGTTTGGGAGTGAGGGATGCAGTAAAGAAGGATTAGTGGACCGGAAATGTGATTGTCGTATCCCAAAAGAAAATCCTGTCGTTTCCATAGAAACGTTACTCGATTTAGAAGGAAATGTCTTAGAACACATAGTCCTCGCATTTCATAGCGACGTAATTTCCGTGTGAATTCGTCAATGTTTGGGAGTGAGGGATGCAGTAAAGAACGATTAGTGGATCGGAAAAGTGATTGTCGTATCCCAAAAGAAAATCCTGTCGTTTCCATAGAAACGTTACTCGATTTAGAAGGAAATGTCTGAGAACAAATAGTACTCGTATTTCATAGCGACGCAATTTCCGTGTGAATTCGTCAATGTTTGGGAGTGAGGGATGCAGAAAAGAACGATTAGTGGATCGGAAATGAGATTGTCGTATCCCAAAAGAAAATCCTGTCGTTTCCATAGAAACGTTACTCGATTTAGAAGCAAATGTCTTAGAACACATAGTACTCGTATTTCATAGCGACGCCATTTCCGTGTGAATTCGTCAATGTTTGGGAGTGAGGGATGCAGTAGAGAACGATTAGTGGATCGGAAATATGACTGTCGTATCCCAAAAGAAAATCCTGTCGTTTCCATAGAAACGTTACTCGATTTAGAAGGAAATGTCTTAGAACACATAGTACTCGTATTTCATAGCGACGCAATATCCGTGTGAATTCGTCTATGTTTGGGAGTGAGGGATGCAGTAAAGAAGGATTAGTGGATCGGAAATGAGATTGTCGTATCCCAAAAGAAAATCCTGTCGTTTCCATAGAAACGTTACTCGATTTAGAAAAAAATGTCTTAGAACACATAGTACTCGTATTTCATAGCGACGCAATTTCCGTGTGAATTCGTCAGTGTTTGGGAGTGAGGGATGCAGTAAAGAACGATTAGTGGATCGGAAATGAGATTGTCGTATCCCAAAAGAAAATCCTGTCGTTTCCATAGAAACGTTACTCGATTTAGAAGGAAATGTCTTAGAACACATAGTACTCGTAATTCACAGCGATGGAATTTCCGTGTGAATTCGTCAATGTTTGTGAGAGAGGGATGCAGTAAAGAAAAATTAGTGGATCGGAAATGAGACTGTCGTATCCCAAAAGAAAATCCTGTCGTTTCCATAGAAACGTTACTCGATTTAGAAGGAAATGTCTTAGAACACATAGTACTCGTATTTCTTAGCGACGCAATTTCCGTGTGAATTCGTCAATGTGTGGGTGTGAGGGATGCAGTAAAGAAGGATTAGTGGATCGGAAATGAGATTGTCGTATCCCAAAAGAAAATCCAGTCGTTTCCAAAGAAACGTTACTCGATTTAGAAGGAAATGTCTTAGAACACATAGTACTCGTATTTCATAGCGACGGAATTTCCGTGTGAATTCGTCAATGTTTGGGAGTGAGGGATGCAGTAAAGAAGGATTAGTGGATCGGAAATGTGATTGTCGTATCCCAAAAGAAAATCCTGTCATTTCCATAGAAACGTTGCTCGATTTAGAAGGAAATGTCTTAGAACACATAGGACTCGTATTTCGTAGCGACGGAATTTCCGTGTGAATTCGTCAATGTTTGGGAGTGAGGGATGCAGTAAAGAAGGATTAGTGGATCGGAAATGAGATTGTTGTATCCCAAAAGAAAATCCTGTCGTGTCCATAGAAACGTTACTCGATTTAGAAGGAAATGTCTTAGACCACATAATACTCGTATTTCATAGCGACGCAATTTCCGTGTGAATTCGTCAATGTGTGGGAGTGAGGGATGCAGTAAAGAAGGATTAGTGGATCGGAAATGAGATTGTCGTATCCCAAAAGAAAATCCTGTCGTTTCCATAGAAACGTTACTCGATTTAGAAGGAAATGTCTTAGAACACATAGTACTCGTATTTCATAGCGACGCAATTTCCATGTGAATTCGTCAATGCGTGGGAGTGAGGGATGCAGTAAAGAAGGATTAGTGGATCGGAAATGTGATTGTCGTATCATAAAAGAAAATCCTGTCGTTTCCATAGAAACGTTACTCGATTTAGAAGGAAATGTCTTAGAACACATAGTACTCGCATTTCATAGCGACGCAATTTCCGTGTGAATTCGTCAATGTTTGGGAGTGAGGGATGCAGTAAAGAACGATTAGTGGATCGGAAATGAGATTGTCGTATCCCAAAAGAAAATCCTGTCGTTTCCATAGAAACGTTACTCGATTTAGAAGGAAATGTCTTATAACTCATAGTACTCGTATTTCATAGCGACGGAAATGCCGTGTGAATTCGTCAATGTTTGGGAGTGAGGGATGCAGTAAAGAAGGATTAGTGGATCGGAAATGTGATTGTCGTATCCCAAAAGAAAATCCTGTCGTTTCCATAGAAACGTTACTCGATTTAATAGGAAATGTCTTAGAACACATAGTCCTCGCATTTCATAGCGACGTAATTTCCGTGTGAATTCGTCAATGTTTGGGAGTGAGGGATGCAGTAAAGAACGATTAGTGGATCGGAAAAGTGATTGTCGTATCCCAAAAGAAAATCCTGTCGTTTCCATAGAAACGTTACTCCATTTAGAAGGAAATGTCTGAGAACACATAGTACTCGTATTTCATAGCGACGCAATTTCCGTGTGAATTCGTCAATGTTTGGGAGTGAGGGATGCAGTAAAGAACGATTAGTGGATTGGAAATGTGATTGTCGTATCCCAAAAGAAAATCATGTCGTTTCCATAGAAGCGTTACTCGATTTAGAAGGAAATGTCTTAGAACACATAGTACTCGTATTTCATAGTGACGCAATATCCGTGTGAATTCGTCAATGTTTGGGAGTGAGGGATGCAGTAAAGAAGGATTAGTGGATCGGAAATGAGATTGTCGTATCCCAAAAGAAAATCCTGTCGTTTCCATAGAAACGTTACTCGATTTAGAAGGAAATGTCTTAGAACACATAGTACTCGTAATTCACAGCGCTGGAATTTCCGTGTGAATTCGTCAATGTTTGGGAGTGAGGGATGCAGTAAAGAAGGATTAGTGGATCGGAAATGTGATTGTCGTATCCCAAAAGAAAATCCTGTCGTTTCCATAGAAACGTCACACGATTTAGAAGGAAATGTCTTAGAACACATAGTACTCGTATGTCACAGCAACGGAATTTCCGTGTGAATTCGTCAATGTTTGGGAGTGAGGGATGCAGTAAAGAATGATTAGTGGATCGGAAATGTGATTGTCGTATCCCAAAAGAAATCCTGTCGTTTCCATAGAAACGTTACTCGATTTAGAAGGAAATGTCTTAGAACACATAGTACTCTTATATCATAGCGACGCAATTTCCGTGTGAAGTCGTCAATGTTTGGGAGTGAGGGATGCAGTAAAGAACCATTAGTGGATCGGAAATGAGATTGTCGTATCCCAAAAGAAAATCCTGTCGTTTCCATAGAAACGTTACTCGATTTAGAAGGAAATGTCTTAGAACACATAGTACTCGTATTTCATAGCGACGGAATTTCCGTGTGAATTCGTCAATGTTTGGGAGTGAGGGATGCAGTAAAGAAGGATTAGTGGATCGGAAATGTGATTGTCGTATCCCAAAAGAAAATCCTGTCGTTTCCATAGAAACGTTACTCGATTTAGAAGGAAATGTCTTAGAACACATAGTACTCGTATTTCATAGCGACGGAATTTCCGTGTGAATTCGTCAATGTTTGGGTGTGAGGGATGCGGTAAAGAAGGATTAGTGGAACGGAAATGTGATTGTCGTATCCCAAAAGAAAATCCTGTCGTTTCCATAGAAACGTCACACGATTTAGAAGGAAATGTCTTAGAACACATAGTACTCGTATGTCACAGCAACGGAATTTCCGTGTGAATTCGTCAATGTGTGGGTGTGAGGGATGCAGTAAAGAAGAATTAGTGGATCGGAAATGAGACTGTCGTATCCCAAAAGAAAATCCTGTCGTTTCCATAGAAACGTTACTCGATTTAGAAGGAAATGTCTTAGAACACATAGTACTCGTATTTCATAGCGACGCAATTTCCGTGTGAATTCGTCAATGTTTGGGAGTGAGGGATGCAGTAAAGAAGGATTAGTGGATCGGAAATGAGATTGTCGTATCCCAAAAGAAAATCCTGTCGTTTCCATAGAAACGTTACTCGATTTAGAAGGAAATGTCTTAGAACACATAGTACTCGTATTTCATAGCGACGGAATTTCCGTGTGAATTCGTCAATGTTAGGGAGTGAGGGATGCAGTAAAGAAGGATTAGTGGATCGGAAATGTGATTGTCGTATCCCAAAAGAAAATCCTGTCGTTTCCATAGAAACGTTACTCGATTTAGAAGGAAATGTCTTAGAACACATAGTACTCGTATTTCGTAGCGACGGAATTTCCGTGTGAATTCGTCAATGTTTGGGAGTGAGGGATGCAGTAAAGAAGGATTAGGGGATCGGAAATGAGATTGTCGTATCCCAAAAGAAAATCCTGTCGTGTCCATAGAAACGTTACTCGATTTAGAAGGAAATGTCTTAGAACACATAGTACTCGTATTTCATAGCGACGCAATTTCCGTGTGAATTCGTCAATGTGTGGGAGTGAGGGATGCAGTAAAGAAGGATTAGTGGATCGGAAATGAGATTGTCGTATCCCAAAAGAAAATCCTGTCGTTTCCATAGAAACGTTACTCGATTTAGAAGGAAATGTCTTAGAACACATAGTACTCGTATTTCATAGCGACGCATTTTCCGTGTGAATTCGTCAATGTGTGGGAGTGAGGGATGCAGTAAAGAACGATTAGTGGATCGGAAATGTGATTGTCGTATCCCAAAAGAAAATCCTGTCGTTTCCATAGAAACGTTACTCGATTTAGAAGGAAATGTCTTAGAACACATACTACTCGTATTTCATAGCGACGCAATTTCCGTGTGAATTCGTCAATGTTTGGGAGTGAGGGATGCAGTAAATAAGGATTAGTGGATCGGAAATGAGATTGTCGTATCCCAAAAGAAAATCCTGTCGTTTCCATAGAAACGTTACTCGATTTAGAATGAAATGTCTTAGAACACATAGTACTCGTATTTCATAGCTACGCAATTTCCGTGTGAATTCGTCAATGTTTGGGAGTGAGGGATGCAGTAAAGAACGATTAGTTGATTGGAAATGTGATTGTCGTATCCCAAAAGAAAATCCTGTCGTTTCCATAGAAACGTTACTCGATTTAGAAGGAAATGACTTAGAACACATAGTACTCGTATTTCATAGCGACGCAATTATCGTGTGAATTCGTCAATGTTTGGGTGTGAGGGATGCAGTAAAGAACGATTAGTGGATCGGAAATGAGATTGTCGTATCCCAAAAGAAAATCCTGTCTTTCCATAGAAACGTTACTCGATTTAGAAGGAAATGTCTTAGAACACATAGTACTCGTATTTCATAGCGACGCCATTTCCGTGTGAATTCGTCAATGTTTGGGAGTGAGGGATGCAGTAAAGAACGATTAGTGGATCGGAAATATGACTGTCGTATCACAAAAGAAAATCCTGTCGTTTCCATAGAATCGTTACTCGATTTAGAAGGAAATGTCTTAGAACACATAGTACTCGTATTTCATAGCGACGCAATATCCGTGTGAATTCGTCAATGTTTGGGAGTGAGGGATGCAGTAAAGAAGGATTAGTGGATCGGAAATGAGATTGTCGTATCCCAAAAGAAAATCCTGTCGTTTCCATAGAAACGTTACTCGATTTAGAAGGAAATGTCTTAGAACACATAGTACTCGTATTTCATTGCGACGCAATTTCCGTGTGAATTCGTCAATGTTTGGGAGTGAGGGATGCAGTAAAGAACGATTAGTGGATCGGAAATGAGATTGTCGTATCCCAAAAGAAAATCCTGTCGTTTCCATAGAAACGTTACTCGATTTAGAAGGAAATGTCTTAGAGCACATAGTACTCGTAATTCACAGCGATGGAATTTCCGTGTGAATTCGTCAATGTTTGTGAGAGAGGGATGCAGTAAAGAACCATTAGTGGATCGGAAATGAGATTGTCGTATCCCAAAAGAAAATCCTGTCGTTTCCATAGAAACGTTACTCGATTTAGAAGGAAATGTCTTAGAACACATAGTACTCGTATTTCATAGCGACGGAATTTCCGTGTGAATTCGTCAATGTTTGGGAGTGAGGGATGCAGTAAAGAAGGATTAGTGGATCGGAAATGAGATTGTCGTAACCCAAAATAAAATCCTGTCGTTTCCATAGAAACGTTACTCGATTTAGAAGGAAATGTCTTAGATCACATAGTACTCGTACTTCATAGCGACTGAATTTCCGTGTGATATCGTCAATGTTTGGGAGTGAGGGATGCAGTAAAGAAGGATTAGTGGATCGGAAATGTGATTGTCGTATCCCAAAAGAAAATCCTGTCGTTTCCATAGAAACGTTACTCGATTTAGAAGGAAATGTCTTAGAACACATAGTACTCGTATTTCATAGCGACTGAATTTCCGTGTGAATTCGTCAATGTTTGGGTGTGAGGGATGCGGTAATGAAGGATTAGTGGAACGGAAATGTGATTGTCGTATCCCAAAAGAAAATCCTGTCGTTTCCATAGAAACGTCACACGATTTAGAAGGAGAAGTCATAGAACCCATAGTACTCTTATTTCATAGCGACGCAATATCCGTGTGAATTCGTCAATGTGTGGGTGTGAGGGATGCAGTAAAGAAGAATTAGTGGATCGGAAATGAGACTGTCGTATCCCAAAAGAAAATCCTGTCGTTTCCATAGAAACGTTACTCGATTTAGAAGGAAATGTCTTAGAACACATAGTACTCGTATTTCATAGCGACGCAATTTCCGTGTGAATTCGTCAATGTGTGGGAGTGAGGGATGCAGTAAAGAAGGATTAGTGGATCGGAAATGAGATTGTCGTATCCCAAAAGAAAATCCTGTCGTTTCCATAGAAACGTTACTCGATTTAGAAGGAAATGTCTTAGAACACATAGTACTCGTATTTCATAGCGACGGAATTTCCGTGTGAATTCGTCAATGTTAGGGAGTGAGGGATGCAGTAAAGAAGGATTAGTGGATCGGAAATGTGATTGTCGTATCCCAAAAGAAAATCCTGTCGTTTCCATAGAAACGTTGCTCGATTTAGAAGGAAATGTCTTAGAACACATAGTACTCGTATTTCGTAGCGACGGAATTTCCGTGTGAATTCGTCAATGTTTGGGAGTGAGGGATGCAGTAAAGAAGGATTAGGGGATCGGAAATGAGATTGTCGTATCCCAAAAGAAAATCCTGTCGTGTCCATAGAAACGTTACTCGATTTAGAAGGAAATGTCTTAGAACACATAGTACTCGTATTTCATAGCGACGCAATTTCCGTGTGAATTCGTCAATGTGTGGGAGTGAGGGATGCAGTAAAGAAGGATTAGTGGATCGGAAATGAGATTGTCGTATCCCAAAAGAAAATCCTGTCGTTTCCATAGAAACGTTACTCGATTTAGAAGGAAACGTCTTAGAACACATAGTACTCGTATTTCATAGCGACGCATTTTCCGTGTGAATTCGTCAATGTGTGGGAGTGAGGGATGCAGTAAAGAACGATTAGTGGATCGGAAATGTGATTGTCGTATCCCAAAAGAAAATCCTGTCGTTTCCATAGAAACGTTACTCGATTTAGAAGGAAATGTCTTAGAACACATAGTACTCGTATTTCACAGCAACGGAATTTCCGTGTGAATTCGTCAATGTTTGGGAGTGAGGGATGCAGTAAAGAAGGATTAGTGGAACGGAAATGTGATTGTCGTATCCCAAAAGAAAATCCTGTCGTTTCCATAGAAACGTTACTCGATTTAGAAGGAAATGTCTTAGAACACATAGTACTCGTATTTCATAGCGACGCAATTTCCGTGTGAATTCGTCAATGTTTGGGAGTGAGGGATGCAGTAAAGAAGGATTAGTGGATCGGAAATGAGATTGTCGTATCCCAAAAGAAAATCCTGTCGTTTCCATAGAAACGTTACTCGATTTAGAAGGAAATGTCTTAGAACACATAGTACTCGTATTTCACAGCGACGGAATTTCCGTGTGAATTCGTCAATGTTTTTGAGTGAGGGATGCAGTAAAGAAGGATTAGTGGATCGGAAATGAGATTGTCGTATCCCAAAAGCAAATCCTGTCGTTTCCATAGAAACGTTACTCTATTTAGAACGAAATGTCTTAGAACACATAGTACTCGTATTTCACAGCGACGGAATTTCCGCGTGAATTCGTCAATGTTTGGGAGTGAGGGATGCAATAAACAAGGATTAGTGGATCGGAAATGAGATTGTCGTATCCCAAAAGAAAATCCTGTCGTTTCCATAGAAACGTTACTCGATTTAGAAGGAAATGTCTTAGAACACATAGTACTCGTATTTCACAGCGACGGAATTTCCGTGTGAATTCGTCAATGTTTGGGAGTGAGGGATGCAGTAAAGAAGGATTGGTGGATCGGAAATGAGATTGTCGTATCCCAAAAGAAAATCCTGTCGTTTCCATAGAAACGTTACTCGATTTAGAAGGAAATGTCTTAGAACACATAGTACTCGTATCTCACAGCGACGGAATTTCCGTGTGAATTCGTCAATGTTTAGGAGTGACGGTAGCAGTAAAGAAGGATTAGTGGATCGGAAATGTGACTGTCGTATCCCAAAAGAAGATCCTGTCGATTCCATAGAAACGTTACTCGATGTAGAAGGAAATGTCTTAGAACACATAGTACTCGTATTTCACAGAGACGGAATTTCCGTGTGAATTCGTCAATGTTTGGGAGTGAGGGATGCAGTAAAGAACGATTAGTGGATCGGAAATGAGATTGTCGTATCCCAAAAGAAAATCCTGTCGTTTCCATAGAAACGTTACTCGATTTAGAAGGAAATGTCTTAGAACACATAGTACTCGTATTTCATAGCGACGCAATTTCCGTGTGAATTCGTCAATGTTTGGGAGTGAGGGATGCAGTAGAGAAGGATTAGTGGATCGGAAATGAGATTGTCGTATCCCAAAAGAAAATCCTGTCGTTTCCATAGAAACGTTACTCGCTTTAGAAGGAAATGTCTTAGAACACATAGTACTCGTATTTCATAGCGACGCTTTTTCCGTGTGAATTCGTCAATGTTTGGGAGTGAGGGATACAGTAAAGAACAATTAGTGGATCGGAAATGTGATTGTCGTATCCCAAAAGAAAATCCTGTCGTTTCCATAGAAACGTTACTCGATTTAGAAGGAAATGTCTTAGAACACATAGTACTCGTATTTCATAGCGACGCAATTTCCGTGTGAATTCGTCAATGTTTGGGAGTGAGGGATGCAGTAATGAAGGATTAGTGGATCTTAAATGTGATTGTCGTATCCCAAAAGCAAATCCTGACGTTTCCGTAGAAACGTTACTCGATTTAGAAGGAAATGTCTTAGAACACATAGTACTCGTATTTCATAGCGATGGAATTTCCGTGTGAATTCGTCAACGTTTGGGAGTGAGGGATGCAGTAAAGAAGGATTAGTGGATCGGAAATGTGACTGTCGTATCCCAAAGGAAAATCCTGTCGTTTCCATAGAAACGTTACTCGATGTAGAAGGAAATGTCTTAGAACACATAGTACTCGTGTTTCATAGCGACGCAATTTCCGTGTGAATTCGTCAATGTGTGGGAGTGAGGGATGCAGTAAAGAAGGATTAGTGGATCGGAAATGAGATTGTCGTATCCAAAAAGAAAATCCTGTCGTTTCCATAGAAACGTTACTCGATTTAGAAGGAAATGTCTTAGAACACATAGTACTCGTATTTCATAGCGACGCAATTTCCGTGTGAATTCGTCAATGTGTGGGAGTGAGGGATGCAGTAAAGAAGGATTAGTGGATCGGAAATGAGATTGTCGTATCCCAAAAGAAAATCCTGTCGTTTCCATAGAAACGTTACTCGATTTAGAAGGAAATGTCTTAGAACACATAGTACTCGTATTTCATAGCGACGGAATTTCCGTGTGAATTCGTCAATGTTAGGGAGTGAGGGGTGCAGTAAAGAAGGATTAGTGGATCGGAAATGTGATTGTCGTATCCCAAAAGAAAATCCTGTCGTTTCCATAGAAACGTTGCTCGATTTAGAAGGAAATGTCTTAGAACACATAGTACTCGTATTTCGTAGCGACGGAATTTCCGTGTGAATTCGTTAATGTTTGGGAGTGAGGGATGCAGTAAAGAAGGATTAGGGGATCGGAAATGAGATTGTCGTATCCCAAAAGAAAATCCTGTCGTGTCCATAGAAACGTTACTCGATTTAGAAGGAAATGTCTTAGAACACATAGTACTCGTATTTCATAGCGACGCAATTTCCGTGTGAATTCGTCAATGTGTGGGAGTGAGGGATGCAGTAAAGAAGGATTAGTGGATCGGAAATGAGATTGTCGTATCCCAAAAGAAAATCCTGTCGTTTCCATAGAAACGTTACTCGATTTAGAAGGAAATGTCTTAGAACTCATAGTACTCGTATTTCATAGCGACGCAATTTCCGTGTGAATTCGTCAATGTGTGGGAGTGAGGGATGCAGTAAAGAAGGATTAGTGGATCGGAAATGTGATTGTCGTATCCCAAAAGAAAATCCTGTCGTTTCCATAGAAACGTTACTCGATTTAGAAGGAAATGTCTTAGAACACATAGTACTCGTATTTCATAGCGACGCAATTTCCGTGTGAATTCGTCAAAGCGTGGGAGTGAGGGATGCAGTAAAGAAGGATTAGTGGATCGGAAATGAGATTGTCGTATCCCAAAAGAAAATCCTGTCGTTTCCATAGAAACGTTACTCGATTTAGAAGGAAATGTCTTAGAACACATAGTACTCGCATTTCATAGCGACGCAACTTCCGTGTGAATTCGCCAATGTTTGGGAGTGAGGGATGCAGTAAAGATCGATTAGTGGATCGGAAATGAGATTGTCGTATCCCAAAAGAAAATCCTGTCGTTTCCATAGAAACGTTACTCGATTTAGAAGGAAATGTCTTAGAACACATAGTACTCGTATTTCATAGCGACGGAATTTCCGTGTGAATTCGTCAATGTTTGGGAGTGAGGGATGCAGTAAAGAACGATTAGTGGATCGGAAATGTGATTGTCGTATCTCAAAAGAAAATCCTGTCGTTTCCATAGAAACGTTACTCGACTTAGAAGGAAATGTCTTAGAACACATAGTACTCGTATTCAATAGCGACGCAATTTCCGTGTGAATTCGTCAAAGCGTGGGAGTGAGGGATGCAGTAAAGAAGGATTAGTGGATCGGAAATGTGATTTTCGTATCCCAAAAGAAAATCCTGTCGTTTCCATAGAAACGTTACTCGATTTAGAAGGAAATGTCTTAGAACACATAGTACTCGCATTTCATAGCGACGCAACTTCCGTGTGAATTCGCCAATGTTTGGGAGTGAGGGATGCAGTAAAGAACGATTAGTGGATCGGAAATGAGATTGTCGTATCCCAAAAAAAAATCCTGTCGTTTCCATAGAAACGTTACTCGATTTAGAAGGAAATGTCTTAGAACACATAGTACTCGTATTTCATAGCGACGGAATTTCCGTGTGAATTCGTCAATGTTTGGGAGTGAGGGATGCAGTAAAGAACGATTAGTGGATCGGAAATGTGATTGTCGTATCTCAAAAGAAAATCCTGTCGTTTCCATAGAAACGTTACTCGATTTAGAAGGAAATGTCTTAGAACACATAGTACTCGTATTTCATAGCGACGCAATTTCCGTGTGAATTCGTCAATGTTTGGGAGTGAGGGATGCAATAAAGAACGATTAGTGGATCGGAAATGTGATTGTCGTATCCCAAAAGAAAATCCTGTCGTTTCCATAGAAACGTTACTCGATTTAGAAGGAAATGTCTTAGAACACATAGTACTCGTATTTCATAGCGACGCAATTTCCGTGTGAATTCGTCAATGTTTGGGAGTGAGGGATGCAGTAAAGAAGGATTAGTGGATCGGAAATGAGATTGTCGTATCCCAAAAGAAAATCCTGTCGTTTCCATAGAAACGTTACTCGATTTAGAAGGAAATGTCTTAGAACACATAGTACTCGTATTTCATAGCGACGGAATTTCCGTGTGAATTCGTCAATGTTTGGGAGTGAGGGATGCAGTAAAGAACGATTAGTGGATCGGAAATGAGATTGTCGTATCCCAAAAGAAAATCCTGTCGTTTCCATAGAAACGTTACTCGATTTAGAGGGAAATGTCTTAGAACACATAGTACTCGTATTTCATAGCGACGGAATTTCCGTGTGAATTCGTCAATGTTTGGGAGTGAGGGATGCAGTAAAGAACGATTAGTGGATCGGAAATGTGATTGTCGTATCCCAAAAGAAAATCCTGTCGTTTCCATAGAAACGTTACTCGATTTAGAAGGAAATGTCTTAGAACACATAGTACTCGTATTTCATAGCGACGGAATTTCCGTGTGAATTCGTCAATGTTTGGGAGTGAGGGATGCAGTAAAGAACGATTAGTGGATCGGAAAAGTGATTGTCGTATCCCAAAAGAAAATCCTGTCGTTTCCATAGAAACGTTACTCGATTTAGAAGGAAATGTCTTAGAACACATAGTACTCGTATTTCATAGCGACGCAATTTCCGTGTGAATTCGTCAATGTTTGGGAGTGAGGGATGCAGTAAAGAACGATTAGTGGATTGGAAATGTGATTGTCGTATCCCAAAAGAAAATCCTGTCGTTTCCATAGAAACGTTACTCGATTTAGAAGGAAATGTCTTAGAACGCATAGTACTCGTATTTCATAGCGACGCAATTTCCGTGTGAATTCGTCAAATGTTTGGGAGTGAGGGATGCAGTAAAGAAGGATTAGGGGATCGGAAATGAGATTGTCGTATCCCAAAAGAAAATCCTGTCGTGTCCATAGAAACGTTACTCGATTTAGAAGGAAATGTCTTAGAACACATAGTACTCGTATTTCATAGCGACGCAATTTCCGTGTGAATTCGTCAATGTGTGGGAGTGAGGGATGCAGTAAAGAAGGATTAGTGGATCGGAAATGAGATTGTCGTATCCCAAAAGAAAATCCTGTCGTTTCCATAGAAACGTTACTCGATTTAGAAGGAAATGTCTTAGAACTCATAGTACTTGTATTTCATAGCGACGCAATTTCCGTGTGAATTCGTCAATGTGTGGGAGTGAGGGATGCAGTAAAGAAGGATTAGTGGATCGGAAATGTGATTGTCGTATCCCAAAAGAAAATCCTGTCGTTTCCATAGAAACGTTACTCGATTTAGAAGGAAATGTCTTAGAACACATAGTACTCGTATTTCATAGCGACGCAATTTCCGTGTGAATTCGTCAAAGCGTGGGAGTGAGGGATGCAGTAAAGAAGGATTAGTGGATCGGAAATGTGATTGTCGTATCCCAAAAGAAAATCCTGTCGTTTCCATAGAAACGTTACTCGATTTAGAAGGAAATGTCTTAGAACACATAGTACTCGCATTTCATAGCGACGCAACTTCCGTGTGAATTCGCCAATGTTTGGGAGTGAGGGATGCAGTAAAGAACGATTAGTGGATCGGAAATGAGATTGTCGTATCCCAAAAGAAAATCCTGTCGTTTCCATAGAAACGTTACTCGATTTAGAAGGAAATGTCTTAGAACACATAGTACTCGTATTTCATAGCGACGCAATTTCCGTGTGAATTCGTCAATGTTTGGGAGTGAGGGATGCAGTAAAGAACGATTAGTGGATCGGAAATGTGATTGTCGTATCTCAAAAGAAAATCCTGTCGTTTCCATAGAAACGTTACTCGATTTAGAAGGAAATGTCTTAGAACACATAGTACTCGTATTTCATAGCGACGCAATTTCCGTGTGAATTCGTCAAAGCGTGGGAGTGAGGGATGCAGTAAAGAAGGATTAGTGGATCGAAAATGTGATTGTCGTATCCCAAAAGAAAATCCTGTCGTTTCCATAGAAACGTTACTCGATTTGGAAGGAAATGTCTTAGAACACATAGTACTCGCATTTCATAGCGACGCAACTTCCGTGTGAATTCGCCAATGTTTGGGAGTGAGGGATGCAGTAAAGAACGATTAGTGGATCGGAAATGAGATTGTCGTATCCCAAAAGAAAATCCTGTCGTTTCCATAGAAACGTTACTCGATTTAGAAGGAAATGTCTTAGAACACATAGTACTCGTATTTCATAGCGACGGAATTTCCGTGTGAATTCGTCAATGTTTGGGAGTGAGGGATGCAGTAAAGAACGATTAGTGGATCGGAAATGTGATTGTCGTATCTCAAAAGAAAATCCTGTCGTTTCCATAGAAACGTTACTCGATTTAGAAGGAAATGTCTTAGAACACATAGTACTCGTATTTCATAGCGACGCAATTTCCGTGTGAATTCGTCAATGTTTGGGAGTGAGGGATGCAATAAAGAACGATTAGTGGATCGGAAATGTGATTGTCGTATCCCAAAAGAAAATCCTGTCGTTTCCATAGAAACGTTACTCGATTTAGAAGGAAATGTCTTAGAACACATAGTACTCGTATTTCATAGCGACGCAATTTCCGTGTGAATTCGTCAATGTTTGGGAGTGAGGGATGCAGTAAAGAAGGATTAGTGGATCGGAAATGAGATTGTCGTATCCCAAAAGAAAATCCTGTCGTTTCCATAGAAACGTTACTCGATTTAGAAGGAAATGTCTTAGAACACATAGTACTCGTATTTCATAGCGACGGAATTTCCGTGTGAATTCGTCAATGTTTGGGAGTGAGGGATGCAGTAAAGAACGATTAGTGGATCGGAAATGAGATTGTCGTATCCCAAAAGAAAATCCTGTCGTTTCCATAGAAACGTTACTCGATTTAGAAGGAAATGTCTTAGAACACATAGTACTCGTATTTCATAGCGACGGAATTTCCGTGTGAATTCGTCAATGTTTGGGAGTGAGGGATGCAGTAAAGAACGATTAGTGGATCGGAAATGTGATTGTCGTATCCCAAAAGAAAATCCTGTCGTTTCCATAGAAACGTTACTCGATTTAGAAGGAAATGTCTTAGAACACATAGTACTCGTATTTCATAGCGACGGAATTTCCGTGTGAAGTCGTCAATGTTTGGGAGTGAGGGATGCAGTAAAGAACGATTAGTGGATCGGAAAAGTGATTGTCGTATCCCAAAAGAAAATCCTGTCGTTTCCATAGAAACGTTACTCGATTTAGAAGGAAATGTCTTAGAACACATAGTACTCGTATTTCATAGCGACGCAATTTCCGTGTGAATTCGTCAATGTTTGGGAGTGAGGGATGCAGTAAAGAACGATTAGTGGATTGGAAATGTGATTGTCGTATCCCAAAAGAAAATCCTGTCGTTTCCATAGAAACGTTACTCGATTTAGAAGGAAATGTCTTAGAACGCATAGTACTCGTATTTCATAGCGACGCAATTTCCGTGTGAATTCGTCAAATGTTTGGGAGTGAGGGATGCAGTAAAGAACGATTAGTGGATTGGAAATGTGATTGTCGTATCCCAAAAGAAAATCCTGTCGTTTCCATAGAAACGTTACTCGATTTAGAAGGAAATGTCTTAGAACACATAGTACTCGTATTTCATAGCGATGCAATTTCCGTGTGAATTCGTCAATGTTTGGGAGTGAGGGATGCAGTAAAGAACGATTAGTGGATCGGAAATGTGATTGTCGTATCCCAAAAGAAAATCCTGTCGTTTCCATAGAAACGTTACTCGATTTAGAAGGAAATGTCTTAGAACAAATAGTACTCGTATTTCATAGCGACGCAATTTCCGTGTGAATTCGTCAATGTTTGGGAGTGAGGGATGCAGAAAGGAACGATTAGTGGATCGGAAATGAGATTGTCGTATCCCAAAAGAAAATCCTGTCGTTTCCATAGAAACGTTACTCGATTTAGAAGGAAATGTCTTAGAACACATAGTACTCGTATTTCATAGCGACGCCATTTCCGTGTGAATTCGTCAATGTTTGGGAGTGAGGGATGCAGTAAAGAACGATTAGTGGATCGGAAATATGACTGTCGTATCCCAAAAGAAAATCCTGTCGTTTCCATAGAAACGTTACTCGATTTAGAAGGAAATGTCTTAGAACACATAGTACTCGTATTTCATAGCGACGCAATATCCGTGTGAATTCGTCAATGTTTGGGAGTGAGGGATGCAGTAAAGAAGGATTAGTGGATCGGAAATGAGATTGTCGTATCCCAAAAGAAAATCCTGTCGTTTCCATAGAAACGTTACTCGATTTAGAAGGAAATGTCTTAGAACACATAGTACTCGTATTTCATAGCGACGCAATTTCCGTGTGAATTCGTCAATGTTTGGGAGTGAGGGATGCAGTAAAGAACGATTAGTGGATCGGAAATGAGATTGTCGTATCCCAAAAGAAAATCCTGTCGTTTCCATAGAAACGTTACTCGATTTAGAAGGAAATGTCTTAGAACACATAGTACTCGTAATTCACAGCGATGGAATTTCCGTGTGAATTCGTCAATGTTTGTGAGAGAGGGATGCAGTAAAGAACGATTAGTGGATCGGAAATGTAATTGTCGTATCCCAAAAGAAAATCCTGTCGTTTCCATAGAAACGTTACTCGATTTAGAAGGAAATGTCTTAGAACACATAGTACTCGTATTACAAAGCGACGCAATATCCGTTTTAATTCGTCAATGTTTGGGAGTGAGAGATGCAGTAAAGAAGGATTAGTGGATCGGAAATGAGATTGTCGTATTCCAAAAGAAAATCCTGTCGTTTCCATAGAAACGTTACTCGATTTAGAAGGAAATGTCTTAGAACACATAGTACTCGTATTTCATAGCGACGCAATTTCCGTGTGAATTCGTCAATGTTTGGGAGTGAGGGATGCAGTAATGAACCATTAGTGGATCGGAAATGAGATTGTCGTATCCCAAAAGAAAATCCTGTCGTTTCCATAGAAACGTTACTCGATTTAGAAGGAAATGTCTTAGAACACATAGTACTCGTATTTCATAGCGACGCAAGTTCCGTGTGAATTCGTCAATGTTTGGGAGTGAGGGATGCAGTAAAGAACGATTAGTGGATCGGAAATGTAATTGTCGTATCCCAAAAGAAAATCCTGTCGTTTCCATAGAAACGTTACTCGATTTAGAAGGAAATGTCTTAGAACACATAGTACTCGTATTTCAAAGCGACGCAATATCCGTTTTAATTCGTCATTGTTTGGGAGTGAGAGATGCAGTAAAGAAGGATTAGTGGATCGGAAATGAGATTGTCGTATCCCAAAGAAAATCCTGTCGTTTCCATAGAAACGTTACTCGATTTAGAAGGAAATGTCTTAGAACACATAGTACTCGTATTTCATAGCGACGGAATTTCCGTGTGAATTCGTCAATGTTTGGGAGTGAGGGGATGCAGTAAAGAAGGATTAGTGGATCGGAAATGTGATTGTCGTATCCCAAAAGAGAATCCTGTCGTTTCCGTAGAACCGTTCTCGATTCAGAAGGAAATGTCTTAGAACACATAGTACTCGTATTTCATAGCAATGGAATTTCCGTGTGAATTCGTCAACGTTTGGGAGTGAGGGATGCAGTAAAGAAGGATTAGTGGATCGGAAATGTGACTGTCGTATCCCAAAAGAAAATCCTGTCGTTTCCATAGAAACGTTACTCGATGTAGAAGGAAATGTCTTAGAACACATAGTACACGTATTTCACAGCGATGGAATTTCCGTGTGAATTCGTCAATGTTTGGGAGTGAGGGATGCAGTAAAGAAGGATTAGTGGATCGGAAATGAGATTGTCGTATCCCAAAAGAAAATCCTGTCGTTTCCATAGAAACGTTACTCGATTTAGAAGGTAATGTCTTAGAACACATAGTACTCGTATTTCACAGCGACGGAATTTCCGTGTGATTTCGTCAATGTTTGGGAGTGAGGGATGCAGTAAAGAAGGATTAGTGGATCGGAAATGAGATTGTCGTATCCCAAAAGAAAATCCTGTCGTTTCCATAGAAACGTTACTCGATTTAGAAGGAAATGTCTTAGAACACATAGTACTCGTATTTCACAGCGACGGAATTTCCGTGTGAATTCGTCAATGTTTGGGAGTGAGGGTAGCAGTAAAGAAGGATTAGTGGATCGGAAATGTGACTGTCGTATCCCAAAAGAAGATCCTGTCGTTTCCATAGAAACGTTACTCGATGTAGAAGGAAATGTCTTAGAACACATAGTACACGTATTTCACAGAGACGGAATTTCCGTGTGATTTCGTCAATGTTTGGGAGTGAGGGATGCAGTAAAGAAGGATTAGTGGATCGGAAATGAGATTGTCGTATCCCAAAAGAAAATCCTGTCGTGTCCATAGAAACGTTACTCGATTTAGAAGGAAATGTCTTAGAACACATAGTACTCGTATTTCACAGCGACGGAATTTCCGTGTGAATTCGTCAATGTTTGGGAGTGAGGGATGCAGTAAAGAAGGATTAGTGGATCGGAAATGAGATTGTCGTATCCCAAAAGCAAATCCTGTCGTTTCCATAGAAACGTTACTCGATTTGGAAGGAAATGTCTTAGAACACATAGTACTCGTATTTCACAGCGACGGAATTTCCGCGTGAATTCGTCAATGTTTGGGAGTGAGGGATGCAGTAAACAAGGATTAGTGGATCGGAAATGAGATTGTCGTATCCCAAAAGAAAATCCTGTCGTTTCCATAGAAACGTTACTCGATTTAGAAGGTAATGTCTTAGAACACATAGTACTCGTATTTCACAGCGACGGAATTTCCGTGTCATTTCGTCAATGTTTGGGAGTGAGGGATGCAGTAAAGAAGGATTAGTGGATCGGAAATGAGATTGTCGTATCCCAAAAGAAAATCCTGTCGTTTCCATAGAAACGTTACTCGATTTAGAAGGAAATGTCTTAGAACACATAGTACTCGTATTTCACAGCGACGGAATTTCCGTGTGAATTCGTCAATGTTTGGGAGTGAGGGTAGCAGTAAAGAAGGATTAGTGGATCGGAAATGTGACTGTCGTATCCCAAAAGAAGATCCTGTCGTTTCCATAGAAACGTTACTCGATGTAGAAGGAAATGTCTTAGAACACATAGTACACGTATTTCACAGAGACGGAATTTCCGTGTGAATTCGTCAATGTTTGGGAGTGAGGGATGCAGTAAAGAACGATTAGTGGATCGGAAATGAGATTGTCGTATCCCAAAAGAAAATCCTGTCGTTTCCATAGAAACGTTACTCGATTTAGAAGGAAATGTCTTAGAACACATAGTACTCGTATTTCATAGCGACGCAATTTCCGTGTGAATTCGTCAATGTTTGGGAGTGAGGGATGCAGTAGAGAAGGATTAGTGGATCGGAAATGAGATTGTCGTATCCCAAAAGAAAATCCTGTCGTTTCCATAGAAACGTTACTCGATTTAGAAGGAAATGTCTTAGAACACATAGTACTCGTATTTCATAGCGACGCTTTTTCCGTGTGAATTCGTCAATGTTTGGGAGTGACGGATACAGTAAAGAACAATTAGTGGATCGGAAATGTGATTGTCGTATCCCAAAAGAAAATCCTGTCGTTTCCATAGAAACGTTACTCGATTTAGAAGGAAATGTCTTAGAACGCATAGTACTCGTATTTCATAGCGACGCAATTTCCGTGTGAATTCGTCAATGTTTGGGAGTGAGGGATGCAGTAATGAAGGATTAGTGGATCGGAAATGTGATTGTCGTATCCCGAAAGCAAATCCTGTCGTTTCCGTAGAAACGTTACTCGATTTTGAAGGAAATGACTTAGAACACATAGTACTCGTATTTCATAGCGATGGAATTTCCGTGTGAATTCGTCAACGTTTGGGAGTGAGGGATGCAGTAAAGAAGGATTAGTGGATCGGAAATGTGACTGTCGTATCCCAAAAGAAAATCCTGTCGTTTCCATAGAAACGTTACTCGATGTAGAAGGAAATGTCTTAGAACACATAGTACTCGTATTTCATAGCGACGCAATTTCCGTGTGAATTCGTCAATGTGTGGGAGTGAGGGATGCAGTAAAGAAGGATTAGTGGATCGGAAATGAGATTGTCGTATCCCAAAAGAAAATCCTGCCGTGTCCATAGAAACGTTACTCGATTTAGAAGGAAATGTCTTAGAACACATAGTACTCGTATTTCATAGCGACGCAATTTCCGTGTGAATTCGTCAATGTGTGGGAGTGAGGGATGTAGTAAAGAAGGATTAGTGGATCGGAAATGAGATTGTCGTATCCCAAAAGAAAATCCTGTCGTTTCCAAAGAAACGTTACTCGATTTAGAAGGAAATGTCTTAGAACTCATAGTACTCGTATTTCATAGCGACGCAATTTCCGTGTGAATTCGTCAATGTGTGGGAGTGCGGGATGCAGTAAAGAAGGATTAGTGGATCGGAAATGTGATTGTCGTATCCCAAAAGAAAATCCTGTCGTTTCCATAGAAACGTTACTCGATTTAGAAGGAAATGTCTTAGATCACATAGTACTCGCATTTCATAGCGACGCTACTTCCGTGTGAATTCGCCAATGTTTCGGAGTGAGGGATGCAGTAAAGAACGATTAGTGGATCGGAAATGAGATTGTCGTATCCCAAAAGAAAATCCTGTCGTTTCCATAGAAACGTTACTCGATTTAGAAGGAAATGTCTTAGAACACATAGTACTCGTATTTCATATCGACGGAATTTCCGTGTGAATTCGTCAATGTTTGGGAGTGAGGGATGCAGTAAAGAACGATTAGTGGATCGGAAATGTGATTGTCGTATCTCAAAAGTAAATCCTGACGTTTCCATAGAAACGTTACTCGATTTAGAAGGAAATGTCTTAGAACACATAGTACTCGTATTTCATAGCGACGCAATTTCCGTGTGAATTCGTCAATGTTTGGGAGTGAGGGATGCAATAAAGAACGATTAGTGGATCGGAAATGTGATTGTCGTATCCCAAAAGAAAATCCTGTCGTTTCCATAGAAACGTTACTCGATTTAGAAGGAAATGTCTTAGAACACATAGTACTCGTATTTCATAGCGACGCAATTTCCGTGTGAATTCGTCAATGTTTGGGAGTGAGGGATGCAGTAAAGAAGGATTAGTGGATCGGAAATGAGATTGTCGTATCCCAAAAGAAAATCCTGTCGTTTCCATAGAAACGTTACTCGATTTAGAAGGAAATGTCTTAGAACACATAGTACTCGTATTTCATAGCGACGGAATTTCCGTGTGAATTCGTCAATGTTTGTGAGAGAGGGATGCAGTAAAGAACGATTAGTGGATCGGAAATGAGATTGTCGTATCCCAAAAGAAAATCCTGTCGTTTCCATAGAAACGTTACTCGATTTAGAAGGAAATGTCTTAGAACACATAGTACTCGTATTTCATAGCGACGGAATTTCCGTGTGAATTCGTCAATGTTTGGGAGTGAGGGATGCAGTAAAGAACGATTAGTGGATCGGAAATGAGATTGTCGTATCACAAAAGAAAATCCTGTCGTTTCCATAGAAACGTTACTCGATTTAGAAGGAAATGTCTTAGAACACATAGTACTCGTATTTCATAGCGACGGAATTTCCGTGTGAATTCGTCAATGTTTGGGAGTGAGGGATGCAGTAAAGAACGATTAGTGGATCGGAAATGTGATTGTCGTATCCCAAAAGAAAATCCTGTCGTTTCCATAGAAACGTTACTCGATTTAGAAGGAAATGTCTTAGAACACATAGTACTCGCATTTCATAGCGACGTAATTTCCGTGTGAATTCGTCAATGTTTGGGAGTGAGGGATGCAGTAAAGAACGATTAGTGGATCGGAAATGTGATTGTCGTATCCCAAAAGAAAATCCTGTCGTTTCCATAGAAACGTTACTCGATTTAGGAGGAAATGTCTTAGAACACATAGTACTCGTATTTCATAGCGACGCAATTTCCGTGTGAATTCGTCAATGTTTGGGAGTGAGGGATGCAGTAAAGAACGATTAGTGGATCGGAAATGTGATTGTCGTATCCCAAAAGAAAATCCTGTCGTTTCCATATAAACGTTACTCGATTTAGAAGGAAATGTCTTAGAACACATTGTACTCGTATTTCATAGCGACGCAATTTCCGTGTGAATTCGTCAATGTTAGGGAGTGAGGGATGCAGTAAAGAAGGATTAGTGGATCGGAAATGTGATTGTCGTATCACAAAAGAAAATCCTGTCGTTTCCATAGAAACGTTGCTCGATTTAGAAGGAAATGTCTTAGAACACATAGTACTCGTATTTCGTAGCGACGGAATTTCCGTGTGAATTAGTCAATGTTTGGGAGTGAGGGATGCAGTAAAGAAGGATTAGGGGATCGGAAATGAGATTTTCGTATCCCAAAAGAAAATCCTGTCGTGTCCATAGAAACGTTACTCGATTTAGAAGGAAATGTCTTAGAACACATTGTACTCGTATTTCATAGCGACACAATTTCCGTGTGAATTCGTCAATGTGTGGGAGTGAGGGATGCAGTAAAGAAGGATTAGTGGATCGGAAATGAGATTGTCGTATCCCAAAAGAAAATCCTGTCGTTTCCATAGAAACGTTACTCGATTTAGAAGGAAATGTCTTAGAACTCATAGTACTCGTATTTCATAGCGACGGAATTTCCGTGTGAATTCGTCAATGTGTGGGAGTGAGGGATGCAGTAAAGAAGGATTAGTGGATCGGAAATGTGATTGTCGTATCCCAAAAGAAAATCCTGTCGTTTCCATAGAAACGTTACTCGATTTAGAAGGAAATGTCTTAGAACACATAGTACTCGTATTTCATAGCGACGCAATTTCCTTGTGAATTCGTCAAAGCGTGGGAGTGAGGGATGCAGTAAAGAAGGATTAGTGGATCGGAAATGTGATTGTCGTATCCCAAAAGAAAATCCTGTCGTTTCCATAGAAACGTTACTCGATTTAGAAGGAAATGTCTTAGAACACATAGTACTCGCATTTCATAGCGACGCAACTTCCGTGTGAATTCGCCAATGTTTGGGAGTGAGGGATGCAGTAAAGAACGATTAGTGGATCGGAAATGAGATTGTCGTATCCCAAAAGAAAATCCTGTCGTTTCCATAGAAACGTTACTCGATTTAGAAGGAAATGTCTTAGAACACATAGTACTCGTATTTCATAGCGACGGAATTTCCGTGTGAATTCGTCAATGTTTGGGAGTGAGGGATGCAGTAAAGAACGATTAGTGGATCGGAAATGTGATTGTCGTATCTCAAAAGAAAATCCTGTCGTTTCCATAGAAACGTTACTCGATTTAGAAGGAAATGTCTTAGAACACATAGTACTCGTATTTCATAGCGACGCAATTTCCGTGTGAATTCGTCAATGTTTGGGAGTGAGGGATGCAATAAAGATCGATTAGTGGATCGGAAATGTGATTGCCGTATCCCAAAAGAAAATCCTGTCGTTTCCATAGAAACGTTACTCGATTTAGAAGGAAATGTCTTAGAACACATAGTACTCGTATTTCATAGCGACGCAATTTCCGTGTGAATTCGTCAATGTTTGGGAGTGAGGGATGCAGTAAAGAAGGATTAGTGGATCGGAAATGAGATTGTCGTATCCCAAAAGAAAATCCTGTCGTTTCCATAGAAACGTTACTCGATTTAGAAGGAAATGTCTTAGAACACATAGTACTCGTATTTCATAGCGACGGAATTTCCGTGTGAATTCGTCAATGTTTGGGAGTGAGGGATGCAGTAAAGAACGATTAGTGGATCGGAAATGAGATTGTCGTATCCCAAAAGAAAATCCTGTCGTTTCCATAGAAACGTTACTCGATTTAGAAGGAAATGTCTTAGAACACATAGTACTCGTATTTCATAGCGACGGAATTTCCGTGTGAATTCGTCAATGTTTGGGAGTGAGGGATGCAGTAAAGAACGATTAGTGGATCGGAAATGTGATTGTCGTATCCCAAAAGAAAATCCTGTCGTTTCCATAGAAACGTTACTCGATTTAGAAGGAAATGTCTTAGAACACATAGTACTCGCATTTCATAGCGACGTAATTTCCGTGTGAATTCGTCAATGTTTGGGAGTGAGGGATGCAGTAAAGAACGATTAGTGGATCGGAAATGTGATTGTCGTATCCCAAAAGAAAATCCTGTCGTTTCCATAGAAACGTTACTCGATTTAGAAGGAAATGTCTTAGAACACATAGTACTCGTATTTCATAGCGACGGAATTTCCGTGTGAATTCGTCAATGTGTGGGAGTGAGGGATGCAGTAAAGAAGGATTAGTGGATCGGAAATGTGATTGTCGTATCCCAAAAGAAAATCCTGTCGTTTCCATAGAAACGTTACTCGATTTAGAAGGAAATGTCTTAGAACACATAGTACTCGTATTTCATAGCGACGCAATTTCCTTGTGAATTCGTCAAAGCGTGGGAGTGAGGGATGCAGTAAAGAAGGATTAGTGGATCGGAAATGTGATTGTCGTATCCCAAAAGAAAATCCTGTCGTTTCCATAGAAACGTTACTCGATTTAGAAGGAAATGTCTTAGAACACATAGTACTCGCATTTCATTGCGACGCAACTTCCGTGTGAATTCGCCAATGTTTGGGAGTGAGGGATGCAGTAAAGAACGATTAGTGGATCGGAAATGAGATTGTCGTATCCCAAAAGAAAATCCTGTCGTTTCCATAGAAACGTTACTCGATTTAGAAGGAAATGTCTTAGAACACATAGTACTCGCATTTCATTGCGACGCAACTTCCGTGTGAATTCGCCAATGTTTGGGAGTGAGGGATGCAGTAAAGAACGATTAGTGGATCGGAAATGAGATTGTCGTATCCCAAAAGAAAATCCTGTCGTTTCCATAGAAACGTTACTCGATTTAGAAGGAAATGTCTTAGAACACATAGTACTCGTATTTCATAGCGACGGAATTTCCGTGTGAATTCGTCAATGTTTGGGAGTGAGGGATGCAGTAAAGAACGATTAGTGGATCGGAAATGTGATTGTCGTATCTCAAAAGAAAATCCTGTCGTTTCCATAGAAACGTTACTCGATTTAGAAGGAAATGTCTTAGAACACATAGTACTCGTATTTCATAGCGACGCAATTTCCGTGTGAATTCGTCAATGTTTGGGAGTGAGGGATGCAGTAAAGAAGGATTAGTGGATCGGAAATGAGATTGTCGTATCCCAAAAGAAAATCCTGTCGTTTCCATAGAAACGTTACTCGATTTAGAAGGAAATGTCTTAGAACACATAGTACTCGTATTTCATAGCGACGGAATTTCCGTGTGAATTCGTCAAAGTTTGGGAGTGAGGGATGCAGTAAAGAACGATTAGTGGATCGGAAATGAGATTGTCGTATCCCAAAAGAAAATCCTGTCGTTTCTATAGAAACGTTACTCGATTTAGAAGGAAATGTCTTAGAACACATAGTACTCGTATTTCATAGCGACGGAATTTCCGTGTGGATTCGTCAATGTTTGGGAGTGAGGGATGCAGTAAAGAACGATTAGTGGATCGGAAATGTGATTGTCGTATCCCAAAAGAAAATCCTGTCGTTTCCATAGAAACGTTGCTCGATTTAGAAGGAAATGTCTTAGAACACATAGTACTCGCATTTCATAGCGACGTAATTTCCGTGTGAATTCGTCAATGTTTGGGAGTGAGGGATGCAGTAAAGAACGATTAGTGGATCGGAAATGTGATTGTCGTATCCCAAAAGAAAATCCTGGCGTTTCCATAGAAACGTTACTCGATTTAGAAGGAAATGTCTTAGAACACATAGTACTCGTATTTCATAGCGACGCAATTTCCGTGTGAATTCGTCAATGTTTGGGAGTGAGGGATGCAGTAAAGAACGATTAGTGGATCGGAAATGTGATTGTCGTATCCCAAAAGAAAATCCTGTCGTTTCCATATAAACGTTACTCGATTTAGAAGGAAATGTCTTAGAACACATAGTACTCGTATTTCATAGCGACGCAATTACCGTGTGAATTCGTCAATGTTTGGGAGTGAGGGATGCAGTAAAGAACGATTAGTGGATCGGAAATGTGATTGTCGTATCCCAAAAGAAAATCCTGTCGTTTCCATAGAAACGTTACTCGATTTAGAAGGAAATGTCTTAGAACACATAGTACTCGTATTTCATAGCGACGGAACTTCCGTGTGAATTCGTCAATGTTTGGGAGTGAGGGATGCAGTAAAGAACGATTAGTGGATCGGAAATGAGATTGTCGTATCCCAAAAGAAAATCCTGTCGTTTCCATAGAAACGTTACTCGATTTAGAAGGAAATGTCTTAGAACACATAGTACTCGTATTTCATAGCGACGCAATTTCCGTGTGAATTCGTCAATGTTTGGGAGTGAGGGATGCAGTAAAGAACGATTAGTGGATCGGAAATGTGATTGTCGTATCCCAAAAGAAAATCCTGTCGTTTCCATAGAAACGTTACTCGATTTAGAAGGAAATGTCTTAGAACACATAGTACTCGCATTTCATAGCGACGTAATTTCCGTGTGAATTCGTCAATGTTTGGGAGTGAGGGATGCAGTAAAGAACGATTAGTGGATCGGAAATGTGATTGTCGTATCCCAAAAGAAAATCCTGTCGTTTCCATAGAAACGTTACTCGATTTAGAAGGAAATGTCTTAGAACACATAGTACTCGTATTTCATAGCGACGCAATTTCCGTGTGAATTCGTCAATGTTTGGGAGTGAGGGATGCAGTAAAGAACGATTAGTGGATCGGAAATGTGATTGTCGTATCCCAAAAGAAAATCCTGTCGTTTCCATATAAACGTTACTCGATTTAGAAGGAAATGTCTTAGAACACATAGTACTCGTATTTCATAGCGACGGAATTTCCGTGTGAATTCGTCAATGTTAGGGAGTGAGGGATGCAGTAAAGAAGGATTAGTGGATCGGAAATGTGATTGTCGTATCACAAAAGAAAATCCTGTCGTTTCCATAGAAACGTTGCTCGATTTAGAAGGAAATGTCTTAGAACACAAAGTACTCGTATTTCGTAGCGACGGAATTTCCGTGTGAATTCGTCAATGTTTGGGAGTGAGGGATGCAGTAAAGAAGGATTAGGGGATCGGAAATGAGATTTTCGTATCCCAAAAGAAAATCCTGTCGTGTCCATAGAAACGTTACTCGATTTAGAAGGAAATGTCTTAGAACACATTGTACTCGTATTTCATAGCGACGCAATTTCCGTGTGAATTCGTCAATGTGTGGGAGTGAGGGATGCAGTAAAGAAGGATTAGTGGATCGGAAATGAGATTGTCGTATCCCAAAAGAAAATCCTGTCGTTTCCATAGAAACGTTACTCGATTTAGAAGGAAATGTCTTAGAACTCATAGTACTCGTATTTCATAGCGACGGAATTTCCGTGTGAATTCGTCAATGTGTGGGAGTGAGGGATGCAGTAAAGAAGGATTAGTGGATCGGAAATGTGATTGTCGTATCCCAAAAGAAAATCCTGTCGTTTCCATAGAAACGTTACTCGATTTAGAAGGAAATGTCTTAGAACACATAGTACTCGTATTTCATAGCGACGCAATTTCCTTGTGAATTCGTCAAAGCGTGGGAGTGAGGGATGCAGTAAAGAAGGATTAGTGGATCGGAAATGTGATTGTCGTATCCCAAAAGAAAATCCTGTCGTTTCCATAGAAACGTTACTCGATTTAGAAGGAAATGTCTTAGAACACATAGTACTCGCATCTCATAGCGACGCAACTTCCGTGTGAATTCGCCAATGTTTGGGAGTGAGGGATGCAGTAAAGAACGATTAGTGGATCGGAAATGAGATTGTCGTATCCCAAAAGAAAATCCTGTCGTTTCCATAGAAACGTTACTCGATTTAGAAGGAAATGTCTTAGAACACATAGTACTCGTATTTCATAGCGACGGAATTTCCGTGTGAATTCGTCAATGTTTGGGAGTGAGGGATGCAGTAAAGAACGATTAGTGGATCGGAAATGTGATTGTCGTATCTCAAAAGAAAATCCTGTCGTTTCCATAGAAACGTTACTCGATTTAGAAGGAAATGTCTTAGAACACATAGTACTCGTATTTCATAGCGACGCAATTTCCGTGTGAATTCGTCAATGTTTGGGAGTGAGGGATGCAATAAAGATCGATTAGTGGATCGGAAATGTGATTGTCGTATCCCAAAAGAAAATCCTGTCGTTTCCATAGAAACGTTACTCGATTTAGAAGGAAATGTCTTAGAACACATAGTACTCGTATTTCATAGCGACGCAATTTCCGTGTGAATTCGTCAATGTTTGGGAGTGAGGGATGCAGTAAAGAAGGATTAGTGGATCGGAAATGAGATTGTCGTATCCCAAAAGAAAATCCTGTCGTTTCCATAGAAACGTTACTCGATTTAGAAGGAAATGTCTTAGAACACATAGTACTCGTATTTCGTAGCGACGGAATTTCCGTGTGAATTCGTCAAAGTTTGGGAGTGAGGGATGCAGTAAAGAACGATTAGTGGATCGGAAATGAGATTGTCGTATCCCAAAAGAAAATCCTGTCGTTTCTATAGAAACGTTACTCGATTTAGAAGGAAATGTCTTAGAACACATAGTACTCGTATTTCATAGCGACGGAATTTCCGTGTGGATTCGTCAATGTTTGGGAGTGAGGGATGCAGTAAAGAACGATTAGTGGATCGGAAATGTGATTGTCGTATCCCAAAAGAAAATCCTGTCGTTTCCATAGAAACGTTGCTCGATTTAGAAGGAAATGTCTTAGAACACATAGTACTCGCATTTCATAGCGACGTAATTTCCGTGTGAATTCGTCAATGTTTGGGAGTGAGGGATGCAGTAAAGAACGATTAGTGGATCGGAAATGTGATTGTCGTATCCCAAAAGAAAATCCTGGCGTTTCCATAGAAACGTTACTCGATTTAGAAGGAAATGTCTTAGAACACATAGTACTCGTATTTCATAGCGACGCAATTTCCGTGTGAATTCGTCAATGTTTGGGAGTGAGGGATGCAGTAAAGAACGATTAGTGGATCGGAAATGTGATTGTCGTATCCCAAAAGAAAATCCTGTCGTTTCCATATAAACGTTACTCGATTTAGAAGGAAATGTCTTAGAACACATAGTACTCGTATTTCATAGCGACGCAATTACCGTGTGAATTCGTCAATGTTTGGGAGTGAGGGATGCAGTAAAGAACGATTAGTGGATCGGAAATGTGATTGTCGTATCCCAAAAGAAAATCCTGTCGTTTCCATAGAAACGTTACTCGATTTAGAAGGAAATGTCTTAGAACACATAGTACTCGTATTTCATAGCGACGCCATTTCCGTGTGAATTCGTCAATGTTTGGGAGTGAGGGATGCAGCAAAGAACGATTAGTGGATCGGAAATATGACTGTCGTATCCCAAAAGAAAATCCTGTCGTTTCCATAGAAACGTTACTCGATTTAGAAGGAAATGTCTTAGAACACATAGTACTCGTATTTCATAGCGACGCAATATCCGTGTGAATTCGTCAATGTTTGGGAGTGAGGGATGCAGTAAAGAAGGATTAGTGGATCGGAAATGTGATTGTCGTATCCCAAAAGAAAATCCTGTCGTTTCCATAGAAACGTTACTCGATTTAGAAGGAAATGTCTTAGAACACATAGTACTCGTATTTCATAGCGACGCAATTTCCTTGTGAATTCGTCAAAGCGTGGGAGTGAGGGATGCAGTAAAGAAGGATTAGTGGATCGGAAATGTGATTGTCGTATCCCAAAAGAAAATCCTGTCGTTTCCATAGAAACGTTACTCGATTTAGAAGGAAATGTCTTAGAACACATAGTACTCGCATTTCATAGCGACGCAACTTCCGTGTGAATTCGCCAATGTTTGGGAGTGAGGGATGCAGTAAAGAACGATTAGTGGATCGGAAATGAGATTGTCGTATCCCAAAAGAAAATCCTGTCGTTTCCATAGAAACGTTACTCGATTTAGAAGGAAATGTCTTAGAACACATAGTACTCGTATTTCATAGCGACGGAATTTCCGTGTGAATTCGTCAATGTTTGGGAGTGAGGGATGCAGTAAAGAACGATTAGTGGATCGGAAATGTGATTGTCGTATCTCAAAAGAAAATCCTGTCGTTTCCATAGAAACGTTACTCGATTTAGAAGGAAATGTCTTAGAACACATAGTACTCGTATTTCATAGCGACGCAATTTCCGTGTGAATTCGTCAATGTTTGGGAGTGAGGGATGCAATAAAGATCGATTAGTGGATCGGAAATGTGATTGTCGTATCCCAAAAGAAAATCCTGTCGTTTCCATAGAAACGTTACTCGATTTAGAAGGAAATGTCTTAGAACACATAGTACTCGTATTTCATAGCGACGCAATTTCCGTGTGAATTCGTCAATGTTTGGGAGTGAGGGATGCAGTAAAGAAGGATTAGTGGATCGGAAATGAGATTGTCGTATCCCAAAAGAAAATCCTGTCGTTTCCATAGAAACGTTACTCGATTTAGAAGGAAATGTCTTAGAACACATAGTACTCGTATTTCATAGCGACGGAATTTCCGTGTGAATTCGTCAATGTTTGGGAGTGAGGGATGCAGTAAAGAACGATTAGTGGATCGGAAATGAGATTGTCGTATCCCAAAAGAAAATCCTGTCGTTTCCATAGAAACGTTACTCGATTTAGAAGGAAATGTCGTAGAACACATAGTACTCGTATTTCATAGCGACGGAATTTCCGTGTGGATTCGTCAATGTTTGGGAGTGAGGGATGCAGTAAAGAACGATTAGTGGATCGGAAATGTGATTGTCGTATCCCAAAAGAAAATCCTGTCGTTTCCATAGAAACGTTACTCGATTTAGAAGGAAATGTCTTAGAACACATAGTACTCGTATTTCATAGCGACGCAATTTCCTTGTGAATTCGTCAAAGCGTGGGAGTGAGGGATGCAGTAAAGAAGGATTAGTGGATCGGAAATGTGATTGTCGTATCCCAAAAGAAAATCCTGTCGTTTCCATAGAAACGTTACTCGATTTAGAAGGAAATGTCTTAGAACACATAGTACTCGCATTTCATAGCGACGCAACTTCCGTGTGAATTCGCCAATGTTTGGGAGTGAGGGATGCAGTAAAGAACGATTAGTGGATCGGAAATGAGATTGTCGTATCCCAAAAGAAAATCCTGTCGTTTCCATAGAAACGTTACTCGATTTAGAAGGAAATGTCTTAGAACACATAGTACTCGTATTTCATAGCGACGGAACTTCCGTGTGAATTCGTCAATGTTTGGGAGTGAGGGATGCAGTAAAGAACGATTAGTGGATCGGAAATGTGATTGTCGTATCTCAAAAGAAAATCGTGTCGTTTCCATAGAAACGTTACTCGATTTAGAAGGAAATGTCTTAGAACACATAGTACTCGTATTTCATAGCGACGCAATTTCCGTGTGAATTCGTCAATGTTTGGGAGTGAGGGATGCAATAAAGATCGATTAGTGGATCGGAAATGTGATTGTCGTATCCCAAAAGAAAATCCTGTCGTTTCCATAGAAACGTTACTCGATTTAGAAGGAAATGTCTTAGAACACATAGTACTCGTATTTCATAGCGACGCAATTTCCGTGTGAATTCGTCAATGTTTGGGAGTGAGGGATGCAGTAAAGAAGGATTAGTGGATCGGAAATGAGATTGTCGTATCCCAAAAGAAAATCCTGTCGTTTCCATAGAAACGTTACTCGATTTAGAAGGAAATGTCTTAGAACACATAGTACTCGTATTTCATAGCGACGGAATTTCCGTGTGAATTCGTCAATGTTTGGGAGTGAGGGATGCAGTAAAGAACGATTAGTGGATCGGAAATGAGATTGTCGTATCCCAAAAGAAAATCCTGTCGTTTCCATAGAAACGTTACTCGATTTAGAAGGAAATGTCTTAGAACACATAGTACTCGTATTTCATAGCGACGGAATTTCCGTGTGGATTCGTCAATGTTTGGGAGTGAGGGATGCAGTAAAGAACGATTAGTGGATCGGAAATGTGATTGTCGTATCCCAAAAGAAAATCCTGTCGTTTCCATAGAAACGTTACTCGATTTAGAAGGAAATGTCTTAGAACACATAGTACTCGCATTTCATAGCGACGCAACTTCCGTGTGAATTCGCCAATGTTTGGGAGTGAGGGATGCAGTAAAGAACGATTAGTGGATCGGAAATGAGATTGTCGTATCCCAAAAGAAAATCCTGTCGTTTCCATAGAAACGTTACTCGATTTAGAAGGAAATGTCTTAGAACACATAGTACTCGTATTTCATAGCGACGGAATTTCCGTGTGAATTCGTCAATGTTTGGGAGTGAGGGATGCAGTAAAGAACGATTAGTGGATCGGAAATGTGATTGTCGTATCTCAAAAGAAAATCCTGTCGTTTCCATAGAAACGTTACTCGATTTAGAAGGAAATGTCTTAGAACACATAGTACTCGTATTTCATAGCGACGCAATTTCCGTGTGAATTCGTCAATGTTTGGGAGTGAGGGATGCAATAAAGATCGATTAGTGGATCGGAAATGTGATTGTCGTATCCCAAAAGAAAATCCTGTCGTTTCCATAGAAACGTTACTCGATTTAGAAGGAAATGTCTTAGAACACATAGTACTCGTATTTCATAGCGACGCAATTTCCTTGTGAATTCGTCAAAGCGTGGGAGTGAGGGATGCAGTAAAGAAGGATTAGTGGATCGGAAATGAGATTGTCGTATCCCAAAAGAAAATCCTGTCGTTTCCATAGAAACGTTACTCGATTTAGAAGGAAATGTCTTAGAACACATAGTACTCGTATTTCATAGCGACGGAATTTCCGTGTGAATTCGTCAATGTTTGGGAGTGAGGGATGCAGTAAAGAACGATTAGTGGATCGGAAATGAGATTGTCGTATCCCAAAAGAAAATCCTGTCGTTTCCATAGAAACGTTACTCGATTTAGAAGGAAATGTCTTAGAACACATAGTACTCGTATTTCATAGCGACGGAATTTCCGTGTGGATTCGTCAATGTTTGGGAGTGAGGGATGCAGTAAAGAACGATTAGTGGATCGGAAATGTGATTGTCGTATCCCAAAAGAAAATCCTGTCGTTTCCATAGAAACGTTGCTCGATTTAGAAGGAAATGTCTTAGAACACATAGTACTCGCATTTCATAGCGACGTAATTTCCGTGTGAATTCGTCAATGTTTGGGAGTGAGGGATGCAGTAAAGAACGATTAGTGGATCGGAAATGTGATTGTCGTATCCCAAAAGAAAATCCTGTCGTTTCCATAGAAACGTTACTCGATTTAGAAGGAAATGTCTTAGAACACATAGTACTCGTATTTCATAGCGACGCAATTTCCGTGTGAATTCGTCAATGTTTGGGAGTGAGGGATGCAGTAAAGAACGATTAGTGGATCGGAAATGTGATTGTCGTATCCCAAAAGAAAATCCTGTCGTTTCCATATAAACGTTACTCGATTTAGAAGGAAATGTCTTAGAACACATAGTACTCGTATTTCATAGCGACGCAATTACCGTGTGAATTCGTCAATGTTTGGGAGTGAGGGATGCAGTAAAGAACGATTAGTGGATCGGAAATGTGATTGTCGTATCCCAAAAGAAAATCCTGTCGTTTCCATAGAAACGTTACTCGATTTAGAAGGAAATGTCTTAGAACACATAGTACTCGTATTTCATAGCGACGCCATTTCCGTGTGAATTCGTCAATGTTTGGGAGTGAGGGATGCAGTAAAGAACGATTAGTGGATCGGAAATATGACTGTCGTATCCCAAAAGAAAATCCTGTCGTTTCCATAGAAACGTTACTCGATTTAGAAGGAAATGTCTTAGAACACATAGTACTCGTATTTCATAGCGACGCAATATCCGTGTGAATTCGTCAATGTTTGGGAGTGAGGGATGCAGTAAAGAAGGATTAGTGGATCGGAAATGTGATTGTCGTATCCCAAAAGAAAATCCTGTCGTTTCCATAGAAACGTTACTCGATTTAGAAGGAAATGTCTTAGAACACATAGTACTCGTATTTCATAGCGACGCAATTTCCTTGTGAATTCGTCAAAGCGTGGGAGTGAGGGATGCAGTAAAGAAGGATTAGTGGATCGGAAATGTGATTGTCGTATCCCAAAAGAAAATCCTGTCGTTTCCATAGAAACGTTACTCGATTTAGAAGGAAATGTCTTAGAACACATAGTACTCGCATTTCATAGCGACGCAACTTCCGTGTGAATTCGCCAATGTTTGGGAGTGAGGGATGCAGTAAAGAACGATTAGTGGATCGGAAATGAGATTGTCGTATCCCAAAAGAAAATCCTGTCGTTTCCATAGAAACGTTACTCGATTTAGAAGGAAATGTCTTAGAACACATAGTACTCGTATTTCATAGCGACGGAATTTCCGTGTGAATTCGTCAATGTTTGGGAGTGAGGGATGCAGTAAAGAACGATTAGTGGATCGGAAATGTGATTGTCGTATCTCAAAAGAAAATCCTGTCGTTTCCATAGAAACGTTACTCGATTTAGAAGGAAATGTCTTAGAACACATAGTACTCGTATTTCATAGCGACGCAATTTCCGTGTGAATTCGTCAATGTTTGGGAGTGAGGGATGCAATAAAGATCGATTAGTGGATCGGAAATGTGATTGTCGTATCCCAAAAGAAAATCCTGTCGTTTCCATAGAAACGTTACTCGATTTAGAAGGAAATGTCTTAGAACACATAGTACTCGTATTTCATAGCGACGCAATTTCCGTGTGAATTCGTCAATGTTTGGGAGTGAGGGATGCAGTAAAGAAGGATTAGTGGATCGGAAATGAGATTGTCGTATCCCAAAAGAAAATCCTGTCGTTTCCATAGAAACGTTACTCGATTTAGAAGGAAATGTCTTAGAACACATAGTACTCGTATTTCATAGCGACGGAATTTCCGTGTGAATTCGTCAATGTTTGGGAGTGAGGGATGCAGTAAAGAACGATTAGTGGATCGGAAATGAGATTGTCGTATCCCAAAAGAAAATCCTGTCGTTTCCATAGAAACGTTACTCGATTTAGAAGGAAATGTCTTAGAACACATAGTACTCGTATTTCATAGCGACGGAATTTCCGTGTGGATTCGTCAATGTTTGGGAGTGAGGGATGCAGTAAAGCACGATTAGTGGATCGGAAATGTGATTGTCGTATCCCAAAAGAAAATCCTGTCGTTTCGATAGAAACGTTGCTCGATTTAGAATTAAATGTCTTAGAACACATAGTACTCGCATTTCATAGCGACGTAATTTCCGTGTGAATTCGTCAATGTTTGGGAGTGAGGGATGCAGTAAAGAACGATTAGTGGATCGGAAATGTGATTGTCGTATCCCAAAAGAAAATCCTGTCGTTTCCATAGAAACGTTACTCGATTTAGATGGAAATGTCTTAGAACACATAGTACTCGTATTTCATAGCGACGCAATTTCCGTGTGAATTCGTCAATGTTTGGGAGTGAGGGATGCAGTAAAGAACGATTAGTGGATCGGAAATGTGATTGTCGTATCCCAAAAGAAAATCCTGTCGTTTCCATATAAACGTTACTCGATTTAGAAGGAAACGTCTTAGAACACATAGTACTCGTATTTCATAGCGACGCAATTACCGTGTGAATTCGTCAATGTTTGGGAGTGAGGGATGCAGTAAAGAACGATTAGTGGATCGGAAATGAGATTGTCGTATCCCAAAAGAAAATCCTGTCGTTTCCAAAGAAACGTTACTCGATTTAGAAGGAAATGTCTTAGAACACATAGTACTCGTATTTCATAGCGACGCCATTTCCGTGTGAATTCGTCAATGTTTGGGAGTGAGGGATGCAGTAAAGAACGATTAGTGGATCGGAAATATGACTGTCGTATCCCAAAAGAAAATCCTGTCGTTTCCATAGAAACGTTACTCGATTTAGAAGGAAATGTCTTAGAACACATAGTACTCGTATTTCATAGCGACGCAATATCCGTGTGAATTCGTCAATGTTTGGGAGTGAGGGATGCAGTAAAGAAGGATTAGTGGATCGGAAATGAGATTGTCGTATCCCAAAAGAAAATCCTGTCGTTTCCATAGAAACGTTACTCGATTTAGAAGGAAATGTCTTAGAACACATAGTACTCGTATTTCATAGCGACGCAATTTCCGTGTGAATTCGTCAATGTTTGGGAGTGAGTAATGCAGTAAAGAACGATTAGTGGATCGGAAATGAGATTGTCGTATCCCAAAAGAAAATCCTGTCGTTTCCATAGAAACGTTACTCGATTTAGAAGGAAATGTCTTAGAACACATAGTACTCGTAATTCACAGCGATGGAATTTCCGTGTGAATTCGTCAATGTTTGTGAGAGAGGGATGCAGTAAAGAAGGATTAGTGGATCGGAAATGAGATTGTCGTATCCCAAAAGAAAATCCTGTCGTTTCCATAGAAACGTTACTCGAGTTAGAAGGAAATGTCTTAGAACACATAGTACTCGTATTTCATAGCGACGCAATTTCCGTGTGAATTCGTCAATGTTTGGGAGTGAGGGATGCAGTAAAGAACCATTAGTGGATCGGAAATGAGATTGTCGTATCCCAAAAGAAAATCCTGTCGTTTCCATAGAAACGTTACTCGATTTAGAAGGAAATGTCTTAGAACACATAGTACTCGTATTTCATAGCGACGCAATTTCCGTGTGAATTCGTCAATGTTTGGGAGTGAGGGATGCAGTAAAGAACGATTAGTGGATCGGAAATGTAATTGTCGTATCCCAAAAGAAAATCCTGTCGTTTCCATAGAAACGTTACTCGATTTAGAAGGAAATGTCTTAGAACACATAGTACTCGTATTACAAAGCGACGCAATATCCGTTTTAATTCGTCAATGTTTGGGAGTGAGAGATGCAGTAAAGAAGGATTAGTGGATCGGAAATGAGATTGTCGTATCCCAAAAGAAAATCCTGTCGTTTCCATAGAAACGTTACTCGATTTAGAAGGAAATGTCTTAGAACACATAGTACTCGTATTTCATAGCGACGCAATTTCCGTGTGAATTCGTCAATGTTTGGGAGTGAGGGATGCAGTAAAGAACGATTAGTGGATCGGAAATGTAATTGTCGTATCCCAAAAGAAAATCCTGTCGTTTCCATAGAAACGTTACTCGATTTAGAAGGAAATGTCTTAGAACACATAGTACTCGTATTTCAAAGCGACGCAATACCGTTTTAATTCGTCAATGTTTGGGAGTGAGAGATGCAGTAAAGAAGGATTAGTGGATCGGAAATGAGATTGTCATATCCCAAAAGAAAATCCTGTCGTTTCCATAGAAACGTTACTCGATTTAGAAGGAAATGTCTTAGAACACATAGTACTCGTATTTGACAGCGACGGAATTTCCGTGTGAATTCGTCAATGTTTGGGAGTGAGGGATGCAGTAAAGAACGATTAGTGGATCGGAAATGTGATTGTCGTATCCCAAAAGAAAATCCTGTCGTTTCCTTAGAAACATTACTCGATTTAGAAGGAAATGTCTTAGAACACATAGTACTCGTATTTCATAGCGACGGAATTTCCGTGTGAATTCGTCAATGTTTGGGAGTGAGGGATGCAGTAAAGAACGATTAGTGGATCGGAAATGAGATTGTCGAATCCCAAAAGAAAATTCTGTCGTTTCCATAGAAACGTTACTCGATTTAGAAGGAAATGTCTTAGAACACATAGTGCACGTATTTCACAGCGACGGAATTTCCGTGTGAATTCGTCAATGTTTGGGAGTGAGGGATGCAGTAAAGAAGGATTAGTGGATCGGAAATGAGATTGTCGTATCCCAAAAGAAAATCCTGTCGTTTCCATAGAAACGTTACTCGATTTAGAAGGAAATGTCTTACAACACATAGTACTCGTATTTCACAGCGACGGAATTTCCATGTGAATTCGTCAATGTTTGGGAGTGAGGGATGCAGTAAAGAAGGATTAGTTGATCGGAAATGTGATTGTCGTATCCCAAAAGAAAATCCTGTCGTCTCCATAGAACCGTTACTCGATTTAGAAGGAAATGTCTTAGAACACATAGTACTCGTATTTCACAGCGACGGAATTTCCGTGTGAATTCGTCAAAGTTTGGGAGTGAGGGATGCAGTAAAGAACGATTAGTGGATCGGAAAAGTGATTGTCGTATCCCAAAAGAAAATCCTGTCGTTTCCATAGAAACGTTACTCGATTTAGAAGGAAATGTCTTAGAACACATAGTACTCGTATTTCATAGCGACGCAATTTCCGTGTGAATTCGTCAATGTTTGGGAGTGAGGGATGCAGTAAAGAACGATTAGTGGATTGGAAATGTGATTGTCGTATCCAAAAAGAAAATCCTGTCGTTTCCATAGAAACGTTACTCGATTTAGAAGGAAATGTCTTAGAACGCATAGTACTCGTATTTCATAGCGACGCAATTTCCGTGTGAATTCGTCAAATGTTTGGGAGTGAGGGATGCAGTAAAGAACGATTAGTGGATTGGAAATGTGATTGTCGTATCCCAAAAGAAAATCCTGTCGTTTCCATAGAAACGTTACTCGATTTAGAAGGAAATGTCTTAGAACACATAGTACTCGTATTTCATAGCGACGCAATTTCCGTGTGAATTCGTCAATGTTTGGGAGTGAGGGATGCAGTAAAGAACGATTAGTGGATCGGAAATGTGATTGTCGTATCCCTAAAGAAAATCCTGTCGTTTCCATAGAAACGTTACTCGATTTAGAAGGAAATGTCTTAGAACAAATAGTACTCGTATTTCATAGCGACGCAATTTCCGTGTGAATTCGTCAATGTTTGGGAGTGAGGGATGCAGAAAAGAACGATTAGTGGATCGGAAATGAGATTGTCGTATCCCAAAAGAAAATCCTGTCGTTTCCATAGAAACGTTACTCGATTTAGAAGGAAATGTCTTAGAACACATAGTACTCGTATTTCATTGCGACGCCATTTCCGTGTGAATTCGTCAATGTTTGGGAGTGAGGGATGCAGTAAAGAACGATTAGTGGATCGGAAATATGACTGTCGTATCCCAAAAGAAAATCCTGTCGTTTCCATAGAAACGTTACTCGATTTAGAAGGAAATGTCTTAGAACACATAGTACTCGTATTTCATAGCGACGCAATATCCGTGTGAATTCGTCAATGTTTGGGAGTGAGGGATGCAGTAAAGAAGGATTAGTGGATCGGAAATGAGATTGTCGTATCCCAAAAGAAAATCCTGTCGTTTCCATAGAAACGTTACTCGATTTAGAAGGAAATGTCTTAGAACACATAGTACTCGTATTTCATAGCGACGCAATTTCCGTGTGAATTCGTCAATGTTTGGGAGTGAGGGATGCAGTAAAGAACGATTAGTGGATCGGAAATGAGATTGTCGTATCCCAAAAGAAAATCCTGTCGTTTCCATAGAAACGTTACTCGATTTAGAAGGAAATGTCTTAGAACACATAGTACTCGTAATTCACAGCGATGGAATTTCCGTGTGAATTCGTCAATGTTTGTGAGAGAGGGATGCTGTAAAGAAGGATTAGTGGATCGGAAATGAGATTGTCGTATCCCAAAAGAAAATCCTGTCGTTTCCATAGAAACGTTACTCGATTTAGAAGGAAATGTCTTAGAACACATAGTACTCGTATTTCATAGCGACGCAATTTCCGTGTGAATTCGTCAATGTTTGGGAGTGAGGGATGCAGTAAAGAACCATTAGTGGATCGGAAATGAGATTGTCGTATCCCAAAAGAAAATCCTGTCGTTTCCATAGAAACGTTACTCGATTTAGAAGGAAATGTCTTAGAACACATAGTACTCGTATTTCATAGCGACGCAATTTCCGTGTGAATTCGTCAATGTTTGGGAGTGAGGGATGCAGTAAAGAACGATTAGTGGATCGGAAATGTAATTGTCGTATCCCAAAAGAAAATCCTGTCGTTTCCATAGAAACGTTACTCGATTTAGAAGGAAATGTCTTAGAACACATAGTACTCGTATTACAAAGCGACGCAATATCCGTTTTAATTCGTCAATGTTTGGGAGTGAGAGATGCAGTAAAGAAGGATTAGTGGATCGGAAATGAGATTGTCGTATCCCAAAAGAAAATCCTGTCGTTTCCATAGAAACGTTACTCGATTTAGAAGGAAATGTCTTAGAAAACATAGTACTCGTATTTCATAGCGACGCAATTTCCGTGTGAATTCGTCAATGTTTGGGAGTGAGGGATGCAGTAAAGAACCATTAGTGGATGGGAAATGAGATTGTCGTATCCCAAAAGAAAATCCTGTCGTTTCCATAGAAACGTTACTCGATTTAGAAGGAAATGTCTTAGAACACATAGTACTCGTATTTCATAGCGACGCAATTTCCGTGTGAATTCGTCAATGTTTGGGAGTGAGGGATGCAGTAAAGAACGATTAGTGGATCGGAAATGTAATTGTCGTATCCCAAAAGAAAATCCTGTCGTTTCCATAGAAACGTTACTCGATTTAGAAGGAAATGTCTTAGAACACATAGTACTCGTATTTCAAAGCGACGCAATACCGTTTTAATTCGTCAATGTTTGGGAGTGAGGGATGCAGTAAAGAAGGATTAGTGGATCGGAAATGAGATTGTCGTATCCCAAAAGAAAATCCTGTCGTTTCCATAGAAACGTTACTCGATTTAGAAGGAAATGTCTTAGAACACATAGTACTCGTATTTCATAGCGACGCAATGTCCGTGTGAATTCGTCAATGTTTGGGAGTGAGGGATGCAGTAAAGAACGATTAGTGGATCGGAAATGAGATTGTCGTATCCCAAAAGAAAATCCTGTCGTTTCCATAGAAACGTTACTCGATTTAGAAGGAAATGTCTTAGAACACATAGTACTCGTAATTCACAGCGATGGAATTTCCGTGTGAATTCGTCAATGTTTGTGAGAGAGGGATGCAGTAAAGATGGATTAGTGGATCGGAAATGAGATTGTCGTATCCCAAAAGAAAATCCTGTCGTTTCCATAGAAACGTTACTCGATTTAGAAGGAATGTCTTAGAACACATAGTACTCGTATTTCATAGCGACGCAATTTCCGTGTGAATTCGTCAATGTTTGGGAGTGAGGGATGCAGTAAAGAACCATTAGTGGATCGGAAATCAGATTGTCGTATCCCAAAAGAAAATCCTGTCGTTTCCATAGAAACGTTACTCGATTTAGAAGGAAATGTCTTAGAACACATAGTACTCGTATTTCATAGCGACGCAATTTCCGTGTGAATTCGTCAATGTTTGGGAGTGAGGGATGCAGTAAAGAACGATTAGTGGATCGGAAATGTAATTGTCGTATCCCAAAAGAAAATCCTGTCGTTTCCATAGAAACGTTACTCGATTTAGAAGGAAATGTCTTAGAACACATAGTACTCGCATTTCATAGCGACGCAACTTCCGTGTGAATTCGCCAATGTTTGGGAGTGAGGGATGCAGTAAAGAACGATTAGTGGATCGGAAATGAGATTGTAGTATCCCAAAAGAAAATCCTGTCGTTTCCATAGAAACGTTACTCGATTTAGAAGGAAATGTCTTAGAACACATAGTACTCGTATTTCATAGCGACGGAATTTCCGTGTGAATTCGTCAATGTTTGGGAGTGAGGGATGCAGTAAAGACCGATTAGTGGATCGGAAATGTGATTGTCGTATCTCAAAAGAAAATCCTGTCGTTTCCATAGAAACGTTACTCGATTTAGAAGGAAATGTCTTAGAACACATAGTACTCGTATTTCATAGCGACGCAATTTCCGTGTGAATTCGTCAATGTTTGGGAGTGAGGGATGCAATAAAGAACGATTAGTGGATCGGAAATGTGATTGTCGTATGCCAAAAGAAAATCCTGTCGTTTCCATAGAAACGTTACTCGATTTAGAAGGAAATGTCTTGGAACACATAGTACTCGTATTTCATAGCGACGCAATTTCCGTGTGAATTCGTCAATGTTTGGGAGTGAGGGATGCAGTAAAGAAGGATTAGTGGATCGGAAATGAGATTGTCGTATCCCAAAAGAAAATCCTGTCGTTTCCATAGAAACGTTACTCGATTTAGAAGGAAATGTCTTAGAACACATAGTACTCGTATTTCATAGCGACGGAATTTCCGTGTGAATTCGTCAATGTTTGGGAGTGAGGGATGCAGTAAGGAACGATTAGTGGATCGGAAATGAGATTGTCGTATCCCAAAAGAAAATCCTGTCGTTTCCATAGAAACGTTACTCGATTTAGAAGGAAATGTCTTAGAACAAATAGTACTCGTATTTCATAGCGACGCAATTTCCGTGTGAATTCGTCAATGTTTGGGAGTGAGGGATGCAGAAAAGAACGATTAGTGGATCGGAAATGAGATTGTCGTATCCCAAAAGAAAATCCTGTCGTTTCCATAGAAACGTTACTCGATTTAGAAGGAAATGTCTTAGAACACATAGTACTCGTATTTCATAGCGACGCCATTTCCGTGTGAATTCGTCAATGTTTGGGAGTGAGGGATGCAGTAAAGAACGATTAGTGGATCGGAAATATGACTGTCGTATCCCAAAAGAAAATCCTGTCGTTTCCATAGAAACGTTACTCGATTTAGAAAGAAATGTCTTAGAACACATAGTACTCGTATTTCATAGCGACGCAATTTCCGTGTGAATTCGTCAATGTTTGGGAGTGAGGGATGCAATAAAGAACGATTAGTGGATCGGAAATGTGATTGTCGTATCCAAAAAGAAAATCCTGTCGTTTCCATAGAAACGTTACTCGATTTAGAAGGAAATGTCTTAGAACACATAGTACTCGTATTTCATAGCGACGCAATTTCCGTGTGAATTCGTCAATGTTTGGGAGTGAGGGATGCAGTAAAGAAGGATTAGTGGATCGGAAATGAGATTGTCGTATCCCAAAAGAAAATCCTGTCGTTTCCATAGAAACGTTACTCGATTTAGAAGGAAATGTCTTAGAACACATAGTACTCGTATTTCAAAGCGACGGAATTTCCGTGTGAATTCGTCAATGTTTGGGAGTGAGGGATGCAGTAAAGAACGATTAGTGGATCGGAAATGAGATTGTCGTATCACAAAAGAAAATCCTGTCGTTTCCATAGAAACGTTACTCGATTTAGAAGGAAATGTCTTAGAACAAATAGTACTCGTATTTCGTAGCGACGCAATTTCCGTGTGAATTCGTCAATGTTTGGGAGTGAGGGATGCAGAAAAGAACGATTAGTGGATCGGAAATGAGATTGTCGTATCCCAAAAGAAAATCCTGTCGTTTCCATAGAAACGTTACTCGATTTAGAAGGAAATGTCTTAGAACACATAGTACTCGTATTTCATAGCGACGCCATTTCCGTGTGAATTCGTCAATGTTTGGGAGTGAGGGATGCAGTAAAGAACGATTAGTGGATCGGAAATATGACTGTCGTATCCCAAAAGAAAATCCTGTCGTTTCCATAGAAACGTTACTCGATTTAGAAGGAAATGTCTTAGAACACATAGTACTCGTATTTCATAGCGACGCAATATCCGTGTGAATTCGTCAATGTTTGGGAGTGAGGGATGCAGTAAAGAAGGATTAGTGGATCGGAAATGAGATTGTCGTATCCCAAAAGAAAATCCTGTCGTTTCCATAGAAACGTTACTCGATTTAGAAGGAAATGTCTTAGAACACATAGTACTCGTATTTCATAGCGACGCAATTTCCGTGTGAATTCGTCAATGTTTGGGAGTGAGGGATGCAGTAAAGAACGATTAGTGGATCGGAAATGAGATTGTCGTATCCCAAAAGAAAATCCTGTCGTTTCCATAGAAACGTTACTCGATTTAGAAGGAAATGTCTTAGAACACATAGTACTCGTATTTCATAGCGACGCAATTTCCGTGTGAATTCGTCAATGTTTGGGAGTGAGGGATGCAGTAAAGAACCATTAGTGGATGGGAAATGAGATTGTCATATCCCAAAAGAAAATCCTGTCGTTTCCATAGAAACGTTACTCGATTTAGAAGGAAATGTCTTAGAACACATAGTACTCGTATTTCATAGCGACGCAATTTCCGTGTGAATTCGTCAATGTTTGGGAGTGAGGGATGCAGTAAAGAACGATTAGTGGATCGGAAATGTAATTGTCGTATCCCAAAAGAAAATCCTGTCGTTTCCATAGAAACGTTACTCGATTTAGAAGGAAATGTCTTAGAACACATAGTACTCGTATTTCAAAGCGACGCAATACCGTTTTAATTCGTCAATGTTTGGGAGTGAGAGATGCAGTAAAGAAGGATTAGTGGATCGGAAATGAGATTGTCGTATCCCAAAAGAAAATCCTGTCGTTTCCATAGAAACGTTACTCGATTTAGAAGGAAATGTCTTAGAACACATAGTACTCGTATTTCATAGCGACGCAATTTCCGTGTGAATTCGTCAATGTTTGGGAGTGAGGGATGCAGTAAAGAACGATTAGTGGATCGGAAATGAGATTGTCGTATCCAAAAAGAAAATCCTGTCGTTTCCATAGAAACGTTACTCGATTTAGAAGGAAATGTCTTAGAACACATTGTACTCGTATTTCATAGCGACGCAATTTCCGTGTGAATTCGTCAATGTGTGGGAGTGAGGGATGCAGTAAAGAAGGATTAGTGGATCGGAAATGAGATTGTCGTATCCCAAAAGGAAAATCCTGTCGTTTCCATAGAAACGTTACTCGATTTAGAAGGAAATGTCTTAGAACACATAGTACTCGTATTTCATAGCGACGGAATTTCCGTGTGAATTCGTCAATGTTAGGGAGTGAGGGATGCAGTAAAGAAGGATTAGTGGATCGGAAATGTGATTGTCGTATCCCAAAAGAAAATCCTGTCGTTTCCATAGAAACGTTACTCGATTTAGAAGGAAATGTCTTAGAACACATAGTACTCGTATTTCGTAGCGACGGAATTTCCGTGTGAATTCGTCAATGTTTGGGAGTGAGGGATGCAGTAAAGAAGGATTAGGGGATCGGAAATGAGATTGTCGTATCCCAAAAGAAAATCCTGTCGTGTCCATAGAAACGTTACTCGATCTAGAAGGAAATGTCTTAGAACACATAGTACTCGTATTTCATAGCGACGCAATTTCCGTGTGAATTCGTCAATGTTTGGGAGTGAGGGATGTAGTAAAGAAGGATTAGTGGATCGGAAATGAGATTGTCGTATCCCAAAAGAAAATCCTGTCGTTTCCATAGAAACGTTACTCGATTTAGAAGGAAATGTCTTAGAACACATAGTACTCGTATTTCATAGCGACGCAATTTCCGTGTGAATTCGTCAAAGCGTGGGAGTGAGGGATGCAGTAAAGAAGGATTAGTGGATCGGAAATGTGATTGTTGTATCCCAAATGAAAATCCTGTCGTTTCCATAGAAACGTTACTCGATTTAGAAGGAAATGTCTTAGAACACATAGTACTCGCATTTCATAGCGACGCGACTTCCGTGTGAATTCGCCAATGTTTGGGAGTGAGGGATGCAGTAAAGAACGATTAGTGGATCGGAAATGAGATTGTCGTATCCCAAAAGAAAATCCTGTCGTTTCCACAGAAACGTTACTCGATTTAGAAGGAAATGTCTTAGAACACATAGTACTCGTATTTCATATCGACGGAATTTCCGTGTGAATTCGTCAATGTTTGGGAGTGAGGGATGCAGTAAAGAACGATTAGTGGATCGGAAATGTGATTGTCGTATCTCAAAAGAAAATCCTGTCGTTTCCATAGAAACGTTACTCGATTTAGAAGGAAATGTCTTAGAACACATAGTACTCGTATTTCATAGCGACGCAATTTCCGTGTGAATTCGTCAATGTTTGGGAGTGAGGGATGCAATAAAGAACGATTAGTGGATCGGAAATGTGATTGTCGTATCCCAAAAGAAAATCCTGTCGTTTCCATAGAAACGTTACTCGATTTAGAAGGAAATGTCTTAGAACACATAGTACTCGTATTTCATAGCGACGCAATTTCCGTGTGAATTCGTCAATGTTTGGGAGTGAGGGATGCAGTAAAGAAGGATTAGTGGATCGGAAATGAGATTTTCGTATCCCAAAAGAAAATCCTGTCGTTTCCATAGAAACGTTACTCGATTTAGAAGGAAATGTCTTAGAACACATAGTACTCGTATTTCATAGCGACGGAATTTCCGTGTGAATTCGTCAATGTTTGGGAGTGAGGGATGCAGTAAAGAACGATTAGTGGATCGGAAATGAGATTGTCGTATCACAAAAGAAAATCCTGTCGTTTCCATAGAAACGTTACTCGATTTAGAAGGAAATGTCTTAGAACACATAGTACTCGTATTTCATAGCGACGGAATTTCCGTGTGAATTCGTCAATGTTTGGGAGTGAGGGATGCAGTAAAGAACGATTAGTGGATCGGAAATGTGATTGTCGTATCCCAAAAGAAAATCCTGTCGTTTCCATAGAAACGTTACTCGATTTAGAAGGAAATGTCCTAGAACACATAGTACTCGCATTTCATAGCGACGTAATTTCCGTGTGAATTCGTCAATGTTTGGGAGTGAGGGATGCAGTAAAGAACGATTAGTGGATCGGAAATGTGAATGTCGTATCCCAAAAGAAAATCCTGTCGTTTCCATAGAAACGTTACTCGATTTAGAAGGAAATGTCTTAGAACACATAGTACTCGTATTTCATAGCGACGCAATTTCCGTGTGAATTCGTCAATGTTTGGGAGTGAGGGATGCAGTAAAGAACGATTAGTGGATCGGAAATGTGATTGTCGTATCCCAAAAGAAAATCCTGTCGTTTCCATATAAACGTTACTCGATTTAGAAGGAAATGTCTTAGAACACATAGTACTCGTATTTCATAGCGACGGAATTTCCGTGTGAATTCGTCAATGTTAGGGAGTGAGGGATGCAGTAAAGAAGGATTAGTGGATCGGAAATGTGATTGTCGTATCCCAAAAGAAAATCCTGTCGTTTCCATAGAAACGTTGCTCGATTTAGAAGGAAATGTCTTAGAACACATAGTACTCGTATTTCGTAGCGACGGAATTTCCGTGTGAATTCGTCAATGTTTGGGAGTGAGGGATGCAGTAAAGAAGGATTAGGGGATCGGAAATGAGATTGTCGTATCCCAAAAGAAAATCCTGTCGTGTCCATAGAAACGTTACTCGATTTAGAAGGAAATGTCTTAGAACACATTGTACTCGTATTTCATAGCGACGCAATTTCCGTGTGAATTCGTCAATGTGTGGGAGTGAGGGATGCAGTAAAGAAGGATTAGTGGATCGGAAATGAGATTGTCGTATCCCAAAAGAAAATCCTGTCGTTTCCATAGAAACGTTACTCGATTTAGAAGGAAATGTCTTAGAACTCATAGTACTCGTATTTCATAGCGACGGAATTTCCGTGTGAATTCGTCAATGTTTGGGAGTGAGGGATGCAGTAAAGAACGATTAGTGGATCGGAAATGTGATTGTCGTATCTCAAAAGAAAATCCTGTCGTTTCCATAGAAACGTTACTCGATTTAGAAGGAAATGTCTTAGAACACATAGTACTCGTATTTCATAGCGACGCAATTTCCGTGTGAATTCGTCAATGTTTGGGAGTGAGGGATGCAATAAAGAACGATTAGTGGATCGGAAATGTGATTGTCGTATCCCAAAAGAAAATCCTGTCGTTTCCATAGAAACGTTACTCGATTTAGAAGGAAATGTCTTAGAACACATAGTACTCGTATTTCATAGCGACGCAATTTCCGTGTGAATTCGTCAATGTTTGGGAGTGAGGGATGCAGTAAAGAAGGATTAGTGGATCGGAAATGAGATTGTCGTATCCCAAAAGAAAATCCTGTCGTTTCCATAGAAACGTTACTCGATTTAGAAGGAAATGTCTTAGAACACATAGTACTCGTATTTCATATCGACGGAATTTCCGTGTGAATTCGTCAATGTTTGGGAGTGAGGGATGCAGTAAAGAACGATTAGTGGATCGGAAATGTGATTGTCGTATCTCAAAAGAAAATCCTGTCGTTTCCATAGAAACGTTACTCGATTTAGAAGGAAATGTCTTAGAACACATAGTACTCGTATTTCATAGCGACGCAATTTCCGTGTGAATTCGTCAATGTTTGGGAGTGAGGGATGCAATAAAGAACGATTAGTGGATCGGAAATGTGATTGTCGTATCCCAAAAGAAAATCCTGTCGTTTCCATAGAAACGTTACTCGATTTAGAAGGAAATGTCTTAGAACACATAGTACTCGTATTTCATAGCGACGCAATTTCCGTGTGAATTCGTCAATGTTTGGGAGTGAGGGATGCAGTAAAGAAGGATTATTGGATCGGAAATGAGATTGTCGTATCCCAAAAGAAAATCCTGTCGTTTCCATAGAAACGTTACTCGATTTAGAAGGAAATGTCTTAGAACACATAGTACTCGTATTTCATAGCGACGGAATTTCCATGTGAATTCGTCAATGTTTGGAAGTGAGGGATGCAGTAAAGAACGATTAGTGGATCGGAAATGAGATTGTCGTATCACAAAAGAAAATCCTGTCGTTTCCATAGAAACGTTACTCGATTTAGAAGGAAATGTCTTAGAACACATAGTACTCGTATTTCATAGCGACGGAATTTCCGTGTGAATTCGTCAATGTTTGGGAGTGAGGGATGCAGTAAAGAACGATTAGTGGATCGGAAATGTGATTGTCGTATCCCAAAAGAACATCCTGTCGTTTCCATAGAAACGTTACTCGATTTAGAAGGAAATGTCTTAGAACACATAGTACTCGCATTTCATAGCGACGTAATTTCCGTGTGAATTCGTCAGTGTTTGGGAGTGAGGGATGCAGTAAAGAACGATTAGTGGATCGGAAATGTGATTGTCGTATCCCAAAAGAAAATCCTGTCGTTTCCATAGAAACGTTACTCGATTTAGAAGGAAATGTCTTAGAACACATAGTACTCGTATTTCATAGCGACGCAATTTCCGTGTGAATTCGTCAATGTTTGGGAGTGAGGGATGCAGTAAAGAACGATTAGTGGATCGGAAATGTGATTGTCGTATCCCAAAAGAAAATCCTGTCGTTTCCATATAAACGTTACTCGATTTAGAAGGAAATGTCTTAGAACACATAGTACTCGTATTTCATAGCGACGGAATTTCCGTGTGAATTCGTCAATGTTAGGGAGTGAGGGATGCAGTAAAGAAGGATTAGTGGATCGGAAATGTGATTGTCGTATCCCAAAAGAAAATCCTGTCGTTTCCATAGAAACGTTGCTCGATTTAGAAGGAAATGTCTTAGAACACATAGTACTCGTATTTCGTAGCGACGGAATTTCCGTGTGAATTCGTCAATGTTTGGGAGTGAGGGATGCAGTAAAGAAGGATTAGGGGATCGGAAATGAGATTGTCGTATCCCAAAAGAAAATCCTGTCGTGTCCATAGAAACGTTACTCGATTTAGAAGGAAATGTCTTAGAACACATTGTACTCGTATTTCATAGCGACGCAATTTCCGTGTGAATTCGTCAATGTGTGGGAGTGAGGGATGCAGTAAAGAAGGATTAGTGGATCGGAAATGAGATTGTCGTATCCCAAAAGAAAATCCTGTCGTTTCCATAGAAACGTTACTCGATTTAGAAGGAAATGTCTTAGAACTCATAGTACTCGTATTTCATAGCGACGGAATTTCCGTGTGAATTCGTCAATGTTTGGGAGTGAGGGATGCAGTAAAGAACGATTAGTGGATCGGAAATGTGATTGTCGTATCTCAAAAGAAAATCCTGTCGTTTCCATAGAAACGTTACTCGATTTAGAAGGAAATGTCTTAGAACACATAGTACTCGTATTTCATAGCGACGCAATTTCCGTGTGAATTCGTCAATGTTTGGGAGTGAGGGATGCAATAAAGAACGATTAGTGGATCGGAAATGTGATTGTCGTATCCCAAAAGAAAATCCTGTCGTTTCCATAGAAACGTTACTCGATTTAGAAGGAAATGTCTTAGAACACATAGTACTCGTATTTCATAGCGACGCAATTTCCGTGTGAATTCGTCAATGTTTGGGAGTGAGGGATGCAGTAAAGAAGGATTAGTGGATCGGAAATGAGATTGTCGTATCCCAAAAGAAAATCCTGTCGTTTCCATAGAAACGTTACTCGATTTAGAAGGAAATGTCTTAGAACACATAGTACTCGTATTTCATATCGACGGAATTTCCGTGTGAATTCGTCAATGTTTGGGAGTGAGGGATGCAGTAAAGAACGATTAGTGGATCGGAAATGTGATTGTCGTATCTCAAAAGAAAATCCTGTCGTTTCCATAGAAACGTTACTCGATTTAGAAGGAAATGTCTTAGAACACATAGTACTCGTATTTCATAGCGACGCAATTTCCGTGTGAATTCGTCAATGTTTGTGAGTGAGGGATGCAATAAAGAACGATTAGTGGATCGGAAATGTGATTGTCGTATCCCAAAAGAAAATCCTGTCATTTCCATAGAAACGTTACTCGATTTAGAAGGAAATGTCTTAGAACACATAGTACTCGTATTTCATAGGGACGCAATTTCCGTGTGAATTCGTCAATGTTTGGGAGTGAGGGATGCAGTAAAGAAGGATTAGTGGATCGGAAATGAGATTGTCGTATCCCAAAAGAAAATCCTGTCGTTTCCATAGAAACGTTACTCGATTTAGAAGGAAATGTCTTAGAACACATAGTACTCGTATTTCATAGCGACGCAATTTCCGTGTGAATTCGTCAATGTTTGGGAGTGAGGGATGCAGTAAAGAACGATTAGTGGATCGGAAATGAGATTGTCGTATCACAAAAGAAAATCCTGTCGTTTCCATAGAAACGTTACTCGATTTAGAAGGAAATGTCTTAGAACACATAGTACTCGTATTTCATAGCGACGGAATTTCCGTGTGAATTCGTCAATGTTTGGGAGTGAGGGATGCAGTAAAGAACGATTAGTGGATCGGAAATGTGATTGTCGTATCCCAAAAGAAAATCCTGTCGTTTCCATAGAAACGTTACTCGATTTAGAAGGAAATGTCTTAGAACACATAGTACTCGCATTTCATAGCGACGTAATTTCCGTGTGAATTCGTCAATGTTTGGGAGTGAGGGATGCAGTAAAGAACGATTAGTGGATCGGAAATGTGATTGTCGTATCCCAAAAGAAAATCCTGTCGTTTCCATAGAAACGTTACTCGATTTAGAAGGAAATGTCTTAGAACACATAGTACTCGTATTTCATAGCGACGCAATTTCCGTGTGAATTCGTCAATGTTTGGGAGTGAGGGATGCAGTAAAGAAGGATTAGTGGATCGGAAATGTGATTGTCGTATCCCAAAAGAAAATCCTGTCGTTTCCATAGAAACGTTGCTCGATTTAGAAGGAAATGTCTTAGAACACATAGTACTCGTATTTCGTAGCGACGGAATTTCCGTGTGAATTCGTCAATGTTTGGGAGTGAGGGATGCAGTAAAGAAGGATTAGGGGATCGGAAATGAGATTGTCGTATCCCAAAAGAAAATCCTGTCGTGTCCATAGAAACGTTACTCGATTTAGAAGGAAATGTCTTAGAACACATTGTACTCGTATTTCATAGCGACGCAATTTCCGTGTGAATTCGTCAATGTGTGGGAGTGAGGGATGCAGTAAAGAAGGATTAGTGGATCGGAAATGAGATTGTCGTATCCCAAAAGAAATTCCTGTCGTTTCCATAGAAACGTTACTCGATTTAGAAGGAAATGTCTTAGAACTCATAGTACTCGTATTTCATAGCGACGGAATTTCCGTGTGAATTCGTCAATGTTTGGGAGTGAGGGATGCAATAAAGAACGATTAGTGGATCGGTAATGTGATTGTCGTATCCCAAAAGAAAATCCTGTCGTTTCCATAGAAGCGTTACTCGATTTAGAAGGAAATGTCTTAGAACACATAGTACTCGTATTTCATAGCGACGCAATTTCCGTGTGAATTCGTCAATGTTTGGGAGTGAGGGATGCAGTATAGAAGGATTAGTGGATCGGAAATGTGATTGTCGTATCTCAAAAGAAAATCCTGTCGTTTCCATAGAAACGTTACTCGATTTAGAAGGAAATGTCTTAGAACACATAGTACTCGTATTTCATAGCGACGCAATTTCCGTGTGAATTCGTCAATGTTTGGGAGTGAGGGATGCAATAAAGAACGATTAGTGGATCGGAAATGTGATTGTCGTATCCCAAAAGAAAATCCTGTCGTTTCCATAGAAACGTTACTCGATTTAGAAGGAAATGTCTTAGAACACATAGTACTCGTATTTCATAGCGACGCAATTTCCGTGTGAATTCGTCAATGTTTGGGAGTGAGGGATGCAGTAAAGAAGGATTAGTGGATCGGAAATGAGATTGTCGTATCCCAAAAGAAAATCCTGTCGTTTCCATAGAAGCGTTACTCGATTTAGAAGGAAATGTCTTAGAACACATAGTACTCGTATTTCATAGCGACGGAATTTCCGTGTGAATTCGTCAATGTTTGGGAGTGAGGGATGCAGTAAAGAACGATTAGTGGATCGGAAATGAGATTGTCGTATCACAAAAGAAAATCCTGTCGTTTCCATAGAAACGTTACTCGATTTAGAAGGAAATGTCTTAGAACACATAGTACTCGTATTTCATAGCGACGGAATTTCCGTGTGAATTCGTCAATGTTTGGGAGTGAGGGATGCAGTAAAGAACGATTAGTGGATCGGAAATGTGATTGTCGTATCCCAAAAGAAAATCCTGTCGTTTCCATAGAAACGTTACTTGATTTAGAAGGAAATGTCTTAGAACACATAGTACTCGCATTTCATAGCGACGTAATTTCCGTGTGAATTCGTCAATGTTTGGGAGTGAGGGATGCAGTAAAGAACGATTAGTGGATCGGAAATGTGATTGTCGTATCCCAAAAGAAAATCCTGTCGTTTCCATAGAAACGTTACTCGATTTAGAAGGAAATGTCTTAGAACACATAGTACTCGTATTTCATAGCGACGCAATTTCCGTGTGAATTCGTCAATGTTTGGGAGTGAGGGATGCAGTAAAGAACGATTAGTGGATCAGAAATGTGATTGTCGTATCCCAAAAGAAAATCCTGTCGTTTCCATATAAACGTTACTCGATTTAGAAGGAAATGTCTTAGAACACATAGTACTCGTATTTCATAGCGACGGAATTTCCGTGTGAATTCGTCAATGTTAGGGAGTGAGGGATGCAGTAAAGAAGGATTAGTGGATCGGAAATGTGATTGTCGTATCCCAAAAGAAAATCCTGTCGTTTCCATAGAAACGTTGCTCGATTTAGAAGGAAATGTCTTAGAACACATAGTACTCGTATTTCGTAGCGACGGAATTTTCGTTTGAATTCGTCAATGTTTGGGAGTGAGGGATGCAGTAAAGAAGGATTAGGGGATCGGAAATGAGATTGTCGTATCCCAAAAGAAAATCCTGTCGTGTCCATAGAAACGTTACTCGATTTAGAAGGAAATGTCTTAGAACACATTGTACTCGTATTTCATAGCGACGCAATTTCCGTGTGAATTCGTCAATGTGTGGGAGTGAGGGATGCAGTAAAGAAGGATTAGTGGATCGGAAATGAGATTGTCGTATCCCAAAAGAAAGTCCTGTCGTTTCCATAGAAACGTTACTCGATTTAGAAGGAAATGTCTTAGAACACATAGTACTCGCATTTCATATCGACGCAATTTCCGTGTGAATTCGTCAATGTTTGGGAGTGAGGGATGCAGTAAAGAACGATTAGTGGATCGGAAATGTGATTGTCGTATCCCAAAAGAAAATCCTGTCGTTTCCATAGAAACGTTTCTCGATTTAGAAGGAAATGTCTTAGAACACATAGTACTCGCATTTCATAGCGACGTAATTTCCGTGTGAATTCGTCAATGTTTGGGAGTGAGGGATGCAGTAAAGAACGATTAGTGGATCGGAAATGTGATTGTCGTATCCCAAAAGAAAATCCTGTCGTTTCCATAGAAACGTTACTCGATTTAGAAGGAAATGTCTTAGAACACATAGTACTCGTATTTCATAGCGACGCAATTTCCGTGTGAATTCGTCAATGTTTGGGAGTGAGGGATGCAGTAAAGAACGATTAGTGGATCGGAAATGTGACTGTCGTATCCCAAAAGAAAATCCTGTCGTTTCCATATAAACGTTACTCGATTTAGAAGGAAATGTCTTAGAACACATAGTACTCGTATTTCATAGCGACGCAATTACCGTGTGAATTCGTCAATGTTAGGGAGTGAGGGATGCAGTAAAGAAGGATTAGTGGATCGGAAATGTGATTGTCGTATCCCAAAAGAAAATCCTGTCGTTTCCATAGAAACGTTGCTCGATTTAGAAGGAAATGTCTTAGAACACATAGTACTCGTATTTCGTAGCGACGGAATTTCCGTGTGAATTCGTCAATGTTTGGGAGTGAGGGATGCAGTAAAGAAGGATTAGGGGATCGGAAATGAGATTGTCGTATCCCAAAAGAAAATCCTGTCGTGTCCTTAGAAACGTTACTCGATTTAGAAGGAAATGTCTTAGAACACATAGTACTCGTATTTCATAGCGACGCAATTTCCGTGTGAATTCGTCAATGTGTGGGAGTGAGGGATGCAGTAAAGAAGGATTAGTGGATCGGAAATGAGATTGTCGTATCCCAAAAGAAAATCCTGTCGTTTCCATAGAAACGTTACTCGATTTAGAAGGAAATGTCTTAGAACTCATAGTACTCGTATTTCATAGCGACGGAATTTCCGTGTGAATTCGTCAATGTGTGGGAGTGAGGGATGCAGTAAAGAAGGATTAGTGGATCGGAAATGTGATTGTCGTATCCCAAAAGAAAATCCTGTCGTTTCCATAGAAACGTTACTCGATTTAGAAGGAAATGTCTTAGAACACATAGTACTCGTATTTCATAGCGACGCAATTTCCGTGTGAATTCGTCAAAGCGTGGGAGTGAGGGATGCAGTAAAGAAGGATTAGTGGATCGGAAATGTGATTGTCGTATCCCAAAAGAAAATCCTGTCGTTTCCATAGAAACGTTACTCGATTTAGAAGGAAATGTCTTAGAACACATAGTACTCGCATTTCATAGCGACGCAACTTCTGTGTGAATTCGCCAATGTTTGGGAGTGAGGGATGCAGTAAAGAACGATTAGTGGATCGGAAATGAGATTGTCGTATCCCAAAAGAAAATCCTGTCGTTTCCATAGAAACGTTACTCGATTTAGAAGGAAATGTCTTAGAACACATAGTACTCGTATTTCATAGCGACGGAATTTCCGTGTGAATTCGTCAATGTTTGGGAGTGAGGGATGCAGTAAAGAACGATTAGTGGATCGGAAATGTGATTGTCGTATCTCAAAAGAAAATCCTGTCGTTTCCATAGAAACGTTACTCGATTTAGAAGGAAATGTCTTAGAACACATAGTACTCGTATTTCATAGCGACGCAATTTCCGTGTGAATTCGTCAATGTTTGGGAGTGAGGGATGCAATAAAGAACGATTAGTGGATCGGAAATGTGATTGTCGTATCCCAAAAGAAAATCCTGTCGTTTCCATAGAAACGTTACTCGATTTAGATGGAAATGTCTTAGAACACATAGTACTCGTACTTCATAGCGACGCAATTTCCGTGTGAATTCGTCAATGTTTGGGAGTGAGGGATGCAGTAAAGAAGGATTAGTGGATCGGAAATGAGATTGTCGTATCCCAAAAGAAAATCCTGTCGTTTCCATAGAAACGTTACTCGATTTAGAAGGAAATGTCTTAGAACACATAGTACTCGTATTTCATAGCGACGGAATTTCCGTGTGAATTCGTCAATGTTTGGGAGTGAGGGATGCAGTAAAGAACGATTAGTGGATCGGAAATGAGATTGTCGTATCCCAAAAGAAAAATCCTGTCGTTTCCATAGAAACGTTACTCGATTTAGAAGGAAATGTCTTAGAACACATAGTACTCGTATTTCATAGCGACGGAATTTCCGTGTGGATTCGTCAATGTTTGGGAGTGAGGGATGCAGTAAAGAACGATTAGTGGATCGGAAATGTGATTGTCGTATCCCAAAAGAAAATCCTGTCGTTTCCATAGAAACGTTACTCGATTTAGAAGGAAATGTCTTAGAACACATAGTACTCGTATTTCATAGCGACGGAATTTCCGTGTGAATTCGTCAATGTTTGGGAGTGAGGGATGCAGTAAAGAACGATTAGTGGATCGGAAAAGTGATTGTCGTATCCCAAAAGAAAATCCTGTCGTTTCCATAGAAACGTTACTCGATTTAGAAGGAAATGTCTTAGAACACATAGTACTCGTATTTCATAGCGACGCAATTTCCGTGTGAATTCGTCAATGTTTGGGAGTGAGGGATGCAGTAAAGGACGATTAGTGGATTGGAAATGTGATTGTAGTATCCCAAAAGAAAATCCTGTCGTTTCCATAGAAACGTTACTCGATTTAGAAGGAAATGTCTTAGAACGCATAGTACTCGTATTTCATAGCGACGCAATTTCCGTGTGAATTCGTCAAATGTTTGGGAGTGAGGGATGCAGTAAAGAACGATTAGTGGATTGGAAATGTGATTGTCGTATCCCAAAAGAAAATCCTGTCGTTTCCATAGAAACGTTACTCGATTTAGAAGGAAATGTCTTAGAACACATAGTACTCGTATTTCATAGCGACGCAATTTCCGTGTGAATTCGTCAATGTTTGGGAGTGAGGGATGCAGTAAAGAACGATTAGTGGATCGGAAATGTGATTGTCGTATCCCAAAAGAAAATCCTGTCGTTTCCATAGAAACGTTACTCGATTTAGAAGGAAATGTCTTAGAACAAATAGTACTCGTATTTCATAGCGACGCAATTTCCGTGTGAATTCGTCAATGTTTGGGAGTGAGGGATGCAGAAAAGAACGATTAGTGGATCGGAAATGAGATTGTCGTATCCCAAAAGAAAATCCTGTCGTTTCCATAGAAACGTTACTCGATTTAGAAGGAAATGTCTTAGAACACATAGTACTCGTACTTCATAGCGACGCCATTTCCGTGTGAATTCGTCAATGTTTGGGAGTGAGGGATGCAGTAAAGAACGATTAGTGGATCGGAAATATGACTGTCGTATCCCAAAAGAAAATCCTGTCGTTTCCATAGAAACGTTACTCGATTTAGAAGGAAATGTCTTAGAACACATAGTACTCGTATTTCATAGCGACGCAATATCCGTGTGAATTCGTCAATGTTTGGGAGTGAGGGATGCAGTAAAGAAGGATTAGTGGATCGGAAATGAGATTGTCGTATCCCAAAAGAAAATCCTGTCGTTTCCATAGAAACGTTACTCGATTTAGAAGGAAATGTCTTAGAACACATAGTACTCGTATTTCATAGCGACGCAATTTCCGTGTGAATTCGTCAATGTTTGGGAGTGAGGGATGCAGTAAAGAACGATTAGTGGATCGGAAATGAGATTGTCGTATCCCAAAAGAAAATCCTGTCGTTTCCATAGAAACGTTACTCGATTTAGAAGGAAATGTCTTAGAACACATAGTACTCGTAATTCACAGCGATGGAATTTCCGTGTGAATTCGTCAATGTTTGTGAGAGAGGGATGCAGTAAAGAAGGATTAGTGGATCGGAAATGAGATTGTCGTATCCCAAAAGAAAATCCTGTCGTTTCCATAGAAACGTTACTCGATTTAGAAGGAAATGTCTTAGAACACATAGTACTCGTATTTCATAGCGACGCAATTTCCGTGTGAATTCGTCAATGTTTGGGAGTGAGGGATGCAGTAAAGAACCATTAGTGGATCGGAAATGAGATTGTCGTATCCCAAAAGAAATTCCTGTCGTTTCCATAGAAACGTTACTCGATTTAGAAGGAAATGTCTTAGAACACATAGTACTCGTATTTCATAGCGACGCAATTTCCGTGTGAATTCGTCAATGTTTGGGAGTGAGGGATGCAGTAAAGAACGATTAGTGGATCGGAAATGTAATTGTCGTATCCCAAAAGAAAATCCTGTCGTTTCCATAGAAACGTTACTCGATTTAGAAGGAAATGTCTTAGAACACATAGTACTCGTATTACAAAGCGACGCAATATCCGTTTTAATTCGTCAATGTTTGGGAGTGAGAGATGCAGTAAAGAAGGATTAGTGGATCGGAAATGAGATTGTCGTATCCCAAAAGAAAATCCTGTCGTTTCCATAGAAACGTTACTCGATTTAGAAGGAAATGTCTTAGAACACATAGTACTCGTATTTCATAGCGACGCAATTTCCGTGTGAATTCGTCAATGTTTGGGAGTGAGGGATGCAGTAAAGAACCATTAGTGGATGGGAAATGAGATTGTCGTATCCCAAAAGAAAATCCTGTCGTTTCCATAGAAACGTTACTCGATTTAGAAGGAAATGTCTTAGAACACATAGTACTCGTATTTCATAGCGACGCAATTTCCGTGTGAATTCGTCAATGTTTGGGAGTGAGGGATGCAGTAAAGAACGATTAGTGGATCGGAAATGTAATTGTCGTATCCCAAAAGAAAATCCTGTCGTTTCCATAGCAACGTTACTCGATTTAGAAGGAAATGTCTTAGAACACATAGTACTCGTATTTCATAGCGACGCCATTTCCGTGTGAATTCGTCAATGTTTGGGAGTGAGGGATGCAGTAAAGAACGATTAGTGGATCGGAAATATGACTGTCGTATCCCAAAAGAAAATCCTGTCGTTTCCATAGAAACGTTACTCGATTTAGAAGGAAATGTCTTAGAACACATAGTACTCGTATTTCATAGCGACGCAATATCCGTGTGAATTCGTCAATGTTTGTGAGTGAGGGATGCAGTAAAGAAGGATTAGTGGATCGGAAATGAGATTGTCGTATCCCAAAAGAAAATCCTGTCGTTTCCATAGAAACGTTACTCGATTTAGAAGGAAATGTCTTAGAACACATAGTACTCGTATTTCATAGCGACGCAATTTCCGTGTGAATTCGTCAATGTTTGGGAGTGAGGGATGCAGTAAAGAACGATTAGTGGATCGGAAATGAGATTGTCGTATCCCAAAAGAAAATCCTGTCGTTTCCATAGAAACGTTACTCGATTTAGAAGGAAATGTCTTAGAACACATAGTACTCGTAATTCACAGCGATGGAATTTCCGTGTGAATTCGTCAATGTTTGTGAGAGAGGGATGCAGTAAAGAAGGATTAGTGGATCGGAAATGAGATTGTCGTATCCCAAAAGAAAATCCTGTCGTTTCCATAGAAACGTTACTCGATTTAGAAGGAAATGTCTTAGAACACATAGTACTCGTATTTCATAGCGACGCAATTTCCGTGTGAATTCGTCAATGTTTGGGAGTGAGGGATGCAGTAAAGAACCATTAGTGGATCGGAAATGAGATTGTCGTATCCCAAAAGAAATTCCTGTCGTTTCCATAGAAACGTTACTCGATTTAGAAGGAAATGTCTTAGAACACATAGTACTCGTATTTCATAGCGACGCAATTTCCGTGTGAATTCGTCAATGTTTGGGAGTGAGGGATGCAGTAAAGAACGATTAGTGGATCGGAAATGTAATTGTCGTATCCCAAAAGAAAATCCTGTCGTTTCCATAGAAACGTTACTCGATTTAGAAGGAAATGTCTTAGAACACATAGTACTCGTATTACAAAGCGACGCAATATCCGTTTTAATTCGTCAATGTTTGGGAGTGAGAGATGCAGTAAAGAAGGATTAGTGGATCGGAAATGAGATTGTCGTATCCCAAAAGAAAATCCTGTCGTTTCCATAGAAACGTTACTCGATTTAGAAGGAAATGTCTTAGAACACATAGTACTCGTATTTCATAGCGACGCAATTTCCGTGTGAATTCGTCAATGTTTGGGAGTGAGGGATGCAGTAAAGAACCATTAGTGGATGGGAAATGAGATTGTCGTATCCCAAAAGAAAATCCTGTCGTTTCCATAGAAACGTTACTCGATTTAGAAGGAAATGTCTTAGAACACATAGTACTCGTATTTCATAGCGACGCAATTTCCGTGTGAATTCGTCAATGTTTGGGAGTGAGGGATGCAGTAAAGAACGATTAGTGGATCGGAAATGTAATTGTCGTATCCCAAAAGAAAATCCTGTCGTTTCCATAGAAACGTTACTCGATTTAGAAGGAAATGTCTTAGAACACATAGTACTCGTATTTCAAAGCGACGCAATACCGTTTCAATTCGTCAATGTTTGGGAGTGAGGGATGCAGTAAAGAACGATTAGTGGATTGGAAATGTGATTGTCGTATCCCAAAAGAAAATCCTGTCGTTTCCATAGAAACGTTACTCGATTTAGAAGGAAATGTCTTAGAACACATAGTACTCGTATTTCATAGCGACGCAATTTCCGTGTGAATTCGTCAATGTTTGGGAGTGAGGGATGCAGTAAAGAAGGATTAGTGGATCGGAAATGAGATTGTCGTATCCCAAAAGAAAATCCTGTCGTTTCCATAGAAACGTTACTCGATTTAGAAGGAAGTGTCTTAGAACACATAGTACTCGTATTTCATAGCGACGCAATTTCCGTGTGAATTCGTCAATGTTTGGGAGTGAGGGATGCAGTAAAGAACGATTAGTGGATCGGAAATGAGATTGTCGTATCCCAAAAGAAAATCCTGTCGTTTCCATAGAAACGTTACTCGATTTAGAAGGAAATGTCTTAGAACACATAGTACTCGTAATTCACAGCGATGGAATTTCCGTGTGAATTCGTCAATGTTTGTGAGAGAGGGATGCAGTAAAGAAGGATTAGTGGATCGGAAATGAGATTGTCGTATCCCAAAAGAAAATCCTGTCGTTTCCATAGAAACGTTACTCGATTTAGAAGGAAATGTCTTAGAACACATAGTACTCGTATTTCATAGCGACGCAATTTCCGTGTGAATTCGTCAATGTTTGGGAGTGAGGGATGCAGTAAAGAACCATTAGTGGATCGGAAATGAGATTGTCGTATCCCAAAAGAAATTCCTGTCGTTTCCATAGAAACGTTACTCGATTTAGAAGGAAATGTCTTAGAACACATAGTACTCGTATTTCATAGCGACGCAATTTCCGTGTGAATTCGTCAATGTTTGGGAGTGAGGGATGCAGTAAAGAACGATTAGTGGATCGGAAATGTAATTGTCGTATCCCAAAAGAAAATCCTGTCGTTTCCATAGAAACGTTACTCGATTTAGAAGGAAATGTCTTAGAACACATAGTACTCGTATTACAAAGCGACGCAATATCCGTTTTAATTCGTCAATGTTTGGGAGTGAGAGATGCAGTAAAGAAGGATTAGTGGATCGGAAATGAGATTGTCGTATCCCAAAAGAAAATCCTGTCGTTTCCATAGAAACGTTACTCGATTTAGAAGGAAATGTCTTAGAACACATAGTACTCGTATTTCATAGCGACGCAATTTCCGTGTGAATTCGTCAATGTTTGGGAGTGAGGGATGCAGTAAAGAACCATTAGTGGATGGGAAATGAGATTGTCGTATCCCAAAAGAAAATCCTGTCGTTTCCATAGAAACGTTACTCGATTTAGAAGGAAATGTCTTAGAACACATAGTACTCGTATTTCATAGCGACGCAATTTCCGTGTGAATTCGTCAATGTTTGGGAGTGAGGGATGCAGTAAAGAACGATTAGTGGATCGGAAATGTAATTGTCGTATCCCAAAAGAAAATCCTGTCGTTTCCATAGAAACGTTACTCGATTTAGAAGGAAATGTCTTAGAACACATAGTACTCGTATTTCAAAGCGACGCAATACCGTTTCAATTCGTCAATGTTTGGGAGTGAGGGATGCAGTAAAGAACGATTAGTGGATTGGAAATGTGATTGTCGTATCCCAAAAGAAAATCCTGTCGTTTCCATAGAAACGTTACTCGATTTAGAAGGAAATGTCTTAGAACACATAGTACTCGTATTTCATAGCGACGCAATTTCCGTGTGAATTCGTCAATGTTTGGGAGTGAGGGATGCAGTAAAGAACGATTAGTGGATCGGAAATGTGATTGTCGTATCCCAAAAGAAAATCCTGTCGTTTCCATAGAAACGTTACTCGATTTAGAAGGAAATGTCTTAGAACAAATAGTACTCGTATTTCATAGCGACGCAATTTCCGTGTGAATTCGTCAATGTTTGGGAGTGAGGGATGCAGAAAAGAACGATTAGTGGATCGGAAATGAGATTGTCGTATCCCAAAAGAAAATCCTGTCGTTTCCATAGAAACGTTACTCGATTTAGAAGGAAATGTCTTAGAACACATAGTACTCGTATTTCATAGCGACGCCATTTCCGTGTGAATTCGTCAATGTTTGGGAGTGAGGGATGCAGTAAAGAACGATTAGTGGATCGGAAATATGACTGTCGTATCCCAAAAGAAAATCCTGTCGTTTCCATAGAAACGTTACTCGATTTAGAAGGAAATGTCTTAGAACACATAGTACTCGTATTTCATAGCGACGCAATATCCGTGTGAATTCGTCAATGTTTGGGAGTGAGGGATGCAGTAAAGAAGGATTAGTGGATCGGAAATGAGATTGTCGTATCCCAAAAGAAAATCCTGTCGTTTCCATAGAAACGTTACTCGATTTAGAAGGAAATGTCTTAGAACACATAGTACTCGTATTTCATAGCGACGCAATTTCCGTGTGAATTCGTCAATGTTTGGGAGTGAGGGATGCAGTAAAGAACGATTAGTGGATCGGAAATGAGATTGTCGTATCCCAAAAGAAAATCCTGTCGTTTCCATAGAAACGTTACTCGATTTAGAAGGAAATGTCTTAGAACACATAGTACTCGTAATTCACAGCGATGGAATTTCCGTGTGAATTCGTCAATGTTTGTGAGAGAGGGATGCAGTAAAGAAGGATTAGTGGATCGGAAATGAGATTGTCGTATCCCAAAAGAAAATCCTGTCGTTTCCATAGAAACGTTACTCGATTTAGAAGGAAATGTCTTAGAACACATAGTACTCGTATTTCATAGCGACGCAATTTCCGTGTGAATTCGTCAATGTTTGGGAGTGAGGGATGCAGTAAAGAACCATTAGTGGATCGGAAATGAGATTGTCGTATCCCAAAAGAAATTCCTGTCGTTTCCATAGAAACGTTACTCGATTTAGAAGGAAATGTCTTAGAACACATAGTACTCGTATTTCATAGCGACGCAATTTCCGTGTGAATTCGTCAATGTTTGGGAGTGAGGGATGCAGTAAAGAACGATTAGTGGATCGGAAATGTAATTGTCGTATCCCAAAAGAAAATCCTGTCGTTTCCATAGAAACGTTACTCGATTTAGAAGGAAATGTCTTAGAACACATAGTACTCGTATTACAAAGCGACGCAATATCCGTTTTAATTCGTCAATGTTTGGGAGTGAGAGATGCAGTAAAGAAGGATTAGTGGATCGGAAATGAGATTGTCGTATCCCAAAAGAAAATCCTGTCGTTTCCATAGAAACGTTACTCGATTTAGAAGGAAATGTCTTAGAACACATAGTACACGTATTTCATAGCGACGCAATTTCCGTGTGAATTCGTCAATGTTTGGGAGTGAGGGATGCAGTAAAGAACCATTAGTGGATGGGAAATGAGATTGTCGTATCCCAAAAGAAAATCCTGTCGTTTCCATAGAAACGTTACTCGATTTAGAAGGAAATGTCTTAGAACACATAGTACTCGTATTTCATAGCGACGCAATTTCCGTGTGAATTCGTCAATGTTTGGGAGTGAGGGATGCAGTAAAGAACGATTAGTGGATCGGAAATGTAATTGTCGTATCCCAAAAGAAAATCCTGTCGTTTCCATAGCAACGTTACTCGATTTAGAAGGAAATGTCTTAGAACACATAGTACTCGTATTTCATAGCGACGCCATTTCCGTGTGAATTCGTCAATGTTTGGGAGTGAGGGATGCAGTAAAGAACGATTAGTGGATCGGAAATATGACTGTCGTATCCCAAAAGAAAATCCTGTCGTTTCCATAGAAACGTTACTCGATTTAGAAGGAAATGTCTTAGAACACATAGTACTCGTATTTCATAGCGACGCAATATCCGTGTGAATTCGTCAATGTTTGTGAGTGAGGGATGCAGTAAAGAAGGATTAGTGGATCGGAAATGAGATTGTCGTATCCCAAAAGAAAATCCTGTCGTTTCCATAGAAACGTTACTCGATTTAGAAGGAAATGTCTTAGAACACATAGTACTCGTATTTCATAGCGACGCAATTTCCGTGTGAATTCGTCAATGTTTGGGAGTGAGGGATGCAGTAAAGAACGATTAGTGGATCGGAAATGAGATTGTCGTATCCCAAAAGAAAATCCTGTCGTTTCCATAGAAACGTTACTCGATTTAGAAGGAAATGTCTTAGAACACATAGTACTCGTAATTCACAGCGATGGAATTTCCGTGTGAATTCGTCAATGTTTGTGAGAGAGGGATGCAGTAAAGAAGGATTAGTGGATCGGAAATGAGATTGTCGTATCCCAAAAGAAAATCCTGTCGTTTCCATAGAAACGTTACTCGATTTAGAAGGAAATGTCTTAGAACACATAGTACTCGTATTTCATAGCGACGCAATTTCCGTGTGAATTCGTCAATGTTTGGGAGTGAGGGATGCAGTAAAGAACCATTAGTGGATCGGAAATGAGATTGTCGTATCCCAAAAGAAATTCCTGTCGTTTCCATAGAAACGTTACTCGATTTAGAAGGAAATGTCTTAGAACACATAGTACTCGTATTTCATAGCGACGCAATTTCCGTGTGAATTCGTCAATGTTTGGGAGTGAGGGATGCAGTAAAGAACGATTAGTGGATCGGAAATGTAATTGTCGTATCCCAAAAGAAAATCCTGTCGTTTCCATAGAAACGTTACTCGATTTAGAAGGAAATGTCTTAGAACACATAGTACTCGTATTACAAAGCGACGCAATATCCGTTTTAATTCGTCAATGTTTGGGAGTGAGAGATGCAGTAAAGAAGGATTAGTGGATCGGAAATGAGATTGTCGTATCCCAAAAGAAAATCCTGTCGTTTCCATAGAAACGTTACTCGATTTAGAAGGAAATGTCTTAGAACACATAGTACTCGTATTTCATAGCGACGCAATTTCCGTGTGAATTCGTCAATGTTTGGGAGTGAGGGATGCAGTAAAGAACCATTAGTGGATGGGAAATGAGATTGTCGTATCCCAAAAGAAAATCCTGTCGTTTCCATAGAAACGTTACTCGATTTAGAAGGAAATGTCTTAGAACACATAGTACTCGTATTTCATAGCGACGCAATTTCCGTGTGAATTCGTCAATGTTTGGGAGTGAGGGATGCAGTAAAGAACGATTAGTGGATCGGAAATGTAATTGTCGTATCCCAAAAGAAAATCCTGTCGTTTCCATAGAAACGTTACTCGATTTAGAAGGAAATGTCTTAGAACACATAGTACTCGTATTTCAAAGCGACGCAATACCGTTTCAATTCGTCAATGTTTGGGAGTGAGAGATGCAGTAAAGAAGGATTAGTGGATCGGAAATGAGATTGTCGTATCCCAAAAGAAAATCCTGTCGTTTCCATAGAAACGTTACTCGATTTAGAAGCAAATGTCTTAGAACACATAGTACTCGTATTTCATAGCGACGCAATTTCCGTGTGAATTCGTCAATGTTTGGGAGTGAGGGATGCAGTAAAGAACGATTAGTGGATCGGAAATGTGATTGTCGTATCCCAAAAGAAAATCCTGTCGTTTCCTTAGAAACATTACTCGATTTAGAAGGAAATGTCTTAGAACACATAGTACTCGTATTTCATAGCGACGGAATTTCCGTGTGAATTCGTCAATGTTTGGGAGTGAGGGATGCAGTAAAGAACGATTAGTGGATCGGAAATGAGATTGTCGAATCCCAAAAGAAAATTCTGTCGTTTCCATAGAAACGTTACTCGATTTAGAAGGAAATGTCTTAGAACACATAGTGCACGTATTTCACAGCGACGGAATTTCCGTGTGAATTCGTCAATGTTTGGGAGTGAGGGATGCAGTAAAGAAGGATTAGTGGATCGGAAATGAGATTGTCGTATCCCAAAAGAAAATCCTGTCGTTTCCATAGAAACGTTACTCGATTTAGAAGGAAATGTCTTACAACACATAGTACTCGTATTTCACAGCGACGGAATTTCCATGTGAATTCGTCAATGTTTGGGAGTGAGGGATGCAGTAAAGAAGGATTAGTTGATCGGAAATGTGATTGTCGTATCCCAAAAGAAAATCCTGTCGTCTCCATAGAACCGTTACTCGATTTAGAAGGAAATGTCTTAGAACACATAGTACTCGTATTTCACAGCGACGGAATTTCCGTGTGAATTCGTCAAAGTTTGGGAGTGAGGGATGCAGTAAAGAACGATTAGTGGATCGGAAAAGTGATTGTCGTATCCCAAAAGAAAATCCTGTCGTTTCCATAGAACCGTTACTCGATTTAGAAGGAAATGTCTTAGAACACATAGTACTCGTATTTCATAGCGACGCAATTTCCGTGTGAATTCGTCAATGTTTGGGAGTGAGGGATGCAGTAAAGAACGATTAGTGGATTGGAAATGTGATTGTCGTATCCCAAAAGAAAATCCTGTCGTTTCCATAGAAACGTTACTCGATTTAGAAGGAAATGTCTTAGAACGCATAGTACTCGTATTTCATAGCGACGCAATTTCCGTGTGAATTCGTCAAATGTTTGGGAGTGAGGGATGCAGTAAAGAACGATTAGTGGATTGGAAATGTGATTGTCGTATCCCAAAAGAAAATCCTGTCGTTTCCATAGAAACGTTACTCGATTTAGAAGGAAATGTCTTAGAACACATAGTACTCGTATTTCATAGCGACGCAATTTCCGTGTGAATTCGTCAATGTTTGGGAGTGAGGGATGCAGTAAAGAACGATTAGTGGATCGGAAATGTGATTGTCGTATCCCAAAAGAAAATCCTGTCGTTTCCATAGAAACGTTACTCGATTTAGAAGGAAATGTCTTAGAACACATAGTACTCGTATTTCATAGCGACGCAATTTCCGTGTGAATTCGTCAATGTTTGGGAGTGAGGGATGCAGTAAAGAACCATTAGTGGATCGGAAATGAGATTGTCGTATCCCAAAAGAAAATCCTGTCGTTTCCATAGAAACGTTACTCGATTTAGAAGGAAATGTCTTAGAACACATAGTACTCGTATTTCATAGCGACGCAATTTCCGTGTGAATTCGTCAATGTTTGGGAGTGAGGGATGCAGTAAAGAACGATTAGTGGATCGGAAATGAGATTGTCGTATCCCAAAAGAAAATCCTGTCGTTTCCATAGAAACGTTCCTCGATTTAGAAGGAAATGTCTTAGAACACATAGTACTCGTAATTCACAGCGATGGAATTTCCGTGTGAATTCGTCAATGTTTGTGAGAGAGGGATGCTGTAAAGAAGGATTAGTGGATCGGAAATGAGATTGTCGTATCCCAAAAGAAAATCCTGTCGTTTCCATAGAAACGTTACTCGATTTAGAAGGAAATGTCTTAGAACACATAGTACTCGTATTTCATAGCGACGCAATTTCCGTGTGAATTCGTCAATGTTTGGGAGTGAGGGATGCAGTAAAGAACCATTAGTGGATCGGAAATGAGATTGTCGTATCCCAAAAGAAAATCCTGTCGTTTCCATAGAAACGTTACTCGATTTAGAAGGAAATGTCTTAGAACACATAGTACTCGTATTTCATAGCGACGCAATTTCCGTGTGAATTCGTCAATGTTTGGGAGTGAGGGATGCAGTAAAGAACGATTAGTGGATCGGAAATGTAATTGTCGTATCCCAAAAGAAAATCCTGTCGTTTCCATAGAAACGTTACTCGATTTAGAAGGAAATGTCTTAGAACACATAGTACTCGTATTACAAAGCGACGCAATATCCGTTTTAATTCGTCAATGTTTGGGAGTGAGAGATGCAGTAAAGAAGGATTAGTGGATCGGAAATGTGATTGTCGTATCCCAAAAGAAAATCCTGTCGTTTCCATAGAAACGTTACTCGATTTAGAAGGAAATGTCTTAGAACACATAGTACTCGTATTTCATAGCGACGCAATTTCCGTGTGAATTCGTCAATGTTTGGGAGTGAGGGATGCAGTAAAGAACCATTAGTGGATGGGAAATGAGATTGTCGTATCCCAAAAGAAAATCCTGTCGTTTCCATAGAAACGTTACTCGATTTAGAAGGAAATGTCTTAGAACACATAGTACTCGTATTTCATAGCGACGCAATTTCCGTGTGAATTCGTCAATGTTTGGGAGTGAGGGATGCAGTAAAGAACGATTAGTGGATCGGAAATGTAATTGTCGTATCCCAAAAGAAAATCCTGTCGTTTCCATAGCAACGTTACTCGATTTAGAAGGAAATGTCTTAGAACACATAGTACTCGTATTTCATAGCGACGCCATTTCCGTGTGAATTCGTCAATGTTTGGGAGTGAGGGATGCAGTAAAGAACGATTAGTGGATCGGAAATATGACTGTCGTATCCCAAAAGAAAATCCTGTCGTTTCCATAGAAACGTTACTCGATTTAGAAGGAAATGTCTTAGAACACATAGTACTCGTATTTCATAGCGACGCAATATCCGTGTGAATTCGTCAATGTTTGTGAGTGAGGGATGCAGTAAAGAAGGATTAGTGGATCGGAAATGAGATTGTCGTATCCCAAAAGAAAATCCTGTCGTTTCCATAGAAACGTTACTCGATTTAGAAGGAAATGTCTTAGAACACATAGTACTCGTATTTCATAGCGACGCAATTTCCGTGTGAATTCGTCAATGTTTGGGAGTGAGGGATGCAGTAAAGAACGATTAGTGGATCGGAAATGAGATTGTCGTATCCCAAAAGAAAATCCTGTCGTTTCCATAGAAACATTACTCGATTTAGAAGGAAATGTCTTAGAACACATAGTACTCGTAATTCACAGCGATGGAATTTCCGTGTGAATTCGTCAATGTTTGTGAGAGAGGGATGCAGTAAAGAAGGATTAGTGGATCGGAAATGTAATTGTCGTATCCCAAAAGAAAATCCTGTCGTTTCCATAGAAACGTTACTCGATTTAGAAGGAAATGTCTTAGAACACATAGTACTCGTATTACAAAGCGACGCAATATCCGTTTTAATTCGTCAATGTTTGGGAGTGAGAGATGCAGTAAAGAAGGATTAGTGGATCGGAAATGAGATTGTCGTATCCCAAAAGAAAATCCTGTCGTTTCCATAGAAACGTTACTCGATTTAGAAGGAAATGTCTTAGAACACATAGTACTCGTATTTCATAGCGACGCAATTTCCGTGTGAATTCGTCAATGTTTGGGAGTGAGGGATGCAGTAAAGAACCATTAGTGGATGGGAAATGAGATTGTCGTATCCCAAAAGAAAATCCTGTCGTTTCCATAGAAACGTTACTCGATTTAGAAGGAAATGTCTTAGAACACATAGTACTCGTATTTCATAGCGACGCAATTTCCGTGTGAATTCGTCAATGTTTGGGAGTGAGGGATGCAGTAAAGAACGATTAGTGGATCGGAAATGTAATTGTCGTATCCCAAAAGAAAATCCTGTCGTTTCCATAGCAACGTTACTCGATTTAGAAGGAAATGTCTTAGAACACATAGTACTCGTATTTCATAGCGACGCCATTTCCGTGTGAATTCGTCAATGTTTGGGAGTGAGGGATGCAGTAAAGAACGATTAGTGGATCGGAAATATGACTGTCGTATCCCAAAAGAAAATCCTGTCGTTTCCATAGAAACGTTACTCGATTTAGAAGGAAATGTCTTAGAACACATAGTACTCGTATTACAAAGCGACGCAATATCCGTTTTAATTCGTCAATGTTTGGGAGTGAGAGATGCAGTAAAGAAGGATTAGTGGATCGGAAATGAGATTGTCGTATCCCAAAAGAAAATCCTGTCGTTTCCATAGAAACGTTACTCGATTTAGAAGGAAATGTCTTAGAACACATAGTACTCGTATTTCATAGCGACGCAATTTCCGTGTGAATTCGTCAATGTTTGGGAGTGAGGGATGCAGTAAAGAACCATTAGTGGATGGGAAATGAGATTGTCGTATCCCAAAAGAAAATCCTGTCGTTTCCATAGAAACGTTACTCGATTTAGAAGGAAATGTCTTAGAACACATAGTACTCGTATTTCATAGCGACGCAATTTCCGTGTGAATTCGTCAATGTTTGGGAGTGAGGGATGCAGTAAAGAACGATTAGTGGATCGGAAATGTAATTGTCGTATCCCAAAAGAAAATCCTGTCGTTTCCATAGAAACGTTACTCGATTTAGAAGGAAATGTCTTAGAACACATAGTACTCGTATTTCAAAGCGACGCAATACCGTTTCAATTCGTCAATGTTTGGGAGTGAGAGATGCAGTAAAGAAGGATTAGTGGATCGGAAATGAGATTGTCGTATCCCAAAAGAAAATCCTGTCGTTTCCATAGAAACGTTACTCGATTTAGAAGCAAATGTCTTAGAACACATAGTACTCGTATTTCATAGCGACGCAATTTCCGTGTGAATTCGTCAATGTTTGGGAGTGAGGGATGCAGTAAAGAACGATTAGTGGATCGGAAATGTGATTGTCGTATCCCAAAAGAAAATCCTGTCGTTTCCTTAGAAACATTACTCGATTTAGAAGGAAATGTCTTAGAACACATAGTACTCGTATTTCATAGCGACGGAATTTCCGTGTGAATTCGTCAATGTTTGGGAGTGAGGGATGCAGTAAAGAACGATTAGTGGATCGGAAATGAGATTGTCGAATCCCAAAAGAAAATTCTGTCGTTTCCATAGAAACGTTACTCGATTTAGAAGGAAATGTCTTAGAACACATAGTGCACGTATTTCACAGCGACGGAATTTCCGTCTGAATTCGTCAATGTTTGGGAGTGAGGGATGCAGTAAAGAAGGATTAGTGGATCGGAAATGAGATTGTCGTATCCCAAAAGAAAATCCTGTCGTTTCCATAGAAACGTTACTCGATTTAGAAGGAAATGTCTTACAACACATAGTACTCGTATTTCACAGCGACGGAATTTCCATGTGAATTCGTCAATGTTTGGGAGTGAGGGATGCAGTAAAGAAGGATTAGTTGATCGGAAATGTGATTGTCGTATCCCAAAAGAAAATCCTGTCGTCTCCATAGAACCGTTACTCGATTTAGAAGGAAATGTCTTAGAACACATAGTACTCGTATTTCACAGCGACGGAATTTCCGTGTGAATTCGTCAAAGTTTGGGAGTGAGGGATGCAGTAAAGAACGATTAGTGGATCGGAAAAGTGATTGTCGTATCCCGAAAGAAAATCCTGTCGTTTCCATAGAACCGTTACTCGATTTAGAAGGAAATGTCTTAGAACACATAGTACTCGTATTTCATAGCGACGCAATTTCCGTGTGAATTCGTCAATGTTTGGGAGTGAGGGATGCAGTAAAGAACGATTAGTGGATTGGAAATGTGATTGTCGTATCCCAAAAGAAAATCCTGTCGTTTCCATAGAAACGTTACTCGATTTAGAAGGAAATGTCTTAGAACGCATAGTACTCGTATTTCATAGCGACGCAATTTCCGTGTGAATTCGTCAAATGTTTGGGAGTGAGGGATGCAGTAAAGAACGATTAGTGGATTGGAAATGTGATTGTCGTATCCCAAAAGAAAATCCTGTCGTTTCCATAGAAACGTTACTCGATTTAGAAGGAAATGTCTTAGAACACATAGTACTCGTATTTCATAGCGACGCAATTTCCGTGTGAATTCGTCAATGTTTGGGAGTGAGGGATGCAGTAAAGAACGATTAGTGGATCGGAAATGTGATTGTCGTATCCCAAAAGAAAATCCTGTCGTTTCCATAGAAACGTTACTCGATTTAGAAGGAAATGTCTTAGAACAAATAGTACTCGTATTTCATAGCGACGCAATTTCCGTGTGAATTCGTCAATGTTTGGGAGTGAGGGATGCAGAAAAGAACGATTAGTGGATCGGAAATGAGATTGTCGTATCCCAAAAGAAAATCCTGTCGTTTCCATAGAAACGTTACTCGATTTAGAAGGAAATGTCTTACAACACATAGTACTCGTATTTCATAGCGACGCCATTTCCGTGTGAATTCGTCAATGTTTGGGAGTGAGGGATGCAGTAAAGAACGATTAGTGGATCGGAAATATGACTGTCGTATCCCAAAAGAAAATCCTGTCGTTTCCATAGAAACGTTACTCGATTTAGAAGGAAATGTCTTAGAACACATAGTACTCGTATTTCATAGCGACGCAATATCCGTGTGAATTCGTCAATGTTTGGGAGTGAGGGATGCAGTAAAGAAGGATTAGTGGATCGGAAATGAGATTGTCGTATCCCAAAAGAAAATCCTGTCGTTTCCATAGAAACGTTACTCGATTTAGAAGGAAATGTCTTAGAACACATAGTACTCGTATTTCATAGCGACGCAATTTCCGTGTGAATTCGTCAATGTTTGGGAGTGAGGGATGCAGTAAAGAACGATTAGTGGATCGGAAATGAGATTGTCGTATCCCAAAAGAAAATCCTGTCGTTTCCATAGAAACGTTCCTCGATTTAGAAGGAAATGTCTTAGAACACATAGTACTCGTAATTCACAGCGATGGAATTTCCGTGTGAATTCGTCAATGTTTGTGAGAGAGGGATGCTGTAAAGAAGGATTAGTGGATCGGAAATGAGATTGTCGTATCCCAAAAGAAAATCCTGTCGTTTCCATAGAAACGTTACTCGATTTAGAAGGAAATGTCTTAGAACACATAGTACTCGTATTTCATAGCGACGCAATTTCCGTGTGAATTCGTCAATGTTTGGGAGTGAGGGATGCAGTAAAGAACCATTAGTGGATCGGAAATGAGATTGTCGTATCCCAGAAGAAAATCCTGTCGTTTCCATAGAAACGTTACTCGATTTAGAAGGAAATGTCTTAGAACACATAGTACTCGTATTTCATAGCGACGCAATTTCCGTGTGAATTCGTCAATGTTTGGGAGTGAGGGATGCAGTAAAGAACGATTAGTGGATCGGAAATGTAATTGTCGTATCCCAAAAGAAAATCCTGTCGTTTCCATAGAAACGTTACTCGATTTAGAAGGAAATGTCTTAGAACACATAGTACTCGTATTACAAAGCGACGCAATATCCGTTTTAATTCGTCAATGTTTGGGAGTGAGAGATGCAGTAAAGAAGGATTAGTGGATCGGAAATGAGATTGTCGTATCCCAAAAGAAAATCCTGTCGTTTCCATAGAAACGTTACTCGATTTAGAAGGAAATGTCTTAGAACACATAGTACTCGTATTTCATAGCGACGCAATTTCCGTGTGAATTCGTCAATGTTTGGGAGTGAGGGATGCAGTAAAGAACCATTAGTGGATGGGAAATGAGATTGTCGTATCCCAAAAGAAAATCCTGTCGTTTCCATAGAAACGTTACTCGATTTAGAAGGAAATGTCTTAGAACACATAGTACTCGTATTTCATAGCGACGCAATTTCCGTGTGAATTCGTCAATGTTTGGGAGTGAGGGATGCAGTAAAGAACGATTAGTGGATCGGAAATGTAATTGTCGTATCCCAAAAGAAAATCCTGTCGTTTCCATAGAAACGTTACTCGATTTAGTAGGAAATGTCTTAGAACACATAGTACTCGTATTTCAAAGCGACGCAATACCGTTTTAATTCGTCAATGTTTGGGAGTGAGAGATGCAGTAAAGAAGGATTAGTGGATCGGAAATGAGATTGTCGTATCCCAAAAGAAAATCCTGTCGTTTCCATAGAAACGTTACTCGATTTAGAAGGAAATGTCTTAGAACACATAGTACTCGTATTTCATAGCGACGCAATTTCCGTGTGAATTCGTCAACGTTTGGGAGTGAGGGATGCAGTAAAGAACGATTAGTGGATCGGAAATGTGATTGTCGTATCCCAAAAGAAAATCCTGTCGTTTCCTTAGAAACATTACTCGATTTAGAAGGAAATGTCTTAGAACACATAGTACTCGTATTTCATAGCGACGGAATTTCCGTGTGAATTCGTCAATGTTTGGGAGTGAGGGATGCAGTAAAGAACGATTAGTGGATCGGAAATGAGATTGTCGAATCCCAAAAGAAAATTCTGTCGTTTCCATAGAAACGTTACTCGATTTAGAAGGAAATGTCTTAGAACACATAGTGCACGTATTTCACAGCGACGGAATTTCCGTGTGAATTCGTCAATGTTTGGGAGTGAGGGATGCAGTAAAGAAGGATTAGTGGATCGGAAATGAGATTGTCGTATCCCAAAAGAAAATCCTGTCGTTTCCATAGAAACGTTACTCGATTTAGAAGGAAATGTCTTACAACACATAGTACTCGTATTTCACAGCGACGGAATTTCCATGTGAATTCGTCAATGTTTGGGAGTGAGGGATGCAGTAAAGTAGGATTAGTTGATCGGAAATGTGATTGTCGTATCCCAAAAGAAAATCCTGTCGTCTCCATAGAACCGTTACTCGATTTAGAAGGAAATGTCTTAGAACACATAGTACTCGTATTTCACAGCGACGGAATTTCCGTGTGAATTCGTCAAAGTTTGGGAGTGAGGGATGCAGTAAAGAAGGATTAGTGGATCGGAAATGAGATTGTCGTATCCCAAAAGAAAATCCTGTCGTTTCCATAGAAACGTTACTCGATTTAGAAGGAAATGTCTTAGAACACATAGTACACGTATTTCACAGCGACGGAATTTCCGTGTGAATTCGTCAATGTTTGGGAGTGAGGGATGCAGTAAAAAAGGATTAGTGGATCGGAAATGAGATTGTCGTATCCCAAAAGAAAGTCCTGTCGTTTCCATAGAAACGTTACTCGATTTAGAAGGAAATGTCTAAGAACACATAGTACTCGTATTTCACAGCGACGGAATTTCCATGTGAATTCGTCAATGTTTGGGAGTGAGGGATGCAGTAAAGAAGGATTAGTGGATCGGAAATGAGATTGTCGTATCCCAAAAGAAAATCATGTCGTTTCCATAGAAACGTTACTCGATTTAGAAGGAAATGTATAAGAACACATAGTACTCGTATTTCACAGCGACGGAATTTCCATGTGAATTCGTCAATGTTTGGGAGTGAGGGATGCAGTAAAGAAATATTAGTGGATCGGAAATGTGATTGTCGTATCCCAAAAGAAAATCCTGTCGTCTCCATAGAAACGTTACTCGATTTAGAAGGAAATGTCTTAGAACACATAGTGCTCGTATTTCACAGCGACGGAAATTCCGTGTGAATTCGTCGAAGTTTGGGAGTGAGGGATGCAGTAAAGAAGGATTAGTGGATCGGAAATGAGATTGTCGTATCCCAAAAGAAAATCCTGTCGTTTCCACAGAAACGTTACTCGATGTAGAAGCAAATGTCTTTGAACACATAGTACACGTATTTCACAGCGACGGAATTTCCGTGTGAATTCGTCAATGTTTGGGAGTGAGGGATGCAGTAAAGAAGGATTAGTGGATCGGAAATGAGATTGTCGTATCCCAAAAGAAAATCCTGTCGTTTCCATAGAAACGTTACTCGATTTAGAAGGAAATGTCTAAGAACACATAGTACTCGTATTTCACAGCGACGGAATTTCCATGTGAATTCGTCAATGTTTGGGAGTGAGGGATGCAGTAAAGAAGGATTAGTGGATCGGAAATGTGATTGTCGTATCCCAAAAGAAAATCCTGTCGTCTCCATAGAAACGTTACTCGATGTAGAAGCAAATGTCTTTGAACACATAGTACACGTATTTCACAGCGACGGAATTTCCGTGTGAATTCGTCAATGTTTGGGAGTGAGGGATGCAGTAAAGAAGGATTAGTGGATCGGAAATGAGATTGTCGTATCCCAAAAGAAAATCCTGTCGTTTCCATAGAAACGTTACTCGATTTAGAAGGAAATGTCTTAGAACACATAGTACTCGTATTTCATAGCGACGCAATTTCCGTGTGAATTCGTCAATGTTTGGGAGTGAGGGATGCAGTAAAGAACGATTAGTGGATCGGAAATGTGATTGTCGTATCCCAAAAGAAAATCCTGTCGTTTCCTTAGAAACATTACTCGATTTAGAAGGAAATGTCTTAGAACACATAGTACTCGAATTTCATAGCGACGGAATTTCCGTGTGAATTCGTCAATGTTTGGGAGTGAGGGATGCAGTAAAGAACGATTAGTGGATCGGAAATGAGATTGTCGAATCCCAAAAGAAAATTCTGTCGTTTCCATAGAAACGTTACTCGATTTAGAAGGAAATGTCTTAGAACACATAGTGCACGTATTTCACAGCGACGGAATTTCCGTGTGAATTCGTCAATGTTTGGGAGTGAGGGATGCAGTAAAGAAGGATTAGTGGATCGGAAATGAGATTGTCGTATCCCAAAAGAAAATCCTGTCGTTTCCATAGAAACGTTACTCGATTTAGAAGGAAATGTCTTACAACACATAGTACTCGTATTTCACAGCGACGGAATATCCATGTGAATTCGTCAATGTTTGGGAGTGAGGGATGCAGTAAAGAAGGATTAGTTGATCGGAAATGTGATTGTCGTATCCCAAAAGAAAATCCTGTCGTCTCCATAGAACCGTTACTCGATTTAGAAGGAAATGTCTTAGAACACATAGTACTCGTATTTCACAGCGACGGAATTTCCGTGTGAATTCGTCAAAGTTTGGGAGTGAGGGATGCAGTAAAGAACGATTAGTGGATCGGAAAAGTGATTGTCGTATCCCAAAAGAAAATCCTGTCGTTTCCATAGAACCGTTACTCGATTTAGAAGGAAATGTCTTAGAACACATAGTACTCGTATTTCATAGCGACGCAATTTCCGTGTGAATTCGTCAATGTTTGGGAGTGAGGGATGCAGTAAAGAACGATTAGTGGATTGGAAATGTGATTGTCGTATCCCAAAAGAAAATCCTGTCGTTTCCATAGAAACGTTACTCGATTTAGAAGGAAATGTCTTAGAACGCATAGTACTCGTATTTCATAGCGACGCAATTTCCGTGTGAATTCGTCAAATGTTTGGGAGTGAGGGATGCAGTAAAGAACGATTAGTGGATTGGAAATGTGATTGTCGTATCCCAAAAGAAAATCCTGTCGTTTCCATAGAAACGTTACTCGATTTAGAAGGAAATGTCTTAGAACACATAGTACTCGTATTTCATAGCGACGCAATTTCCGTGTGAATTCGTCAATGTTTGGGAGTGAGGGATGCAGTAAAGAACGATTAGTGGATCGGAAATGTGATTGTCGTATCCCAAAAGAAAATCCTGTCGTTTCCATAGAAACGTTACTCGATTTAGAAGGAAATGTCTTAGAACAAATAGTACTCGTATTTCATAGCGACGCAATTTCCGTGTGAATTCGTCAATGTTTGGGAGTGAGGGATGCAGAAAAGAACGATTAGTGGATCGGAAATGAGATTGTCGTATCCCAAAAGAAAATCCTGTCGTTTCCATAGAAACGTTACTCGATTTAGAAGGAAATGTCTTAGAACACATAGTACTCGTATTTCATAGCGACGCCATTTCCGTGTGAATTCGTCAATGTTTGGGAGTGAGGGATGCAGTAAAGAACGATTAGTGGATCGGAAATATGACTGTCGTATCCCAAAAGAAAATCCTGTCGTTTCCATAGAAACGTTACTCGATTTACAAGGAAATGTCTTAGAACACATAGTACTCGTATTTCATAGCGACGCAATATCCGTGTGAATTCGTCAATGTTTGGGAGTGAGGGATGCAGTAAAGAAGGATTAGTGGATCGGAAATGAGATTGTCGTATCCCAAAAGAAAATCCTGTCGTTTCCATAGAAACGTTACTCGATTTAGAAGGAAATGTCTTAGAACACATAGTACTCGTATTTCATAGCGACGCAATTTCCGTGTGAATTCGTCAATGTTTGGGAGTGAGGGATGCAGTAAAGAACGATTAGTGGATCGGAAATGAGATTGTCGTATCCCAAAAGAAAATCCTGTCGTTTCCATAGAAACGTTCCTCGATTTAGAAGGAAATGTCTTAGAACACATAGTACTCGTAATTCACAGCGATGGAATTTCCGTGTGAATTCGTCAATGTTTGTGAGAGAGGGATGCTGTAAAGAAGGATTAGTGGATCGGAAATGAGATTGTCGTATCCCAAAAGAAAATCCTGTCGTTTCCATAGAAACGTTACTCGATTTAGAAGGAAATGTCTTAGATCACATAGTACTCGTATTTCATAGCGACGCAATTTCCGTGTGAATTCGTCAATGTTTGGGAGTGAGGGATGCAGTAAAGAACCATTAGTGGATCGGAAATGAGATTGTCGTATCCCAAAAGAAAATCCTGTCGTTTCCATAGAAACGTTACTCGATTTAGAAGGAAATGTCTTAGAACACATAGTACTCGTATTTCATAGCGACGCAATTTCCGTGTGAATTCGTCAATGTTTGGGAGTGAGGGATGCAGTAAAGAACGATTAGTGGATCGGAAATGTAATTGTCGTATCCCAAAAGAAAATCCTGTCGTTTCCATAGAAACGTTACTCGATTTAGAAGGAAATGTCTTAGAACACATAGTACTCGTATTACAAAGCGACGCAATATCCGTTTTAATTCGTCAATGTTTGGGAGTGAGAGATGCAGTAAAGAAGGATTAGTGGATCGGAAATGAGATTGTCGTATCCCAAAAGAAAATCCTGTCGTTTCCATAGAAACGTTACTCGATTTAGAAGGAAATGTCTTAGAACACATAGTACTCGTATTTCATAGCGACGCAATTTCCGTGTGAATTCGTCAATGTTTGGGAGTGAGGGATGCAGTAAAGAACCATTAGTGGATGGGAAATGAGATTGTCGTATCCCAAAAGAAAATCCTGTCGTTTCCATAGAAACGTTACTCGATTTAGAA